>NC_081420.1:32390579-32990579 GCF_949786415.1 Peromyscus eremicus
CATTGCCTCCTTTTTTTATTGTTTCTTGTGACAGACTATAAAAGTAGACATGCTTCAACAGGTTGTTCACAATTTGCGCAATACAGTTATAGTCTGGGGTGTGGCGAGTTATGGCTAGCCTCCTGTTTTTGTGAATGAAGTTTTATGGGAATATAACCATATTTGTTCGTTGGCTTGTTGCGTGTGGCTGCTTTTGAGCTACAATGTCCACAATGGCTTGATTTACCAGTGACTAAATTACCACTGAAGTCAAAGCTACCAATAGATACCTTACAGAAAAAAAGTTGCTGGTTACTCATATATAGAATAAGAAACAAGAAAGTCAAGGCTAATAAATCTAAACAGCAGTTCAACTGGATGCCTTGGAAAACAATAACTTCTTCCCACAGGAACATATGACTCCGTGATGCTAACAATGGCCACCTATTGATCATTCGATAGGCGAGAAAATGAGCACTATTTTCAGGAATACTTGTTTTTACTAAATAAATTGGTTTAGTTAAGTTCAATGTTCAAATGCTCAAGTGATTTTTCCTGACACCAAATCTGTACCGCACAGGCTGGTTCCAACACAAATGGAGTTTTGGTTATCAGAGCAATTTTCTCCCCCACAAATGCTGTGGGATAGTGCTCTTGCACAATGTAAAGATTTTTCACTCAAACTGGTTTAATAAAATGCTGATTGGCAGGAAGTATAGGCAGGGCAAGCAAGCTAAGAATGCTGGGAAGATGAAGGGTGGAGTCAGGAGTCACCAGCCAGATGCAGAGAAAGCAAGATGAGAATGTTGTACTGAGAAAAGGTACCAAGCCACGAGGCTAAACATAGATAAGAATTATGGGTTAATTTTAGTGTAAGAGCTAGGCAGTAATAAGCCTGAGCTAATGGTGGAGCAGTTATAATTAATATAAGCTTCTGTGTGGCAATTTGAGAAGTGGCTGCTGTGTATTTGGGAGTTGTTGGCCGAACAGAAACTTCTGCCTGCACACAAATGATCCTGCTGGATGGAATGATCAAAGTGTTCACACGTGATAGGTTTACACTTCTGCATTTGGTTGTTTGATTCTCTCAGCAGGTGTGTAGCTAGAGTTTTCCTGCCTGGCCCACAGTCAGGACAAATCTCTCTCACCTGCCAGTCCCACAGCTGCTCAGACCCGACCAAGTAAACACAGAGACTTATATTGGTTACAAACTGTATGGCCGTGGCAGGCTTCTTGCTAACTGTTCTTACAGCTTAAATTAATCCATTTCTATAAATCTATACCTTGCCACATGGCTCGTGGCTTACTGGCATCTTCACATGCTATTTGTCATCATGGCGGCTGGCAGTGTCCCTGACTCAGCCTTCCACTTCCCAGCTTTATTCTCCTCCTTGTCCCGCCTATACTTCCTGCCTAGCCACTGGCCAATCAGTGATTTATTTACTGACCAATCAGCAACACACTTGACATACAGACCATCCCACAGCACTTTACTCGAAATTGGTTTAGTTAGCTTGAGCCCTTTATCATAAAGAGTTTTTTCTTATAATTTATAATACTTTCAGAATCACAATGTTTGATATTTATGTTCTCATCTCAGTGAAATAATTTAGTTAGTTTAAATTGTTGATCAGTTCTTAGTATTAGAAAATGGTCATGGGCATTCTGTAATTACCTGTAATTTAAATTAAAATTTTATTGTATTTTTCTTTATTTATAGCTTTAAATAGAATACAGGTCAAGATGTGGCAGAATATAATCTGCAGAAGAGACCAATGTGGTATTTGTCTAGAGTTCAGTATTAATCTTTTGCTAGCAACATCAGGGTAATAAGGCCTCCTGTTAAAGACATATATCTGTGTCTCTCTTTATATATATATATATATATATATATATATATATATATATATATATATATATATATATTTTTTTTTTTTTTTTTTTTTAAAACAATTCTGTTCCAAACTGACAGACTAAAATAACTTTTGCTTTGGAATCAATGTGTTTATAAAAGCCTTTAAATGGCTGCCATCCAGGGCTTCCTGTAATTACATGATTCTTTAGGGTTACTGCTTGATTTTATTTCCATGTTAATAGCTTCAGAAAGAAGGACACATTTCACATTACCTTAAGGACACCCATGCAATCAGAAGATTTTTTTCAACAATCTGAAACTGAAAAAAAATTAAATATAATTTTCTGAATTTCAATTAACTAATTATCCAAACCATTAGCTTAATAAATAAGAATCATTGTCCATGAGCCAACAGATTATGCAAATAGGAACACACAGTGCTACCTGCACCCATGATCAAAAATGAAACATTCTTTCCATCCAGAAGTTTGGTCATAGTTCTGTTTTCCCATAACTTTCTTTGTCTGTAATAGGGCAGGAAGACAATCAAACTTTGGGAATTAGTTACCATACAAAAAAGACTGTTATAACAGTAACATCCACCATTCCTCCAGCTACTCACTAAACAGTTTCAAACTTATTTCCTTAAACTACACAAAACAACATGCGCATATAAATGCCAAGAAAAGACTCCACTGATCAAAACAATGATATTAATTGAAATGAACACCCTTTAAAGGATCAGTTAGTTATCAAGACTGGAAGCATTCCCAAGACAGCACAAAAAACACAGTACACACAGATGGACAAGATAGGAGTCATGCAGAAATTAGAACTATCTATATTCTAATGGATATGATGGATTCTTTCCCCTATAGCTCTTGCATAAATACAGTTTGAGTCTGTACACACAGGAATATGGAAATATTAGAAAGGACTCATAAAATACTTACAAATGGGAATAAAAAAAAAGATTCTCTTCCTCTCTTTTCCTATCTCATTTTGCCTCTCTATTATTTGGCAGTAATGTGTGCTTGCTGATCAGTCACAAGCCGCTGAGTTCACAGCTAGTGCCACTGATAAAACTAAAATCTTAGCAATTTAAAGACTGGCAAATGTTTTTCTAATATCTGTCTGGTTTCTCTAATCATCTGAACTTTCTGTGGCTACCAGAACACCAGATTTTGTTTGTTTGTAGATAAAGTCTCACTACGTGGCCCATGCTGACATTAAATTTGCAATCTTATTGCCACAGTATCCCAGATTCTAGGATTACAGAAATGGGCTACTGTGACTGGTTTCAAGTGATTTCTTGATGTATAGGTTTTGGATTGAGTAAGGAGACATCATGTCTTTAGTTGGGAGAGCCCAAACTACTATGAGTGTAACTCAAGTACAAGGTAGACTCTGAGTGTAACTCAGGTATAAGGTAGATTATGAGAGTACTCAGGTATAAGGTAGACTAAGAGTGTACTCGGGTATAAGGCAGACTATGAATATAACTCAGGTATACAGTAGCTTCTTTTCTAGAGAACGTACCCATGGGCGGACAACAGACTCCATGCATGTTCCCACTGTTATATGAAAAGTGAAAATTAAAAGATAGTAGGAGTCCAAGTATATTAGCAATCAAATTAAATAAATAAGCATCTGCTAAATGAGACTTATTTTTAGAAAACTGATCATTTCTCATTGAGAAAGGAAATTTAAATATAAAAATTCCAAGTTTAAGCATAGTTAATACCGTATATAAACAGAAACTGATTAAAGGTAAGTCAATTTCAGTTTATAAAACAAAGGAGGCATTAGAACTTGCATACTTAAACTGGGCATTGTTGGTGGACACCTTTAATCCCCACACTTGGAGGCAGAAGCAGGTGGATCTCTGAGTTCGAGGCCAGCCTGGTCTACAGAGCTAGTTCCAGGACAGCTAGGACTATATAGAAACTCTGTTTTGGACAAAAAAAAAGAAAAGAATTTGCTTACTTAACTATAGGAAGAAATTATGTATTCTAACAAAAAAAGTTTATTTTACTCTTACAAACTTCTTAGAACTCAACAAATTTGAAGGAAGATGCCAATTCTGTAAAAACTATAATAATGAATAAAATCTTGAAAGTGCTAAATCTGGGTCTTGTAGTTAAGGAAGTGTCACATACTTTGAGAAAAGGGCTCAACCACTCAGAAAAGTACTGGAGACTCAACAGCTCCAGGATCATCACGAGACTGACAAAATGGGAGGAGACCCATTCTTGTGTACAAATGCAATGTCCATAAAAATCTTTCTTATTTCATCTTGTTTTTCAATTTTTAAAAAATAAACATGATATATTGCTTCAGCTCTCATACTGATTCCCTGTTGTCCAATCACTCATCCATTTTCTCTAAACTATTCTTTCCCATCTCTTGAACTGAAACCACGTTTACACACTGTTCTCCCACGGGAAGTATCCTTAAATGTTTTTTACACATAATTTATAATCTGTCATATTTTTTCAAAGCATTTTCCTAGTGTCAGAGATTATTTTAGCTTTAGAAGATGTCCTCATGCCCATAATCTCAGTAACCAGAGAGACTGAAGCAGAAGCCTGAGTTTAAGGCAGCCTGGGCTATGTGTCAGAAAAACCCAATGCTTGCTCTCGTCCCCTCAACAAGAACAAAACAACCACATAAATTCTCATATTGTTTCATTGCTAACATTCGGTGTTCTGACACAAAGCCTGTTGTTTCTATTCCTTTTGTGTTTCTGGCTTTACACACAGGAGGAGCTTACTCAAGAGAGCAAGACTTTATCCTGCTTGAGTGAGGAGGAGGATGTACTGGCTTTTGGAAGGCCTGTCCTTTAGATTTGCATTGGGTGCTGAAGACACTGAATTGATGAGGTTCTGGGAAAGAATGGATGGCTTACTCCCTAGTTACTACTGGGACACCTGAGGGGTCAGACTTTTGTACCTACCTCTTTAGCCATCAAGGAAATGCAAATTAAAACTACTTTGAGATTTCATCTTACCCAAGTCAGATTGGCTAAGATAAAAGACAAGAAATGGATGTGGAGAAAGAGAAACAGTCAGTTACTGCTGATGGGCATGAAATTATTGAAATCGGTGTGTAGGGCCCTCAAAAATGCAGCTATACCATTATTGGGCACATACCCAAACGACAGCCATTAAGAATAATGAAATTCACAGGTAAATGTATGGATCTGGAAACAATCATCCTGAGTGAGGTAACCCAGACCCAGAAAGATAAGCGTGGCATGTTGTCTCTCATTTGTGGATGTTAGCTTTGAAAGTAGAAATCATATTTTAATAAAATTTTTAATTAAAAAATATAAACCAGGACTACATGGGGGCTTTGCTAAAACTCTGAGACACTTTTACAGAGAGTAAGGAGTAGGACACAAACATGTATTTACATTTCCAAAATAATATCATTGATCTTAATAAGATTGTATTTCATTACGACATTTGAGTTTTCTTATTGTATTAAGAGTTTATCACAATTCCTAAGATCACTAGAGTTTCTAGAGCTATATCTCAATACAGCACCTACTTCTGAGGCTCAGTCCAATCAGTGAATGTCCCTTTCAACGTTTGCTCACTAGTCTGCTTGGCTTTGTAAGTACAAGTTTTATTTGTGTTTTGCACTTGTCCTTTTATAATTTTTGTAAACAACAAGGAAAAAGGAAATATACTATTTTAAAACCGAATCTGGCTTAATAATTTAATTTTCTAAAAATTAAAAATCTCATGTACAGATTTTTTTACGTATATTCTGTCTAATCAAGGATATCTAAGTAAATGAGTCTGTCAAACCAGTTTTAAATTAGCTTTCTGCCTGGGTCCAACCAAATGTTTTTTGTGGTTGGTTCAGAACATGAATAATAACCCTTGAGAGTCACCAATAATGCTTCAGTGTCACATTAAGGAAACAAATCAAAGCATTTCCTCTTGCGTCATGTAATGAAGAGCCAGCCCAGATTTGAACTTTTTACTTTGTACTCCCTGCATCTTCCATTCTCTCTGTCTGTTGTGTGAGTTTGAATCTGTGCCTGCCTGCCTCAGGACTGTCTTGCGAATCTGACCCTGTGTCTGTGTTTAACCATGTGTGTAGTGGTTTGAATAAGAACAGTCCCCATAGGCTCCTATTTTGAATGTTTGGTTCCCAGTTGGTGCACTGTTCAGGAAGGATTTGGAGGTGTGGCCTTGTTAGAGGAGGTGTGTCACTCTGGGTGGGCTTTGAAGTTTCAAAAGGCCACTTCAGTCTCTCTCTGACTTCTGCCTGCAGATCAGGATGTAAGCTCTCAGCTGCTGCTCCAGCACCATACCTGCCTGCCTGCCACCATGTTCCCTACCATGATGGCAACGGAGTAACCCTCTGAAACTGTAAGCAATCCCCTAAATAAATGCTTTCTTGTATAAGCTACCTGGGTCATGGTGTCCCTTCACAGCTATAGAACAGAAACTAAGACAATGTATAACTATGTCTGTCCTTAACAAAGGGCTTTGCTCTCTTTTATTGAATAACACAGAAAGCATCACATGGGGAAGGAATGAGGGATACTCTACAGAAATCTTTGACAGAATTTTTCATGATTTTCTGTTGTTAGAACCCTCTTTTGTTATTGATTGACACTGAGTAGCACAAACTATAAATATACAAATGAAATTATATGATTAGTACTTGAAAGTAAGATTTTATATAGTCTTTGTCTATACAGATTACTTTACATATTCATATTTTTGAGGACAGTAACTACCTAATTACATGACTTTTTCATCCCTGTACCAAACTTGGGACAATTTCTACAAATCATTTCTTAAATAGATAAAATTAATTTTATAGGTACCTCGACAATTCTTAATGTGGATAGCAAGAAGACATCTTGGTTAGCCAAGTGGAAAGCAGACTCTTTGTGAGACTCTGGTTTATATTTCTGGGGAAGAAGAGAATTTTAGGCCAGAAGAGGTCAGGAAGACCAAAGTAGAGAAAGGCATTTGAGTTATTTGGTAAAATGGAAGGTGTCAGCCACCTGCCTCAGGGACTTGTGGTGACTTACTTCTCTATCTGTGCTCATGTAAAACAACAAGCTTAGGTCTACATTGGAAGAGCATTAGAGAAAACAGAATGCCTCATTTTTACCCTGCTATTCAAACCAAATTGCATAAAATTTGGTTAGAGCCTGCCTGAGTCTGAGTTTCAGCTGGATACTTCACAGACATGAATTGAACCCAGGAATCCCCATCATCTCTATTAATGACATGAAGTGTTACAACTGAGGCAAACACTGAGAAATGTGGCTATAAAGTGGACCAAGAGGCATAGTAACTGGTTCTATTGAAGGTAGGAGTGCTATTTATTTCACATGAAAAAATCAAAATGTCATCTAAACCTAATGTAAGCAAATAGTCTAGAATGTACTAGAAATTTCTGAAATCAGGAAGAACGTTTATGCATGCCTATTTCTAATTTTAATGGTACAATTTTATAAAAACAGAAAAATGTATATCAATATATCAATCAAAATAATTAAATGCTGTTATGAAATTAAATTTATGGTATATTTTCCCAATATTTAACTTCTATATTTACATCATAGTCCTCTTCAAATAATAGGCAAAACAAAACAGGGATCAATAACCATTACAAATAGCCTTCTACTTTTTAAACCATGCAAAAGAATATTTTCGTATTTTTCTTTTTTTACTTTCAACAGCACTTTCATTTGTGATAGTGCAGCAATATCATAAAATCAAGTCACGATGAACAGCGTCACCTCACCCTGTAATATGACATTTCTGGTGCCAGTGAGCTTTCTTCTTTCGGCCACAGGAAGAAGGCCTTGTGAATTTGAAGGTCTGTGATAAAGGTATTAGAGAATTCAAGGAGAAATAAGAAGTGTTTCATGGTTTATTTTTTGGTATTTTTTGTTTGTTTTGTTTTGTTTTGTTTTTGACAGTGAGAGCTTCAATAAAGAGGGACCCTGGAATATCATAGCCCAGAGAAAACTAGACCCTGTCCTCTAGTACATCAACCTGCTAAACAGCCGAAAATGCAAAACACTTTATTTTTTAAATTATTCATTGATTTATGATATTCATAGTGAGGTTCTTTTCTTGTTCATGGCCCCAGGGCTCAGTTTGTGCATGCCCTATGGTTATTTCTCAATAAATTTCAATTTCCCTTTGTTTTCTCTGTGTGCCCTGTTCTCTCTTCTTTGACTTAAGCTCTATTCTATTGCTTTGTTTTTGTTTTCTCTGAGGTGAAATTTCTCTCATAAAAAAGTATTTACTCATTATCTATCTTAAATTACCGCTTCCGAGCCTTTTGGGGTCTCGTTTTATGTATCAGGAGAATCAAAGCACAAGGAGAGGAGCCGCACAACCTTGCAGCTCTTGTGCATTGAGCTGATCACATGGATGGTGAGGTCTGTGCCTGCTCTGGGGGCTCTGAAGGCTAGTGTTGGAAATGGAAAGTGGAGATGGAAATAACTGTCATTTATGCCGATTAGAGAGAATGTAGGATCGAGAGTGAGCCACTAATAACTTTACCACATCTACAAACACGCTCTAATAGTCTGTTTGGAAGGTACTGGTTTTTGACAAAGATACCAAAAATACCCACGAAATGAATACAACATCAGCAAACGGTGTTGGGAAATCCAAATATCTGTAAGTAGAATAATGAAACTGGATCCTTGTGTTGCAGCTGGTACAAAAATTCAACTCCAAATGGATCAAAACCTCAATGTTAGACTGGAAACTCTGAAACTTCTAGAAGTAAAAGTAGCTATATATCAGGATGTAAGCTCAGGTAGGGACTTTCTCACGAGGACTCTGGATATGTAAGAAATAAGGCCAACAATTGAGAAGTGGGACCCCACGAATTAAAAAGCTTCTGCAATGCAAAGGAAGCCTTTAAATGAGGTGGCTTGGAAAATGAAAAAGCACATTGTTCACTATACGTGACAGAGGACTGCTGTCTAGAATATGCAAAAAATAACATCAAGAAAACAAACACCCTCCTGGTCGGTGAGATGGCTCTATAGGTAAAGGTATTTGCTGACCACTCTGATGACCTCAGTTCAATCTTTGGAACCCAAGTGGTAGAAGGAGAGAAGCAACTCTCACGAAGTGTCCCCTGAGCTCCATAAGTATACCATGATGTCCATGTTCCCATACACATATTCACATACAAATACAAATACATACAATCAATACATGGTGATACTTTGTTTGTACTCTTAGCAAATAAAATTTGCCTGAAGATCAGAGGACAGAGTCAGTCACAGAGTTAGCCATAGAGGTCAGGCAGTGGTGGCACACACCTTTAATCTTAGCACTCAGGAGGCAGAGGCGGAGATCCATCTGGATTTCTGTGAGTTCAAGGCCACACTGGGCTACACGAGATTAATCCAGTCTAAAAGAGAAACAGAGCCAGGCAGTGGTGGCACACACCTTTAATCCCAGCACTAGGAAGGTTGAGACAGGAAGTGATATGGCTGGGCAGAGAAAGAAATGTAAAGCTGGAAGAGACAGGAGCTTGCGCTCTTTCAGGATGAGGAGTTGGTGAGGTAAGAGGTGGTGGATGTGGCTTTCACCCTTTTATCTGGCTCTGGGCTTTTATTAAGACCAATTAGGATTTGTACAACATCAATAGATAAATGTAATATTAAAAAATTTTAAAAGGAAACAACCCACTTCAGAAATGGGCTACATAACTGAACACAACATAATCAAAAGAAGAAATTCAAATGATTGAGAAATATTTTTAAAGTGTTCAAAATCCTTAGTCTGAGAGAAATGCAAATTTAAAAACTACTTTATTACTTCCTCTTCTACCAGTCAACACAGAATGCTAAAATCAAGGGAAAGAGGACACTACATACTGGCAAGGATGCAAGGAAAGGGTAACACTTATTTCCTGCTCCTGGGAGTGCAAACTGTTGCAGTCACTATGGAAATCAGTATGGTGGTCTCTCAAAAAGCTAGAAGCAGAATCACCATATGATCCACTCTTTGAGATATAGCAAAGGGACCCTATATCCTACTATAAAGATACTTGCTTATCTATGCTCACTGCTGCTCTGTTCAAAGTAGCTAGGACATCTACAGTGAGAACTTATGGACCTTGAAAAAAGAAACCAAGGAAGACACTAGACGACTGGAAAACCTTCCATGCTCATGGTTCAAAAGAATCAATATTGTGAAATGGCCATCCCATTGAAAAAAAGCTGCAGATTCAATGCAATCTCAATCAAAATTCCAGAATCTTTCTTCACAGACAGAAAAAAAAAAAAAAACATCTCAAAATTATATGGGAGGCACAAAAGACCAAAGGCAGCTTAAGAAGTCCTAAACAAAAAGAATAGTGCAAGGGGTATCATCATACCTAACTTCAAATTATGCTATAGAGCTATAGTAACAAAACATCCTGGTACTGGCACATAGAGTGACACATATCAATGGAATAGACTAGAGGACCCAAATATAGCTTTACCTAACTACAGTTATTTTATTTTTGCCAAAGTTGATGTTGAGAAAAATCAGAATCCTCCACACATGGTGTGGGGAAACTGGATTTTAATATGCAGAAAAAATGATGAAACAATATCATTACCACTTATCCTGCACAAAACTCAACCACAACCAGACCAATGGCCTCATTATAAGACCTGATGACATCCTGAAACTGAAAGAGAAAAAAGTAGGGAGAACACATCAACTTACAGGCATGGGCAAGGACTTTCTAAACTGGAATCCAGTAGCTCACAAAGTACAAACAACAACTGACAAAACAGGACCTCATTCATTAAAAAGTATCTGTAAAGCAAAGGAAAGGACCAACTGAGTGACTGGGCAACCCAGAGAATGGGAGAACATCTGTTCTGGCTACACATCTGATAGAGGAGTAGTGTCTATAGTAGTCAAAAAATGAAAAACCCTTAACACTAAGAAAACAAATTAAAAATTGGCAATGAACCTGAGCAGAAAGTTCTCAAGAGAAGAGATGCAAATGGTTAACAAAAATGTTCAAAAGTGTTCAACATCATCAGTCATCAGGGGACACAGATTAGAAGCATGTTAAGATTCTGTCTCCTGTAGCAGGAATCTTAAAAGTTCTTATTAATAAAATCAAACCTGAGGCAGGTATTGGGGTGAACGCTGGAAAATCAGAGAAGCAGAACAAGCCACAGCTTCCTCACCTTGCCAGTTTCTCAGCTGATCCTATTTCCTCAGACTGGAAACCTCTGTGTCCTCATCCCAATGGCTCTCAGCTGAATTGCTGCTCAAAAGCCTGAAGCTTAACCAGCTAAAAGCTTAACCAGCCAAATGCTTAACCAGCCAAAATGCTTACTCAGGCCAAATGCTTCTGGTTTCTGGTCCTCATGCCTTATATATCTTTCTGCTTTCTACCACCACTCCCTGGGATTAAAGGCATGTGTCACCATGCCTGACTGTTTCCAATGTGGCCTTGAACTCACAGAGATCCAGAGGGATTTCTACCTCTGGAGTGCTAGGATTAAAGGTGTGAGTGCCACCATTTTCTAGCCTTTGTATCTAGTGGCTGTTCTGTCTCTGACCCCAGATAAGTTTATTAAGGTGAACAATATTTCGGGGAACACAATACCACCACATTTCCCCTTTTTTTGTCAAAAATTAAAAAAGCTTATAAATAATACAAGAAAAATTATATCCAATAAGTATATACAATATACAGAGTCAAGATTACATTAACGATGTCTAGTCCATTAACATTTGACAGATTCAGACAAAAAACTCCATTATATATATTAACAATGTCCAGTCCAGTAATATCTGATAAACTCAGACCAAAAATTTTTCATTACTTATATCTTATTTAAAACAAGTAGTTCCTTTTTAAAAGTAGATTCCATAATCTCCCTTTTTATCTTATCATATCCATATTCTCTCTTTTTTCTTTTCATAATAGATTCAGTAGTCTACCTTTTGTCATTTTTATATCTTCCCCTTTTTCTTTTCAGTGTAGATTAAGTGATCTACCTATTTATCCTATTATTTCTTTATCTTTTTTTTTTTTAGATTTGTTTATTTATTATGTATACAGTGTTCTGTCTGCATGTTTCCCTTCAGGCCAGAAGAGGGCACCAGATCTCATTACAGATGGTTGTGAGCCACCATGTGGTTGCTGGGAATTGAACTCAGGACCTCTGGAAGAGCAGTCAGTGCTCTTAACCGCTGAGCCATCTCTCCAGCTCCTATTTCTTTATCTTTTTTCTCAGAGTAGATTTGATGATCTATCTCATATTTATATTCTCTTTTTTCTTTTTGCTTTCTAGGGGTGAAGATATCTCTAGGGAATCTTGAAAAGAAAATTTTTGGGTTAATTGTCAAGTCCTGTATCATTTGTCCAGTCGCTGCATAATGAGAAAGTGCAAAGCTTGTTTCAAGTCCTTGTTCAAGTAGTCTGTCAGGCTGGATCATCTCAGCTAGCCATCTCAAAATTGTCCTGAACAGTTTGTAGTCCAAAGTCGATCTTTCTGTGATGTTAGTCAGTTTAATGGTTTTACCATAGCCCATGTGGAATCATCCTTGTGGGATCCTGTCATCCTTTTGAAGATTCCAAAGTCGCTGTTAGGTGTGGTCATGGTTACCTTTAGTTTTTTGTTTTGTTTTGTTTTGTTTTTTGTGCCTCTTCTGTGGTTTGGAGTAATCACAGTCTGATAAATGTCTGTCTCTTGGAACCATGAGTATTCTTCCCTAGAAGAGAAAATCTTCACAGCAATTTCTCCCTACCATTTGTCTTGCCAAACTTTTCCAAACTGACCTTCACCGATGCTTTCTTGTAACACGATGGTCCTGGCAATTCTTCTCTGAACAAGCAGTAGTAAACCCTTCATCCCAGGTAGCAGCATCACTGCAGCCACCAACACGATGAGAAGGAGCCAGCAACTCGGAGCAGCAGCCACTGCCTCCATGGTCCCTCTGCGACCATTTGTGGCTTGGCCCCAGCCATAGCTTATCCTAGGTTGGCCTCAAACTCGGGATCCTCCTGCCTCTGCCTCCTTCAGTAAATCTTACTGGCGTGCACCACCACAAGGCCACAGGCAAGCAGCTTTTTCATGAATTTGTACCATGAACGTTGGGCGCCAGATGTAGCATGAGTCTTAAAAGTTCTTATTAATAAAATCAAACCTGAGGCAAGTATTGGGGTGAACGTTGAAAGATCAGAGAAGCAGAACAAGCCACAGCTTCCTCACCTTGCCAGTTTCTCAGCTGATCCTATTTCCTCAGACTGGAAACCTCTGTGTCCTCATCCCAATGGCTCTCAGCTGAATTGCTGCTCAAAAGCCTGAAGCTTAACCAGCTAAAAGCTTAACCAGCCAAATGCTTAACCAGCCAAAATGCTTACTCAGGCCAAATGCTTCTGGTTTCTGGTCCTCATGCCTTATATACCTTTCTGCTTTCTACCATCACTCCCTGGGATTAAAAGCTTGCTTTCTGGGATTAAAGGCATGTGTCGCCATGCCTGACTGTTTCCAATGTGGCCTTGAACTCACAGAGATCCAGAGGAATTTCTACCTCTGGAGTGCTAGGATTAGAGGTGTGAGTGCCACCATTTTCTAGCCTTTGTATCTAGTGGCTGTTCTGTCTCTGACCCCAGATAAGTTTATTAAGGTGCACAATATTTTGGGGAACACAATACTACCACAGTCTCCCTCCAGCCATCAATAATGACAAAAAATGTTTGCATGGATGTGGATTGTGGAGGAACGCTTTACACAGTTGGTAGAAGTATAACCATAGTCATTTTGCATATCAGTCTGAAGAATTCTTAAAAAACTAAAAATAGATCTGCTGTAATATCCAGCTGTACCACTCAAGCATATATTCAAAGGACTTATATCTTATTATAGTTACCTGTACACTGGTGTTCATTATAGCTATATTCACAATAGCTAGGAAATGGAATCCATCTAGAGGTCTATTAACTGATGAATAGGTACTAAAATGTGGTATATACACAATGACATATTACTCATCTGTATAGAAAAATGAAATGTACAAGTAAATAAATGGTTGTTGTGAAATATTACTTTAAAATGTGTTACATCTGTTTATGCTGTTTACATTGGTTTAATGATGCAAAGATGTGTTGCATTCTTTTATGTTGCATTTGTTTAACTCTGTGAATCTGCATTGCTTTGCTTCTCTAAAACACCTGATTGGTCTAATAAAGAGCTGAACAGCCAATAGCAAGTCAGAAGAAAGGATAAGCAGGGCTGGAAGCAGAGAGAATAAATAGGAGGAGAAATCTGGGGAGAGGGAGATCAAGGAGCAAGAAAAGAAGGGGCCAGTCACCTAGCTATGCAACCAGACATGGAATAAGAAGGAAAGAAGATATACAGAAATAGAGAAAGATAAAAGCCCAGAGGCAAAAGGTAGATAGGATAATTTAAGTTAAGAAAAGATGACTAGAAACAAGCCAAGCTAAGGCCAGACATGTATAAGTAACAATAAGCCTCTGTTTGTATTTATATGGGAGCTGGATGTTGGGTCCCCAAAGAGCCAAAGAGTAAAAAAGAAAACAACAGATGGTGCATTAGTTAGGATTGTCTAAAGGAACAAAAATGATAGAGTGAAAACACACACACACACACACACACACACACACACACACACAGGGGATTTATTAGACTGACTTACAGGATGTGGTCCCAATACAGCCAACAACAATCTCATGACAGCTAGAACCTGGTTGTTGTCTAGTTGTCTAGTCAATGATGTTGGATATCTCAGCAGCCCCAATCTGGTACTAGAATCCTGCAAGATTCCTGAAGAACTTCTGGTCTTCAGCCTACACTGGAATCCTGAAGATGTTGGATTTAATACCAGCCACAGCAACAAGATAGATGTACTTGCCAGTGAGTGTGAGGATAAGAAGGCAAGAAGCAATGTTTCCTTCCTTGATGCCCTTTTATGTGGGAGCCACTAGGTGAGAATCAGATAAAGATTGGTTCTTCCTGCTTCAAATAATCTGATTAAGAGAATCCTTCCCAGGTATGCTCAATAGCTTGGCTTTTAGTTGATTCAAGGTGTAGTGAAGATGACAGTCAAGATTAGCCATTGTAGATGGAACTGGAAATGATTATATTGAGTGAAGTCATCCAAGTCCTAAAAGACAAATGCTATATATTTTCTCTCATTTGAAGGTCCTAGTTTCAAACCTTTTGTTTTGTGTGTTTAACATGGAGTATGTGGGAACTAGGAAAGAAATGGGCCATTGGCAGAGGATGTGTGCATTTATGGAGGGGAGATAGTAGAATAGAGGTGAGATGAAAGTAGAGAGAAGGAATATGGGATTTGGGGGGGTGCTGTGGATATCGCTCTATATAAATAAAGCACTGATTGGCCAGTGACCAGGCAGGAAGTATAGGCGGGACAAGGAGAGAGGAGAATTGAAGAAGGAGGTAGGAAAGGGAGACCGGCTGGAGCCACTGCCAAGACAAGGAAGATGTAAAGTGCCGGTAAGCCACGTGGCAAAGTAAAGATTAATAGAAATGGACTAAATATAAGAGTGAGAGCTAGACAATGATAGGCCTGAGCTAATAGCCAAGCAGTTTAAATAATGTAAGAGTCTGTGTGTTTATTTTATAAGTGGGCTCCAGGACTGGTGGGACTTGGCAGTGGGAGCTGGAGAAAAATTCTCCAGCTACAAATGGCGCCCAATGGCTCGAGTTTCCACCTTAAACCTAACAATATTTAATAACCAATTCTAAACAGAGCCCAAAACAGGTTCCTGCTTCATGTCTCATACGGCAGCTAGACGCCTCAAAACGCGGGTTTGAGCTACTGGCAGGTTCCTGGCGTGTGCACTTAACCTACAGTATGGCGGGAGTGAGACGTGTGCCAGTGGCACATTACACAGTGTGGTAGATTTCTGGGCTACATGCTGCTTTGATAAAAGCGTAGACCCGCTATTCCCCAGAGCTGGCGGAACCGCCATGTTGGAAAACTAAAGTGGGCAGAGCCAGCAGCCACAGCGCTGTTTCAGGCTTAAAAGGCTGCAGTTTAAAACAATAAGTTCACAATACAACTGATTCAGATGAAATAGTTTCCAATGTATGTAAAAATGTACGTAGGCTTCAAAAAGATATACAAATATATATATACAGTTATATAAACAAATAGTTTTTAAAAGTAAAATCTTTAAAGAAACAATAAAGGTAATAAGCCATGTAAAGACGGCTATCACACAGAAAATCTGGATTATGTTGTCTTTAATATTCGTACCTGAAGAAAAACATTTAATTGCAAAAGCTGTTCAGTTATGCCAAAATGTAAATTTTAAAGGTACCTTGACTTCAAAATTTGGATATAAGGATATGTTGCTTTGGAAAAGAGGCTCTGCTTTTGTTTCCACAGAAAGCCAGAGGCTATGGATTTGTTCCAGATTAAGATACATCAGGTTTGACCATCCAAGACCCCCTGAAAGGTCTCCAATGACACCATGGCCCAGATGATCCAACATCCGGAACAGTTTCAGGCAACTGGCTCAGATGATACACCCTCACGGACTACTCCATAATCCTAAAATTTTCTTTGTGTCCCCATAAGATACAGCACCCCCCCTCCAGCAGGAAGTAGTAAGAGAAGCTACGCCCAAATTCCCAAATATACCAAGCTGGCTTTAGAGATGGAATTGGCTCACTCCCCCTCTAAACCCAGACATATTGCTTAAAAAAAAAATGGTTAAGAGATTCTTTTGTCCCAAATCAGAAGAGCCCTCTGGTGTGGGACAGAGAAAAACCAATATTTTTATTTAAAACAGGTTGATTATAAATACAATCTCTTTCTAAAAAAAAGGGGGAAGGGGATAGTTTAGATATGATAGGATGAAAGGGTAGATTAATGAACCTACTTTTAAAGAGTAACAACTTGTTTAAAATGTTTTACATTGCTATAGATTTTAGTTTATTGATACAAATTTAAACTTAATTTTGTTATACTGTATATATATTTCTATTCTTGTGTGAGGTATTATGTTTATGTAACTCATTTAAAATTATAACGGATAATTAAAAAATAGATTAATAATTAGTCATCTATGATAATCATATTTGTAGCCATGTTAGTTAAGTCTTCTAGGTATACATAGATATATTTCAGATAGATAGGTAGTCTTCAAACACTTCAAAGATCTACAAGTGGTGGAATGATTGACTGGGAAAAGGAGGGGCCAGGGAAATGCCTATCTAAAATGAAGTGTCCATGAAGAAGCTACTTGAGAGCCTGTGATCTTACAACACAAGTTAACAAATAAGACGAGGAGACCAGAATATTCGTGATATGAAAGAACAGGGTGGTGGCGGCAGGGATGGGCACTGTGTGCTCAATGTTTAAGCAAAGATGAGGATGTGGAGTGGATGAAAGGAGAGGTAAAGGATGGGTTAGCCACAGCTAAGTATGTGTGGAAAAGCCTCATGAAAGGCAACTGTTTTTTAAGCTGACTGCAAATGTAATTTTTAAAGAAGTTTGAACAGAGATTCCACAGTATGTAGAAAGAACAATACAATTCCCAGAAGACATGCGTTATTAAAGCAACATCTCAGTGCCAGGCATGGGTTACCTCCCTACCAGAGAGCTCTAGAGCAGTGACTCTCAACCTTCCTAATGCTACAGTCCTTTACCACAGTTCCTCATGTCGTGGTGACTCCCAACCATAACACTATTGGGTTGCTATTTCATAACTGTAATTTTGCTACCGTTATGAATTGTAATGTAATTATCTGACATGCGACCCCCAAAGGGATCACGATCCACAGGTTGAGAATTGCTGCTCTAGAACTGCTGCACCCCAAACAATACGGCTTATTACCATTGCTCTAGCTCGTCCACCGTAACTAGATGGTAAGACCTTATTGCTGAAGCCACCACACACTTCGGTTGCAGGAAAATCAATGAAGTTTATGGGCATAACCAACTTCTCTCTTGATTGAATTTGAGGTCTGCTCCAAGCAGGGAATTCATGCCCAGTACTGTGAACGTGATCAAAACTCGTGGCTTAAGGAAGAAAACCTATTGATGCCTGTATTTCTAATCGATCATGTAAAGTACCTTGTAAATATTTATGTTTATATCCATAGATTTGTGCTGCTCCCAACCTTGGTCAGAGAAGGTTCTTATTACAGCGGGAAGTGGTTAATTTAGAGAGGCATTACTGATCAAAGTACTGTGAATGAGTAACCGAGTGCTCAGCTGGAGGTGGGCATCTACATCAACACCCTCCCCCAAAGAACAAGGAGTGTAAGAGAAGAGAATAGATGGGAGAATGCAAGAGCCAGAGGATGCAAAGCACTGTGAAATGTCCCATTGATAAGCATGACTGTGGTACACATACACTCATGGCAGCAGTGGTCACCTGCATACGATCAAGTGGGTTTAACTTTCCAGAGTGGGTGCTAATGGATTCTTGATGGCTACTAGGAAGAAGAGTCACTTTTCTTTAGGAGTGTGGCCACTGGAAGATTGTCCATGTCCAAGTGGATGACCTCATGTCAATGTGTATATGAGTATCACTAATGGGACTCAGTGGGACATAAAACAAATAAGGAGGACATGAAGTTGGGAGGGTCCTGGGGGAAGCTAGAAAGGGGTAGAGAGGAGTGAATATGTTTGAGGCACATAGCATACATGTATGGAATCTTCAAAGAACAAATTAAATAACATGTCAATGATGAACACAGTAAAAGAAATGTAGAGAATGGAAGTGAAAGTTTTCTGTGATACAGGATTTTTCAAATAATTCTCCTTCGAATTCAAACCAATAAACTGCTTTAGATATATCACCAAGTGTATGTTGAAATAAAAATAGTGGCTTTTAATTACAGGTGTTGGATTTAGTTTTTCTGTGGTACTAGAGATGAAACCCAGATTTTGGATCCTTAACATTGAAATAAAACACCCTGTAAATGCTTCAAAGAAATTTGTTTTCATTATTTGCAAGCATATGTGCCAGCAAAGGTGTGTTCACGGCAGGCAGATTCCCATGGGTTCCCAAATTAATTTCAGTCTCTTCATTCTTTTCTTTCCAGAAATTCTTTCTTTGAATCATTCACATAGGCTAGCTCGCAAAAGCAGATGAACACACAGCACTAGATGAATTCTGTAAGTGAAACCTGGAAATTAGACCGACCACTTTTCTATACACTGTTAGAGAAAGCCTCAGTGCAGTCATTTCTACCCGTTGCTTAACTGGTGCTGTGAGGGACTGGAGCCTTGAGTTGAGGAAGGACTCAGCTCAGGTTGTGCTGGGCTCTCAGCAAGGTTAAAGGATCTTGGGCAAGCAAGCCTGAGTGGAGGTTGCCAGCAGCGTCTCCACAGCAAGGCAGACAGACAACAGACTATTGCATGGGGATTGAAACAGACTCCTGTCCTTTTTGTTGTCCTTTATTTAGCTTGAACACCCCACCAGACAGCCACCAACTTTCAGTAGGTAAAGTAATAGCATTAGGTTTTCAGGATCCTGAAGTTGGCATACCTGGATTCTAAAGGATAAGATGTGCACGTTTGCCTTCCTACTCCTTTCTGTCCATAAACATGTCTCGGACTTTCAGAAAAGACCCCCAATAGTACTGATTTCTATTTTTAGATGAACACTATTATTAAAATATGATTTCTATTTTTAAGTGCTCAGCTTAGGGCTTTGAGAGGTTCATGTGGTTTATACACAATGACTTACATATTTGGGGCTAAAGCATTCCTTAATTGTGGATGGGTGCTATTAGCTGAAGGTAGAGTAAGAGAATGTACTATTGAGCAGGAATTAAATGACATACTTCCAGAGGAGAAAGTCATTTATGTCACTATGGTTGAATTAACTCTCTAATCTGCAGTATCATATAACTGAAATAGAAAAGAAAGATAGTTTAAATTACATGTTTTTTAAAGATTTATTTTTATTATTTTAATTACATGTAGGAATGTGCACATGAGTGCAGGTGCCCACAGAGGCCAGAGTAGTTGGTTCTCCCAGGAGTTAACTGATGTGGTTGCTGGGAATGGGACTTGGGTCCTCTGGAGGAGCGGTGTCTGCTCTCAACCACTGAGCCCGTTTCACTGGGATTTAGTTTTTGAGCTTAAGGCTCCTTCTTCTTGTCTGTTTGAAAGTATCGCTGAAAGATGACTCTTGCAGTGGTACTGCTTCCATCTAGTGGACAACTAATGCATCAATCAAAGCCTTGGGTCTTCAACAGGCTCTTTTTTCAAATTATTAGAACATTGTCGCCGGGCGGTGGTGGCGCACGCCTTTAATCCCAGCACTCGGGAGGCAGAGCCAGGCGGATCTCTGTGAGTTCGAGGCCAGCCTGGGCTACCAAGTGAGTTCCAGGAAAGGCGCAAAGCTACACAGAGAAACCTTGTCTCGAAAAAACCAAAAAAAAAAAAAAAAAAAAAAAAAAAAAAGAACATTGTCACAGACATGTGAACTTATTATTTTCAATGTAGAAAAATACTTCCCTTGACTATGTGTAATATAATATAAATTGATATTTTATTCTATGGTTTTAAATATGCCTTCATATTATAACCTAAATACATAACATTCTGTTTAAAACATGAACTTGGCATTATACTTTCCAATATTAGCAAATGTGTTCTAACTCTGGGAAATAACAATGTGCATTTGGTGTATCAGGCAGAGCATGATTTTCATGATTTTTGCCTCTTTCATTACCCAGCTGCTCCAGCCAAGGTCTCTTGTCTCCTTTTCTATCTGCTTTCCACTGCGTGGTGTTCAGAAAATCTTGGACCACATTTACAACTTAGAGTCTTCCATGCATGTGGATTGTTCTTAGAACAATGTGCTGAGTACTGTACATGACTTCCAAGCTTTGCCTAATATGGTAACCATCACTGTTCCCAAGTTTAATAAACCTATTTTCCATCAGCTCTCTAAGATCGACCCTCCTTGGCTTTCTTCTTATACCTTCTTACTAATAACAGGCCTGGAAGATATCTTTGTCGTCATTACCCATTGCCCAGGTTATAATATTTCATGAGAACCTTGTCCTCCATCAGAAACACTTATATGTTCATTTTCTATAGCCTACTCCTCCTTTGCTCATGAACAATAACTAGTTACCAATTAACTAATAACTGATTTGTTTACTGTCTGCTTTAGCTAATGTCTTATATACTTAATGTGGTGATATTTTGTGTATGTTCCAACAAATAAAGCTTGCCTGAAGATCAGAGGGCAAAGCCAGCCACTAGTTAGCCATTGAGGCCAGACAGTGGTGGCACACACCTTTAATCTCAGCCCTTGGGAGGCAGAGGCAAATGAATCTCTGTGAGTTCAAGGCCACCCTGGGCTACACAAGATTGATTCAGTCTAAAAGAGAAACAGAGCCAGGCAGTGGTGGCACACACCTTTGATCCCAGCCCTTGGGATCTCATGCCTTTAATCCTAGCACTAGGGAGGTGAAGACAGGAAGTGATATGGCTAGGTGGAGAGAGGACTATAAGGTGGGAGGAGACAAGAGCTCAGAGCTCTTTCAGGCTGAGGATTTCATAGTAGTAAGAACTAGTGACTGGCTGCTCTGCTTCTCTGATCTTTCAGCTTTCATCCTGATATCTGGCTCCAGATTATTAATAAGACCAACTAGAATTCATGCTAAAACCTAATGAGGTCAGAAGTGTATGTATTCTTTCAATTGTTAAGTGTAAGGTTTATTTTTTTTTAGCATGTTGTAGACAGTTCATTACATAACTTGAATGAACAGAGATAAAAACTTAAACCAAGATGGAGTCTTTTCATTTACAATGTGTTGTTCAATCTTTAATTTTCCACTTTATTTTTCTTACTCATAAGCCTCCCATTATAACCAGTGCACTCTGCCAGTGTCCACCAACTCCCCAGGACTAGCTTCTCAATGGCTAAACACTTCATCACGTGCACGTGGCTTGCTTATTCATTTGTTCGTGATGCCCCTCCTCCCACAAAGCAGGCAATCTGTCATGTTTTGCAGTTTTAATGACTTTCTTATGGTCAGTTTTTAAAGATCCAAGTAGTCTCATACACCTAAAAGCTCAAAAGGAAGATCAAGGTCTGAAAAACTTCCAGTTTAACAAAATTAAAGATGCAGATGAGACAAGAAACAGTGAAGTCAGGGTTCCAACATTCTCTACATGCAGATGCTCCTGGATGTAGCTGGCAATGTACCTGACAGCGCACGTCATCAGTTTAAGATTAAACAGATCTGGAATGCAGGAAGCATAAAGACATATTGGCCATTATAATGGAGTTCAAAGGTTAAGGAATATGACCTTCATAAATCCAGTCTTCAGAGCCCCAGAGGCAGGGTATGAAGTGAGTAAAAAGCAGTGGAGAAAACACCTTTAAAATTAAGAGAGAGATTTTAAAAGTCATTGCCTTCCCTTTGTAATTATGCATGCTTTTTTTTTTTTTTTTTTGCTAAATATGTGGTTAGACTCACTTTCTAATCAACAGGAAAAGAAACAATTCTGGGCTATTTAAAAAATTGAGTCCAATTTTACTTCTAGATCTAGCATGTGGGAATTATGTGCCTGCTACTTCAGAAAGTATGTTCTTATAACACAGACTTATAACAATGTGCTTATATGCTGTAGTAAGGTATATGCATATAGCTTGTTCAAACAGTTCTCTAGGAAAGTAAAGAAAGCTGAGAAGTAAGGGGACAGGACTCTACACTCTGCAGACTGGCATGATGCAACTAAGCAGCTTAAAGGCAGGGATGGACTAAACCCCTCACCATGCTGCGGATTAACCCCAGTGCTTTATGCATGATAGGCCAGTGCTCTACCACTGAGCAAACCTGCCCACAGCCCCAGTCCTTTGGACTTCCATTTTGTTAAAAAAATCTAAAATGTCTACACTAAAAAGTGTCATACATTCAGCATTCATTCAGTTATGGGTTCATTCAATAACAGTTTATTGTCACTAAATATAGAACATGCATTATTCTTCCATTGTTTCTCTCTTTATCCGGTCAATGCTAAACAGTTCTCCTGAACAGAAGGCCACATGCTCTCTAGAGATTCCAGGACAAGGGAAGGAAGCTGTGGACCCCCACTCTGGATTTCAGTACAATAGGGGAAACACTCCCCTAACTTAACCTTTGACTAAGCATACAAGAGGTTAACAGTACATGAGCAAGTGAGTTCTATCTATCCAGACCACAGCAATATTCCACATTCAGCTCAAAAAACACCTCAGGATTGGTGCCTTCTCAACCTTGTCGGAGGTTCCCGGACCACAGGACTGTGTATACTTTACTCCCTTAAGAATTTTATCAGGCAGAAATAATTGGAAAGCAGATAAAAACTGAAAATGGATCTGTGGAACATGCCTTTCAAGGAAACTCCAAACTCTGTAGCAGCTTTGGCTCTGGGGTCTAGCCTAGGCTAACTCTTGTCGTATGTCTCTTCCACTTACGCACATGGAATGACCTGACAAGCCCCCATGCTCCTTGAGGTGGTTTGTTCCTCAAGAAGTCCTCAGACCTACATTCTGTTTTCCCGAAAAACAGCCCCCCACCCCAGGCATCACTTTAGCAATGACCCTGCAGCTAAACACCTGACCACCACTTTGGATCCTAACTATGGCAGGGTTGTGATCTGGTGTTGGTGCTGGGTTGGAGGTTTAACCATGTGCATGAGAATGCCATACCTCTTTAGGTACCCACAGTGATTCTTTGGAGACTGTTAGGGTATCCCTCACCCGCTCCCTCTGTCAGGGGACTGGCCTGCAGTGGATGCTCAGTAGACACATACAGAAAGCAAATATTTCTGTGGTTGAAAAGAACATTTCTCTATTTTTAATAGAAGACAAAGATAACATATTTTGTAAAAATAAATCCTAGGTGGCAAAAGCCACATGCTTTTAAGTATTGATGAAAGAAAGGGGTGGGAACCTTGTGTTGGATTTTAGGCTTGTAGTTTCTTTGAATCATTCTTAAGCCAAGGTTCACAGGTTGTTAAAACAGGCCGTAAGGTAAGTGTACTTGTGTGGCATAAGAACAGGGTCGACTTGGACAGTGAGGACAAAATCAGCATATGGAAGAAAGCAGTTGACAGAGAGGAAGTCTCAGGCCCCACCATTACCAGCAAAGCTCTGAGCAAGGCCAGGCAACCTCCAACAGATAGACTGAGAGCCAAAAAAAGTGCATGCAAAGTAAATGACTGACCAAGGTTCCAGTCTGTAGGACATGGGGACCATTGAGCTTCTAACCTTTCCTCCAGTTCTGCGCCACTTCCTCCCCTGGGAGTATACATCTCTGCTTATATGACTCTCCCCTTACCCCTGTCCATTTTCTTGTTTGAGGATACAAGAACCCGGAAATCTGGGTGGACACCAAGTTGATGAGCCAGTTATGTTTCTAATATCCTAAAACTTTCCACTTAATCTATTTTTTCCTTCCTTCTTTTGTTTTCTCTACTCACTTTTCCTGAGACATGTGGGAATGGCTGGCCCAGCACATGCAGAGTCACAGTTCCTGGGAACACAAGCCCCAGTGGTGGCAGGGCTCATGCTAAGACCACAGAGCACATGTGGAGCTATGCTGCACTGGGGACACACTTTAGCAATGGTTGGGCTTGTGCCAAGGCACAACCTCAAGATGGTGATGCTTTTGGGGCACCATCTATAACAGTGTGAGCTAAGAAAGATTATGTATGTGGTTATGGCCATGATGGCACCAGCTAAAATGGTAGCATCTACATGCTAGCAGCTGTGGAGACGACACCCACATGGCAGGGCCCACATGGTGATGCTGTCAGAGTGAAGTCATCTAGGGTTATAGGAATTGATTCTTTTTCTCCACTGATTCAAAGAAAAAAAAAAACAGAAAATACAAGGTCGCAGCACTTCGTCAGATTTTATTGAAAGCAGACACACGAAAGAGAGAGAGGGAGAGAGAATGCATGCAAAATGACTCTCCAATGTGGAGGAGGACCCGGAGCTGGTGTCCAAGTCACCTCGAAGGGTCAGGATTTTTATTCTTGGGGATAGGATAAGTTCTCTATCTTTCTTAGAACTGACTAGTTTGGGCTTTGCTGTGGATTGCATAATCCAAATAAAGAAAGGAAAGTGACTGGCTCCCACCAGAGGAGCACCTCACCCCCAAGTCAGAGATTTGAAAGTCCCACGGAACAGTTCCCTTTGGGGAAGAACCCCACTAGGTCTTTGTACTGGCAAGGAAGAAGAACAGGAAGTCTACTATCTCAAATGTTTAACTGAAAATTACATTGGTCTGTCCTATGTCTCCTTTTCCTCTCTGTCTGTCTGCTGGAGATCTGTCTGATAATTAGTGGTACTGACTTGTGGTTCAAGTTCTAGGATTCATCTGGCCCCTGGCTTGAGCACTGCAGCTTCCCACACTTCCTGTGCCTAACCCTACTCTCTTCCTCATCACCATTCTTGGCAATCCTTGTTAACTGGCTGTGTACTTCTCTACCAACATTTCATGTCACTCTACGTTGTTTAGTTCTGGTTTGCTGCATCCTCCCTGTTCACTGACGTTAGACAATCCCCTCCCTGAGCTATGGATTTAGTCTCCAGGTAGTAAGCCATCCCCCTTAGTATAAGATCCCTCCCTCCACTTAGATTTTGAACCTGGATGGCAATAAGAAACAGAATTTAGAGCCATTCCTGAAGTCAAGCCTCCCTTCTGAACTGAGAAGCTTGGGTCTCTTTAGAACGTCTTAGGAAAGGGGGCCTTCTGCCACTGAGTCAAAGAAGGGGTCTCAGAGAAGTCTGCACTAGGAACTTCATGCTCAGTACTGGGGGCCACGGTCTGGTGTGGGAGAACTGATCCAAGTGGTTGCTTCAAAGCCCAGATAGATGATTGGTTATCCTCCAACAGACAGGGACTCACACCAGTGTTTGTAGCTCTCTGGTGGGCTGCACTCAAGGTCTCCAGTGATGTCTGATGGCTGATGGGAACTGTCCGAGCTAAGGGCTCTTGGTGACTGAGAGGTAGATCCTTCCCTACTCTACAGGCCCCCTGTTTCCTGTTTGTTCCTTCCCTTAGGTAGTTCGGTTCCCTCAGACTCCCAGTGGTGGTACAGCCTGATTGGACTGGAGTTTGACAGTTTTGTGTGTTTTGTTTTAAAATTAAAGATTAATTTAGCTCTCTACCCACTCTGCAGTTTTTCTGTTGCAAAGGGAAAGGGCATCGTCTCAGAAAGCACAGCAAGCTTCACTATTTGCCCTTAGCTCTCACCATACGGTCCTCAAATCTCAAACACACAGATGCAAACTTTCTCTTTTGTTTTACTAGGAATAAACTCCAGCACTCGTGATGATTGTTTCCCTGTAATTATTCATGTGTCACTTTGTACCTAAAATAGCAAAGAACAAAACTCAATCCGTTCCTGGAATTCCCCAAAATAACCCTGTAACAAAATCTATGGCTACTTCTTATGCCCTAACATTTCTACACTTGACATGCCTAGTATGAAACGTATGTGTGAATGTGAGTGTTTGGGGATGAATTTGGGGGCTGCATTAATAGACAGGAGCTGTTGGGTCTGTACTGTTTTTCTTTGAAAAAGTAGTTATCTGAACTGTAGGAATTTAACTGTTAGCTCTAAAATTTAACAGAAGAAAAACTAATTATATAGCAACATATCTCAAGTTTAATGGAAGTGTTTGCTTGTGCAAAAACCCATTTTCAGTCTCTTCCTTGGTAGAATGATTTGGGTCCAATGCTTTCAAATGGTATTCTGGAAGCCAAGGTTGACTTAGAATAATTAACAACAAAGATGCAAAATAAAAATGTGATATTAATTTGTCTTAAAGTTTAAATTTAATTATGTGTTCAAAGGCCTGATAAATCTATACTGCTTAGGTACCCTTAAACATCTTAAAGCCCACTAAAATGGTATTTTGGGGGGGCCTACTAAGCATGTTTCATAACAAATTAAAATACTTGGAATAATACACCATTAAGATATCTGATCTATAGAATCAAGTGTTTTAAAAAGATAATAAATATCTAAAATACTTTATTGAAAGTAAAATTTGTTTATTTAAAACATTTTCTGATTCATAAGATAAAAGTTTTGTTAAACTATAAAATTTATATTAGCTATAAAGATTTTGCTAAAAAATTTTCCTCAGATTGTAGAAATTAAAACATTTTTTTAAATACTCAAGACTAACAAAATATTAGGAGGACATAAAAACACTGTGTGTTAATTAAAACCTCTAAGTAAAGTACATTAAAAAATAATTTTGTTAATTGGTATGGATTCGTTCCAAGAATACTCTTAACATACAGAGGTTAATTGTGAGATTATGTGTATGCTCATCAGATATCTCTATGTTAATTTTCTCTTCATAATGGGAATTACATAAGATGCAGTTCCAATAACTAGTTACGCACATAGGCAGGCTGGCAAAAGTTAAGGCTACTCCTAAGGCACATGCCTGTGACTTCAGGACCATGTTTATACAAACCCCATGGAAAAGTGGCATTCTGCCAAAATTGTTAATTAACAGATTATGTCACCATTCACTTTGTGCTTCCTGGACATACAATGTTAGCCATTTTGTGCTGATTAATAACCCCTGAGTGTCCATGGTTAGCCATCTTAGGCCATTCCATTTATCCATATTAGCGCCATGCTGTCTAAACATAAACTGGATCATACAGGCTTCTGTTACCTGCAATAGTTTTATCCTAAACAAAATAATTAGTCTAAAATCTAAGTTAACTTCCAATCTAACTTCTGTGGTTCTCCACAATGGAGTTAAGATAGAGACAGTCCAAATGGCTCACAGTGTAGAGTGAAAAGAACCAAGGAAAAAAATGACCCTGTCCCTTACTAGACCCAAGACCAAGGCCAAAGAATAGCATCCTGACCCTGACTTGACTCCAGGACCAGAGCTTGAAATCCTACCAGTTCCCCAGCTTGCCCCCAGTCAGGCTGCAGAATCCCACCAATCCCTGAGGTCCCTGAGCATGAAATCCCACCAATCCCTGAGCTTGAAGCCCCAGAATTGGACCACAAAACCCCACCAAACCCAACCACCCTAGAACACCCCCGACACACACCAGAAACCCTATATATAAACACTGTACCCTGTTCGGTTTGCAGCTGCTTCTCACCCTAGAGGCAGACACCTTCCTGGACTCTTGTCAATGTGACTGGATCTAAGTGTCAGCTAAGAGGTAAGCTACTGGGCATGCCTGGGAGGGATTGCTTTGGTCACATGACTTGAACTAGGAAGACCCACCCTGAATATGGGTGGCACCTTCCCCTCAGGGGGTCAAGTAAAAGGAGGTCAATGGAAAAGCTTTGAGTTCTTTTCCTTCCTGTCTCACTGGTGAATTCATTGACCCTGCTGATGCTAATAAACTCCTGTGCTGCTACCAGGATCCAGCTTCTTCAGGCTTTTATGATGACAGAAGACAAATGGCCTGTCATTGAATCTGTCTTTGCTCCTCTTCTGAGGCTCATTTCCTCACTGAATCTTTGTATTGAAAACCAACTCCGTTTTGATAGAAAGGATCATCGTGCAGTAGCTCTTACCTTCTCTCAAGCCCCGCCACTGTGTATGCTGATGTTGCTTCTGAACTACTCCCTGGCGCCCGCCCACCCTCTTCCTCTCCTCACCTCCTGTAAGCATTTCCTTACCTCCTTTAAGCATCTTTCTCCCGTTTACACTTTATGATTACGTGGAACACTTCTACTGTTCTCTCAGCTCCATCTAGTGCTATCTTCTTCCATATCTGCCCATCTTTAAGAACAATGGCCTCTCACCTGCTGGAGGATTCACGCTTCTGTCTGAGTTCTCTTTGAGTCAGGATAGAGAAATAACACTAAGGAGGCAGCAGAAACAAAGGAGCCCTTCCCAGTGGAATCTTTCTGGTCTCTCCTGCTGACAAAGTCGCAGTGCCAGGAAACTTCAAGCACTGATGATAAGGAAACTTGTCTACAAAAACGATGTGCGTCTTGTTCTAGCTTAGGCCCAGAATAAGCCGAAACTTCAGGTTTTGACTATCCCCAATCATGCGTCAATTTAGACAACACTTTCAATTTTGACTACCCCGAAAAGCTGACATTTAACCTTGTGACTAGATTCTTTGAGTAATGTTAAGAAATGCAGATGAGGGGAAGTGGGTGTGGATAGCAAACTTTAGAGATGTAATTTGAGAGCCAACAGAATCCTACACAGACCTATTTTCAACACACCTAAAGCCCCTCCTTTGAGAATTCCAAACTCACACTTGGGTCTGTCTTGTTCTTTCCTGAACATCTCTCTTTTTATTAACCCCTATACTTTTAATAAATCCCCACATTGATTCATAGTGGATAGCCCTGAAATTCTTTCCTGTAGGGAAGCCACAAATCTTGGAATTGCCTGAATAGAGATCCCAACGGAGAAATGGAACACCTTAAGCTGCTGCTAGAGACAGCATGGAGCCGGGTCACTGTCCCTGCTACCACTGACACTGTGATTCTGCCCAGGAACCAGTTGCTTTGATGTCCCTTTTCTCATAAGGTGAGCTTCTGGAAGGAAGAGATTTTTGACTCGTCTTTATTGGTTTTATATTTTGAAATAAGGTCTTGCTTTGTAGTCTAGGCTGTCCTTGAACTCAGGGTTCTGCTTCAGCCTCCTGGGTGTTAGCATTACAAGTATGAATCACCATAATTAGCTTAGCTGGTCATTCAATATCTTCAGATTGTTTAGCACTTTCCATAGGTTGGTTAACTGAAACTTGTGCTGACATCTAGGCTTGTTAAATAAGGGCAAGATTTGGGTGGATACACAGAGTGCGGAGCTTTATGAATGATGGGCTGTGTCCCTCCTGTGCAGATTGGGAATAATAGTACCAATGCAGCCTTTTCATGTCAGAGTTGATGGTTATTATTGACATAGATATTGGCATCTTCTGGACACTTTGCTCAATCCCATTGCTCAAAACAGGAGATGTTTGTGGACTCTTTCTTTGAACTGCTCTATAGTCAAGAGATAGGAAGTCAAAACATAATTATTAACTATACACATTAAATTCCATTTATCTTAGCGAAAATCCCTGGAATCAGCATGTGTCTTTTATTTAAAAGAATTCAAATAATTTCACAAATTTTACTCATTTATCCTCCTCACATTATCTCTTAAGGAAATTCTTCCAAATTGTTTCATTTCATTACCACAAGCTGTTCTAGCAGAATGGAATGCCAGTGGGCATCACACCCACTGGGAATGTTCTAACTCAACTAGATGATGGGCCCTTGCCAGGAACCATAGATAGAAAGGTAAGTCTATCGTTTGCTCGGCTATGTCTCTGGAAAAGGGGACCTAGATAAGCAATGATGTAGCAAAAAACAAGGTCTACTCAGTGAAACTCCAGTTAAGGACATTTTTTTTTTCAGAACCTGCCACTCAAGGAAGAAGTCTCACGTTCTTGTGCAATGGGTTCAAAACAATAACTAACATTTCTGTAAAACAGCTGCAAAGTGCCCTTGTAAAAACTGTTTTATTGGTGCTTTGTAGATAAGACAGCTCGACCAACACGGCTCCAGAAGAGGCTTACGTCAGCTAGAATCTTCTTCCTTCATATCCTGTGTTCTGTTTTACTTCTTGTGGCACCTGAAAACTTCAAAAGAAGCCTTGCTGGAGCCCATTTCCAGCTGTGAAGAACAGAAGGGAGAAACATGTAAATCAGCTTAGATGAAACTTTACTTTTAGTCAAGGCCAAACATGGCCGGCCTTTATTAATCCTTAGATAGGAATTTCCTACCAGAGCTTATGCATATTCCTATCTCTCACATTTCCTCTAAGGAAGATCTAGGCTTTGATCATAAAGCAAAAGACAGAGAGAGTCTAAAATGTCATATTTAATTCAAACTCAAGAGACAAGATGGAATAGTGCCATGTTCCCTGTGCTCTGGGCTATAGTGGCCCCATGAGAAAAGACAGGATGGAACAGTGCCACGTTCCCTGTGCTCTGGGCTCCAGGGGCCCCATGATGAGTTAGAGGAAAGGTTTTCTCTACTGATCTTCAAGCCCAAGTAGTATATGCTGAAGCCTCCACTAGTTAGAGTGCAGATCACGTGCACTGCCATGAAGCAGGCATGAAGCAGGCATCATGCTACCTGGGAATGAATGTCATTGGAGACAGTGCACATGATCTGCATTCTATCTTTCCACACAATATCAGGACAAGAGGCAGCCATTCCTGTCTTCTAGAGGTTTGCTATTACAGTGTAGGAAACATCCCCACCAAGGATGAAGCATGAAACAATTTGGAGAAATTTCCTTCAGAACTTATAACTTGAAGTCCAAGTTCAGACCCACTTGTGTGTGAACAGATGACAATGGGAGTTGCAAAATAATCCTTAACCATTATTTTTCTTCCTTCTGTCCTGAATAATGTATCACCTACCCCAGGGGACCAATGAGGAACTCAATATTTATATTTTTGGTGGTAAAAGCAAAGCATTATGTAAGCATTGAGATTTAAATAAGCCTTTGAGACTTGGGGGTGGGGGCAGGATTGGTTCTGAGAAGGAAGAAGCCCTGGAAAGGAAATGGGGAGGTGATCAGGGAAACATGGGTTAGGAGGCCTGTGTCTGCTACTTCCCAGAGTGCCTGTGTCAGTGTAGGAATGCTTTCATTGATATGTACTAAATTTTTCCTTTGATTAATCTGCATAAAATTCTCCAGCTCTCTGAAATGCAAGGGGAATGCGAACTGTGAGTCATCTGAATTCCTGACAGAGAATTTTGCTTGGTTTTAGTGGAAGAGATATTTCTCCCAAATAAATTTTAAAGATAAACACTGTGGAGGTGGCAGTCCTTGGCAGCTGAGATCTGTAGAACATCTGCACTGTTTGTAAGAGGGCATAAAGTCTGATGCCCAGGAGCCTTTGGCCCTGCATGTGATCTTTCTTTGGAGTTTTTCAACCTCAGCTCTCCTGACATCTTGGGTATATGATTCATTGCTGTATGTTACAGGCTGTCCTGTATATTGTAGTATGCCCAACAGAAATGTCTTCCGAAATATTGTCCAACTTCTGCTAGAGGTGGGAATAGGGAATGAAATTAGTTGAGACTGAAATAAAATCTATGGAAAATTATGGCAAATGAGAGTTTGTGTTAGGAGAAAAATGTAAAGGGACACACGAGGCTTAACAGGTGTTCTTCTGCTGTTGTCTAGAGGTGTTTCCTTATATGTTAGGACACTTTTAAAGTGGGATTGTAACATTTAGCATAAAATATAGGATGCTCAGGAATGCTTAAATTTCAGGTAAATTGTGAACATAGCTTCAGATGTCTGTCTTAAAATATTTGCGATAATGTGTTAACTTTATCAGTTAACCTCACCTCCCTTTTTCACTACTAGAAGCATGCTGAATAGGCTGACCTCTTTCTACTCCCCTCTTCATCTCCATTTTTCAGCCTTCATGTCACTGGCTTTTTTCTCTTTTTCACATACGTGGTGTGGTGGTTTAAATGAAGATGGGCCCCATAGGCTCATAGGGAGTGGCACTATTAGGAGGTGTGACCTTGTTGGAGTGGGTGTGGCCTTGTTGGAGGAAGTGTGTCATTGTAGGGGTGGGCCTTGAGATTTCAAAGGCTCAACCCAGGCCCAGTGTCTCTCTCTTTCTGCTGCTTGCTGATTCAGATGTAGAACTCTGGGCTACTTTTCCAGCATGATGTCTGCCTGTACATCACCATGTTTCCTACCATGATGGCAATAGACTAAACCTCTGAACCTGTAAGCCAGCCCCAATAAAATGCTATCTTTCATAAGAGTTGCTATGGTCATGGTATCTATTCATAGCAATAGAACATTGATGAAGACGCTTGGTTTCTTCCTCTATTATTGGGATCTTGCCCTTCCTTACTTCTGAACTCCTCCCTATCACCCTCATGGAGCAGTCTCAGCACACAATTTCCTTCTCTTACAACTGTGTGATTAAACCCCCTCCCCCCAATTATATACTTCTCTTACTTGGTTTCCAGTCCCTGAATTTTACCATTTCAACGAGACTCTAAGTTCTCAATGGCAGGAGACATAGCTTAAGAACTCTTAGTAGAGGCTCAGTGAAAATTCTGCCAAGCCATGTTCTCACAAAACTTAGTGGTGTGCTCTATTTCTCCCACTCTCGGCATCCCTGAGTTGTCTGTAGGGCTGAGGCTCCTGGTCTTTCCCTTGTCCACATTAGCCTGTCTACTGCTGTTGTTCTTGTTTAGCTCCTGTGTGGACAGCCATGTTGGTGAGATTTTCACAGGTGTAACTGCTGACGTTATTAGGAGACACAGTCTCACAGCAAACTCCTTGAACCTCTGGCTCTTACAATCTTTCTGCTACTTCTGCAATGATCCTCGAGCCTTAGACGTGGGAGTTGTAGTGTAGATGTATCTACTTTACTGGGCTCCACAACTCTGCATTTTGCTTGGTTGCGGTTTTCTGTGATGGTTTCCATCTGTTGCAAAGAGAAGTTTCTTTGATGGGGGCGATTTTTTTCTTCTTCTAATAAGGTAAAGTTTAAATAAACAGACCACATGCCCTAGCCCCCTCTCCTCTGGTGGCCTGAGACACAGGACGGAAATCAGAGCTGACCTCATTGGCCTCTTAGGCAGTAAAAGTATGTGCTCCCAGTGGGAACATGTACAGGCAAAACACAGACCAAGTGACTTAAATGATATTTTCTTTTTTGGATATAAATATGGAAAATTAAAAAATATCAAGTAGTCAGCCAACAATTAGTTATGAGTTTTCTAGGAGACTGGGTTGGTTTTCTGTTTTGTTTTTTTCTCATGAAATATTTACAGTATTACATATTTTATTTGGCCCCTAATAGACTGAACCTAGAAGTGTAAAACTAGGGTTTACAATTTTCAAAGTGAACATGTTCTCAAGTTTATTCATTTAAATAAGCCAAAATTCTATGTCATTGTGTAAGAGTGATATAGAGTTAGATACAGATATGGATAGATATGAAAGTGTGTGTGTGTGTGTGTGTGTGTGTGTGTGTGTGTGTATGAAAGAGAGAGAGAAAGAGGGAATATCAAATGTTTTAGATCTGCTTGCTTTTTTTGATTATTGGTCTCAGCTTCTGGCAACAAGTTGCTTCATAAATTAAATCAATATTGCTCAAAGGTTTCAAATATGCTTTTAAAACTGTTTATGCGGTGATATGTCTGTCTATGTGCAATATTTATTAGTGTGAATTATTGTACAACTCATAATAGTTAACATTCATGTGAGTGTATCTTCATTGTTCAACAATACTGCTAGTTTTTGGAGCTAAGAGCCCTTAATTTTTTTTTTTGCATTGTTCCCTACATCTAGAAAGATTCATATCATTTGAACATGGAATGATTTATTCTTATGTTTCATCTGATTAAAAAGTGAAATAAGCAATTTTAGGATTATATTGATAAACCTGATAACTATCAAGGGTGGCAACTTCCACATGACATTACACAGTGTTCTGTGTCAAATCCAGCTCAAAACAACTTGAGAAAACTGTCTCCCACAAACATTGTGTATGCAGTCGAAGAGCTTTGTTGATCATCCCAAACATATCTGAAATAATCCTCTGAGCCAGGGCTGTGATGAAGCCATATATAATGGAACTGTTGTCATTGCAGAGATTAATGAACAATCTGCGTGCATGGGAGACTTTGCCTTCATTAAAACACCATTTATTTTAACCAAATTATTGAGCCAATTCAAGCCCCCTCCAAATCTATATTTTTTTATACTTCTACTACCAAAATCAAAGAAGGAAGGGAACTTTCAGAAATTGCTTATAGGTACCTTTTCCAGGATTAAAGTAAAACAAATTCAACAGTGACACGTCTTACTTCTTGTCAGGTCTTCTTACTGGCTCCTCATTGTTCTGAGGCAGGAAGGACAGAGCACCATCTGGGAGAATTTGTGGATTTTCAGACATGCTGGAGGAGAGGTAGTGGCAGATGAGGTCAGCCAGGGCCTTGGTCTCTTATTCATACTCTGTAGCAGGGGCTTCAAGAAGCTTGGATTTCTGAGAAAATGCATGCTGTTATTAATGACTAGTGATATCACCTACTAACATTCTCAGAGGGGGTGTTTTGAAATTTCATACTTTCAAATTGTTTCCTTAGAAGTTCTTGCAATAATTTCCATCACTTCTTAATGACTTACACATGTAAGTCCCATGATTAGGATGTTCTCAAGCTGACATGAACCCACCAGAGTCACCTTGTGTAGTATTACACAATGAGAACAAGATACTATAAGAAAAGTAGTAAGTAAGTGCTGTGGGATATCTTTCTGTACGCTATGAATATGTGTTGTTCTGATTGGTTGATAAATAAAGCTGCATTGGCCTATGGCAGGGTAGGATGGAAAATCCAAGAGAGATAATTAAAGGAGAAAGGACAGTAAGGGGAGACACCAAACTGCCATCCAAGGAGCAACATGTAATGGGACACAGGTAAAGCCATGGAACACGTGGCGATACATAGATTAATAGTTATGGTTGAGTTAAGTTATAAGAGCTAGCTAGTAAGAAGCCTGAGCTATAGGCCATATAGTTGGTAATTAATATAAGCCTCTGAGTGATTATTTTATAAGTAGCTGTGGGACCTCAGGGCCTGGTGGGACACAGGAAAAATTCCAACTACAAGTAAGCTACATGCTAATATCCATGAAAAATTCTATATTATTATGCTCATCCTAATTGCATGACAAATCTAGTTAAGTAATTGTTAGTTAATGGCTATGTCTAAATATTCATAAGATTAAACTCTCTAACCACACATCCTGAAAGTAATAGAGGAGTAGTTGCTTTTAGCCACTTGTTAGAACATAACAGCATGCTCAGTACATTTTATCAAATGAATTTATAAACTGTCTAGTGTCTATGCTTTCAGAAAATTCAAACTCTAAGATGCAAAACTTTACAGTTTCTTATGCTTTAGATACTGTCCTGTTTTCTTGTTATTTTTTCCTCTTCAATTTTTTTTTAAAAAAATTTAAATATGAGTGCAAAATGGTCCACCAGACAGATATTTACTACACCAAAATTTCTCTTGTTACTAGTGCAGGAAGTGCTACTGTGAGTAGAGTGGGTCTGTCTCCATATTCAGTCCTGAAAATGGATTACATATTTAGGAGTAGAATCATAGAAAGTAGGTGGTTTGAATTTCATCAGTACTGATCCTTATACCTAGATAGAGGTATAGATGCAGCCATCAATGTTATACACAGGCAGGACATAAAAGCCTAATTTGCTGAAAAACTGTGAGCTGGATATCTTAACCATAGGTGGAAACATCCCAAATGTGAATGAAAAAGCAGAATTTCATAGAACAATGGAATCATGATGCTACCGAAATGTATATACCCTGTTACATGTTTACTCTGGTAATCAAATCCTTTATTGAGGACACCATGCCCATATAATAATTTCTCTGACTCACAGGTCCTCTCTCCTGTGTTAGATTTAAATTCAGCCTGCTGCTCTGCTTGCTTGAATGAACCAGAGCAAATTAATACAGAAATGGTTCTCACAAAAGAAATCAGGTTGTATTATAATATTCTCATATTTTTCAATCATTTCCATGTAAATTTTTTGACTTATACAAGGGAGTTTTCATACACTTTTCACCCAGTTTTCCATAATGCTACCATTTGGTGTAACATGCTATATTTGTCAAAGTGAAGAACTTATCACAGAAACATGAACTTTATAGAATAAACATCAGTGTATATTCAGCTTCCTCAGAACACTGATGACCTTCTGGGTCCTGCATCAGCTTTCTTTATTATGTCTCCTTCTCGCCTTTGATCCATGACAAGTCTTCAGTCTGCTCTCATATTATATGACTGGGACATTGCTGAAGAGCATTGACCTGGTCATTTTGCAGAATGTCCTTCAGTTTAGGTGTGTCTGATTTTTAAAGTTATTATATGTTATTATATGATTATAAAGAAGTTACACATTTTGAAGAATACTTCTCCCTTCATAATTGATGGATTTTAGGGGGAAGATACTATGTGATTCTGCCAATATCTTGTTTCTCATCAAACTTTCACCTCGTAATTTTGAAACCCCTCAGTGTACTTGTCTAAAATTATTACTACCTTGAGATTCTACGGGTCCTGAGATGTAAACTCCTGTGCTTACTTACTGGGCCAAGGTCACCTGATATGGCCTCAAGGAATTAAATCATGCTGGTTGGTGGGGCCATAACATAACTGAGGCTGTTACAGTTCTATTGAGAGCAATCAGACTTTTTATACCTTAATCAGAAACAGAATATAATGGCAATTGCCAGGATCAATACAGTTGTAGATGCCAGGATATAATAACATTTGCAAGCTATACAGGGTACACAAGATTAATGTCTAAGACCAATTGTCCTGTCAAGTTTCCATGTTTCCTTGACTTCTAAGGGAACATACAGAGAACAAAATGGCCTGGATGCTTCATTACCTGAGAGAATGCATCAGTCTCTCAGGAACTGGAAGGCACACTGTGTCCCAGAAGCCATGGACTCTACCCTGAAAAACCTATGATGCATGCCTCTCAAGGCAGCTAGGCAAGCCAACCCCATGGTATCCTGAAATGAGATATTGTATATATCAGTTGTACACATGCTGGTTGTGATTCTGTAAGACACAGTTCTTTCTTTTTTTTCTTTTAATTTACTGTAAAAATCATCTATTTATGTCAGTATAGATGCACACAGTTTTTAATATTTTATTTTTAAAGTTCATCAAGAGATAGCAATGAAGTTGGTGATCTATCCAGACATTAACTTTTTAATGACCAATCCACTATACTAGCTGTCAGCCTGTCCATCAAACTTGATGAGCAATTCAAACAAATATAATTTACTAACTTTTAAAAATCTTATCTGTTGGCAAAAGTCTAAACTAATTTCAAAAACTGCGAAGTTTGAATTGTAGATTTTCTGTGCCATTTTCTTAGTATAGCTAGGATATGAGGAATTAACAGGAATGTAAATATTTTCCACTTTCCTCTGTAAAATCTTGCATGCTGACCTCTCTCACAAACCATTGGCAAAATGCAGCAGAAACCTACTATCTCCAATGGAAAGCACAGTTCACAAAGATGGCTGGCTTCTCTAGTTTAGCTGTGCCAACAGTTGTGACCAGAAAGAGAAAGGAAAGCGTGATTCATCACACAGCACTCAGGCTTAAAATATTCATAGCCCATCTGTGTTTTGGACTCAACAGGTGAAAACTGACAGAGCAAAGTGATATATGCTACAATTAAATTAAAGCATAATACCAGCATGCTTTGTTCTTGCCTCTAGACACAGTGTTTGGCTGGAAGCTTGCATGGCTGTTTCTTATTTTTATTAGGCTTGACATGCCCACATTTTCCAAAGATGCCTGATGATCCAGCTTAATTATGCTCATGTGGGGGTTGGTTGTCAGTTGTGGTTATTGGGTTGTGGACAAAGCTACAAGGACTGGATGAGTAATTCTGAGAGATTATGATGGTTGTTGATCTAGTGAGTGTTTTTCCTTCTCTCCAGCTATTGTTTGTTTTTTAATTTCCTTTATTAGAATTATATGGCAAAAAAATTGGCATTAGAAGATAACAGAAACAAGTAGTTAATAATAGTCTCACAATGTCTGATAGCCGTATTGTCAGCCAATGTGCTTGCAGATAACAGCTGGGAGAAGAATTTCATCAAGTAGGTAATATTTACGTTGCTTACAGAAGTGTGGATAGATTTATCATAGTTCTTAGTTTGTTGCATTTTCCTTTTGCAGAAATCAAAGCAATGATATAAAGATCACATGATAGGAAAAGCTGGGGACTCTGGTTCTCTGAGGGAAACAGTCAGAAAGAGCCAGCAATGTTTGTGAAACAGATGTTAATGCATTAGAATTCATTGACAGAAGTCACTCAGACATAGCAAGACCATGATTAAAATTAATTACTTGGAGGAGTTACATTGTGCATTCTTCAAATGTGCCTGCAACAAGAAATGAAGCCTAGACTCTCAGCCATAGTTTGTTAATTCAAGCCTCTCTCTACCAAAGGAAATAATTTGGGGATTAAATGACATTGTTACTCAATTCCCAAAGACATGTCTGTCTAATTCAGCAGCATATCATACTGTTTCAAAAGTTGTACTTTGTATAGCTCTGTCTGCTTACATGAGTGCTGTTATTAAACTGAGCTTCTAGCACATTCTCATACTGTTTGACAGTACCCAGTATGAGCAAGGTGAGTGTTTGTAAGAATGTGAGCCTTGTCTCCTGCACAGAGCATGTGTGAAGTCCTGCTGCCCTGGTTGGTGGTCTAGTGCACTCTCCACGGAATCACATGTGGCCTTCTGATTGTTCCTGAGGCCCTTTTAAGCTCAACTGTTTAGGGGAGATTTTGTTATGGATCAAAAGGAATGAGCAAGGAGGGATCCCATGTGACCTAAACTTTGCATATCTGGGTATCTTTAGACCCTAAGTTCAGAAATGCTTTCCTCTGATGCCTAGACATTTTGTACCAGAACTTTGGCTGTCTTTGTTTCTTCTCTCTCAGGGATGTCCTCATTTTCACACAAACAAACAATAAACAAAATGACTGCATGTCCCAGAAACGTACTCATTCCCACCCAGGAAAACTGTGACAGTCATTCTGAGTCAACTGCCAAGTTTTAAGAAAAATGACTTACTGGCTGAAAATTTAGAATCTTAACAAAGTCAAGATTTATTGGGTAAACAAAATACTAGATTTAAAGGCCTAGTTTCCACTTGCCTGTTAGCTGGCTTAAGCACCCTAATGCTAGATCTGTAGCAAGGCAATAGGAAAATTGAGGTCTTTCTTATTGCTATAAATGTATAGTTCAGATGAAAATTCCTATTGAGAGAGGCAAGCATGATGATTGTGTGTGTGTGTGTGTGTGTGTGTGTGTGTGTGTGTGTGTGTGATATTTCCCACTGCTACTTTGAATGGAAAATGTGCTTAGAAGGGACGAATTATCTGACAACAGTGTCCTTTGTTACAGCACTGTAAATATACTAACAGAGGCCAGTTTGCAGAAGCACCTATTATCCAAAGTCAAGCTTTGAGAAGGTTTTTATCTGACCCACAGAGAATTGCAGTGTGGGGCGTTTACCCAACCACCCCCACAGTTCCCCAGAGTTTTCTTGAGTGCGAGCAGCAGGAAATATTAGATAGAAGGATTTATTGAGGAGAATATCGCGGAGATAAACAGATAGAAAATAAAGGATAGCCTCGAGAGGGCCTGGAACCTATTCCAACGGGCCCCGACTGTCTCTGCCCCAGGGTTTTTATAGAGACGCCAAGGGGTGGAGCAAAAGACCTCCTCCCCCAGCACAGCCAAGTGCAGACCATCTCAGACACCTGCACTCAGGCCCATGGTCTAATCATCCTCTATGTGGACCTGCTGGGTAAAGCCACGAGGAACCCGAGAACGGGCTCCCACAGGTCCCCCTTTCTTAATATATAAAAAAATAACTATTATGGCTTACAGCAATCTCCATAGCTGTTACACCTCCCAGTATGGGAGTAGAGGATGATATAGATGGCATTTCTCTTTTGAATTAGGTCCAAGGTGACTACAGCAGTCTTAGCTGCCTCAAGCCCTTTCTAAGTCAAAAACTCTTAAGGCTACTACAAACTTAAAGAATCCCTTAGCTTCATCATTACCATTAACAGGTTAACATAAACATTGCTATACATAGCCACAATTCTGTCTTACAACTCAAAGCAAACTCTTAACAGAACCATTTGAATTAGCATATATGGTGCTATATATAGTTAACAATTTTCTCCGTCTTACAACTTTAACTCAATCATTTGAATTTTCTTACTAACAGAACATAGGAAAAACTTCGATGTATTCACAAACTTAAATATTTCCTTAACTCCACAAAACCAGGATGCATTAATATCAATAGGGTAAATATAATTTCTGCAAACATAATTCAACCTCATAACTCCTCCTTTTCTTTATAATTTTTTAAACAAAATCTAAAACCTAGTTAGAAGAACCCAAACTCATACAATTCCTACAAACCCATATTGAAAAGCAATTTTCTCAATCTAACCATTAACACTTTGAAAACTTAGCAAAACATCCAAAAGCAGTTTCTTAATAAAACTCTTTACACTTTAAAAGTAGTCTCTTAATATACCCCATTTGCATTTCTTACTAACAAAAACATGACATTAATCCCTCAAACAACTTTTGAAATTAGACTAAGAAATATTAACTCTTCCCCCTTTCTTTATAATTTAAGCAAAATCTCAAGCCTAGTTAGAAAACCCAAACTTTTCAATTTAAACAGTTCCATTTGTAACACAAAACCAGTTCTGTAAGTAATTTCATTTTTACATAAACAGTTCCACAAAACAATTCATGAATCACCAATTAATAAAGCATATATGCATACACAAAACTGCATCTTGATTCTAGGTAGAAATAAATTTCTTCATTTAAACAGTTCCATTTTTAACCCAATTCCAGCAAACAGTTCTAGGTCATTACTATGAATAAACTCAAAATTGTCCCATTGCAATGAAATCTCTACTGTTCATTTCATTTCTTAAGTCCCAAAATTCACATGATAAATTCTGGTACGAGCCTTCCAAATATGAAGAAATCCATAACCAAAATCTTTTTGTAGTTTTATCTCATTTTAAGTTCAAAAAGTTCAAACAAATAAATTCTGGTATCAGGCTTTCACTTCCAAATATGAAGAGACTTTTTACAACCAAAACTTTTTGCAGTTAACAATTTTAGTTCAAACAAGCGTCTCTGCAACTTTGGTTCTCACAGACCGACCTTTTTAGGTACAGTAGTAGTCTAAACTGCACCGTTTTTTGATGTTAGCTCAGGTTTTTCTGTGTTGCGTCGATTTTCCATGGATCTCAGCTGCGGATGCCTTGTTGTGCTGGTTCTGGCGTCCGCCATTCTTAGTTTCTTAGCGGCTTTTGGAGCTTTTGAAAAACCGCTCAGACTGCCTGCTTTGCAGTCTACTAGGACACTACCTTCTGTGTCTCAGGTTCTTTCACCATATACATTAAAAATAGACTCACACTTAACATTTACACTTTACAAACTCACATATAACCTTTTGCCTTGCAAAGCATTTAGACTCACATTCAACGTTTACACGTTTTTACAAACTCATAACATTAACATCTACTTATTTAAACTCCTTAAGGAAACTATAGAACTACTTTAGCAAATATATTTCTTATTACTTATATATTTCTTATATTCATTCCATCTTATTCTTATTTAAACTTACATTTACAGCTAACATTTTTACTTCTTACAAGCTTATCACTACATGTCTTAAGACTACCTTAGATACTTCTTGCAAGCTTATATTCTTAAAGGATCTATAGATCTATTTTACAAACTTATACAGGGCTACCATTAGCATATATTTAACTTAGCAAACGTCTAAAGATTTCTTAACAGATCTAACAAGAGAATAATTTTTACAAACTCACATTTTATTTTTATCTTTTTCTATTTCTTACTCTTTATTATTACTATCTCTATTAGAAAGATTTTTTTAACTAGACAGGAAATACGTACATCATTGCTAAAGTTTAGGGTTTATAGTCAGCTTTGTTATAAAACACTGGGATTTAGTGAGTGTTGTTATAGAATTGTGATAGTTGTTGCTAGGGGACTATAACCTTCCCAGGATGATGCCACACTCCAAAGTTGCCAGTTCTCTCAGCCATTCCGGACCCAGCAGAGATGCACTGTCAGCGGTAGACGGTGTTTAACTAGAGGCTGTCCCTTCACCCAAATTCATAGTAGTTCCCCTAAGTGCTTCAATTCAGACAAATGTTTCTATTACAGCAGTACTCTTGGTTTGTTCTACCGAAAAACTTCCCTTCACGCTGACAGTGAAATTACCGTATTTAGCTGCTGTAAGCTCTTTGCCAAATATCGCACAGTTATTAGGTGATATAAAGTATTTTTCCAAAGGAGCTAGTAAAGCCAAAAGCGGCACAGCTCCGAACTCTATTTCCTCACTGTTTGCATTAACCAGTGACAAAACCTCAGAAACACTAATTGAGCCACTTTCATTCTGGTTCCATTGTAGGAACATCATTGGAGCTGACCTTTCTTAGTTCCAAGCTCCTTACGAAACGCTCCGGTAATCACCGAGCTTCATTCTCCTCTTGTGAAAAAACACAAACATGTCCTCGACCCCATATTAACACAGGATCGGGACCCTTCCACAATCCCGAGCAGGGATCTTTCCATTTCGCATTACCCTCAGCTAAAAGACCAGGAAGATTGGAGTGAACTCTAATATGGCCCACAAAGCATGGCAGCTTTCTTTTGTAGATAGCATAAGTTTCCTTCATATCTAAGACAACGTTCAGTGTATAAACTGCTCTCTCTTGCTTTAAGGATTTTAAAGTGGCTTGTTTGATCTTATAGGTAGCTTTCTGTCATCCAACTACCGTTAAAACTTTGCACAGCTATTAGGGTAAATAAGTCATTTTACCAACCCCCAAACCACGAAGTGCCTAGTTCCATATCCTTTCAATGTTTCATTGGAACTGACACTTAAAACTCTTAGATGATTTTCCTCCTTATTCTTTTAAAAGCTGTATTTTAAAGTTTACCATGAACGTATTTTCGAGCTGACAAAAGTGTTTCAGGGCAATGTCGCCATCTTTAGCAGAAAAACTACCTTTCCCAGAATGCATTTCCCTTATATCAGTCCATAATAGTATCAGTCCCTTAAATCAGTCCTTTATATCATTTCCCTTATATCAGTCATTTCCCATAGTTCTTTTTGGGTCTGAGTCAACTTTTAAGTTCTTTTTTACCAGACTTGCTTACAAATTCTTGCCCGGGAGGTTTGAACAAAGTTTTTTGCTTTTGCAACGGGAGATTTGAACAGGCATTTTACATTTTCAATTATGGGACATTGGGAAGTTTCTGGTCTCTCCTCAGCTGGCTTTAACAGGTGTCTCTCCTTTAATTGACACTGGCCCCCAAATCAGAACTGCACCTGCCTCGTTAGCGCGCATTGAGGTGGGCAATTTCTGATAGCAACTTTCCTCGGGGCTTGTGTTTGTCTTAGCCAGTCAGTGAAAAACAAATATTTACAACAGAGTTTTTTCATAGCTCTTTCAGAGAGATTTTCTCCCACTGATCTATTTCATTTTGCTTGTTCCTTCCTTCCCCAGATGCAGAGCTTCAAGTATCTGCGGCTCTGTACCTCTGCTAGCTGCCCTTGGAAGTAGGGGCTTTTTCTCCCCCTCCCCGAATCTGCCTCAAATTCTAGCAGCTTTTTCAGGTCATATTTTTCTGGGGAGGAATTGGTCCCTTCTGTTTCTTTAGAGTCTTTCTCCCAGACAGTTCCCAGTTTGGTCTCAGTTTATCCCCTCTACCCCAGAAACAGTTTCCGACACTACAGTGGCGGCTTTCCCTGCTACTGAAGGTAGGGGCTTTTTGTCCGTTTGTTTTCTGGGTCTGTGTGGTTTGCGTACAGACTGAAAATCTAACAAGGGAGGTTTTTGCCATTTCTAAACTCCCATTAGGACAGGTGTTTTGCCTTATCAGACCTTCACCTGGCCCAGTCCCCCAGTGGGTTGCATTTGCTTGTCTGGGTGCTCAAGGACAGAGCTTATGCCAGAGGCAATCAGCCCTCAGGGCTACACTCCCTCATCTCAGGGAGTCAGTTGAAACAAAGCTTTTCTCTAAGAGATGCTTTCTGACAGAAAAAAAAGCTTTACTCCTGGATAGTTCTGTTCTGCCCTGGCTGGGCTCTTTCCCCAGACAGCGTTCTAACTCAGCAGCATAACTGCTTCAGACACAGTTCAGCTTTACTGTTTTCCCAGAAAGGTCCTTACTGATAGGAAAGCTTTTTTCAGATGTCTTTTTGCAGCAGTGGACCTACCAACCCGGGACTTGTAGGAAAGTGGACAACTGTGCCGTTCCCACTGGCTTTAGTTTTGTTCATTGGCAATCTTTCCCCTGGGTCCTGCATCTTCCTGCCTCAGCTCTGTGCTCCAGGAAGTTTACCACTGCAGGAACCCTAGTATCCCTGAAATGCACTCCAACTCAGAGATGCTCTGGATTTTTGGTCAGAAGCGAGGATACAATGCTAACAGTTTGCATTGCTTCAGGGGATCTTTGCATTAGGACAATTAGGAGCACCTTTTCATTCTGAAACGCTCACTCAGAAACAAAACCCTTGATGCCTCAGCTGGCTGTAACTGAAAAGCTTGGCTTTTTTGCTTTTCTCAGGTAAAGTTTCCTGCCCTTTTGGGCTCTCTGTAGCTCTTTACCCACACTCTCCCAAGCGTTTCCCTCAGGGTACTCTGACCCACTGTCTTTTACTGGCTTGAAGAGACAGAGCTTAGAAGAGGTTTTTAGGAACTTGTCCCTGCCTCCTGCATTGCAGGGAGGATTTTTAAAGCTTGAAAGAACTTAGAGGTTTTGCTGTCTTCAGAGGTTTGTTGTTTTCCCTTAGAGCTAATCACAGGTGGTCCCCATACTAATATCTTCAGGTGATTCTAATTTTTGCCCTTTTGAGAGAAAGTTAAAGGCTTTAGTTTTTAAGTTTAAGATTAAGGCTTTTTAGAGAGATTTTTTTCCCCCAAATTTTCCAAGAAAAGCTTTATAGTTTAAGATTTTTTTTTCCCCCAAGAGAAAGACCAACTTTTCCCAAAACTTCCCAACTTTAAACTGACTTCTTACACCCCCATTTTTGCCTCAGGGAGAAATCACTTTCTCCCGCAGCTTGGACTTAGCATTTCAGCTGTCCCCAGGACAAAAGCTTCCATAGGAAACTTTCTTCCCCATAAGCTCAAAGAAGAGTTTTTTTTACTACTCGTAAAGCCCAAAGAGATTTTCACCCCAGTTTGCATTCATAGCCCCCAAAGTTAGAAAATTGAGTTTTTCTGTCTAGTTGCCTTATTTTTTTCTACACAATCTTACACTTCTAAGTTTTTCCTACACTATATTACTACCCTATGCCTTATACTTATTTTTCACAGATAGAAATTAAGGGATAGAAGATAGAAAATTTTGACAGAAGAGAATTTCGCTGCAGCATCGGACATCCTTCCAGTCCGCTTTCCTTTTCTCTCGAGGATAAAACCCCTGCCTCTCAAAAATATATATATAAAAAATATGTATTTTCCATAACACCGGCATGCCTCATCCACTGGCAGGGCTGAACTCAGCACTTTCGCCAAAAACTCTAACTATTATTTTCCTTTATCTTTAGTCCCTATTACTTTGTCTTTAGTCCCTGTTCATTTGTCTTTAGTTCCCCCTTCTTTTTTAGTCCCCTTTTTTTCTTTAGTCCCTTTTTTCTTTTTTCTTTAGTCCCTGTTCATGGCGCCATTCTGTGGGGCGTTTACCCAACCACCCCCACAGTTCCCCAGAGTTTTCTTGAGTGCGAGCAGCAGGAAATATTAGATAGAAGGATTTATTGCGGAGAATATCGCGGAGATAAACAGATAGAAAATAAAGGATAGCCTCGAGAGGGCCTGGAACCTATTCCAACGGGCCCCGACTGTCTCTGCCCCAGGGTTTTTATAGAGACGCCAAGGGGTGGAGCAAAAGACCTCCTCCCCCAGCACAGCCAAGTGCAGACCATCTCAGACACCTGCACTCAGGCCCATGGTCTAATCATCCTCTATGTGGACCTGCTGGGTAAAGCCACGAGGAACCCGAGAACGGGCTCCCACATTGCAGCCACACATCAAGTCTGCTCTTCCTCCAGCTGCCCCGAGGGCATTCTGATAAAATCAGCCAGACATGTCCTCCAGACCTTCCTGTAGTTCTTTCTCCATTTGGTGAATTTGGGTATTAATTTATATCTGTTTATGGAAAATACAATATGTTAACACTAACAATCTGGCTTCCTAGCAAATTCTGTCTCAATGTAGTATTTTAAAATAGTTTTATTATTTGAGAACTTAATACATTGTGTTTTAATCACATTCATCCTCATCCCCTCCTCCTACCTCCTCCCAAATCAAACCCCACCTCCCTACATCCAACTTTATATGATGCTTTTAATTTTATTTTTTAGAGTTTAATAACCCATTGATTCTAATTTGTGCTGTCCATATGTTTCTGAGTGGGGGGCCACTCGCTGGAGTGTGGTTAACCTACCAGGAGCCATCCCCTTAGAACTAACTTCCCCTTCTTGAAGCCATAGACTGGCCGTAACTCTTCAGTCACGTGTGGGTGTTTATGAGTCTCTTCTCACACCACGCTAGAATGTTGACTGGCATGATCTCATGTAGGTCTTGTGCAGGCAACAGCAGCTGCTCTGAGTTCATGAGTATAGCATTCTGTCATGTCCAGGGGACACTGTTTCACATCAGTCCTCCCAACCTCTGGCTCTTGGAATCTTCTTGCCCCCTCTTCCACAATGGCCCCTGAGTCTTGGGGTATAGGAGAGGGATTATATAGATGTCTCATTTATGGTGGCGCACTCCCTAGTCACTGATTCTCTGCACTTTGACCAGTTGTGAGTTTCTACATTAACCACCATCCAGTACACAAGGATGCTTTTCTAATGAGGATGGAGCAGCACTGATCTACAAGTGGCTAAGGCAAGTTAGAGAGATGTTTGATATTGTGTCCACTTAGCAAAGTCATAGTGGTAGATTCACTCCTGTAGACTGTGAGCTTCCCAGCCATGGTTTATTGGCCAAATTTGCAGTGCCAGGCATGTTTCCTGAGGAGTGGGCCATAACTCCAACTAGAAAACAGTTGGTTACCTTCACATCTGAACAATCCAGGATGGTCTTTGTATTTTAAGTCAGCTTAAATCCGTTTGGTGATCTGGTTATCACCTCAGTTTGTCTTTGTGATACAATATAACACAGCTAAACATTTTGGGGATTAGGATATAGACATTTGGGGGGACCATAATACATGCCATAGTTAAATTCAAAATCCAATATGGGTTGTAAGAAAATAGAGCAGAAGTAAAAGGGTCCTCAATTAGAAACCAAAAGATCAAGATTATTATTTAGCTCTACTTACAAGATGGCTTTAGAAAAGTCATCTCTCTCTGGGCCTAATTGTGTGATTTGAATGGGGCCATTTGATAGCAGATACTCAGTCTTTGCTCACTGCTAGTATATGAGTCAAGTCCACAGCCATGTTCATTGACACAGCTGCCTTCTAAGGTCTACGTGAAAGGTTTTCAGCAGTTATAATCTTCATAAATGCTAAGAAAAGATGGAGAAACTAAAACCCAGAACAGAAACCATTTAGGAAAATGATTTCCAGGATAACTAGTAATCTAAACACAGGCAAAATAAAAACCTGAAAACTCAAAATAAGTAACTGTAGGAATCTTCTTTAAGAAATTATTATAGCCGGGCGGTGGTGGCGCACGCCTTTAATCCCAGCACTCGGGAGGCAGAGCCAGGCAGATCTCTGTGAGTTCGAGGCCAGCCTGGGCTACCAAGTGAGTTCCAGGAAAAGGCGCAAAGCTACACAAAGAAACCCTGTCTCGAAAAACCAAAAAAAAAAAAAAAAAAAAAAAAAGAAAAAAAAAAAGAAAAGAAATTATTATATACCAATTTGAAGAGGCAAAACCTGCGTAGCACAGATTAAATTCTCTGATTAAAGATAAAGATGAAATGGAGGAAAACAAAAAGGAAGAAAGTAAAGATTGAAGGAAGGGAGGAAATGAGGGGGGGAAGGGGACCAAAAAGAAAATGATAAATAACATGCTATCACATTTTTTCTTGGGCTGGTGCCTGAACCAAGTGTGTTACAACTGCCAGGCAAGCACTCTGCTATTATGGTATACCTCTAACCCTAACTGCTTTTACATCAACAAGATTTTCCACTGTCAGTGAGCAAGAAAAGCATCACTTGAATCCATAGCACACAGGTACGGCTGGATTCCCAGAGGAAAGTATCCTAAGTGCTCACAGGCACATAGGAACACATATCTGTGTCCAAGACCATAACCATGGCCATCTATGATCTTCAGGAGCCGCTGCTGGATGGAGGGGACACTCAAGCTTATCTCTATAGTAGCACCTTTTCACCTAAACCCAATCCTGAAATTGAGGTGATTTAGAAGGATCTGTGACCACAGACTGGGGGTGTTTGGTATTAACAAGAGAGAGTCTGTTAGAGATATTCACGTAATACTGAGCATTTCTATCAATAACCAGGACAAAGAAACACACAATTAGTTAAAAGTAACATGACACCCAAAAGAGAAATATCCTTGAATGCATTGTAAAAGACCATCCAAATGAGCTTGAACTAATACCGACAACTGTCTAAAGCAGCAGTTCTCAACTTGTGGGTCACGACCCCTTTGAGGGTCTAATGACCTTTTCACAGGGGTCACCTAAGACCATTGGAAAATACAGATATTTATGTTATGAATCATAACAGTAGCAAAACTGTAGTTATGAAGTAGCAACAAAAATAATTTTATCATTGGGGTCACCACAACATGAGGAACTGCATTACAGGGTCACAGCATTAGGAAAGTCGAGAACCACTGGTCTAAAGAGATGGAATGGACATCAAATGATCCTTTTCAGCTTATGATTATAGGATTATTATTAGATTTAGCACGAAGCACTATTTTAGCTATATTACAAAATAATAAATTATTAATGCAGAAGATTAAAATAATGACTTTGAAGGTAACATGGTCCAACATACAGGTCTGAAAATGTAGATGCATATATACTCTTTCATGCTGTTATATACTCTTTTATATAGAGCCATAAAACTTGTTATTGTTTCTAATATGCAAGTATATTAGATCATTATAACTGCCAAGAATCCAATATTTTAAATTTCTGTTTAATGTTTTTAATTGAAATAGAATTATTTACATCATCCCTTAGTTCTCATCTGAAGCACCATTTCCTAGGCCAGTCCTCTTGTCTGCTAATTCTCTTATTCTGTAGCTCTTTGCCCTTTCTAAAAATCTACTTGATACTGTCTTTCTCTGTAGCTGTCCCCCACCCCTGGAATTGGTATATATAGTGTAGGCACTTGGCATGTATGTGTTGGGTCATCAAGTGGACAACTGCCCATACATGGGAAGACAATCTCGTCTTGAAAGCTCTAAATAGGCAATGAGTGATTTAGGGGGAAGAAGCAGGTTGAGCCACTTAGCTACCCTGTACTCCAGAGAGCTGGGGACCCACTTTCCCGCCTTTGGATTCTTGTCCCCAAGAGTGGCAGGACCTTGGGGAAAAAGAACAGATTCCCTCCAGCCTTGCTCTTAAGCTAATGGAACACAGATAGTCTTCACTGCTCATAAGAGGTATGATTGATTACATGGGAAGATTTGATGATATTGGGGAGTTAACTTTATGTGGCTGATCATAGTCAACACTGATTTTGCCTATACTCTGTTTTTGCAAGGCAGCAACAGAGTTAGAAACCTGGCTAGTTCAAGAGTCAGAGCCATTGAACTAAATGCAAAATCCACCAAAAAAGAATTCCTAAGATTTGGAATCCAAGCCAGGCAGTAGTGAAGCACACCTTTATCCCAGCACTCAGGAGGCAGAGGCAGGCAGATCTTTGAGTTTGAGGCCAGCCTGGTCCACAGAGCAAGTTACAGGACAGCCAAGACTACACAGAGAAACCCTGTCTCGAAATAGCACCCCCCAAGTTTGGAATCTGGTGTCAGCTCCCCCATTACTTTGTGTGTGTGTGTGTGTGTGTGTGTGTGTGTGTGTGTGTGTGTGTGTGTGTGTTGAGGGAGGGGAAGAACATAGTCTTGGTTTTATTTTTACCTTTCCATGGTTATTCCAAAGCTTAGATAGGGAAATAATTTTAAAACCTATAAATCGCTTATTATATGCAATTCCTTCTGCTTCAGAAAGCCCTCCATAGTGGCAGGATCTTTTGCTGTAATGTGGAAGCCAACTGTACTGCAGATTAATTTGTGTGGCAGAATCAGGCTGCCAGATGAATTATCCTCTGATAACACATTATTGCTCTACTCCATATAGATAGCTACAAAAAAATCAAATTATTTATGAAATCCCTTCAAATACATCATTTCAGTGAGTGAGGGTTGAGACCAAGCAGCTAAATAGCAGTAAGAACATGTTGCTGTTTGTCTTTGACTCTTTTGTGGGGCCCGCCACCCAGCTCCCAAATTAATCACATATGGAGGCTTATTATTACTTATAAATGCCTGCCCTTAACTTGGCTTGTTTCTAACCAGCTTTCCTTAACTTGAAATTATCCCATCTAATTTTTGCCTCTGGGCTTTTAACTTTCTCTATTCCTGTCTGCCTTTCTTTGTTACTCTGTTCCTGGTTGTGTAGCTGGGTGACTGGCCCCTGGTGTCCTCTTCCTTCTCTTGTTCCTTCTCCTTCCTAGATTTCTTCTATATATTCTCTCTGCCTGCCAGCCCCACCTTTCCTTTCTCCTGCCTTGCTATTGGACATTCAGTTCTTTATTAGACCATCAGGGGTTTTAGACAGGCACAGTAACACAGCTTCACAGAGTTAAACAAATGCAACATAAACAAAAGTAATACACCTTAAAATAATATTCTACAACAGGACTATTTTCAGATACGTGCACAATCTTAACTGATTAGCAACAAGCATGGAGGAGGTATGATTACTTCTCTGAAAACTCGTAATTCTGTAACTGCTTTGTCCTGTTACTGATTTTCTAGAGCACTTGCTTGTTATCATCATCACGTTTGTGGTAATGAGTAAATGGCAATGATCAACCACAGACAAAATTTTAGTGGGGAGAAATGGAGCTTTTTCTAACTTTTTAATGGACTTATTAAGTTTATCTTGAAACTTAATTCTTTGGAAAGGTAGTATGCACCAGGAGCACCCCTGACAAGAAGAGGACATATTAGGAAGGAATGTGGTCTCTTTCCATGGTAGGTGTCTTACACCATAGCTGCAAACAGAATGCTCTTGGGGAATCCAGGAATATACTGGCATTTTCATTTATTGTTATTAATCATCTACTGCTGGGAACTTATGATGCAATAGGCTCTATGCTTTAGATTACTAATATGGTGGGAAAATCAGACATGATTTCTGTCTTTGTGGAGGAGACTTTAGAGAAAATTAATTACAAAATAAGTGTGAAATATTTGATTACTGTCATGTTTTTACTTGTGAGCATAGAGTTTTAAATACTCCTTTTGTGTGGAAAAGCATTAACACATCTTCTAAGTATGTGTTTTCCTGTTTTTTCTTTATGCTGAGTAGAGACCTAGAAGCCTGAGCCGAACATGACAACCTTGACTCCCTCAATCCCTGCTGAGATATTAGAGTTCTAGCCACAGGCTAGAGATGTGACTAGTGGTGACATTTGGGACTATTGCTTAGAAAATTGGGGGTTTGGACTGCCCTATAGGGAAGGGAAGGTTTTAAGTAGTCTGAATTTCAGATTCCCCTATGGGGAATCTAGGAACTGTACCCTGTCTGGGTAATCTACACACCACTGTAGAAGTCCAGTAGGTACTAAGCCATGTTTAGGGCCATACAGGACATCAGAGCCCTGAGAGCCAAGAATGTGAAATTTCACCAAGAGGGATGCCGGAAGAAAACGTGTGAATGTAATAATCATGGGAGGGTTGGAAGGAGACAGTACTGTTGGCTAAACAAAAATTCACAGGGTAAGGATGGGAGTTAAATGGTTGTGGAGGGGGCATAATGACTTCCATAGTAACAGCAGACTAAGAAAGGCCTGGTGGCAAAATCAAATTAACCAGTATTGTAAAGAGAAGGGCAGTGGAGATAAACATATTGTAAGAGAAAGTATATTTTTGAGAGTCAATTGAGTGTGTATTTTTAACAAGCGCCTGCCATTCTGGGGTTAGCCAGGAGGGAGAAGTGGGACTGTATCATGGACACAAAGCTTCAGCAGTAGTAAGGCACATAAAACCCTCCATGTGCCCCTCCCTCCACACTCACATTGTTGCTGCAACCTTTTAGTGTGCTCAGACGATTCATCACTTCCAAGATCTATGTCTTTGACCCTGGGCCTGTTTCCCGCAGAACTGGGAAAAGCCAAGTATCAGATCCTGGCAGGCAGAGCACTGAGGTCATAAGACTTTCTGGACAACAACACTTTCTTACTCAATGAAGGTCCTAGAAAGTAACTGTTCAGTCTCTCAGTTTTCCCTGCTCTCAGATGGGATAATTTTAAAATGTGCAGTTTACCCTTTGCTGAGATTTCTCTGTGGGTTAAGCTCTAGTTGTCCTCTGTAGACAATGGTTCAATAATAGAGTCTCTTTTGTTAATTGCATCCGCTTCTCTATTTCACCCCCCTATACACTTTAATTTTTTATTTTAATGCATTTATTTATTTGTGTGCATGTGTGCTTGTACATGTGGAAATCAGAGGACAGCTTAAGAGGATTAGTTCTCTACTCTTATTATGTGGGTCCTAGAAATTAAACTCAGGTCATGGGGTTTAGTGGCAAGCACCTGAAGTCTCTCTGTTTTGGGGACCAATGTTCTGTGCATTTCCCAAATGAACTCCTTTCCTTTGGAAGAGCCCCTATTTGAAATCCTAGTTTTCTTCAAAGAGCAACAAATGCATGACACATTTGGTGATAGTTCTAACACAACATTGAGTGTAGTTTCCTTTCTGCTATAGGACTAAAGACTATCTTTTCTAATCTTTTAACTTCTTGCCCATCATCCTAGTTCTTCTAATACCAGATCAGATCACTACACACATCTACATAACATCACCTTTTAGATTCTGCAGGAAAATGACAGATTATTTTAAAGTGGTTATTACAAATGTTTGGCAAAAATTTGGAGATCTAACCTAAGATTTTTTAAACATTTCAGCTTGAGATGCTAAGGGAGTGTGGCTCAGTGGTAGAACACTGGTCTAGCATTATGTAACACCCTAGGCTGTACTCAAAATGGAAACAGCATGACATCAGGAGCAATCCAACCCCCACAGCAATTTTCCAATGTTCCACATGGATGTAAATGATAAACTAAAAGGAAATAACAAGAATTTCAGAAATTATCAAGGACTTATGAAAGAGATTAATGCCTGAAATCTGAAAATAAGGTAAAATACATGATACACAATGAATCAAATTGAGCTGTATGCTAAAATGTTGCAAAAGTGGGGTCATAAAATTATAACTTAGAAAACTGGGTGGCCGAGAAGCATATGGAACATTGATTGGGTGATACCTGTAAGTGATCGCCTTGTGCTGATACCAACATACTCAGCCAAGTGGCTATGAACTACAGTCTTCAGTAAACTAAGCTATGTACTTAGAACAAAGTTAAGCTTTCTTTAAAAAGTGGATATATTTTAAATTCTTTAGAAAATAGAAGGACAGATGAAACTGTACTCTTGCCTTTGTTTTTTCATGAAATTTCACAGATTTGTTTTTCCATGTTGACTGTGAGTTAAGTGTCTGATGGGTGCTCAGTTATTTCCTTTAGAAATCTATTTGAGGCCTGGTTCCCACAGCAGGCAAGAGCTCACTGATGGAGTGGCGAGGAAGGAGACAGCAAACCTCAGAGAAAAACGTGCGGAAAATGCAGAATTCCATAAAGTCCAGAGGACAGAGAGAGGATAAAGTGAGGAACATTTCCATAAAATGAATCAGCGGGGATTAGACGTCATGGAGATAATGTGAAATCCTTACATACCATTACAGATTGCTAGAGGACAGTGGGGTCACAGATCTCTACAGGACATTCCACTTCCTAAAGGGTGGCTATGAAAGTTGGAAGAACACATGGCTAAGGATGAATGCATATGCCAGATGTCCTGTGATATTTTAGCCAGAACACACTGCACCCACAGGATTGCTAAGGAGAATAAGATTATCTTTTAAAGTCATCATCATGTTGGAAATAAATATAAAGAAGAAATATGTGTCCTCCTGATTGGCTGAAGCTTGAGAAAAGGATGTACCCCCATTTAAGCATCATTTGGCTTCACTCTTTTCAAAGAGAGAGCTATAACACTTAATTTTTTTACTTATGGTGAGAAATGAAATTCCCATCAAGACAAGTAAAGAATTGTTCACATAGAGTTCAAGCAGAATCATTTTCTCTGGAGATACCATCAAGGGTAGACAAGGAAATGAGTGGTTGTACTGACATGGAAATTGCATTGGAAATCCCTGGTTTAATTCAGCAATAATCAAACCGTTACATAGCTCTTTCCAATCGACCTCTTCCTCAGTGCTGCACTTGGAATAATTTCTTAAACCCTTACAACGATCATCTAAAGGAAATTTTTTCACCATTTCGCAAAGGAAGAATTTGAACTCGGGAGAGGTACGCATAGCCAGCTAGCAAGTAGTGGGTCTAGAGACTCAACCCCAGTGGTCCGACCACGGTAAAATGCTGAATTTGGGTAAGTGACTAAGTAAACACTGCAGCTATGACTGCATGACTGACTTTCCCAGCAGTGCTGGGAAAGCTTGAAGGGCTCACGGGTGGATACACAGGCTTAGTCAGTTTTCATAAAGAAGGGAATACGTGCAGATGGAAACAGGAGCTCCAACAAGCTGCCAATCTACTGGAAGAAATGGACTGGGCATGATCTTTGGGAGTGGTAAAAGATGCAAGAAATACGTGGTGAGAGAGCAGACTTTATTGGTCCGAGAGGTGGTGTACCCTGAGACCTAGTAGGCACAGGAGAGAGTGACCCACAGAGCCTGAGGGGAGCTTTTATAACTGAGAGTGTAGAGAGAGAAAGGCATGGTTTTGCCGGCCCAGAAACGGTTTCTCTGGATAAACCAATGTGCTTTTCCAAACTGCAGGACAGGAGATAAATCAAATTGCCTGGTTTTTTCGACCTCTGGGGCTCCAGACTGTGTGGGTGAGCTGATTTCCAGGAATTGCGTGGATTTCCTGGAACCTTGGGCTTGTTTTATACTCTTGTTTTTTTTTTTTTTATTTAATTTTATTTTGGGGGGAGCAGTCCTTTAGGGAGGCAGTGTGTTTGTGTGTGTTCAGTGTCAGGAGTCTTTCTTAAACACGTTGCATCTTATTTGAGACAGGGTCTCTCACAAAACTTGAAACTGACTGACTCCGCTGGACTGGCTGCGGACCTGGGGGCAGGGCTCTGCCTGCCTCCACCCACCCGTACCAGCACTGGGATTATAGACACACTTTGTCACACCTGCCTTTTATGGAGGTGCTAAAGATGCAAACTCAGGTCCTCTCTCCAACACAGAAAGCACCTTGTCAGTTTAGCCATGTCCCTGGTCTAGCCAGCAGAGTTGAAAGCAGGACTACATCAGACTCACTTTTATCTGACTCTTGGAAAGAACCACTAACTTGGTACAGTATAGACTCTTGATCTTAGTAAAGTATTTAATGGAAGCTCTTCATTGATACCATTCTTTATAAGCCAACAGGTGGCATCTTGATAGGTCTAGCTAAAGCCTCACAAACTTTGGATGTAAGTGAATGTAGCCTAATGGGAGCAGGTTAATAAATCACTTATGGGATTTTACAGCATGCCTGGTATATGGGGTATTGAGTAATGGTTATATTTTTGTTACTTTGACAAAAAACAAAAAACAAAAACAAAAACACAAAAACTCTCACCAAAAGAAGTTAAGGGAAAAAAGGTTTATTTTAGTTCACATTTCCAGGTTACAGTCCATCTTCTCAGGGAAGTCAAGACAAGAACTTTAACCAACTACTCCCACCACATTCACTAACAAGACCAGAAAGAAATGAATGCATAAATACTTACTGCTCAGCTAGCTTTCTCTACTCTTAGACCATGCAGGGCCCAAACCTAGAAATAGCTGCCTGGAACGGCAGACTTTCAGGCTGGGTCTTCCCACGTCAATTAAGGCAATCAAGAGAATCCTCCATAGTATGTACACAGGCCAATTTGATTTCGGTAATTCCTCCTTGAGGAGGAATCTCAACCTCTAAAAGAGAGGAGACAACCTATATTCTAGGTTGTGTCGAATTGGCAGACTAACTGTCACACTGATGTATTGAATGGGTGAGTCCTAACAAAGGTAGGTCTCTTTTCTCTGTGGACCCCTAACTTACCATGTTTTGTTTGTTTGTTTCATTTTGTTATGAGTAACAAGAGACAAATTGAGCAAGCATGCTTATCAAACTTGCTGGTGACACACAGGGGGAAATTACTTCCTTGAATGATGCTCTTCATGTATAGAAGAATCTCTAAAAGTTGAAAGGAAGCTATCAAGACAAGTTTTAACAATGGAAATCTAAAATCTGCATTTAGTTAACAAATCAATTAGGCAAGCATAGAAGGGAAAGTGATTTGTTTGAGGGTGATAATGTGAGAAAACAATTCACTAACGGTTTTGAATGAATACAGCCTTGAGAGAGGCTACAAGTGCTCAAGGTGCTAAAAAGGCCATTAGGCCCTGCTAATAGATGCTGGCTTTGCTGATGAAAGCAGGCAAGCATGCTATAGCATGTATTCATCAGATCACACCTAGAGAGGCCCATGTCAATTCCGGGAGACAGCATTTAAAGAAGAAATATTGACAGACTATTGAAGAGTATCCAGAAACGACTAGAATGATCTGTAAACTGTGCTAGGGACATGATGAGAGGCCTGGGAATGATAACATTTTAGAGGTAATCCAGTATTTTTCCTCTTAGATTAAGGAGTCAAAGCCAGAGGAAGGCAGCTTCCATAATAATGAAGAAAACCATGAGGATGAATTGTGATACAAATGGTTATTCTGAAAAGTAGCAGCTTCCCTTCCCTGGAAGCAATTGAACAGGTTCCTGTAGTCCAACAGACAGGAATGCCATTTCCTGGAATTCTGGAAGGCTAGAGTAGGTGACTTTATATTCTTTTTCAGTTAGAAATTCCCTATTTCTTAAATGCAAAAAATACATGACAAATGGATAGATAGATGCTAGACAGATATAGATAGACCCATTGGATAGATAGATGCTAGACAGATATAGACAGACCTGTTGGATAGATAGATGCTAGACAGATATAGATAGACCCGTTGGATAGATAGATGCTAGACAGATATAGACAGACCTGTTGGATAGATAGATGCTAGACAGATATAGACAGACCTGTTGGATAGATAGATACTAGACAGATACAGATAGATCCATTGAATAGATAGGTACTAGACAGATACAGATAGACCCATTGAATAGATAGGTAATAGACAGATATAGATAGACTGACATTAGAGGCTGGAATGTGCTTTTGCATTACACACTTAAGGAGAAGCAGCATTGGTTCAAGATGTACTATTTGGTGGTCTTCAGCCAGTACTTGCCGTTTATGGATATAATTGAAAAATGTCATTCTCATCACATAGATGAATTTTTAAATTTAGCATAGAGATTTCAGGTTCTTGACATGTACAGAAAAACAAATATCCAGATTCTACCCCCATTGAATTGCACCGGGATCCTTGCCAAAATTTTACTTCTCATGTAACCCTAGGCTGATTCCTTGACTTCTGTCCTGTTCTGTTGACCTATTAGTCTATTTTATACAACCACAGCAAGGTTTGGATGACTGTACTTTAAAGACTAACTTGAGAAATGATGGAATGTACAACTTTGTTCTTTTCCCACAGAGCCTTGGTTATTCAAAATTCTTTTTATTTACATGTATATTTGAGTATCAGTTTGTCAATTTCTATAAAAATCAGTAGGGCTTTTTACTGCATTTACATTAAGTATTGGATTTATTTGAGGAGAAATTATGTCATTGTAGTATAACATCTTTTAAATCACAAACATAGAATCTGCCTACATTAATCCCGATCTTTGTCAAGACTTTTAAAGAATGGGTTGTTTGTTCTACTCACAAAATAACTAGTTATTTATTTAGTCTCCAAGTGTTAGCAGAGGGCAAAAAGCTGAGCCACAAAGAATGGGCTTCATTACTCACGGCACAACAGGTGACATAAGTGTTTTGTTTGTTTCCATTCTTACTTCTCGGTCCAGTGGGCCTGGGGCACATGTGGGTCCATTTGGTTAGTGTGTACATAGGCTTGTGTCATAGCTGAGGTATACTGAGTTTAGAAAAGTCTTCATCTACTGAAGAGTATGTTAGCAAATTTGCCTACCCTTTGTCCCAAAGGGAAGATTAGCTTTGTTATTCAAATAGGAAATAGACCTTTTCTTTGTCATAGAGGGATGGCTGAGTGGGAGGTACCATTTCTGTCTTTTGTTGTACAATTGTCCTCCCCCCTCCTCCGCCACAAAATGCAGAATTGTTTATTGGTTGTTCAGTGCAGAATTGTGAGCCCTGAAGCATATATGTACACAAACAACAAAAATGGACTCAGCACATTCTATTTATATTTTTGTGCTTACACATATATTTGTGTTTATGTGTGTGTGTGTGTGTGTGTGTGTGTGTGTATAACAACAATAACCAAAGATAGCCTATTAACTTGAGTGTCGGGGAGTGTACTATGGGAGAGGTTAGTGGAAAGAAAGGGAAGGCAGAAAGTACTATAATTTTATTTCAATTAAAATGTATTTTAAAACATTCAATTCTTCTTAACTTAAAAATGAAAAGTTGGAGGGACTCCCGCTGACCTGGCTCTCAACAATTTCTGCTATTACCTTCACCTTCTTTACTGAATCTTCCCATGAGTGCACTACTTACTCGGTCACTCTGATTAACCTGCAATAAAACACCATGACAAAAATAATTGTGGAGCGAAGGGTTTATTTGGCTTACACTTCCACACTGTAGTCCATCACTGAAGGAAGTCAGGACAGGAACTCAAACAGGGCAGGAACCTGGAAGCAGGACCTGATGCAGAGGCCATAGAGGAGTGTAGCTTACTGGCTTGCTCCTCACGGTTTGCTCAGTCTGCTTTCTTACAGAACCCAGGACCAACAACCCAGGAGTGGCACCACCTCCAATGGGCTGAGCCCTCTATCATCAATCACTAATTAAGAAAATGCTCTACAGACTAGGTTAACAGACCAGTCTTATGGAGGAATTTTCTCAATCGAGTCTTCCTTCTCTTAGATGATTACAGTTTGCGTCAAGTTGACATAAATCTAGCCAGCACACACAGATTGGAGGCAGAGCATTTCAATTTGTCTAAAGTGGCATTGAGTTAAGATTAATAACAATAGGACCTCAATGGTGCAATTCAGGGGCCAGTCTGCATCAGTGACCTCTGCCCTACTTCCTAGGCTGCTGGGCCCAACAGGCAAAAGCAATTATATGAATCATTAGTTTAGGCCTTAGATTGGAGGGCTACTTTCTTCTTAAATTTCAGGATTGGTTATTCCACTTCACTCGTGGCAATAATCTGGATGCAGCATGATCTTTTTTCTCACAGACTCCATCGCAGCCTGTAAGAAGTAAGTCTAGGGAAATGCTGTACTCCATACCAACCCTCGTCAAGAAGTCAAAACTCATCTTAATATCTTCCAGAGCTGAAATGTTCAGTGCATTTTGAGTGTGCAGATGATATAAGATACAGTCCAGGATCTTTGTTGTCTCTTTAGTGTACTTCAGCATTTAATCTTTAATAATATTGGCATTTTAGAGTATGAGTCAGTCGTACAGAATAGTTTTTGTTTGGTTGGTTTTTTGAGACAGGGTGTCTCTGTTTAACAGCCCTAGCTGCCCTGGATCTCGATCTGTAGACCTGGCTGACCTTGAACCCACAGAGTACAGCCTGCCTCTCCCTCCTGAGTGCTGGGATTAAAGCTATACACCCTCACCACCCAGCTTGTACAGAATGTTTTTAAGTTTGGTTTGCTTCCTTGTTTTGGGGGATTCTACTCACAACTTTCAAGGAAGGAAATGTCAGTGACATATATGTAAAGATACAAATGGCCATCTATAGACAACACAGATAACTTTAAAAGTTGAACATTTAGGCCACTCATCAACAAGTTTGCCTCTTTTGTGGGTATTATTAATTATTTTCCTCTCCATACACTCTTACAATGCTGTGTTTTTAGCTATGCACATTGCTTATTTATTTTTGTATTCTGGTTGAATGTTTGTGGATCTTTTCTTTTGATTGGGATTGCAAGATCTTTATCAAACTGTGTCTTACTCCCTTGCACTTGCTTAGCAGCAGGTGCAGAGTTGCTTGTTGATATTTTCACAATCTCAGATGCTTAGACGCTGCTGCACTAGGGCCAAGGATTCCTGAAAAGAGAGGTACAGCATCTCAATAAAGAACTAACCATTCAGGGCTGGAGAGATGGCTCAGCAGGTAAGAGCACCAGCTGCTCTTCCAAATGACCCAAGTTTGAGTTCCAGCAGCCACACGGCAGTTCACAACTATCTGTAGCTCCAGTTTCAGGAAATCCAGTGTCCTCTTGTGTCCTCAAAGGTCACCAGGCATGTTGATGCACATGAATGCAAGCAAAACACCCATATACATAAAATAAATAATAAAAGAATTCAAAGTATCTAGGAGCTACAATAAAGAAACAGTGTTTTAAAATAACTAATTATTCCACCCATCTCTTTAACATGGCTTAGGGTGAGCCCACCTCCTGGGAGTGGTCGCTTAGCCAAAGTGATTGAACCAGTCCAAGTGGAATGCTGGATTCCCACCCAGACCAGAGAGAGATTCTGTTCTCTTGACCAGCAGTTTTTTACTCTAACAGGATTAGTGATCCAATGGTGTCTTGTTTGCTCACATTAAAGTCCAAGCCGGCCTTTGGACTCCTAGTAATCATCCTGCCTCAGCTTCTGGAGTGCTGGGATTATAGGCGTGAGCTGCCATACCCACCCACATTCTGCTGTGCGCTGCATTACAGGTATGGATGTGAGTTGCCAGGTTCTTGTGCCTCTTTACAGTGAATTGTACAGAGATGCATGCATAGCTGCAGGAAAGAAAATAGCTTATTAAAACTGAAATACAGAGCAGCTAGAGACTGTGCCAGACCTTGCCTGTGGTCTGACTCCAAGACAGCAGAGGGGATGTGTGTGTGTGGCAGGGGTTATATGACCCTTTATGGGTCATTTTCATGGGATCCGCCTCTCCCAAGCTTGTATAACAGCTTTTTTGAGTCTGCTCCCTAGGCTGAATGAAGTCCAGGAGGCTAAGGGTTCCAGTATTTCCATTGCAGCCTTTTGTATGCTAATGTCTGCCTTCACCCTGTTCCCTACTTTGCATCAGCTGGGCCCTGCAACAACAGTAAATCATGTCATTTGTTCATTTTTCGTGGCTTTCCCCCCTAAATTATCCTAACCCAAATGTGTGCTCCATACACACATTAGTCCTGCTGCAGAGTCTTCCAGAATCTGACCTCATTGCTCCTCCATCTGTTTTTGTTTGTTTATTTTCACCTCCATAGTGACCTTGCCTTTGGATTTAGCCCTTTTTAAAGCCTTCCCAGCTTCACCCCTTGTAATCTATCCGTGATGATTGGGATTTTTCTTCACTTTCCTCATTTCTCTCTCAGTTGCATTTAAAAAGAAAACTTAGCTGAGAGAAACTACTTTTCACATAGCTAGAAAGTTTAACAATGGTCTGGCTTCACAGGCTAATTTAGCAATATTTTTCTTTCTCTTTTTGGTGAACCCTGTCACATAATAACAGGATGGCCACTAACAGGGAGTTTTGCATACCAGAAGATTAATTACTCATCTTGAAAGATAATATACTTGTGAATTTCTGAGAATTCCTGGAAAGAACTATGTCTGCAGAGCCTAATTGATGGGTTACAACTGTAGTGGTGTGGAAAGGTTGGAATGCTGCCGATCCACAGCCTAATTTACCTTGTCTTGGACTAGCTTTAGCCCCCTTAAAAGCCATTCCTTGCCAGCCTCCATGTCAAAACTAACATTCTGTGATTAAAGAAAAAGTTCTTTGGACTCTATTAATGTAATAGGTGACTAGCTTCCACCAAGGTAAAGCTAAGAGTGTCATCCCATAGCATCTGAGACCTGGCGGGAGAGATTCCCCATCTTGCCTTGCATTTGTAACCAACTCTTTGATGCGCCCACTAATGTATTCTAAAGTTGCCTTGATTTATAACTGTCTTGGCTACTATAAAACTTTATGAAACTGCTTCCATATGGGAACATGGGACTTGTGGTAACCTGGATCCATGTTTCCCAGACCTTGGTCACTCCAATTTGGCTCTAGAATAAACTCTTATTCCTTTTGAGGTGAGAGCTGTGGGGTTTTTTGTTTGTTTGTTTGTTTGTTTGTTTGTTTGCATTAACACCCCCTGCACTTGAAGTATAACACACAAACCTTTAGATTACATCTCAGGAGACTAACTTGGAGTAAGTGCCTCTCTGTCTTTCAATCAATTCCATGGTTTCCTTTAGGGCATGTGTTTGAGAGTTCAAGACTGAGCTCCTGACTGGAACTCCCTTGACTTACAGATTTGGTCCTGCAGGTTCCTGATCCGTTCTATTCAAGACCAAGTTCATTGTGGTGCTGAGCATTTAGAATGGGACAGTAAGGAAGGTACAAAAGACTTTGTTCAAAGACTTACACAATTAGCATACAACCACAGCAACTGCAGAGAAGACGGGAGGATTTTCAACTAAACTAAAAGCAGCCAGCAGCCATTGGTGCAGGCACAGATACACTCGGGAATGTCCCAAGGTGAGCTATCGCTTATTATAATACCAAAATGCTGTCTGGGTGCAAATTTAAGATGCTTATGAAACACATGAGTTTATATGTAGAACTACATGTAAAGTGCATGCTTGCAAAAGCCCATACTGTGCAAAGGAGCCCAGACTCTGAGCTGTGTAACCCAAGATCCCCCAACTCCATCTATAATGGTAATGTTAAAGTTGCTAAGGTCTCTCTTTGCTTGGCTCACTCCCTCCCTTGGAAGTGTATCTTTTACTAATATTCTGCTTCTGTTGCAGCTGTGTGTCTCTGATCAATGCCTTGCTGCAAGACACAAAGGCATTCCTTGATGTTACCCACCACCCACCAAACATCAGTATCAATGTGCAAAACTTAGGCGCCAGTGTTAAGGGAATCATTTCTGTGGAGTATGTCTTTTGTAATTTTTTGTTTGTTTTTGTTTTTGTAGCTGGGTTTGTGGCATAGAGTAGAGACTAAGGACTGAGCTATCTATCTAGATTAGCATATAAAAATCCAGCTTGCAGAGAAAGACAGGAAGACCTTCTTCACTTTTCTTCTAGAGTGTTCACAAGAAAAGTGCTGAGTATGTAAGTAGGAGAGGAGGGTGCTCTGTAAATGTCCTGTGAAAGGCTATGCACCCTGTGGCCCAAAGCTTTCTGGGCTTCCTCAAAAACCCCAGCTCACTAACCACTGCCTTTCATAAGCATCCTTTCCCATCTTAATAAATGTCTCTTAATAATAAAAAATGTTTACTTTATCTGCTTCTAGCCTTTGTCCCTGGTACATTCTTTATCCTGACGCAAGAGCATGGAATCAGTGTCCTCTGAACACAGGTCCACAGCATGGTACTAAGCATATTTTTTTTCCCCTCTCTGTCTCTCTCTGCCCACCCCCACCCCTCCTCAGATGCTTTCCAGAAGCCTAAGCAAGCTTTCTCTGACACGGAGATTTTTCACACTGTTTCTGAAGCTTCTCCCCACTTCCACCATGCTTGCTTACCATCATTGTTGAGCATGCTGGCTTTCTCAGATTTTAACTCAAAAAAGCCAAAACTTTCTTTCTTCTCTTTTTCTTTCCTCCTGGCAACTGCCAAGACTTACAGCTTTACTACCCTGCTACTTTTCTCTCAAACTTTAGTGAAATTGTCCTCAAGCTTCCTTCTGAGTCTGCTTTCATATTCTTTTCCAAATGAGACTAAGAACCTGAAAGGGAGCCCTTCATTCCCTGGTAACGGACTGAGCAGTAAGATCAGATGATTCTCTGAGTAGACTATTCTTCCAGCTTGTGTGCAGAAACTGATGGGTAAATGTGGCAGGATGGATGATGACAACGGAGTAGTGTTAACCCCACTGATTGAGAAGAAGATCACTATCACAGTTTAAAGCCAAATTTGAAGCAAGCTTTAATTTAAAATGGCCCTGAATCACGGTTTGCAGCAGTTTAAGAAGGAAAACCCATAATTCATTGTGTTTCCCATTAGGTCCAATCAGGGGCAAGCATACATCCTGAAGTACCTCCAGTCTGTGAACCTCTCACCCATGTGTGATCAAGCACATCCGGTGCAGATGGGTCAAACAAACTTGTTTATGGGATTGAAAAACATGTGGCTTGTTATCTCCCATAAACAATAGCCTCCAGCATTTCAGGAACTATCTGTCCTTAGGCAAAGAGCTTGCGGATCAGAGACATTTTTGTTTCATGGATCTCTAAGGCATAGTAATTAAAACTTAAAATGTATCTTTGGCTCTCACAGTAACACTCAGGGAATGTTTAATTTTTGTTAATTCAGAGAAAGCAACTCTGACAATTTGGAGAAATACAAGTATTTTGTAGATACATTTGTGTTTGTCAGATATTGACTAGAAAAACTTGATATAAAATTATTCCTTGGTGGTCAGTGAGATGGTCAGTGGGAAAGGATGTGCTATGCGAAGAATGACAGCCAGAGTTTGATTGCTGGCGTCCATATGCTGCTGGAAGAAGAGAACTGACTCCTGCACGTTGTCTCTACCTTCTGACTTCCATGAGTGCACGCACCATGGCACGTGTGGACCTGCCCCTCTCTCTCTTATAAACAGACAAATCAGTATAAGAAAAGAAGGCGAAAACAAATTTATCCCCTGAGTTACAAAGTTGGGAGGGAAAGTGTTGTAGGAAGCATATAGAGAGCTAAAGCAGGAAAACGGGGTATATGATCATATTTCATTGTGAATGCATAGATGAAATTTTCAATAATAAAGAAAAATTATAATAAAATTATAATAGCAATATTCTGCATCATCATTATCAAATGGATTTCAAACCAAAGATACTACCCTCAAAATATAGTTGTAGGAAGCCAAACTATGCCATTCTAAAATTTGCCTCTTTTTATTAAGTTATTTGAGCTCTTTATTTTGAGAATTAGCAAATACTGAAGATGTTCTGAAAATGGAGTAGAAATCACCCTTTGTAAAAGAAAGTTACTTCTGAATAGAAGTTATAACCTGAACAGAAGCAAATATCCACTCACAGGTGTGTGTTCTCTTTTTGCAAAAAAAAGAAAAAGACTTGCATAAATTCCTAGTAATTCTTAGAGTAGAGGAGACACAGGCTTAAATCTGCATATAAACCTTCCATGTATTTGTCTTTCAATTTTTATTTATTATTTACATATTACATTTTAAGTAAGTATGACATATATGTGCATGTTGATAAGGAGAAGTAAGAGTGCATTTGTGGAGTCGGGTCTCTTTGTCTTTATGTGGATTTGGGGGAATCAGGCTCAGGTTGCCAGGCTTCTAGAGGATGTGCCTTGACTGGCCTACTGTTTTGTCTTTTAGACAGGACTCCTGTAGTTCAACTTGGTCTTGAGTAGCTATGCAACCAAAGATGACAATCAACTCCTGATCCTCCTGCCCCTGTTTTCTAAGTACTGAGACTGCAGGTCTGTGCCCCCCATGCCTGGCTTAATCTGTCTTTTGTTATGGGGATTCATCTCAACTAAAAGCTCAGGAAAGAGAAGAAATATTCTTCTTCTCTCCCTACACAATCAGATGATAGCAGTTCCCAGTCACTAACTATGAAAGAGAACAATTTATTTGGATTTTATGTAATAGAGAAGGGAAGGGTCTACATGAGGAGTTATTTCAGAAAAGAGTTGTGCTGTCTTTGTTTGTGTCTAGTCAAAATAACTAATTACTCCAATCAGTTCTGCTCTTAACTTTTTCTTAACTGTCCAATCTGTGAGGAAAATATAATTTGATAGATAAAATAAGTTCATGACCCAACCTGCTAATATTCCTTCAGGTAAGTTAAAAATAGCATGAACAGAATATGTTACATGGGTGCACCTATTGTCTGTTAACTTTATGTAATTATATCTAATATTCGAAACAACTACATTATTATAGATATAAAGAAGAAGTCTAATAAACATTTTCTTGGCTAGTTTTTTTTCCCTGACATCTGCCAATGCTGGTGTGTGTGTGTGTGTGTGTGTGTGTGTGTGTGTGTGTGTGTGTGTGTTGAAACAATCACTATCATGAGTGGGCAAAGTCTACATATCTCTGGCAGGAATGGTATTTGTTACTGAACTGCAGGAGGATATTTTGGCAAGCTGGAGGATGTACAAAACTACTCCATCCCATAAATCTTACCACCTGAGTTATCAGTTTGAATTTCCTCATTTAACAGAGAAAACATCTTTAATCATGCAAATATTTGAAAACTGCAAGTTTGTCTTTATTTGGTATTTGGGAGATAATTTAAATGGACATGTTATGATTGATTAATACATGAATAATGGGTTAGTTTAAAAATAGTTGGTTTTTGTTCTGTCTTGATATCAATACTCCATCAACAGGAATTAAGAAAATAGCATACCCAGGCTCCAGCTCCTCCCGAAGGCAATTAGCCAGCATAAAAGATGTGAGTGGACTGCTACCAAATAAACCAATTTGATTCTTTCCTTGCATTTATCATTGGTAATTCTCACAGGTCGTTTTTAATTTTGTTCTTTGGTTTATATTAGATCTGGGTGTTTGAATGAGAAATGTCCCCATTGGCTCAGGCATTTGGACACTTGGCCCCCTGTTGGTGGTGCTATTTGGGGAGGTGTAGGTGGTGCAACCTCACTGGAAGAAGTATGTTACTAAAGGTGGATTTTGTTCCAGCTCGACCCTCCCATTTTCCTATGTTCTCTTTCCCCACTCCTTGCCCTCTGCCAGCCCCCCCCACACCCAGTCCGCTCGTGTAGATCTCATCTACTTCTCCTTCGCTGGGTCATCCATGTGTCCCTCCTAGGGTCTTTCCCTGTTAGCTAGCCTCTCTGGAGCTGTGGGTTGCAGTCTGGCCATCCCTTCCCTCACATCTGGTATCCACTTATGAGTGAGTACATACTATGTTTGTCCTTCTGAGTCTGGGTTACCTCACTCAAGATGATATTTTCTAGTTCCATCCATTTGACTGCAAATTTCTTGATATCATTGTTTTTTTTTTTACTGCTGAGTAGTATTCCATTATGTATATGTGCTACATTTTCTTTATCCATTCTTCAGTTGAGGGGCATCTAGTTTGTTTCCAGGTTCTTGCTATTATGAATAGTGCTGATATGAACATAGTTGAGCATGTGTCCTTGTGGTAAGATTGGGCATTCCTTGGATATATGCCCAACAGTGGTATAACTGGGTCTTGAGGAAGACTTATTCCCAATTTTCTGAGAAACTGCCATACTGACTTTCAGAGTGGCTATACAAGTTTGCATTCCCACCAACAGTGGAGGAGTGTTCCCCTTGCTCCACATCCTCTCCAACATAAGCTGTCTTCAGTGTTTTTGATCTTAGCCATTCTGACAGGTGTAAGATGGTATCTCAGAGTTGTTTTGATTTGCATTTCCCTGATGACTAAGGATGTTGAGCATTTCTTTAAATATCTTTCAGCCATTTGAGATTCTTCTGTTGAGAATTCTCTGTTAAGCTCTATAGCCCATTTTTTATTTGGATTGTTCAGTATTTTGAAGTCTAGCTTTTTGAGTTCTCTAGGCCCTCTGGATACGGAAGATGGTTGTTTGGCTCGAACTGTTTGGGGAACACCCAAGCAGGGGATTGGGATCCATCTCTGGTGCATGGGCAGGCTTTTGGGAATCTGTTACCTGTGGTGTGGTGCCTTGCCCAGCCTTGGTACAGTGGGAAGGGGCTTGGACCTCCCTAGGCTCAGTGTACCAGGTTCTGCTGACTCCCCATGGAAGACCTTGATTGTGGGGATGTGGGGTGGCTTGGAAGGGAGGGCTGGGAGATGGGAGGAGGAAGGAGGTGGGGTCTGTTGGTGGTATGTAGAGTGAGTAGAAAATTTCTTAATAAAGAAAAATTTAAAAAAATACAAAAAAATCATGAATTTGAAGGAGAGCAGGGAGGGGTATATGGGAGGAGGGTTTGGAGGGTGGAAAAGGAAGGGAGAAATATTGTAATTAAATTACAAGCTTTATAATTTAAAAAGTTTAAAAAAATAAAGGTGGATTTTGACATTAAAAACTTGCCACTTGCAGTTTGTATTCCTTCTCATGCTCGTGGAAGAGAGGTGAGGTCTCAGCTTCCTGCCTCTACCTTCATGGCTGCTGCCATGTCTCTCCATTACGATGGACTCTCATCCCTCTGGAAAAGCAAGTATAAGTAATCCCTTCCTTCTATATGTTGCCTTGGTCATAGTGTTTTATCACAGCTACAGAAAGTAACTAATCTACTAGGAGATGGATTTGGAAGGTTGATCCCCAGGCATACAGGTAAGATGGCTGATGTCATTTGGTAATCTGGTTTAAACCACCAGACTGATCATTATTTTATGCTCCTAGAGCCTAAGTCATTGAACCTCTCATGTTTCTTTCCATTAAGCTATATCACCATGAAGTAATTTTGTAGACCAACCCTGTGGTGACCATACTGGGAGACACAAAGGAAACAGGTTGTAATAGATTCTACTGGAGTAATGATTAGTTGCCATGTGAATGTTCAGCCGTATGATCAGTACAGTGAACACTAGGCCTTGGGGTTTTAGCTCTTGTGAAGAAAATACTTTAATGTTGGAAAGACACAAATGTTAAAAGGTTTTTTATCTGAATCTGTCAAATGTTAATGGACTAGACATTGTTAATGTAACTCTTGACTGTATATATTGTATATACTTACTGGATAGTTTTTCTTGTATTAGTTATAAGCTTTTTTCAATTTTAGACAAAAAGAGAAGAAATGTGGTGGTATTGTGTTCCCCAAAATATTGTGCACCCTAATAAACTTATCTGGGGTCAGAGACAGAACAGTCACAATATTAAACATAGAGGATAGACAGTGGTAGCACATGCCTTTCTTCCTAGCATTCCAGAGGCAGAAATCCATGTGTTCAAGGATACAGCCAAGCATGGTGACTCACAGCTTTAATCCCAGAAAGTGAGCCTTTAATTCCAGGGAGTGATGGTAGAAAGCAGAAAGGTATATAAGGCGTGAGGACCAGAAAATAGAAGCATTTGGCCTGGTTAAGCATTTGTCTGGTTAAGCTTTCAGGCTTTGGAGCAGCAGTTCAGCTGAGATTCATTCTGGATGAGGACTCAGAGGCATCCAGTCTGAGGAAACAGGATCTGCTAAAGATCCGGCAAGGTGAGGTAGTTGTGGCTTATTCTGGTTCTCTGATCTTCCAGCTTCACCCCAATACCTGGCCCAGGTTTGATTTTATTAATAAGACTCTTTAAGATTCATGCTACATCTTCTGCTTCAAATTCCTACCTTGAGTTCCTGCCTTGATATCTCTGGATGAGAGATCATAAAGTGTAAGATGAAATACCCCCCCCCAGTTGTTTTGGGACAGTGTTGCACCACAGTAACAACAAGCAAAGTAGGACAGAAATTGGTACCAGAAAAATGAAACATTGCTGTGACAGATCTGACCATATTGTTCAGGGAGGATTGGGTAAGTGTTGGAAAGTTTGGACTGTAAAAACTGTTGAGTTCTCAGAACTCAGTGGGCTTTTCTGTGGGCACTTGGAAGATAAGAAATTGAAGGGGGGGCAGAGGGCAGTTGAAAAGTCCCTCAAAGACTCTACTAGCTGTTTATGTTATATGTTTTAATTAAGAATCTGTGGAACCAAAACTTTTGCTTTACTGGGATAATGGTTTTTAATCAGCTGGAGCTTAAAAATTAGCTGTGATTAATGAAAGACCAGCATTATGGAGGTGAAAACTTTTGGGAAGTATTTCCTCAGGGTCAGCCCACAAAAGCTGTGGTTCAGAGAGGCTCAAGAGTACATCTCAAGCTGGCAGTGAATTTAGTCATGTGTATGACACTCCAGAGTCGTACTTCTTTTCAAAGCATGAAGGGATCATGGAAAGAAACAAAGACTTGGCACTGTATTGTCATGTTGGAGTCCCTGGAGTCCCTCAGAGAGATCAGGAGGCCATCAGTAAAAGCATTGCTTCAGTTTCAGGAGAGAAGCACATACTTCCATGACTAATGGAGATACTAGGACTGTGGGGTGACTCCAAGGACAACAGCCAGTGTGCCATGGAGGTGGCATGCACATATCAGACGAGCTATGTATATGCGCTATGGATGGCAGAGCTAGAGAGGTAGAGCAATTCAAGCCCTTTGGAGCCCAGAAGTCTATGAGTGAGTCCTTGATGTCAAACACTGAGCTATTTTACACTTTTGTGGTTGGTTTGTTTGGTTTTTGTTGTTGTTTGGATTTTTGGTTTTTGTTTTTGTGTTGTTATTGTTGTTGTTCTGATTGTAACTACACCCTAGTTCTTTTTTTGAAATAAGAAAGTATAAAACTTATTTGGGATTTTTATAGGAGCCTAAATATTAAGAGACTTTGGATTTTTTTTTTTAAAGAGAACTTGGTATTTTAAATTCTTGGGATTTTTAAAAGACTGTGAAATTTTTTAAAGTTGAGCTGTAGTTTATAATGTGATATGAACGTGGGATCTTGAGGACAAAAATAAGAAAGGTTATGGTTTAACAGTAATGCATTTATGTCAGGTTGACAAGTGATGGATTGCGTTGGTTGGCTTTTGTCAACTTGACACAGACCTAGAGTCACTTGGGAAGAGGGAATACCAGATGAGGAACTGCCTCCATCAGACTGATCTATGCACATGTCTGTGGGGCATGTTCTTGAGGGTTAATTGATGTGAAAGGGCCTATCCCAGTGTGGATGGTGGGTGCTGTCACTGGGTAGGTGGGATGTATAAGAACAGTAGCTGAGTCAGAGGAAGCAAACAAGTTGGCTGTTCCTTCACAGTTTCTGCCTCAAGCTCCTGTCTTGACTTCCTGTCTCTTCGTTTATGGATTGTAACTTGTAGGATGAACTAAACCTCTTCTTCCAAGTTGATTTTGGACAGTGTTTTATCGTGGCAACATAAGACGAACTAGGATACCTTGTTTCAAAATTATAAATCCTTCCAAAACACTCCGAAGATTAAATTGCTAACATGACATCTTGTCTGGGATGGGAAAAGCTAAACATTTCCTTTTACATCAGTATTTTGGTCCCCCAAACACAAGAATAGGGACCTTCTTCACAATTAGTGACCAAATTCTATAACACTTTGTGTCACTCCTCAGCACTCGCTTACTCAGAACAAGTCTGTCCAACATGGTGTCATTGGGAGTTACTTAGCAGCTGCAGAAGCACAGCCTTGAGACATGTTCATTTTAGAATGCAGTGATCCAGAACTTCAGTGATGCTCATCAGATACCCACCACACCACTCAACAGAAGAGCACACGAGGACATGATAACAGTTAAGCAAAAGATAAGTATTCTCAGAGAAAGTGTAGACTAAAGGCTAAAACACAAAATCTGTAGTTGCAAATAAAAGCAGCAAAATCGAAGCCAAATTCCTCCTTTTGATGGTATCTGGTATTGCTTTCCTGCCATGTGTAGTGAAATCACATGCAATGTCATCCTATACAGAGTGTTAGCTGATGACAAGACCCACTTACTCAGAGGCTAGTGTCATTGTGGATGGGGCATGGCTTTCACTCTCTAGATCGATGGCTCTGTATCAGGTTATATGATAAACCTCCTCGAAGCATGGGTTCGTGTTTCCTAACAGCATTAGACAAACATTCAGAGTGGTAACACAAAGATAAATCAAATAGTAAATTAAATTTAGGTATGCCATCTGCTGCCTTTAATGACAGCCCACAGGACACTGATTGGGCATGAATGTACAAACCATTTTCTTTTATTGCTGGGCTTATGGCAAATGTTAGCTGAATGCTCATTCATGGTGTCCTTCTTCTGGGGGAAAATAGAATTCAACAAAAGTATATTTTTTAGTTGTGAGGGTTTTGCTTTAATGAAAATAATCCACAACAGAAGAAAAGCCAGCATGTCCTCATTTCTCCAAGTGGAACATCTCTACGGGTGTTTTAATTTCATCCACAAAGGGTAAATTGGTTAATGTGTAATTGTAAACAGAAGTATAAAAGGCCGTGTTAGGCTTCCTTGTTTTTTTTTTTTTTATCTCCATCTGATAAAATATCTCCTGACTAACAATGATTAAGCCTCTTACAACTTTTCTAAGGATGCTCTTGATTTCTTCTAAGAGTAACTCTTAAAGTCATGTCTTTTCTTCATAGTGGGTTCTTTAAGAAATTATGTTTTCCGGGGCTGAGGAGATGGCTAACAGTAAGAACATTGCAGAGGACCTAAGTTTAGTTCCCAGCACCCATGGCCAGCAACTCACAGTCTTTTATAACTCCAGCTCCAGGGGATCTAACACCTTCTGGCTTCTGCAGGCATTCACATGCACATACATAAACCCAAACAGACATCAACACACACAAAATGAAAAATAAATCGATCTTGGACTGGAGGGAGAGATTACTCAGTAGTTAAGGGAATGGGCTGCTCTTTCAGAAAACAGGGTTGGGGGGAGTCTATTCCCAGCATCCACATGGTGGTCCACAACCATCTGTAACTCCAGCTCCAAGGGATCTGACACCTTCTGGCTTCCATGGGCACCTACACACATGGCAGACACACATAAACAAAATGAAAAAAAAATAAAGAAAATATGTTTTTCACATGATTGTGAGAATTTTTCTTCTCTGTTTACTTTTAATTGACAAAAGATAATTATATATATGCATATATATCTATGGTATACAAATGATGTTTTGACAGAAGTACTTTGTAAAATGTCTAAATCAAGCCATTTAATCTATGCATTATCTCACATAATGTTTTTGTAGTGAGAACACTTAAAATGCATTATTTTAGAAATATGTATGCATTATACTGTTAACTTCCTGATTGCCACCACGATAGCCCCTAAAGCTATTGAAATTATTCTTCCTGCCTAATTAAAACAGTCTCATTTAATACACATCTTAAAATATCAAATAATGATAAACATCATAAGAAAATTTTAAGATCTATATTTTCAATTTCATTTTGGGGAGGAACAATATATACATTCTTATGGTAAAGTATGAGTTTTCAAAATAATGTACTTTGATGTTATCATGTTATATTTTGATATTGATGCCAACCTCAATATTCAACATTTGCTCATTTTCAGTGGTTACCAGGGGTGGTAGACTGCTTCCAAGGACATGTGTAGGTTTTTAGTTCACAGTATAAACTGAGTTTCGTATTTCTAAGACTAATAAAATTTTTAATGATCTATGCATCCACCAGCTGGGGCAGAGGGCTGTCTTGGAAGCAGGCCATTGAAGTCAGCCTTCAGTTGTTTATATAATGTTCTCACTCAAGTCAATAAAAGGTCATTTTCACAGACGATTTGATTCAGCATATAACATGCTGTAAGGAGTAGCTACTTTGGGTCTAATAGGCATAAGGGTAAAAAGTTTAGTTTGATGGCAGATTCGACATGATAGAGTGACAGCTGAACCAAGAGAAATGCAAGAGGAAACCACAAACTGTGGCCTATGGCAGGGTTTCCAAAGCAGAGAGGACAGAGCTGAAGTTACTATCAACATCTGTGGCAGAAATGTTGACTTAAAAATTTCCCCATGTCTGTCTGGTCTGCTTCTGTTGGTCTCTTCCTAGTTTTCATCCATTCCCACGATCTCATTGAAGTGAGACACTACACCCATTTATAAAATAATTTGTTTGCTCATATTTTATCTTATTACTTTGTCTTCAAATAGTCATAAGCTCATATTTTATCTTAGTACTTTGTCTTCAAATAGTCATAAGCTAAAATAGTCACAAAATGACTACTACAGGAGCATTTTTGAAAATGCCAGAAATAGCTATGATATATAGTCCATTCTGGCTTTTAGAGTCAGGTACACAGTTAAGGTCTTGAGGTGTATAAGAGGGACTGTCTTATTCCACTTGGTCACAGATCAGGGTGTTGTTTGGTGCTGATGAGGTTTAAAGGGGCCTAATTAGTAACATAAGCATAGAATAGGCTCCTGATGAAAGTTAAGAACAGAAGCTGGCAGGAGTTTCCTGCACTTACTAAATCAATTGTTGATGATTTACATATAACAGTGTACACGCATTTGGGGATTTGAACATAAAATGAGCTAGCAGTGTTTTGACATGCAATATTGCATGCAATGCTATATTGCACATGCTCTGAATGTGATTGGACCAGATACGTGGCAAGTATCCAGAACAGGTTCACACTCTGATTCTTTTCACTGTTACATTCCCAAGGCAAGAGCTGCAATTCCATACACTAAGAATACATGACAAATTAGTAGTGAGATTACAATAATGGAATTGTTAAGGTTTTGCTGGTTTCCCAGGTTTCTCAGCCTCCTCCTTGGTGACATTTTCAACCAAATAATTCTTTGCATGTTGCGGTAAGCAACATTCCTAACCTCTATCAATTAGATCAGAGTAGCAACTCCCCTCTCCTATCACCACCTCAAGCTGAGACGCAAGCAGCTCCATCATCATCCTTAGAAACCCATGAAAGCATTAGGACAACAGTAGAGACAACTAGGTCCTTAAATACCAACATGAAGGTGATGCCTGCTAAGATAGAGTCCTCTCTGTGACGGGGCAGGGCAGAGAGACTGGTGGCCTTGGTAGTGGTGGTAATTTGGTGAGGTGAGTGGAGTAACTGTACCTCAAGCATGCCCTATGTCACAAGGCTTAGATAGGACCCACTGGAAAGCCACAACCACTGGCCTAAGAGAGGAGAAACTGCTAAACTCCTTGAGTAGAGGGAACTTGGTTTCTCTGAAGTTCCTTGACTTTCGTTCTCTCTGAGAACCTGCGAGTATTTCCAGCCTTCCAGGGACACTGTTCCCTGTACAGCCCAGCTGTGCCTAAAAGCTGTGACAATAGTTAATGGCATTGCATGCTTTGTCACTGCCCCTCGGGTCCCCTGGGCTCAGCACCCCCCCACCCCACCCCTGATTCCAGATATAGATAAGCTTCACAGGGAACAGTAGGAATTGTCTAGTTGCATGTGTTTCCTTCTACTTCAATGATGCTTTTACACCCCAATGTATGGAGAAGAAGGACTGTTTCTCAGTAACTTCCTGTCTCAGGGTCCACACGAGTCCACAGAGATAGGAAACAGTCTTATTTACATTCCCTTCCACCCTTAATATAGATTCCTTTTTGTTTGTCTTAGTTTTTTAAAATCATGTCCCACTTTGTAGCCCAGTCTGGACTGGAATCACATTATGACCTAAGTTGGCCTGGAACTCACTATGTAGCCCAATCTGCCTGCGAACTCGTAGTGGCAGTGATTTTCCTGTCTCTGCCTCCCAAATTCTAAAACCACCCTGCTCCTCCTCCCTACAAGGAAGAACATCTTCAATGAGATGGTGGGAAGGAATGAAAACCAGGAAGAGAGAAACAGACAAGAACCAAGGTTAACCACTGAAGACAATTTTAGTCTCGTAGAAGGGAGTGCTAGAGGAATCCACACTCACAAATTTTTCTAGCTCAGTTTTAAAAAAGAAAAGTATTTTGTTGTTTGTGGTGGTGGTTGTCTTGTTTGTTTTATAAGTCAGCATACATGAACTGAAGTTCTAGGTGGGAAGCCTCATATGTGTTCAAGATTTTATAAGGCTGACTGACTAGATATCCTGTAATTGTGGAGAGCTAGAGTGTTACAGGTTGGGAGCCAAGTAATCTGGGGCTATCTATCTTTAACCCCCATAATAGCCATCTATTGCCAATGTTTATATTAGACCTGACAACCTTGAGATGATCAGGTAAGGTCCTTCTGGAATGTGTAAACAGACCTCCCAGCTTCCATCAGTTCAAAGGCTAAGACTGTCATCAGATGATGTCAGAGGCCTATAACAAATTCCCAGTTTTGTTGTCACCTGCCCACCTGATCTTTCCACCAATGCATTTTAAAAGAGTCTTGATTTATGACTTTCTTTTCTCTGTTACTATAAAACCTTACAAAACCACCATGTTGGAGCATGGATTCGGGAGTAACCTAGGTCTGTGTTCCAGGGCCATGTTCATCCATCTTTGGCTCCAGAATAAACTCTCTTAACCCCCATGAGACAAGTCTGTTTCTGCATCAACTCTTACAGAAAATAGGTTTCATTGTGGCATATGTCTAGTTCTTATTCATCCCCTTCTCCAGGGACTTCCCCTTTCGTGTGTACCTTGTCCATTTCTGACTCCTCTAAAAAGTTCTCCCTTCCTTTCCCTTCTCTTCCCTTCCCTTCCCTTCCCTTCCCTTCCCTTCCCTTCCCTTCCCTTCCCTCCCCTCCCCTCCCCTCCCCTCCCCTCCCCTCCCCTTCCCTCCCTCCCCTCCCCTCCCCTCCCCTCCCCTCCCCTCCCCTCCCCTCCTCTCTCCCCTCCCCTCCTCTCTCCTCCCCTCCCCTCTCCTCCCCTCCCCTCCCCTCCCCTCCCCTCCCCTCCCCTTCCCTCCCTCCCCTCCCCTGTAACATGTATCCTGTTACCTTCTCCCACTCTGATACCCCTAGAGTTTCTAGGTCTTTCTCTTTGTTCTTACTTCTAAAAACTTACTATTCCTTTTTGATGGTGCTGTAAAGCTGGACTGCAAAGATGCCTCTTTGGAACAACTCATTCCCTTGATTTCTCCCAGGCACATAAAAAATGTGCACATCAGTAAACCTCAGTTTTTCTTGTTTATATCTTCTTCAAATTGTCTGTCTCAACAAAGACAGCGTAAGATTATTCTTCCTTCTAGAGTTTAATTTAATTTAATTGCTCCAGTATTTTTTATTGAAGACTGCCATGGTCTTTCTAGATTCCACAGTTACTCATACAGACCAGGAATTTTCAAGTATCTACGACCTAGAGCATGCTTCGTCAGCTGCTCAAAAGACTGTTCTGAAGTCCAGCTGGTAAATTCCTTTATTCCTTGCATGTCAAATATGTTGTTGTTGTTTTGCTTTTGTTTTTGTTTTGAGGAGTAGGTATCCCACCCTCCCTTACTCCCTTCTTTGTTCATTTTTTTCTTTCCTTCTTTTTCTTCTTTCTCTTTTCTTTATTTGAGACAGGGTCTTATACTGTAATCTCAGACTGTCCTGGATCACTCTGTAGCCCAGGCTGGCCTCAAACTCAGAGCAATACCTGCTCCTGTATCTTGAGTGCTAGGATTATAGCTGTAAGTCACCATACCTAGCTTGTCCACAGTTTAACATTTGGCATGGTCCTTAAAATTAATATGCCCCAATTAAACAGGCACCATTTTAAGTGGTACATAAAATAATGTTGTATTTATTGTAATTAACCACAGTTTAGAGTTGATGAAATAAAATATTCAAGAGAGTCTTCCCTGACAATGTGTTATACACATAGAAATGTGTAGGAGGTAGTTGCAAATGTTTGGAGACATGATTCAACCCAGAATTTCATGGTCTCAGCTCTTCCCTTATCAACACAATGACAAATGAACTGAGAAAAAAATCAAGAAAACAACACCTTTTACTGTAGATGAATTTCTAAATGGTCTTATTAAATAAAAAACACAGAGCCAAATATAGGGGTGAAAGCCTTAGAGATCAGGGAAATAGGGAAAGCCACAGCCAACCTTACCTCACCAACTTGGCAGCTTCCAAATGCGAGTTACTCCCTGTCTGCCCACGCCTTTATTGCCTTGCTGTTCTGCCCTCTCATTGGCTTTCTTAGACCAGCTACCTCACTTCCTCTTCCTACACAGCTCTGTCACTTTCTGTCTGTCTGTACAGAACTCCAGGCCTCTATGGTTGGTACTGGACATTTTATATATATATATATATATATATATATATATATATATATATATATATATATATATAGAGAGAGAGAGAGAGAGAGAGAGAGAGAGAGAGAGATAGGAGTTTTTTGTCTGAATCTGTCAAATGTTAATGGACTAGACATTGTTAATGTAATTCTTTACTGTATATATTGTATATACTTTTTCTTATATTAGTTAGAACTTTTTTATTTTAAACAAAAAAAGGGGAAATGTGGTTGATATATTGTGCACCCAAATAAACTTATCTGGGGGTCAGAGAACAAAACAGCCACTATATTAAATATAGAGATTAGGCAGTGGTAGCACATGCCTTTAATCCTAGCATTCCAGAGGCAGAGATCCATCCAGATCTCTGTGAGTTTAAGGCCACACTGGAGACAGCCAGGCATGGTGACACACACCTTTAATTCCAGCACTTGAGATCTCATGTCCTGCTTGGTAAAGACACATGCCTTTAATCCTAGGAAGTGATGGCAGGAAGCAGAAAGGTATATAAGGCATGAGGGCCAGGAACTAGAGGCCTTTTAAGCTTTTAGGCTTTTAAGCTAAGATCCATGCGGATGAGGACACAGAAGCTTCCAGTTTGAGGAAACAGGATGGCTGAGAAGTTGGCAAAGTGAGGTTAGATGTGGCTTGTTCTGCTTCTCTGATCCTTCAGCATTCACCCCAATACCTGGACCTAGGTTTTTTATTTAATTAGACAATTTAGAAATTCATGTTACATTTTACAATAACCTCAAATAATACAAAATATCTTGAAGTTTTGCTAAACAAGTGAAATATTTGTATGATAAAAACTTTAAAATATTGAAGAAAGAAATTGAAGAAGATATCATAAGACAGAAAGATCTTCCATGCTCATGGATCAGTAGGATTAATATAGTAAAAACGGCCATCTTACCAAAAACGATCTACAGATTTAATTGACTTCCCATCAAAATTCCAACACAGTTCTTCACAGATATTGAAAGAACCATCTTCAGCTTCATATGGAAACACACACACACACACACACACACACACACACACACACACACACACACACACACAGGATTGCTAAAAACAATCTTGAATAATAATAAAAGAATTACTGTGTGTATCACTATCCTCAATTCCAAGTTGCACTATAGAGCTATGGTAATTAAAACCAGTATCATATTGCCACAAAAATGACACATTGATCAATAGAACTGGATTGAAGACCCAGACATAAATCTACACACTATGGATACCTGAGTTTTGATAAAGAAGCCAGAAAAACACACTGGAATAAAGAAAGCATCTTTAACAAATGGTGCTGGTCAGACTGGATGGCTGCATGTTCAAGAATCCAAATAGATCCATACTTATCTGTAGCACGAATTGTTAAATGGTCTTATTAATAAGATCAAACCTGGAGCCAGGTATTGGGGTGAATGCTGGAAGATCAGAGGAGCAGAACAAGCCACAGCCACCTCACCTTGCCAGTTCCTCAGCTGATCCTGTTTCCTCAGACTGGAAGCTTCTGAGGCTAGGCTCACAACCGAAAATATAAGAGTTCGGTTCCCAGGGGCTGGTGAGATGGCTCAGAGGTTAAGAGCACTGATTGCTCTTCCAGAGGTCCTGAGTTCAATTCCCAGCAACCACATGGTGCCTCACAACCATCTATAATGAGACTTATCACCCTGACAAAACTCAACTACAAATGGATCAAAAATCTCAACATAAAACCAGATACACTGAACCTGACAGAGAAAGTGGGGAATAGCCTTGAATTCATTGGCACAGAAGAAAACTTTCTGCACAGAACAGTTAACAATGGACACTAAGATGAACAAATAATAAATGGGACCTCATGAAATTGAGAGGCTTCTGCACAGCAAGGACACCATCATTCGGACAAAACAGCAGCCTACAGAATGGGAAACGTTCTTTATAAACTCCACATCTGATACAGCACTAATATGCAAAATATATAAAGCACTCAAGAAACTAGATATCAAGAAAACAAATAACCTAATTTAAAAATGGGGTACAGATCTAAATAGAGAATTCTCAAAATAGGAAACTCAAATGGCTGAAAAATACTTGAAGAAATGTTCAACATCCTTAGACAACAGGGAAATGTAAATCTAAACTATGAGATTTCATCTTATTCCTATCAGGATAGCCAAGATCAAAAAAACAAGTGACAGCTCATGCTGGTGAGGATGTGGAGCAAAGAGAACATTCATCCATTTATGGTGGGAGTCCAAAGCTGTACAGCCACTATGGAAATCAGTGTAGTGATTCCTCAGGAAGATTGTAATCAATCTACTTCAAGATCCAGCTATGCTGCTCTTCAGCATATACCCAAAGGATGCTTCATCCTAGCAGAGAGACATTTGCTCAGTCATATTCATTGCTGCTCTATTCATAATACCCAGAAATTGGAAAAAGACTAGATGTCCCTCAACAGATGAGTGAATAAAGAAAATATGGTAATTTACATACGGAATATTATGTAATAAATACCCAGCCATTTAAAAAATGAAATTTACAGGTAAATGAGTTCAGGGAAGCCTGCAGTAGAGGAGGTAGAAAGAGTGTAAGAGCCACAGGTGATGGAGGACACCAAGAAAACAAGACCCTCTAAATCAAAATGATTGAAGCTCATACGAACTCGCGGAGACTGAGGTACCATGCGCAGGGCCTGCATGGGTCTGCACCAGGTCATCCGTGCATATATTATGGCTTCCAGTTTAGTGTTTTTTTGTGGGATTTCTGAGTGTATGAACAAGTGAATCTGATCCTTTTGCCTTCTCTTGGTCTCTTTTCCTTTTGTTTTGTCTAATTCCGATTTGTTAGTTTTTGCTTTGTCTTATGTTTTACTTTATTATATTATATTTTATTTAAAAATACATAAAACAAAATACTGGGAAAAACTTTCACCTGCTGGGGTAGGAAACCATCTGAAATTATAATTATGAGAAAGCCAACTGGAAAAAATGTACTGGCTACTAGCACTGAAAATTATTCCCATAGTGTGACACAGAGCCTCTGGTGTTATTTTGATCTTTATAATTCATCGTGGTGGATAGCTAATCTAGTTTACCTGCATAGAATCCTTACATGAATCCTCACTCTTTTTGAAGCCTATCTTTGTTGGAAACAGAAGGTCATAAACATGATGCTGATATGGATACCTCATATGAGTCAGCTAAAACGTGACTGACAATGAGCATTGATGAGAGACTTTGAGTCAGAACAAAATGGCTGACATGGGATGTCCGGGTACCTGAAAGAAAACAATGATATAATCTGTTAACTATTTTTGGCAGAGGGCCACTTTTGTGTGATGATATATGAATATGACTTTCATGTCAGTGGCTTGGCCTAAGCCCCTGTCTTGCCAGCCTGCCTATGTGTGTCTGAATGTAGGTCTTTGTGCCTGCCTCCTTGCTGACTGTACCAGTCTGCATGTGTGCCTGTGCCTGCCTGTTGGTGATCCTTGTGTGCCTTGGTGCTTTGGGACATCTGTCTACCTAGCAGTCTTTGTCTAGAGCAGCAGTTCTCAACCTATAGGTCTTGACCCCTTTAGGTTCACATATCAGATATCCTGCATATCAGATATTCACATTACAATTCATAACAGTAGAAAATGTACAGGTCTGAAGGAGCAACAAAATAATTTCATGGATGGGGTCACCACGACATGAAGAACTTAATTAAAGGGTTGCAGAATTAGGAAGGTTGACAACCACTGGTCTAGAGTGAATAAAGTATGTGTTTTATCAGCTTCCAATAACTCCCCTCCTTTCCTGGCATTTGAGCAGGAACTTCACACTAATCCTCTTCCAGGTTGCATAGGTCTCCCTGATGGTTCATTTACAGGTGCCTACATACATACATCATGTCTGATTCATCTCTTGGCTTCCCTGACCAATCATGTAATCACTGGCAGTTATTTTTCTGTAAGTGCCAGTTTCTTCAAACATAAGGACAATTCAAGGAGCAATTGTAGAAACCAGGTTAAACAATGCATTTTTTAAACAAAACAATAGAATAATCCCTTGATCAAACACCAACAGTCTTCTACTGATAGAGCCAAATAATTAGATACTATCTTGAACTATAAAAAGGAAACAAGGTTGACTTTTCTAGGTGTGGAGTGTCTACCTACTTAGGAACCTATTTTGTTCCTTTTGGTATTATACATACTAAGGTGTGCTAATTCTGATTCATTTCTCATAGCAAAGCTACTTGATATATGTATGTAACTCAAGAGTAAGCAGGCTTCCATTAGCCGAGGACCTTCCCATCTGCCTTCACATAGCAACAAGAAAAAAGTCATATTCATCTGGATAATTAGCTATAGCACTTTTAACATGCAGAGTAAGTTTTAAATTGTGACTTCTTTGTCTTAAAACACAAAGTATATTGGCTTACCTAAGAGTCTTCCACTACAAAATTTAAAAATAATGATCTTTTAAAAAAGGAAAATGCTTAAAGATCTACCTCTGCTCATAGAATCCCTCTTCCCTCTCTTTGACTGGACTCCTGGAGCTCTGCCTGATGCTTGGCTGTGGATCTCTGCATCTCCTTCCATCAGTTACTGGACAGTTAGGGTATTCACCAATCTAATTACCAGGGTAGGCCAGTTCAGGCACCTCACCACTATTACTAGTAGTCTAATCTTGGGTTATCCTTGTGGATTCCCAGGAATTTCCCAGATTTCTCCCTTACCCTATAATGTCTTCCTCTATCAAGATCATGATGGGAAAATCTATGGAGACAACTGAACCAAGCTCATAGGAACTCATAAACCTTAGACCTACAGTTGTGGAACCTGCATGGGACTGTTTGGAAAGAGTCTGGTGGAAGATCCACCTCAACTTTCCCCCCATTTCTTTCCCTAAACCCACTCCTTCAAAGCCTGTCAAGCACAGCTCCTCCCCCAAGAGGCTCAAGACCACTCCCACAGGGTATATAAGCTGCATCCCCCAAAACAGACACTGGTCTAGCGTCCCCTTCTCCTCTCTGCGAGGCTGGGGAAATCACCTGTGAGCGCTTTACCCACTAAACCTGGGCTTTTCCTGATTTGGTCTAATCCAGTTTGTTGCCATGGCAGAGAGGCCTTCAGGAAGCCTAAAACTTATCAGGGACCAGACTAGATCCTCTGCATACAGGAGATCATTGTGTAGCTGGGTCTGTTTGAGGGGCCTCTGGCAGTGTGATCAGGATCTATCCCTGGTGCATAAGCTGGCTTTCTGGATCCCATTACCTATGTTTGGACACCTTGCTCACCCTTGATGCAGTGGGGAGGGGCTTGGTCCTGCCTCAATTGAATGTACCAGGCTTTGTTGTCCCCTCATGGGAGAACTTACCCTTTTGGAGGAGGGGTGAGGGGTGGGTCGAGGGGGATAAGGCAGGGGTTGGGGAACAAGAGGAGGAATGAGAGGGGACTCTGTGGTTGGTATGTGAAGAGAATAAAACTTTTTTAATTAAATTAAATTTAAAAAGAATTTTAGTTGTCACTAGTAAAAAAAAATCTACCTCTGTATTCATTCCATTCAAATATAATATCTATAAAGCTTTGTGTTGTAATAATTTCATTATTTTCTCCACTTCCTGTTCTTTTTTTGATCTTTTCACTTATTCATTTCCTATTAATTATAAAAATGAAATAGAAAGGAAGTGAATTTTCAAATCACTTCCCATGTTAATTTCTTCTAAGTACGCTATGGTGATGTTTAATTTGTGTCTAGGGCTAACACCCTGTCACATTGCTTACATCTCCAGATAGAGGCAATTAGCTGGGCCAGCCAAACTCTCCACCTGGCCTCCGTCAGTGTATGCAAAAGCACCAGAGGAAACAGGAGACAGGGTGTTCTTTGAGGTCTGTTTGGGATTCAAAGCCTCTGCTTTCTCCAGTAGGGTAGTGAGTACTCAAACTCTATTACTTCTGATTCTAGCAGACAATAACGTTTTGATATTTTGAATAGCAAGCACATAACCTTTCTAATTAAAATCTGTTACACTGACAAGCAGGCACTCTAAAGTGGAATTGGTTGGAACTGGAGCTTGAAACTTTGCTAAATGTTATATGAGAGAAGTCTAGAAAGAGACCAGATTAATCTTGAAGCTAACCAACTTGTGTTGCGGATATCTATCTACATTTTGGGAAATGAACCGTATGGACAGCAAAACTTCCTGTGTGGATGGTTTACAGTGCTGGCCTGAAGTATTTACACTCTTGATTCTTGAGGCCAAAGACCTCAAGGCTGTGAACTCAAATAGCTTCATTAACATAAACATGAACTTCACACATACTGAGATGAAAGTTCTTGGGAATAATGGTCTAAAACCTGAGCTCTCTTACTAGTCATTTCTACTCTTATCACTGGGACTTCAAAGACCCTGCACATTTCAAATTACCATCATTTCTTTATGAGAGAGGGAGAGGGAGAGGGAGAGGGAGAGGGAGAGGGAGAGGGAGAGGGAGAGGGAGAGGGAGAGAGAGAGAGAGAGAGAGAGAGAGAGAGAGAGAGAGAGAGAGAGAGAGAGAGAGAGAGAATGTTATTACAGTGAAGAAATGAACTTAGAACAGTGGTTCTCAACCTGTGGGTCATGACCCCTTTGGGAGTCACAAAAATTAGATATCCTGCATATCAGATATTTATATTAAGATTCCTAACAGTAGCAAAATTACAGATATGAAGTAGCAACAAAATAATTTTATGTTGGGGGTCACCACAGCATGAGGAACTGTATTAAAGGGCACAGCATCAGGAAGGTTGAGAACCAGGAACTTTTAGGAATAAGAAGATCCAGGAGGCATGGGAGTCCCTGTGAAGGAGAACAAGACCACTTGCCAGCCAGGGAAATGGAGTGTCCAGTAGCCATTCTATCTGGCACGCAGGTTCTTGCTAAGAAATGCACTGCCAGGCCAGGCACTGGTGGAGCACTCCTTTAATCCCAGCATTCAGGAGGCAGAGGCAGGCATATCTCTGTGAGTTCAAGGCCAGCCTGGTCTCAAAACTAGTTTCAGGATAGCCAAAGCTACATAGAGAAACCTTGTATCTACAAAGAAAGCAAAAGAAAAAAGAAAAGAAATGCACTGCTGTGGAGTCGTGGGGACTCTCCCCGATTCGGGCACAAAGTCTGAATGATTTTGATCATTCCAACACTTACCTGACACATATAGTTGTTAATTCATTAAATCTTATCTATCTAACAGAGCATAACATCATCCTTAGCTATAAAGGACTAATTTCTAATCAGTGCCCAAATTTTTTTGTAAGAGAATGAAAAGTATTCTCTTCACTGTCACTTCCCTCCTTTTGTATGTATGTGAGATCAAATTTTAATAAACCCAGAAGCATATGCATTTGATAATCCCTAGGCTAAAAGTCTTTACAGGACAATTTCTCATCAATGTTTGCACAAAAATTTATTGGTTTACTTTTATTTTGGGGTGTGTGTGTGTGTGTGTGTGCACTCACGTGTGCGTGTTGTACACCCACGGAAGTGAGAGGAAGACTTTCAGGAGTCAGTTTTCTCCTTCTACCATGGGCTCCAGGTATCAGGAGAGCAGGCTTGTGCAGCAAGGGCCTTTGCCTACAGAACCATTTCACTGGTCCCCAAATTAATTTTTAATGCCATTGTTCTAGGTTGGATTAATGATTCTTTTTGAAGACTCCACACATCCTCTCTGTATCACTTAGTATTACAGTTCAAAACTTGGAGAAGAGTTTTGGAAGAAAATGGAATCCTTATTTCTTTAAACTATGAAGAATTTCTGTGATATAACGTCACATCAAAAGTACTTTTCATCTTTTTGATCTAAGTGGGTGTTCACATGGCATTGTTTGATGATCATATGTTCAGCCCTCCCATACTTCCAGGATGGAGATAAAAAGCTTTTTCCCTCTTCATTGAACTCTAGGCAGCTAGCAATTGTGAGCCAATGTTGATTAATCCAACATATTATAATGTATACAAATCAATAAGCAATAAAACTTTAATGTACCCCTATGTGCCTACAAACTTTTACTCATCCTCCAAGGAATTTGTCCATCAGGAAAGACAGCTCCACACTCATTTGTTGGCCTAATTATGATGTATTTTCTTTTAAGTAATTTCCACAGTAACTGACCAAAACTCTGCTTAACAGACTCCCAGAGCAATTCATTAGTTCCTAAAGACACTGTGAACGTAATTGAAGCTGCAGTTCAGTGCAGATGGCCATAAAAGTGAGTTGATTTATCAAAGTGAATTATCTTGGCAGTTTCTACTCTGGAAAACACAATTAGGATTTGGTGTTGTGCATACAGAAAGAGCAAAGCAATGTTGCCTCATTTTCCAGGATCAGTATAGGGTTACGCCATAGATGGATAGAAAATACAGGAAATATCCAGCCATACAAGTAGCCACACATTTAAGTAATCAGTAAGAGGAATGAAGACATTCCATGCTCTCTCCTTTGGAAAATGATGGGTCAAACACTTTTTAAACCTGGACCTACTCCCTTATTCCAAAACACAATCTCAGTAGTAAAATAGTGCGTGTAGCATGTCAAGCAAATGACATTAAGGCTAATTTGTAAAATGTCCCCATCAGTAAAACAGAGTATGACTCTGAGCCTGCACAGAATTGCATATTGGGAAAATGCTCCATTGATCCATGCATGTCATCCTGATTTATAACCCTCAATCATAGCCCTGTACACATGCATAAATTCAAAACCTTTATGTTGGTTTAACCCATACTTTCTGCCTTAGGAACTGTGGCTTGAATCCTTTGGTTAGTAGCTTCCTCTATGCATATGCCTGCCAGATACACAGATGACACCAATAACTGGCCATCTGTGCTCTGCAGCCATTCAAACCAACTCCAAATATTCCTGGCCTCCCTTTCCAAGCTCTCAGTGGACTATTTATCCTCAGGTGCTGGGAGGCAGTCAACGATGCAAAGAAGTCCAGATCACACACAACGCTGCAGAGATCCCTGACTCCATGAAAGCAGCTTGTGTGGACGGGTGATTTGTTTGTTTTCCTTCATGCAGACTGATTTTCACAGTAGCTGCCTTGTTTTGTTCAGGAGGAACCCAGTTCCTGGGCCAGTACTTGTTTGTTGTTGTCATTCGGCTTTTAAAGTCCAGAGCAGAGTTCTGCTTCCCTGGCCAAGAATGCTCAGCTGAACATATTAGCTGTTTCCAACATTTCCTCATTCTGGAAATTTTATGGTCCGCCTGTATCACTGTGGGTGCCAGGTCTGTCCTCCAGGGACCAACTTGGGGCCATAGTAGAAAGTCAATGAACTTTATCACATGCTAGGAACAACACGGTCTCAGGGTTACGGGAAGCCCCAAGCCCCACAGTGAAAATAATCTTGGATTTGCTGCTAAGCACAGCAATTGAGGGACTGTGCTTAATTTGTGCTTAGAAGATAGTGTGACTGAAAAATATTTTGAAGGTGCAAATCAATTCAGAAGCCCAGGGCCCACCCTGGAGCCCATTCTGCTCTGGTTAGATGAACTATACAGAGCAGCCACATCTGTATGGTCGTAGCGTTCCTGAAGCGGGAAAAGATAACTGGATCAGGTAGAAAACTAAAGACTAGTTTCAAACACTGTCCTTCACTATTAACTTGCTTGGTAGCTATTACAGCCTCTCCCATGTGCAGAAGGCAGGCTGCTTAAAGAACTGAATATGAGGACCAAGGCTGGACTTGATATCACTGCTGGCCCCCAGAGATAATCCAGATTTCAAGCCTTCCCCTTGCCCATGTGCTCCTGTGGGAGGTGGGACTAATGATCGTTGAGCAGGAATGAGCTCATTCAGAGTTCTTTAGACTGTGCACTTAGGAACTTCCAAAACCTACCCCCACAGTCTCTTCAGTCCATGAGTAGTTCTTATAGTTAATAGAATTCCCCCTACCCATGCCTTCTACCCAATTACATTTCCTCAGAGGTGTTTTCTCTTTGCTTATGCTCATCAGTAGTACCAATTAGAGAATTCCCAGAAGGACAGATACACATAGCTTAGAATGAAAGAATACTGATCTTGGAGCAAAATGCCTTGGGCACATGTATGATGTTCCTGGAGTTATCTAGTTTCTCTCAGTACAATACTTCTCTGGAAAGTGAGAGGGTTCTTTTGACAACAAAATCACATTTGGGACATTCAGAAAAATCAAACATTAGAATTCCATTAGTATTGTAAACATAAAAGTTACTATATTATCATCAGCACAATATAAATATAAATGGCATGATAGCAGTGAGTATCTAAAGCTCTGTGGGAAAAACTTACAATGACCTTGGAAGTGGTGTTTAAACTTTCTGTGGATTAGCATCCAGACTGCAAGTAGCAAGGCATGGTGATGCATGCCTTTTATCCCAGCATTTGGGAGGCAGAGCCAGGAAGATCTTTGAGATCCAAGTCAACCAGGACTATGTGAGGAGACCCTGTCTCAAACAGACAAAAAAAACACTGCAAAGCAGTAATGGCAGGTATTGCTTCCTTTGCACACCTGGAAGTTGTGACTAAGAAAAGGGATTATACAACATCCTGTCAACCTTCAAAGCTACGCATTCATCTTAGTTCACTAACTCAGGCTCAATGGCCATCACAAGACCTTCAAAGGCACTTCCTACTGAAAATGTATATAAATATACCAATGCAGTAAACAAGGGTTTTTACTGTGATTGATACAAGATGATGAGCACACTGGATGTGTCCCCTTTTATCTACACTGACTAAACTATTTAGACATTGTAAAGGTTTTTAAATTAATCAATCAATTAATTATTTTTGTACTCATTTTTGGTACATGCATATTGATTACTCTCATCCATATCCTGTCTTAACTTTCCCCCTGTCTATCTCCATCCCTGCTTTCCTACAAATATCTTTTCCATATTCCTGTCTCTATGTGTATTGTTTTGTGACTCAGTTTAACAAGGGTCATCTGTGTAGCCATGGGTTTGGTGCTATCTATTGGAGCTTGGTGAGCTCAGCAGGGGGCACACAACTGAAGGCAAGAACTCCCCCTTTCCCATAACCTATCAATAACCAGTAGTTCAGGACTAAGGAATGGGGCCCCATGAACCCTCTCCAAATCTATAACTAATTGTTGACAGAGCTGATTTGGGAAGTCTTATGCCAATAACTACAACCTCTGTGAGTTTGTGAGTTCAAGATTATAATTGCTGTATCATGTCTTGAAGACATTGGGCAGCCCTTCTGCCCATTCCTGGTCTTACATTCTGCACTCCCACCAACAGTATGTAAGACTCCCCTTCTGTGCCAACATTTGTTGTTATTTGTATATTCATTGTTATTTAGGTTCTCCATTGTGGTCACTCTTGTTGGGGTAAGATAAAATCTTAAAGTAGTTTTGATCTGTATCTTCTTGATAAAGGTGTTAAACACTTCTTAAAGTACTTACTAGCCATTTGTATTTCTTCCCTTACTTCCAAAGCCCATTTTTAAATTGGCCTGCTTGTTTTCTTATGTTTGGGGTTTCTTTCTTTCTTTCTTTTTGAGTTCTTTGTATATATCAGATATTAATCCTCTGTCACATATATTACTGGAAAAGGTTTTTTACCCCATTCTGTTAGCTCAGTATGACTCCATTTGTGTTTTGCTATACTGTACAAACCCTTTTTTAGTTTCATGAGATCTCATTTGTACACTGTCTTGTTAGCATTTTATTGCTGTAAAGAGACACCATGACCACGACAACTCTTATAAAGGAAAACATTTAATTGGGATTGGGTTAGTTTGTTATTGTCACGGCAGGAAACATGGTGACATGCAGGGAAACATGGTGCTGGAGAAGGAGCTGAGAGTTCTATATCTTGATCCTTAGGCAGCAGGAAGAGACTAAGACACACTAGACCTGTCTTGAGCTTCTGAGACCTCAAAGCCTGCCCCCAGTGGCACACTCCCTCCAACAATTCCATACCTACTCCAAAAGACCACACCTCCCAATAGTGCCAGACTCTATGAGCATATGGGGCCATGTTAATTCAAACGACCATATACACTGTTGGGCCTACTCACTCTGCTACCAGAGTCTATTCACAAACTCTCCAACTGTGCCTGAGTGTTGAGCTCCCTTCATTTCTCCGGGTAGCATTCAGGTACAAAGACTTACGTTGAGGTCTTTGATATACTTAGAGTTTGGTTTTGTTCAAGGTGAGAGAAAAACATATATTTCATTCTTCTGCATGTTGATATCAAGGTTTATCAGCACTATTTATCAAAGATAAGGTGCTTTTTCCAATGTCTACTTTTGTCATCCTTTTCCAAAGTCAGATGCCTGTAGTGACATGGACTTATATTTCATTTGTTGTTTTGTTTGTCATTCAGTTCCCAGAAATTTTATTTTCTTCTAAATTTCTTTTATGACTAATTAACTGTTCAACAGCATGTTGGTTAATCTCCAGAACTTTCTCTTGCCATTGATATCTGGCATTATTCCATTGTGGCCAAATAGAGGATTCTCTCTCAGTTGTCTTATATCTTGAGACTTTCCTTGTGTCATAATATGTGGTTTATTTTGGAGAAAGTTCTATGAGCTGCTAAGAAGGGTGTGAATTCTTTTGTGTTTTAATTAAATGTTCTGTAAATGTCTGTTAAACCAATCTGACAAATTATTAACTCCAACATTTCTGTTTTTCCAGATGACTATTATGAGAGTGGAGTACTGCAATTATTTACTAATGCTATACTAAGGTCAATCTGTGGCTTTATCTCTAGTTGTATTTGGTTTATGAAATTGAGTATAATACACTTGAAATTATAATATTCTCTTCTTGTTCCTTTAGAGAGTATTAAGTGACCTTCTTTATTATCTTATGTTTAGTTTGGGGTTTAAGTCTATTTTGCCAGGCATTAGAATAGCTATCCTAGAATTCCTTTTCTGTCCTTTTATGTAACAAAAATGTTAATCTTTTAATAAAAAAGCCAGATATTGGGGTAAATGCTGAAAGATCAGAGAAACAAAGGAACAAGACACTACCACATCTTACCTCTAGGACTCCTCAGCCTAAAAAGCTCTCTAGCCAAAAGGCCTCCAGCCGAACAAGCTTCCTCAGTCAAAAAGCTCTAGTTCCTGTCTCCTCACACCTAATATACCTTTCTCTGCCCAGTCATCACTTCCTTCCTAGTGCTGGGATTAATGGTGTGTGTGCTTCCCAAATACTGGGATTAAATGTATGAGATCTCAAGTGCTGGGATTGAAGGTGTGTGCCACTACTACCTGGCTCTGTTTTCTCTCCTAGACTGAGTCAATCTCATGTACTCCAGGGTGACTTTGAACTCACAGAGATCCAGACAGATCTTTTTCTCCTGAATGCTAAGATTAAAAGTGTGTGCTACCACTGCCTGGCATGTATGTTTAATCTAGTTGTTTGTTCTGTTCTCTGATCTTCAGGCTAATTTTACTAGGGTACACAATATATCATCACACTTTTATCCTGAGATAGTTATCTATCTTTGATGTGAGGTATGTTCTTTGGACGTAGAAGATATAATAATCCTGTGTTCTAATCCTACCTGTAGTCTGTCTTTGTATTGGGAACTGAGACCACCAGTAACTAAAATTGTTGAAATAATATATTAGATCTCGTTGTTTGTTGCTTTGTGGTGTTTTCTTAGAATTCATTTCCTTAAATATAATTTTATTGCATATTTATTCCCAGTGGCCTCTTGGTTGTATTTATCCTTCTTTTCAGTTTGAAATATTCCTTCCAATATTCTTGTATATATGCTTTAGTGGTACTATGTTCCTTTAGCCTATCATTTATAATGGGTAGTTTCTATTTCTCTTTTGGTTTTAATAGATAGTTTTGCTAGTGTAACAGTCTGTTGGTAGTTTTGACATTTCAAAACTTGAAATTCATGTTTCTAGGTCTTTTATGCTTTAAAAGTTTCCTTCAAATAATTAGATATTATTCTGATTAGCCTGCCCTTATATTAACTTAGTTCTTCTCTCTACAGCTTTCAGTGTTCTTCTTTAGTCTGTCTGTGTTTATTATTTTAGCTATATCATGGGGAGTTTTTTTTCTCACATACTGTCTATTTGGGGTTCTTTATGCCTCTTGTACTTGAATAGACATTCCTTTCTCTAGATTTGGTAAAGTTTCTCCTATGCTTATACTGATAATACTTACTTTGCCTTTGACCAGAAATTCTTCTCTATTTTCTCAGTCCATAGTTTGTAGATTTGGCATTTCCACTGTGTTCCTCTGTTTCAGAGTTTTAATTTTTTATCATTCTCTTTTATTGACTATCCAGTTCCTCTACTTTGTATTCAAGCCCTCACATTCTGTCTTTTGTGTGATGCATTCCGTTAGTGAGGGTTTTCACTGAGCTTTTTTATTAGACTTATTGAGTTTTTCGTTTCCTGGTCCATTTGTTTGGATTTTCTTCAGTGCTTTAATCTCTTCATTGAATTTGAGTCTCATTTCCTGAATTGTCTTATTGTTTTATTCATCCCTTTGTATTTCCTTGGATTCCATCTGTCTAGTCCTCACCTCTCTAAATTCATTCATGTGTTTGTGTCCTCTCTGAATTTTCTGAACTTATTTCCCATGCTTATCATTGTTCTTTGAATGTTGTGTATTGAATTGCATCTAAGTTGTTCTCCTTGGGGACTTTACTATGGGATTGGTGATTTGGAGAAGAGGCATATGGAAAATCTTACTGAGCACATGAAAATCATATGGTGTACTTTTTTGAAGGGACCTGTGCATCTGAAGTCAGGATGCTGGTTATCTATTGATATGGGGTTTTAGCTCACTGGACTGAAATACCAAGCTGAGTCAGTCACCTGGCCCATTTGGAGAAATCTTTAGGTGAACTAAAATCAGGTCTCTTGCCTGGTTCAGGGTGTAGTGATCTTATGAAATGACTGGAACTAATGGATTCAGGGATATAAGGGACTCGGGTGGGGCATACAGGGGCAAGTCTTCTTACTGAACAGAGGCCTGGGCCACAATAACTTTATGAAGTGGTTAGGGCATGTGGTTCTTGGAGTAAAGGGAGCTGGAGTAGGAGACATTCAAGGGTGGTGGGTTTTTTTTTTTTTTTTTGCCAGATCTGCAGTGACTGAATGGAGTAAATGTTGTACATGGGTTTGATCTTAGTGTGGAGGCCCGGGAAGTGCTGATTTATTTTTTAATATATGGCCTCACTCTAGCCCCAAGCTGTTCTTGAATTCACTTTGGAGTTAAGGCTGGTCTTCAGTTCATGATCCTCCTGCTTCGCCCTCCTGAATGCTGAGATTAGAGGTGTGTCACACCATACCCAGTGTTTTTATTTTTAAAGAAGAAGAGAACATATGATGTAAGTTATATGACAGCTAAAATGAAACTTTCCTATGTATAAAAGACATTGACAATTAACCTCATGAGGCTTATGTAATGTGAAGCTGTATCTTAAAAATCATTAGCAGCACTTAACACTGATAAAGATGCCATTTCCCATTTTATTGCATGTTTTATTAGCATTTAGAAGTTTAATGTATAAAAATAAAAAGGTAACTACAGTGACAAAAGAGAATGCTGTTCAGTAATGGGTGACATAAGAGGATGACACAGAAACTCTTCTGCTTCAAGAGAAAGGAGTGGCAAGTTTTCTGCAGTGTGACCATGGCTTCATTAGGGGAAGGCGACCCCCTGGGGAGGTGGTAATTATGAGACAAAGCTGAGGGAGTTATGAAACAGAGAGCCAACAGAAAAGTCAACATTTGCAAAGATAACACCAGTCAGGAAGAAGGCTGTTACATTGTGGGAGCAGGTGGACAGTCGTGTGGTTGGAGCATAGCCAAAGGGTGAAGCACCGCAAAGAGCAGTGTTTAAAAGATGTGGTTAAAATCTTTTCAATGAAAAATACTGGTGAATCAGACCCTTAGTTTATGTGTTGGTGAACTAGAAATATTTTATGACTACATATTCGTCAGTTTTTGTTGCTGTGATAAAACACCACGACCCAGAGTGATTTAGTGAAGAAGGAGTTTATTCTGCCTGTGGTTCCAGAGGGACAGTCCACAGTGATGAGGGTGGCATGGCAGCTGGCAGCCAAAGTAAAGAGCTGAGAGAACACAGCTCCATCCACACACAGGAAGCCGGAAGAGTAAACCCACAAGTCGGGTGAGACTGTAAACTCTCAAAGCCCTCCTCAATGATGTGCTTCCTCCAGCAAGGCTCCACCTTCTAAAGGCTCCACAACCTACCCAAACAGCTGCCAACTGGGGACCAAGCGTTCAAATGTGTGAGTCTATGGGGGACATTTCTCATCCATAACACCACAGTCTACAATGGAATTCTGTATATAAGTTAGCAATTTAATTTCATAGGAGTCTAAGGACATGCACTTATATTAAATTAAATTATATTACACCCAAACCAAGCACATGTATATTCCTCTTAATTCATGGAGGGACTTATTAGTACTCAATTCTGGCTCCTACCACTCATTTTCCCCCTTTTGACAATACTTAATTCTCTTGACTTTAAATGATGTTCTGTTTTAGGCAACAAATAATTTACTAATACTGCTGCCTGTTCAATAGCTAGAATTAATGTATATTAAAATTTGGTCTCTTACCAGGTCCAGGGCTGCAGTGACTATGGGGAGCCACTGGAACATATTGATCTAGGGGTAGAGTGGACCAAGAGACAAAAACAGTACTGGGGGCCAGGGAGTGATTTTGGAGTAGGTGGGGCAGAGGGATCTGAGGTGGGAAAAAGGTCTTTTACCAGGTCTGGAATGACTGAGTTTGGAGTGTATGGGTCTGGGGTGGGTTTAAATATGAATGTTTAAATATAACATTTTTATTTATTTGTGTGGGGGAATGTGTAGTGGTAGGTGTGAGTGTGGGTGCAGCTATGCATGTATGTGTGTGGGCATGGTACATGTAGAGACTAGAAGTCAACTTTAGGCATTGTCCTTTAGTAACTGTACACCTACCTTATTTGAGACAGGGTCACTCAGTGGGACCTGTGGCCTTCTGATTAGGTGAGGTTTGGTGGACAGCAAGGGCCAGGGATCTACCAGCACTGTGATTACAAGCACATGCCACCACATGTGGTTTTTCACATATGCATGTTGAGGATCTAATCCAGGTTCTCATCTGTGTGTACAAATACTTTACCAACTGTATGGTTAACATGAGTTGTCAACTTGATACAACTTAGAGTTACCTGGGAAGAGAATATTATAATGAGGGGTTGTTACATTGTGTTGGGCTGTGGGCATGTATATATGGGATTGTCTTTATTAAGTAAATCAATGTGGGAAGACCCAGCTCACTGTGGGCAGCTCCATTCCCTAGGCAGGTATTCCTGAACCATGTAAGTGAAGAGAAATCTAGCCAAGCACAAGCATATAAACAAATGAGCATATGTCCATTAATTTTTCCATGTTTTTGACTGTGGATATGATGTGACGATTGGTTTTAAGTTCCTACTGTGGTGACTTCCCTGTTCAACCACCATGACTTTCCTGTTACCTTGAATTGTGATATAGAACTGTGAGCTAACATAAGCCCTTTATCCTATGAGTTACTTTTTGTCAGAACATTTTATCAGAGCAACAGCAATATAACTAGACCACTAACTAAGCTGTCTTCCTAGTCCACATACTTATTTTTTTTATATGAGTTAATTTTTAACCTAGTAGAAAAATGTAAGAATAGGATAAAGAACTTTCTCCCCCAATACTTTTGAGAGTAAAAGGCTGATGCAATTCTGAAATATTTACATGTGCTGTTCTTCCAAACAAGTATGTTCTCGTACATTAAAATCAGAAAATAAATATTGGTATATGACTATCATCTAGTCAGGCTTCAAGTTTGATTGATTACACATGGCATGTAGCTATGTTTCCTTGTTTCCTTGAGTTAGTTTTCTACAACCTCTATTTTGAAACTCAGTGCTATTGGAAGTAATACCACTGAATTGTACTAGGTGGCAAGTGTCCATTACTGGTGACCACAGTGGCGATTTACTTGACATCTGCTAAGTTTTCCACTGTCAAGGTACTCTTTATCCATTGTAATTAGAAAGGATTTACATGAGGTCCCTATTCTTTATTAGCTTTTACCCAATTAGCTATAGCAACCATTAATGCTTCATGGTTGGGTCTGTTATTTTTATGCCAGGTGATTTGTGATTCTTTAATTGTTTCATCCCATCAACATTTACTCACTAGCAATGGCACATTTGAAGGAAAAGGTTTTTTTTACACTTATATATTCACTTATTAATTTATATCAGCAGAAAGTCATAAATTTCCATTTTTATCCAATAGATATAGTCTACTGTTCCAACTTTTTATTTCAATACTCACATTGTCCATCATTTGGCTAGATATCTCTTTATATCAGTGAAATGCTCCCATCATGTTTGAGTACTTTTCTTTGCCAAATGTGTTCTGAGTTTGCATTATGCTTTCCCTGCTTCAGCCCTGGCAGCACCATTTTTCTAAGAAACATTTTTCCTCTGAGTGAAGAACATTTATGTTACTGGAATTTTTAGGGTAAACACTTGAGCTCCAGAAGCTCTGAAAGGCTCTAATTGACCACTCTTTCCCCCATTATACCAATTAAAAAGACAAATAGTAATGAAGAGAAAGGGGATTTATTTAATATAACCACATTGGAAAGAGCAAATAAAGAGTTCAGTGCTGCCCAGGTCTATCTTCGGTGTAGCCGTAAGTTTCTCTGGTCCCACTGGGCCCTGCAGCCCTGTGTTTCTCCAGTCCCACCCAGCCCCATGGTCCCATAGCCACTTGTAAAGTAATCACTCAAAGGCTTAATATTAATTGCAAATTATATGGCCTATGGGTCAGGCTTTTTGCTAGCTAGCTCTAATAACTTAACTCAACCCATTTCTATTAATCTATATGTTGCCATGTGGCCATGGGGTTACTTGTCTGCTGGTGTCTAGCTGCTCCTCCAGCAGTGGGCTGGCGTCTCCTCAACTCCACTCTTCTTCCTCTTGTCTTCAGTTTGAATGTACCACCTTGTATTATCCTGCCCTGCCATAGGCCAGTGCAGCTTTATTTATCAACCAATCAGAGCAACTCATATTCACAGCACATACAAAGACATCCCACAGCACTTTGGTACTAATATAAGATATATGCTTAAGTAAAGGACAAAATGTATGCATAATGAAAGAGTGCTAGTCAGAGTGTGGCCCTGACCATCACTGACATACCACTGTCTCAGCTACTATCTATCCTGTCTGTCCTACAATATGATTCCATAAGTTTTCAAGACTACATGAAGACTCCTCCTGGGAGGCAAGTTCCTCCTCTGGCTGGAACCAGGGCTTTAGCCTTCTCCCTTCCCCCACCATGGGATTCCTGGGGGAAACTATCATTCTATGGGGGTCTGTTTTGGTTACTTTTCTGTTACTATAATAAGACACCATGACTAAGGCAACTTATAGAGGAAAAGGTTTATTGAGGGCTTACAGTTTCAGAGGGCTGGAGTCCATGGCCACAGTGGTGGGGAGCACAGCAGCAGGCAGGCAGGCGGGCAGGATTTTACTAGAGCAGTAGCTGAGAGCTTGCAAACTAATCTACAAGCATGAGGAAGAGAGAGCTAACTGGGAAGGAATGGTGTGGGCTTTTGAAATCTCAAAGCTTGCTCCCAATGACATACCTTCTCCAACAAGGCCATACCTCCTAATCTTTCCCAAACAGTTTCACCAACTGGAAAGCAAGTATTCAAACACATGAGCCTTTGGGGTATATTCTCATTCAATGCACTGCAGGGTCTGTTGTTTCAGTATTCAGATAGCCCAAAGGAGGGAGGGACACAGTAGTCACTTTTTAGACTAGCTCCTCTCTTGCCAGGGCAGTTACAAGATATTACAAAATATCACAAGTCAAGTCTCGGATCTAGTCACTACTATTGCTCCTAGGCCTGCCTAACTATCCATCCATTTGTCTATCCATCTATCTCTATATTTGTTTGAAAATCCATCTGTGCCGATACCCATGAATTTCACTGATGCTTCCAATTCCAACCTTCTTATGCTTGCCACTCATTTCTCCAGAGGTGGGGAAGCTGGTTTCCTGCACCATCAGTCTTAGCTTTACATGCCCCATCTCTCAATGATGTTATTGATTTCACTCCTTGACCTTGAAGAGCCACACATTTTATTCAGCCTTACCTAAAGACTTTTGAAATAAAAGAAGTAAATCTTTTTAAAAACTACACTGATGGCAACATTTTATTTCCTTAAATTTCTTGACATTACATTTCTAATTCTTTTCTCTACTTCTCTGACCATTTTAAACTTTCATATTTATTGGTAAATTTCTCTTGCTCTACTTTTCTGGTTGCAAATGATCCTATTAGATGACCTGTTCACTCTGCTTCAGCATGACTCATTTCTACACAGTGCTTATAATTTTTCAGTGAAGATTGTTTACCACAGAAGAGCCAGTATCCTAGGTTTGGAATTGTCCCTGTGGAGTCATTCCTAGAGAATGACTGTATATTGGCCTCTTCCAGAGATTTTGAGCTTTACTAATTTAGATAAATTAGTCCACTAATTTTTCATGTTGGGATTTCCACACCCAAAGAAAAGATCCTCATGCCCCTAAGTGACAGGGGACATTTAATGTTAAGCTTTGGTACAAATGATGTTATTTCCAATCTTCATCTTATGTTCACAGCTAACTACCTTGCAGATTCTGATGCTGGCCAGTACAACTCATAGAACAGAATGGAAAGCCCTTTGTGTAGATCTTCAATTAATTCTGTTTATTTCTGACTTTCCTGGGCATGATTTCTGCCCATTTTCTAACTTCTATTACATTCCAGCTTCCAACCCTTAGTCTATGTTGATTCTAATAGTTCTGTTAAAAGGAAGATTTCCTTATTCCTATTCTCAAGACTTTTAGGGATCTTTATGTTCATGGAACCTGATAATTTCCCTGATTAGTTTTGCATTTGCCTATGAATTTATTAACTTTTTGATTTTTAAATTATATTTCCTTTAAAGGCTTAGTTTTAATGAGAGAAATTTGTATTGTTTCCCATAATGAAAATGTAGGTGACTTAAATGTTTTCATAGTTGAATGTTGAGATAAATTCTCACATACTTAATATGAAATAGTTTTTAACTGTCACATCAGTGTGGCTGAAATGTAATAAAGAAGATGACTGGAGTATAATAAAGAAGGTGAGAAATACTGATGATAGAATATTGGGTTTCAAAGCGTGAATCCCAATTATAGGATGCTGTGAAAAAAAACCAAAAATGTATATAGAAATGTGAGACTGTGTTAAATACTAAGAATATTTCTTGCTGGGTGGTGGTGGTGCATGCCTTTAATCCAAGCACTCAGAAGGCAGAGGCAGGTGGATCTCTGTGAGTTTGAGGCCAGCCTGGTCTACAGAGTGAGTTCCAGGACAGGATCCAAAGCTACACAGAGAAACCCTAGCTCGAAAAACAAAAACAAAAACACAAAAGAATACTTCTCTTTGGTTTGTACATTTTTATTAAGTTGATTTATGTTCTGTAGAGATATAAGAAAATGAACTTTGACAAAAATTACTGTATCATAGAAATCCTCAAATAATAAATAATAATAGTATCAATGAAGGTTTATAAGTCTGGGAACTAAGGAAACCCAATCAGTTAAAATTGTGTTTTGAAAACAATTGATTTTTGTCTTTTAACATTTATATTGTTTTCCCAACACAAAATGAAAGAAATACAGACTGGTCAAGAACTAGACAACTCTATATGCTCCCACACTGGCTAGACTTCTATGAGATTGAATTGGGAGGGGTTCCTCTGTTCATAGGACTGAATCAAATATTCTAATAATGATGATAGTAACTTGACTTCAAACCTGTTACAAGCAACCTCAAAGGGGTTTTAACAATTGCATTTGAATATTAATAAGAAGTTAAGTCTAAATAATTTTTTTTAAACTTAGGCAGGTTTTTGTTTCTTTTGATGCCTCTATGTTTATATTTTCAATTTATTATTAATATTATTTTGCTTTGTTTTGTATTGTTGAGACAGTCTCCCTACATAGCCCTTACTGTCTTAGAGCTCACTATGTAGACCAGTCTGGCTTTGAACTCACGGAGATCTCCTTATCTCTGCTTCTCGAGTGCCGGGATTAAGGGCATGTACTAACATGCCCTGTGTTAAATTTTTATTCTTATTGTAAGACAAAAGCTATGAGTACCTGAACTAACATATATATTTGTGTTTATATGAATGTGTATAGTAACCAATAAAAAGGATACATTTAAATTCTGTTTGTATGTTGGACATACTGGTACATGCTTCTAACCCAGCTTTTCTGGAGGTTAGACAAGAGGAGCACAAGATCAAGGCCTGCCTGGGCTCCATGTCAAGTTAAAGGCTAGCCTCGGCTATTTAGGGAGACCTTGACCAAATGGAAAAGGTGGTGAGGCTGGCCATAGAACTGGTGGAACACTTTCCTAGCTTTTGTAAGCCCTAGCTTCAACTCCTAAAGCCTCCAAGAGAAAGAAATCTGTATGATTTATAACTCAAGAGCGTTTTTAATCTGCAAGAACACTGAGGGGATGAGGGAAGAATAATTCTGAATGATACCTTTTATGAAAGGAAAAAAATCAAAACACTTGTGTGTATGTGTCTGATGTATACTCAGATGTGTGTGAAAGTAAGCACCCTCACACACCAGCACAAAGGCCAAAGGGAGACTCTGGTTTCCACCTCTACCGTGTCTCCTTATTCCTTTGAGATGGTTTCTAACTGAACTTGGAGCTGGGCTGGCTGCCTGCAAGCCCTGGTGAGCCTCCTGTCTTGAGCACCCATAGCACTAGGGATAAGGCATGTGTTTGGTTGCACCTGGCTTTTGTGTGCATTTTGAAGATCTGATCTAGGGTCTTCATGTTTGTGGGGCAAGTGTTCTTACCCACTGAGCATCTCCCTGGTGCCAGTTACTATCTTGTGCATGAATCTAGAAGGAGATTTTATAACCCACTAAAATTTCTAGCACTTCACGGTCACTTGAGTACTTGGTGTATTCATTTGCCTGTTTAACTGTGAAGCCTGTCATCTTCCTGGGAAATGTTCACAACTGTAACTGACACCTCCTACACTGGGTTCTTCTAAATTGACTACACTTCTCTAAGAATTTGCAACAGTTAATTCAATGATTTTTCTGCTCCTTTCAAGTCATCCATGCCTACACTCTTTCTCTATCTTCATTATAGTTTATTTTCATAGCTTTTCATCTTTGTTTTTACAACTAGAAAATATTAAATTTACATTGGCGGTAATGAGACACAGAAAGGGGATGGATCCAGATGGGAGGGGAAAGGAGGAAGAATTGGAGGAGCCCCAGGAATCTTGAGATCTTAAAGGATTCTTCTTTTTTGTTTTCCTTTTATTGAAGATAGATTTTTCCTCACATAATATATCCTGATTATGGTTCCCCCTTCCTCTACTCCTCCCAATTCCTCCCACCTTCTCCTCCTATCGGGATTCACCCCCTTTCTGTGTCTCATTAGAAAACAAACAGACTCCTAAGGGATAATAATAAAATAGAAAACAATAAGATAAAACAAAAGTCAACACATTGGAACTGGACAAGACAAACAAACAGAAGGAGAGAGCCCAAGAAAAGGCACAAGAAACAGAGACCCACTCATTCACACACTCTAGAGTCCCGTAAAACACGAAACTGGAAGCCATAATATATACACAGAGGACCTGTAGGGTAAAAAGAGAGAAGAAAATTAAAATAATAAAAAAATGGTATGATATTTTAAAAGAAAAGAAAGGAAAGGAAAAGAACAGAAAATAACAGAACAGAACAAAAAAGAAAAGGAAAAGAAAAGAAAAAAGGAAAAGAAAAGGAAGATCTGAAATGCCACTGTAAGACAAGGAACCTCAAAATATGCTGTTAAGTTGGTGTTCTGTGGGCCGTCTGCTGCTGGTATGCAGACTCCCCTTACGAGTAGTTTGTTTATCCAGTGAGACTTCCTTGGAGGAACCTAATTTTCATTTGCAAGTGGTTATCAACTGGAGATTACTTCTGGGTTAAGAATGGGTATGTGCGTCCACTGTTTCTTTCATCTCTAGGATCCCATCTGGTGCAGAACCCTACAGACCCCATGCATGTTGCTCCAATCTTTGTGAGCTCATGTGTCTGAACCCTGTTGATTTAGAAGGCCTTTTATTATTGTCCTCTGTCCCCTCTGGCTTTTACACTCTTTCTTCCTCCTCTTCAAGAAGGTTCTCTGAGCCTAAGGGAAAGGTTTTGATAGACACATGCCTTTTAGAGCTGAGTGTTCCAATATCTCTTACTCTCTGCATAATGTCTGGCTGTGGGTCTCTGTATTTGTTCCCATCTGCTTTAAGAGTAAGCTTCTCTCGTGATAACTGAGCAAGGTATTGATCTATGAGTGTAGCAGAATGTCATTAGGAGTCATTTCATTATTCCTTCTTTTCTTATTTTTCCCCTATTTCTTTCTTTTTAGAACAGTAGTATTGGTTCTGCCCTAGGTCCCTGAGCTATCTAGTCTCAAGTTCATCCAAGCAGTATTGGGTATGGGGTCTATCTCCTGGAGTGGGTCTTAAGTCAAATCAGATATTGGTTGGTTACTCACACAAGGTTTGTGCTACCATTGCCCTAGCATATCTTTCAGGCAGGACACCATGTAGATCAAAGGGGTTCTTGTTGGGTTTGTGTTTACATTTCTTCTTTGGTAGTCTGCAGAGTACCTTTCTGTATCAAAGATGTTAGAAAGAAGAGGCTCTGTGTAGGTACCTGCTCAGCATGGTCAATGAGTTGTGTAGGTGTTGTCTTCAGCAATGGGGCATTTGTGAGAGCAACCTATAGACTGGCTTGTTTAGGGGTTCCCATAGAACCCCTTTGACCAACAACTTAATTAGATGTAACCCAACCTTGAGACTGGAATCTTCATTTGGAGACAAGAAATGACCTGTTGGGCCTCTGTCTCCCCCATTTTTGGCAATTTCATTTAGATTGCCTTCATATGTGTATATATTTTAGGAAGCTTCTAGTGTATTAGGTTTTGATACTACCCCAAAATGACCCTTACTTTTAGCTATCTCTCTCCATATTTCCTCCTTCATTCCCCTCTCCCCTCCCACTCCCACTTAATCCATTCGTTCTAGCCCCACCCCTATCCATTTACTACTATTTTCATATTCTAGAGAGATCTATGTGTCACCTCTAGTCCCTTACTCTGCTCTTAACCTCTATGGTTCTATGGATTGTAGCTTGCTTATTATTGACGTAACAGCTAATATCCACAGATAAATGAATAAATACCATATTTCTCTTTCTGGGTCTGGATTACCACACTCAGAATGGTTTTTTTTTTTCTAGTTCCATCCATTTACCTGCAAATTTCATGATTTCTTTGTTATAACACCTGAGTAATACTCCACTGTGTAAATGTGCCACATTTTATTTACCCATTTTTCTGTTAAGGAACATCTAGGTAGCTTCCAATTTCTGACTATTATGAATACAGCAGTGGTGAATGTGGTTGAGCAAGTGTCTGTGTGATAGAATGAAGTGTACTTTGGGCATGTGCCCAAGAGTGGTATAGCCAGATCTAGAGGTAGATGGATTTCCATCTTCCTGAGGAACTGCCACACTGATTTTCATAGTGACTGTATGAGTAATAGATGAGTGTTTCCCTTACTCCACATCCTGAGCTGTCACTTGTTTTATTGATCTTGGCTATTTTGACAGGAATAAGATAAAATTTTATAGTTTTGATTTACATTTCCATGATGTGTTGTGGGAATTCACTCCGCCAATACCTTAGGGTATCTGGCTCAATAGAGGTGTGTGTGTGTGTGTGTGTGTGTGTGTGTGTGTGTGTGTGTGTGTGTTTCTGGGTACATGACTGCTTAAAACTGAGGAGGGAGTGTGTGCTCTTGCCCTCTTAGAGTGGTCAGAAACCTGATGGCTGATTCCATTCACCTCCAGGCAGAATAGAGGATGATGATGGCCGTTTACTTTGTTCTGTATCCATGAGTGTATTTCTCCCCATTTTATATCTTAATACTGTTTAACACTCATGTGCGTTCATTTAACAAGTGGCAACCAATGTGGGCTCTTGATTCTCCTATATTTCTTATTAAAAAGAAATCTGGAAAATGGAAAATACTGACAGATCTGAGAGCCATAAATAAAATGATTCAGCTGATGGGCTCTCTACAGCCTGGAATGCCTTTGCATTCTCTGTTTCCTAAAGAATGGCCTATTGTAGTTATTGACTTAAAAGACTGTGGGAGCCTGTTTTCAGGTTCCTCATGGCTTTACCCGGAAGGTCCGCATAGAGGATGATTAGGACCATGGGCCTGAGTGTAGGTGTCTGAAATGATCTGCCCTTGGCTGTGCTGGGAGGAGGTCTTTTGCTCCACCCCTTGGCATCTCTATAAATACCCTGGGGCAGAGACAGTCAGGGCCCATTGGAATAGGTTCCAGGCCCTCTTGAGGCTATCCTTTATTTTTTATCTGTTTATCTCTACAATCTAAATCTGTCTATCTAATATTTCCTGCTGCTCACACTCAAGAAAACTCTGGGGAACTGTAGGGTTGGTGGGTAAATGCCCCACAAAAGACTTTCTTCACTATACATCTACAAGAAAAGGATAGGGAAAAATTTGCCTTCACAATACCTAATTATAATAATTCTCAGCCTGTTAAGAGATATCAATGGAAGGTTCTCACACAGGGAATGTTAAATAGCCCCACCCTGTGCCAATATTTTATGCAAAAACTATTGGAAATAATTCATATACCATTTCCACAATCTATAATTTACTATTATATGGACAATATCTTATTAGCTGATTTGAAAGCAGATACTTCAGAGAAAATGTTCGAAGAAATAGAGTTTTACTTTGCTGGGGATTACAAATTGCTCCTGAAAAAATACAAAGAGGAGAATCTATTAAGTACTTAGGATATAAAATAGGTCTACAAAAAATTAGACCCCCAAAAGGTACAAATCAGGAGAGATAAATTGCGGACTCTTAATGACTTTTAAGAGACACTTCCAATATATGGCCCACCATTGGGATAAGTCCTGATGAACTGAGTAATTTGTTTAGTACCCTAGATGGGGACAAGGACATAAATAGTCCAGGAGAATTATCAGCTGAAGCTGAGAGAGAATTGGTTTTGGTAGAAAAGAAATTGTAAAATGCACAAGTGGATCCTGTGGATCCTGAGCTTAACTGCATTCTGGTTATATTACCTCTAGGCAAAATCTAGAGATTTGGATGCAGAGGGGAGATATTATATTGGAATGAATATTTCTACCAATTCTACCACATAAACAGAGTAAAAAATTAAAGACATATGTGGTAAAGATTTCTAATTTGATTTTAAAAGGAAAAATAAGACTTCATCAATTGACAGGAATGGACCCAACAGAAATTGTAGTACTGTTAACTAATGAGGAAATCTCTTTGTGGAAAGATAATGAATATTGACAAAGAGCTTGGGATAATTTTTTGAGAGAGATTAACAACAGTTATCCCCAAAGCTAGAAAATTAAATTCATAAAAAGAACCAGTTGGGTCCTTCTGCACATTGTACAGAGAACACCAATCTCTGAAGTCCCTGCGTTCTATACTGATGCAAAGAAATCAGAAAAGGCAAGATATCAATCAAGAAATTTAAGGAAAATGGCTCAAAGCCCTTATGATTCTGTACAAAAGTCAAATTGTATGCCATTCTTATGGTACTAATGAACTTTACAGAACCTCTTGATATAGTTATGACTCTCAATTTGCAGAAGAGTTGTTTTACATCATGAAACTGCTAAATTTATTCCTGATAAAACAGAATTAACTTTGCTATTTATACAATTACAGGAAATAATCAGGAATAGGAATCATTCTATATATATAACACACATCAGATTCCATACAGGTCTGCCAGATCCTCTAGCACAAGGTAATGACAAAATTGATCAGTTATTAATAGGAAATGTGCTGAAGGCCTCAGAATTTCATAAAACACCATGTAAATAGCAAAAAAAAGTCCTATTCATTCCTTCTATACCCAAACTCCAATACCTGAAGGAAGTAATTCTATAGGTATACAAAGAAATGAAATTTGGCAAATGGATGTGTTTCATTTTATATAATTTGGAAAATTAAAGTATGTACACCATACAATAGATATGTTTTCAGGATTTCAATGGGCAATTACTTTGAGTTCTGAAAAGGCTTACTCTACAATTGCACATCTATTAGAAGTCATGACCACAATGGGTAAACCTGTACAAATTAAGACTAACAATGCTCTAGCATATGTCTCTAGTAAAATGAAACAATTTATAATACAAAGCATATTACAGGTATATCACACAATTATACAGGACAAGTGGTTGTAGAAAGATCTAATCGCACTTTAAAATAAATGCTTAATAAACAGAGAGGGGGAACAAAAACTCCCAAAGATAGATTGTATAATGCCTTATTAACCTTGAATTTTCTTAATGCTGAGAAAAGAACAATAGCTGCAGAGAAACATTAGACAATAGAAAAAATACTGAGTTAAATCAGCCTATGCACTTTAAAGATATGTTGACCTTAGAATAGAAACCAGGATATGTGTTAAGTTGGGGAAGGGATTTTATTTTTGTTTCCACAGGAGAAGAAAAGCAATGGATACCATCAAAATTAATAAAGATTCAATTCAAACAGAAGACTTTTAATAAGGAGAAATGATAGTTCATCCATCAATACGACAATTCTAGAATTTGTAAGGAAACTCACCAAACAAGAGTCAGGGCAGGATTCTGTTTTTGTCTTTACAGGAAAAAAGAAGTACCCATCCTCAAGAAATCAAAAGACCTTGGATATCTAGACTTCTAAAAAAGAAGGGAAAACTTCCAGAAAACATTACCAAGCAAAGAAAAATCTGACCTAATGATACCAATACTCTCTACAGGGTAAAAATCTCTCTACCTAAACATCCATATCTCTTTACTTCTAAGAAAAACCAAAAATCTAGGGACTATTGTCAAAATTCTATTTTCCCCATACTTATTCTTGAATCTTTGGAACCTTTATTTAGATATAATGCTATCCTAAAATTTAAACTTTCCATTTTGATATTAATAATGCTTAAGTTTTACACAATGGACAATACATTTTCCTAACAATGATCTCTGAAGTCTCCAGAAGGAAGATGGGGCCCCACAACAATGATTCCACCTGGTTTGTAATGATGCCATTGAGCCAATAAACATCATTCAAAAATCAATGTTGACAAACGACAAACTGTTCAGGACAATTACAAGGTGGCTAGTTGAGATGGTCCACCATCTTACACCTCTATCCAGAGCTTCAGATAAGCTTTACCTATTCCTCTGAGACTAGCTACAAATGCTACAGATAGTCTAATGAGACTTAGCCATTGTTTTAGTTTTTCACAGGATCCCACAGAGATACTGTTGCCCCTAGACATCAGGAAGCAATTCTAAGAAAACAATGCTCTTTATCCCAACAGGTTTTTGTTTTCTCAGGGCTATGGACAATTGTCATCTGTAAGGGGTTGGCTGTAAGTTGTAATAGGGTTAGGGATGGAACAATAAAGTTTAGACTCAGGAATTTCTTTGGGGAAAAAAGGGGAAATAGATAGGATAGGATAATAAGGTAAATTATTGCATCTACTTGTAAACTAATTTAGCAACTATCAGCTTTAGATAGTTTACACTGATATGGATTCTTATATATTGATACAAATGTAAAATTATTTTTCTATTCCTGTTTAAGATAATTTGTATATTGATACAAAAACAAAACTATGTCATATTGTACATATGTTCCTGCTCCTGTTTAAAATATTTTTGCATATTGATACAAATGTAAAATTATATTTGTCATACTGTATGTATGTTCTACTTCTGTTGAGGATATTTTGTATATTGATACAAACTAAGGATGTTATTGTCATATTGCACTATACATTTCTACCTCTGATTAAGATATTTTTGTATATTAGCACAAGTTCAAGGTCATTGTCCCTATGCTGTACATCTGTTTACAGATTGTTCAATTTTATAAATTTATAAAGACCTTAGTCTTAAAGTTATATATGTTGATAAGAGTTACAAGTTAATAATCACCCATGCTTGTCATATTTATGTTAATTAGGTTTTCTAGATACACAGAGATATTTGTCAGATGGATAGGTAATCTTCACACACTTCATACATGTAGAGAATGTGGCATTTAAATGTTTTAATAACTTAGAATTCTGTTGATGTGAGACACGATTGCTCTTGGCAACACTGATTGACTTCTGAGAGGATGGTGGGCACTGAAAACACTACACATGGAGTTTGTCTTCTTCTTGGTGAAAATAGCCTGTTGGGAAAAGAACTGTCCTTGCCTCAGCTGCTGACAGTAAGCATGCTATCCAATCTGGACAAGCAGGACAAAGGGAAAAGCAACTGCTGAACATTGCCAAGACAGGGTAAGGCAGTCTTTCAAAATTTCCTGCTTCTGAAAATGGTCTGTCAGATAATCTAGGCCTGTAGCCAAAAGTGAATGCCCCAACGTTGCAGAGAAACACTGGGTGACTGTCCAGGCAGCCAGCTGTTTCTGTCATACCTTGTACGATTTGGAAGTTGCTTGTTTGCACTTCCTACTTACTCAGGTAATATTATTTTCCTTCTCAGGTCTTTGATGAGTTGAAGACTAAATAGAGTTACAATCCTCTCATATTTTAGCTAAGGGCATTTCAGGTACAAGATTTAGATTCTTCAGGATAGGACAGCTTTTGGAGTAATCTCTGTAACTTGCCCATTACCTTTGGTCTGGACATTTAATATATGTCTCTTGCTTGATGTTGTTCTTGGTTGTAGTTCCATTTTTGTTTATGTTATTCCCTTTTCTTTCTTCTAGATAACACTTGATAATTGTTCTTATTGTATATAACTTTATATTAGGTTTAGAACCTTCTTATTTAGACAAAAAAAGGGGAAGTATTGTGGGAATTCACTCTGCCAATGACATTGTGGTATCTGGCCTGATAGAAGCATGGTTTTTTTTTTTTCTGGGTGTTTGACTGCTTAAAACTGAGGAGAGGGTGCATGCTGTCACTCTCTTAGGGTGGTCAGAGACCAGTTGGCTAGTTCCATTCACCCAAGGGCAGAATGGAGGATGATGAGAGCTGTTTACTTTGTTCTGTATCTGTGAGTATATTTCTCACCATTTTGTATCTTAATAAATCCTTGATACCCTTAACAGACTCTCATGGATTCGCTTAACAAGGCTGTCTAAAGACGCTGAGCATTTCTTCAAGTGATTCTCAGCCATTTGAGCTTCCTCTTCTGAGAATTCTGTTTAGCTCTGTACCCCATTTTTAATTGGGTCATTTGTCTTCTTTCTTTCTTTCTTTCTTTCTTTCTTTCTTTCTTTCTTTCTTTCTTTCGTTGTTTTTTTTTTTTTGAGACAGGGTTTCTTTATGTAGTTTTGGTGCCTGTCCTGGATCTCACTCTATAGACCAAGCTGGCCTCAAACTCAGAGAGATCTGCCTGGCTCTGACTCCTGAGTGCTAGGATTAAAGACATGTGCCACCGCCACTGGCTGGTCATTCGTTTTCTTGATATCTATCTTTTTGAGTATATAAAACTAATCTATCAAATGTAGAGTTGGTAAAAAAAATTTTTTTCCATTCTGTAGACTGCTTCTTTGTCTGAATGACAGTGTTCTTTTCTATACAGAAGCTTCTCAATTTCATAAGGTCCTATTTATTATTTGTTAATCTAAGTGCCTGTGCTAGCAGTGTTCTGTTCAGAAAGTTCAGAGTGCAAGGCTCTTCCCCCACCTTCTCTCTCTTCTATCAGGTTCAATATATCTGGTATATGTTGAAGTCTTTGATCCATTTGTAATTAAGTTTTTGTCAGGGTGATAAGTATAGAGCTATCTGGATTCTTGAACATGCAGCCATCCAGTTTGACCAGCACCATTTGTTGAAGATGCTTTCTTTTTTCCAGTGTGTTTTTCTGGCTTCTTTATCAAAACTCAGGTGTATATAGGTGTCTAGATTTAAGTCTGGGTCTTCAATTCAATCCTTTGATTGATGTGTCCTACTTGTGGCATTACCATACCTGTTTTAATTACCATGGTTCTGTAGTTCAAATTGGAACTGGGGATTGTGATCCTCTCAACAGTTCTTTTATTATTATTATTCAGGATTGTTTTAGCAATAGTGTGTGTGTGTGTGTGTGTGTGTGTGTGTGTGTGTGTGTATTTATGTCTGTTCTTCTATTTGATTCCATTGATCAAAGTGTCTCTCTTTTTTGTGTGTGCCAACACCATGCTGTTTTTATTACTGTAGCTCTGTAGTATATTTTGAGATTAGAGATGGTGATAACTCCAGTAGTTCTTTTATTATTCAGGGTTATTTTAGCTATCGTGTGTGTGTGTGTGTGTGTGTGTGTGTGTATGTGTGTGTGTGTGTGAAAGAGAGAGAGAGAGAGAGAGAGAGAGAGAGAGAGAGAGAGAGAATTTTCATATGGAGCTGAAGATGATACTTTCAAGATCTGTTTGTGTTGGAATTTTGATGGGAAGTGCATTGAATCTGTAGATTGCTCTTGGTAAGAAGCCCATTTTTAGTTCATTAATTCTACTGATACATGTACGTGGGAAATATTTCAATCTTCTGATATATTCTTCAATTTCTTCCTTCAATGTTTTAAAGCTTTTATTATACAAGTCTTTCACTTGTTTGGTTAGAGTTATTCCAAGTTATTTGATATTGTTTGAGGCTACTGTAAAAGGTGTTGTTTCTGTGATTTCTTTCTCTCTGTAGGAGAGCTACTGATTTTGTGAGTTAATTTTCTAGCCAGCTACTTTCCTTAAAGTATTTATCAGCTATAGGAGTTCCCTGGTGGAATTTTTAGGGTCATTTATGTATACTATCATATTATCTACAAATAAAGATACTTTAACTTTTTCCTTTACAATTTGTATCCCCTTGTTCTCCTTCAGTTGTCTTATTGCTCTAGCTAAGACTTCAAGTACTATACTGAATAGGCATGGAGAGAGTGGACACCCCTGTCTTGTTCCTGACCTTAGAGGAATTGCTTTGAGTTTCTCTCAATTTAATTGGATGTTAGCTACAGGCTTTCAGTAAACTACCTTTATTATGTTTAGGTATGTCCCTTGTATCCCTAATCTATCCAGGACTTTTATCATGAAGGGGTGTTGGATTTTGTCAAAGGCATTTTTTTTTTTTGCATCTAATGAGATGATCATGTAGGTTTTGTCTTTCAGTTTGTTTATATGGTAAATTGCATTTATCAGTTTATATATGTTGAACCATCCCTGCATCTCTGGGATGAAGCCTCCATGATTATGGTAGATGATCTTTTTGATGTGTTCTTGGATTCCATCTGCAAGTATTTTATTGAAAATGTTTATGTTAATAAAGGAAACTGATCTCTAATTCTCTTTCTTTGTTGGATCTTTAAGTGGTTTAGATATCAGGATAACTGTGGCTTCATAAAGTGAATTGGGGATGGGGAAATTAATGGGATGGAGATGCATGATATGAAAGACACAAAGAATAAATAAAAAGAAAGTTAAAAAATGAATTGGGGGAATGTTCCTTCAGTTTTCATTTTGTGGAATTAACTCTTCTTTGGCATTACTGGCATTAACTCTTCTTTGAAAGTCTGGTGGAATTCTGGGCTAAATCTACATGACCTTGACTTTTTTTTAAAATTGGAAAACTCTTAATTACTTCCCTTTCCCTGGGAGTATAGGTCTATTTAAATTGCTTGTGTGATCTTGATCTAGCTTTGGTAAATGGTATGTATCAAGAAAATTATCCATTTTATAAAAGATTTTCCACTTTGGTGGGGTGAAATTTTTTTGTATGTTCTTATGATTCTCTGGATTCCCTTGATGTCTGTTGTTATGGCCCTTTTTTCATCTATAATTTTGTTAATGTGGATATTAACTCTATCTTTTAGTTAGTTTTGCTAAGAGTTTGTCCATCTTTTTTATTTTCTCAAAGAACCAACTCTTTCATTTATTCTTTGTAAATTTTTTTTTGTTTCTATTTTATTGATTTCAGTCCTAAGTTTGACTGTTTCTTGCCATCTGCTCCCTTAGGGTGTGATTTCTTCTTTTTGTTCTAATGCTTTTAGGTGTGCTGTTAAGTTACTAGCATGAGATTGCTCCCATTATTTTTATGTAGTCACTTAGTGCTATGAACTTGCCTCTTAGACCTGCCTTCATTGCGTCCTGTAAGTTTGGATATGTTGTGTATTCATTTTCATTGAGGGATTCTTTTTTAAGTGCTTATAAACATTCACATACATTTATGTTTCTCTTTTCATCTCCCCTCTCCATCCGTTTTCCTTTCCTTTCTTTATTGGTTCAGATTTTTGAGAAATTAAAGATTTTAAAAGTTATCACTTACTTTGTGACATTTTCCTTGCTGGGGTTGTTTTTAGTAAGGAGGGAAGTGGATCTACAAACAGCTCCCATGAGAACATAATTTCAAAACTGTTGCTGTTGAGCAGATGTTACTGTTCAATCTGGAATGGTGTGAAAGGTAAAAATGTCCTTCAAGGGGAGGTGAGAGGAGAATGCTTGCCAGGGCAATGTTTTGTGCTGGAGACTCGATCTTTACTATAGATATTAGTTATTGATATTACTATGTAATGTGAGATAAGTTACATTCAGATAACTGTTTCCATTCTGGTTTTCATTGCTAAGAGACCACAGATGGAACTGATGGCTGAGTGTAACCATGAGCTCTAGTTTGCTAATTGAATAATCTCTTTCTTTCATTTTTGTTTTCTATATTTGAATGTTTCAGCCTATCTGCCTTTGTATTATATGCCTTCAAGACTTTTATCTGAACAAATAAATTTGGATAAATAAAAAGAGAATTGGGACAGATGGTCTCAAAGGTACCTTTGAATAAAGAAGAGTATAATATTTAATAGTGAGAGTATAAAAAGTTACCAGTGATTCAAGATTTTCCCTCCCAGTTTTCAGAGTGTGACTAGTGGCTTATATTTTATCAAAATATTCGCCAAATTTGCAGTCCTGTGAGACTCCACTTTAAGCTATAAAATCACCTCTTAGGATTTGAAAAGTTAGTCTTCGTGTGTATGAATAGTCATATGTTTAAACAGCTGCCTCCCCCCCCCCCCAGATAGTGGCACTGTTTTCATAGGCTGTCCAACTGCTAGGAAGTAGGACTTAGGTAGAGGAAGGTGGGTTGATGTGTGTGGGCCTCTGAACCTGGCTGGATCTTTTCCTGAGGGTTCTGGTCTCTCAGCTGATGCAAGCTCTCTCCCTAAGGGTCCTGGTCTTGCAGCTGATGCAAGCTCTCTCCCTAAGGGTCCTGGTCTTGCAGCCAATGCAGGCTCTCTCCCTGAGGGTCCTGGTCTTGAAGCTGATGCAGACTCTCTCCCTGAGGGTCCTGATCTTGAAGCTGATGCAGGCTCTACCATATTGGGCTGTATCTCCCTAAACTGTGAGCCAAAATAAATCATTCTCTTAAGTTATTTGCCTAGACTTTATCCATAGTAGCGAGATAAATAATAACACAACGCTTAAGTGAAGTTTGTGGCTCTTAAAATTTCACTTAAACATTTCACTCATAACAAAGTATGCTAAATTTAATTTGATAAAAAGGAAAATTATAGAAAAGATAATACTTCTTAGGATGCCTTTGTTTCATTTCAAAACCCTTTGTTAAAATCCTAGTCATGAAATAATATCTTGGGAAAAAAAATCTCTTTTTTTAGTAAAGACAAGAAATTATGGCCAGGCAGTGGTGGTGCATGACTTTAGCCCAATACTAGAGAGGCATAGGCCAGCCTGGTCTACAAAGTGAGTTCCAGGACAGCCAGGCCTGTTGCAGAGAGAAATCCTGTCTGGAAAAGAAAAAAAAAGGAAATTATATAATTATAGAGAACCTAAAAGACCAAGAGAAGCTCATAAGAATAGTCTGAAGTGCTCAGACTTTGAAAGATATAGGTTCAAATCTGGAAGTTTCCATTTGCTGGCTATTTAGCCTCAGGTAATTTACATAATTGTTGGTTCTATAACAGGGAGCTAATGATACTAAAATAACCAGAGTTTCTCTATGGTGCCTAATATTTAGCTCACCATATGGTTGAATGTTTCCTGTCCACCACTTGTATCAGAAGAATCTAGAGTTCAGTTCTTGCTGTGGCGTGACCTTGACGCTCACTTCAAACAGTTCATAATTCTTAGCCACACCTCTCTAGAAAGAATGTTGTGAGCTGAATTCAGGTTTGAGAATCATTGCTTTATTATTTGTATCAATTTCATGTAATGGTTAAGGATGTGAGAGATAAATCTTACTGTCTGGAGTTCAAATCTGAACCTAAAACTCCCCTAGTAATTTGGCTTTGGGCTAGTTGCTTCTTTACTTGGGTCACAGTTTGTACATTTGTGTTATGATGATAACAATAGCACTGCTCCTACAAGGATATGATAATACTCCAAAATATTAATGCAGGAACATGGCTGGATTATCACAAATACTTAGTCCATCATCAGTAACCTGGAGCTACATGGTGATAATTTATTTGTGCTGAAATGCAATTTTATTTGTATGTTAATAAATAAAAGTGCCTGGGGGTCAGAGCTAATAGCAAGCCATTTAGCAGAAGTCTGGCAGTGGTAGCACACGCCCTTAATCCCTATCATATGACAGGCAGATCTCTGTGTGTTCAAGGACACCACCAGCATGGAGACACATGTCTTTAATCTCAATACCAACCATAGAGACCTGGAGGTCTGTATAGACAGGCAGTGATGAGGAGGTCCTGTGGTTGGGTTTACAACCAATGAGAAGGCAGAACAGAAAGTCAATAAAAAGACACACAAGAAGTAGGTCTCTTTCTCAGGGGAAGGACGGCAGTGGCAGCAAGTGGTAAGAAGATAGTTTTAGTCTCAGCTCTTAGCTACTGCTCTGACCTCTTGAGCTTTTAACTCTGAATTTGGCTCTGTGTTTCTTATTTAATAAAAACATTCAGAATTACATCTACAGAGCTACACTGGGGCATTATTAATGGCAGCACTGCACTGCAGGGTAGTAAAGAAAAGGAGACATGGGTTTTGACATGATGCAGAACAAAGGTCAAATGTCTTCAGGTTTCCTGGACCCCCAGAAGTTCAATTTATGTGTAATAAATGGCCGTACTTTTATTTACTTTTTAGTGATGGAGGGTCAAGTGACTTTTATCACATGGATAAGAAACTTAGTATGGGGTAATTCCATTTTCTTAGTCTTGGAAATGCTTAGTGGGGACAATAACACAACGGGGAACTCTTAGTCTCTGCACTGAGCAGTCTGCAATTCAAGAGCCGTCTTTAAATTCACTAATGTTTGCTAAGATATTGATATCAACTCAGTTGTTCACATGCTCATTCTGCCCTTCCAGAACCCTGAAAAAGGACAGCAACTTTATCCATAGATAAGTAAACAGAGGCTCACATAAGTTAAGTGACTTGCTCCTGGCCGTGTGAGTTATGAGTGATTGAACCAAGACTTGAACTGCTCCATGCACTGCACTGCCTAATTATTCCCTGTACCTGACCATGAACGCCCCCTCCTGTTACTACAGAGCATCTGTGTCCCTCAGCTGAGCATACTCAGACAGACAAACAAAACTGTTGACACTGATGCTAGTTTCCAATATGCAAACTTGTACTGTAAATTTGGAATCTGAGTAATCAGAGCAAGCAGATTCCTTGCTCGGCCAGGAGGAATTTAGCTAAGAGAGAGAATTTTGCTGAAGATGATCCTAAACTCATAGCAGCTTTATCCTGATCTGCTTAATCTGTTCTTATATGTCTATGCAGACAGATCCAATGACTAAGGTACTCACCATGGGAGCTGCCAGCCTCCACAGTTACTCATGGCCAAAATGTGGATGGATACAGAGAGCATAAGTCCCTGTTTTCTATGGTGAGACACCATGGGTCTTCAGGATGTCATGGTGTCTTTGGGCTAAGTCAGTCAGGTTCTATCATGATGTACTTTTGCTGTTGTTTTCAGATAGAAAGCCTGCATTGTACGTCAGTGTTTGGTAATGGCATGCTTATCTGCTCAATTTGCACATCAGAGGCACTACTGATATTTTTATGTACAACCAGGGTAACTACCACACTCATGAAGATCTATGGCATTTTAGAATGTGGTAGAGTGAGCTGCCAGTGGTATTCAGGAAGTGGGATCAGGGGATGATGGTGGCAATGTTAATGATACCATCACTGGAGTCACACTGCCTGGTCTTCATCCCAGTCCGGTTCCTCACTCACTGGGACCTTAGGCAAGTCATCCATCTCTCCTTACCTCAGCTACCTTATGTGGAGATAACAGTCTATGGTATCTGATGAAGGGTTAAATGCATTGATTCACACGAAGCACCTGGGAGAGTGTGGGCATTCAGAGGCCTTCAATAAGTGTTTCCTCAGGGGTTCTGTTTTTGATTTGGTTTCTGATTTTGTCATTTTGAAATGGACTTTTCTCTTTACCAAATCATTCCAGGAATGAGTTTTGGCCAATGACTTTGCACATCACATCAGTTCTTATTCTTCAGTTATTAAAATGCAAGACTTGAATCAATTATAAAACATTTCACTTCTCAGAAAAATCTACCCTCAATTCTCAGCATTTTTTTTCTTTCCCATTGCAATGGTTTCCTAAGGCTGGGTAGCAAAGTATCACAAACAAGATGACCTAGAACAAAATTATTTTTTGTCTGACAGTTCAGAAAACCAGAAGTATGAAACTGTAGCTAGTAGCAGCATGGACATATTCCCTCAAGCCCTCCAGAGAAAGGTCCCTGCCTCTCATAGCTTCTGGTAGCTATACTCTTCTTTAGCTTGTGTTCCCAACCCCTTTCTTTATCTTCCTATGACTATTTTCTTGTGTCTTTATATCATCTTTTCTCTGTTCAAGCCAGTGTCCAAATTTATCTTTTCTTCCTTCCTTCCTTTTTTCCTTCCTTTCTTCTTTCCTTCCTTCCTTCCTTCCTTTTTCCTCCCCTCCCTCCCTCCCTCCCTCCCTCTGTTCCTTCCTCCCTTCCTTCTGGTAACTTTGTCCTTTGGCATTTTCATACACATATATAATGTATTCTAATTATTGTCATCACCAACATGTGTTTACCTCACTTCTAACACTATCACCCTTCACTTCCCTACAAGCATTTTCCCCACATTCATGTCTTTCTGTTTTGTTTTTGGAATCACCAAGTTTGACTAGAGTCATCTGTGTGACCATGGGTTTGGAGCTGTCCAGTGGAGCTTGTCGGGTTCATCAGGGGTTCACAGCTGAAGATAATGGCTGCATCTCTCTTGGGTTCCATTAGCAGACAATATTTAAGTAGGGGGTGATAAGGCCTGATGAGCCCCTTCCCAGTCCATGATTGACTGGTGACAGGCCCAGTCTTGTTCAAGCCCATTGCAGGCTGCTGCAACTGCTGTGAGATTATGATTGCACTGATTGTGTCATGTGCACAAGACAGTGTTTGACAGCCCATCTCCCAATGCCATGGCTCTTTCTTTCCCACTCCTCTGAAATTTTCACTGAGTCTAGAAGGAGTGATATTAACGTATTTAGGACTAAGCTCTCAACCGTCACTTACTAGCAAGACTTTGAATAGCCATGTATCTCTGCATTCCCTAGCATTCATTACAGAGATGGTTTTCTGATTAAGGTTGAGATAGCATTTGTTTATGAGCATTAACACAAGTATTTAGATGGAAACTTGACATCATGTCAGTTTAGCTAAACAACTGTAGTGAGTTCCCCCTTAGGGCCTAAGACCTCCTCGACCATGGAGTTTTAACTAGGTTTACAGTACCAGGCATGAACTTTCCCTTGTGAAGCAGGCCTCAAATCCAATCCAAGAGTGGGTGGTAAACCCTTTAACAGTTGTGCCACGATTGCGCCATTGGGCAGTTATAATTTGTAGGGTGCACAGCTGGTGGATAAGACCATTGATGCTTTTCCTTCCCAACAGCCTGCACAGTAGCATCTTCTGATACTGAAAGGCAGCCAGCAGGGAGGAAGCCTCTCCCTCAGTTCCCACTTGATCTCTCTTCATCTTACATTCAAGGTGTGTGGTGTCTTTGACAACAGGACCTTATCAACTAGTTCCAGTGAGCAACCAAGAGGAATGACAAGAGGCTGGATTGTTATGGAGGCCTCTGGGGCCTCCCTAACAAACATCTCATAAGGAGGTACCCAGAGCCTGGCCCTGGAATTTTTCTTTCCTAACTCATAGATTTTAGAAACTGTATTGTCTAGTCCTATAGAATCTCTCTCCTTCCTAACTTAATTTTTTTTCTTTTCTTATAAGTACATTATTTGTACTGGATTAAGATCATGCCCTCCAGTTAGAACTCAACAAATTTCATTTATAGTGATCCTATTTCCAAATAAGGTAATTTTGAAGTACTAGAAGTTGGGATTTTGACATATTTCTTCAGACACAATCCACCCATAAGACTCACCAACCTTATAGATTTCCTAAGCACCAACCTTATAGATTTCCTAAGGTATTTAAACTGCACTGTCACATTTCCATGGTCCTTTATATATCAAATAACTGCTGTAATTAGCTTGAGAGAGCAGGAAGCATCCCTTGTTCGGGCAGAGTTCTCTGTTTATGCCATCATGATTTGGAAATATTTGTCTCCTCTGAGGGTCAGGAATTCCTCCAGGCTAAGGACTATGGTTTTGGTTGTTGTTGTTGTTGTTGTTGTTGTTTAACCTTGACCAATTAAACAGTTCTAGAATACATGGAAGGATACTTCAATAGATGAGGAAAAGAGAGAAGGAGTGAGAAAGGAAGGAAATAAAGTAATTTAAATTTGTACGGTTGGTTCAATGGCTCCCACATGTAAGTGACCTCAGGACCATGGTCTTCTTTCCATTTGTTTGTAGATGTGCCTGCTTCCCTTTTAGTTCTATCTGTTTATGCTTTTCGCATTTTGCAATGCTGTTGTTTGGTGCATATACATGTAAGACTGCTACATTTATTAATGGATCAATTTATGTAGTATCATTCTCCATCACTGGAAATTTTGTTTTCTGTGAATTCTACCATATCTGATACTAACATGGTCACTCGTACTATGTATAAATGTTCATATTATGTATTATTTTTCTGTCTTTTTACTTTCAACTTACCCATGTCAGGTTTGAAGTATGTTTCAAATTATAGTATTTTCCACAAAGACTAACCAAACCAAAGACATTGTATACAATATTTCCAGACTGATTTTCTAGATAGTTTGGTTTCTGATACCTTATCACTGCACAGATTCTTTCTCTATTAGCAACTGACTGAAGGCACCTTTGCTGACTTCATGACATTTGGCTTGATGGATTGTAGGTAGATAATATGAAAATACATAATGTTAAGTGTGTATTTGGGAAGCAATAAAATTTATAAGAAATAATATAATCCACCAGACAGCTGTAGTGCATGCCTACCAAGTGAGTTCCAGAACAGCCAAGGCCACACATAGAAATCCTATCCCCAAAACAACAACAATAATAATAATAATAATAATAATAATAATAATAATATCCATGTGGTTATTCCCTGCCTTATGTAGATTTCTTTTAATCCGTGCCTCTTCCTAAATACTGTATTTGCAATTCAGTTCAGCACTGCCACACGCTGCCACCACCATTACAAAGATACAGTCATCTGACTTATCATATTTTTTTATAACAAGGGAAAGTTATAGCTTCCTCTGTTCTCTGTAATCACGTTCATATGATTTGTTTTCCAAAATATTGCATATTTGACCTTAAAGGGGGAAAGGCTACATATTTCATTTAGTGAGTAATAAAAATTTGAGTTTTCATTGTTCTGCATTTAAACCTATGGAAAGTTATTTCAGTGTAAGGTGTTTTTTTCTCTGATCCCCAGGTCTCTATTTTCTTTCTTATTTTTAAGTTATTTTTTTTAAATCTATGATTGTTGCTACACTTTTTGTTCTCTCTGTCCCAAGCCTATGTATATTTTTAAACACACTGCAATCCATTTAAAGTTTTTTGTTTTGCTTTGTTTGTTTTGTTTTTGTCTGAATCTGTCCTTACTGTGCATTTTTAACCCTTTTTTTCTGCATGAGCAAAACCCTAAACACCATGCAGCATGCTGGTAGAGCTTGTGTTGATAGCTTAAGCCCACAAGCAGGGGCTGGGAGAAGCCTCTCTGTACTGCAGCCCATATGAGAGACTGTGGAAACCCACCACTCAGCTTAGCTCATGGTGGTTGGCAGCTGGCTCTATCTTGCAGGCAGAAGATAGAATGTTTTCTTTAATTTTACCAAATACAAATAGACTAAATATTATAACTATAATTCTTACTTGATAACTGTTTTGTTATATGTAATTTTAGTATGTTAAAATTAAAGCTTTCCTTTTTGATTAGACAGAAAGGGGAAATGATGTGGGATGTCCTTCTATACACTGTGAATATGTGTTCCTCCCATTGGTTAATAAATAAAGCTGCTTTGGCCTATGACAAGACAGGATAAGAGCCAGGCAGGAAATTCAAAGAGAGATACGGGGGGAAGAAGGGCAGAGTTAGGGGAGACACCATCCAGCTGTCCAAGAAGCAAGATGCCAGCAGACCAGTAATGCCATGGCCACATGGCAATACATAGATTAATAGAAATAGATTAATTTAAATGTAAGAGTAACCAGTAATAAGCCTGAGCCATCAGCCAAACATTTATAATTAATACTAAGTCTCTCAAAGGTTATTGGGAATTGGTGTGTGGGAGAGAAACTTCTGCTTACACTCTGCTGTGAGGAAAGCACAATGATGGCAGGTCTCCTGCTAATAAGTACACATGGAATAAACCAGCCCCCCACCTCCACCCTGACATCTTTATATCAGACAATTTGTGTGTTCAAATCATTAACAGAAAAGGAAGAGCCTCTGAGCACGCTAAGGGCTGTTAAAATAAAATGTTCTTAAAACATATCAGAAAGCATGGTTGTTCTATTCCTTTGAAAATGAAGTAGCATTGTTGATAAGACAAAAAAAGTAATTTGTAACTTGCCCTCTAATTTTTTAGCAGGCTGAACTCCCCCAGTTCTGGCTAAACAGATCTTACTCCTAACTTAGGAAATTGTTAACATACTGTTCTTTCAGCAGACACCAAAATTTTCTACTTATCAATTTGGGCCAGAAAATTAAATAAATGTGCATTATATTTGTGTAATGAAGTATATAAAGCCTATCAGTAATGTGAGCTAACCTGGTAAACTATAAAATCTACTAGTGACTCTCACAACCATATAATTTGGTATAATTTCTACATTTGATATTGAAATTCTTGCACTATAGTGCATCTATAAGGATGCACTACAGCTTCAGAATGGCTATTACAACTGTACAGATGTTCACTGAGATGTATACATTTTGAGTGTGGCTAATCTCACTTGCATGATGTTTCTTATTTGCATGTTCTTTACAGTAATGTTTTAATTATTTTTTTAAAAAAAGAAGTTATTGGATTCTAATGATTTTCTCATACATCAATAGTTTTGATTCTCACTCCCTTACCCTCTCCTCTACTTCTCCAAATTCCTGCTTAACTCTTTCCACCACATTCTCCCCCACCCTACTTTCACATCAAAAGTGTTTTACTATTCCCCTTCTTCCTTGAGGCCTCTTTTCCCCCTTCCCATCTAATGGCTCCTTTCTATCCTCTTGGTCTCCACAGGCACTTCAAGTTAAACACACAATTCTAAGAATTCATAGCTAGAATCTATACATAAGAGCCAATATGTGGCATTGTCTTTCTGGATCTGGATTGACCCTCCAAAAAGCCATGGGATATGAAATGAAAAAAAAAAAAAAAACAGTTCCAAACATGGGATACCTTCCTACAAGTTGTTGGTTGGGGAAACTACAGAAGACTCCTCCCAAACAATATAGGCTATTGATATTGTTCTTGGTGACACACTAGAACTCCATAGTTAGACCCTATTGCTGAAGACACCAATTATACAGTTCAGATATTAAAACACCAAGAAATCAATCTGGAACTGAGATGGAAGCTTTTTCCTTGTTGGCTGGCTTTGGGGATGCTAGAAGGTGGGAGGCAGACTGCTGAGGGAGAAGGTCCATCATCAGTCTTACCCAGCCACTCACCTTTCTAGCTGCAATACCAACCTGCCAGTCAAGATGTGTCCACCAGTGCAAGAGTGGCATGAGTGGAGTAATCAACCACCTCCTGATTGGCTGTGAGTCTCATTCCACAAGAGGGAACTCAGACTTAGCACTAGAAACATGGGCAAGAGCCTATGACTGGGGAGATCATAAGACCCAGAGGGGAACCTACTACTGTTTTGCTAATGGACATGTTGTCAGGTTATCTTCTAATTATGTGAGTGACTCAGGCCAGTATGGATTTCAGCCTTCCTCAAAGACTCTTAGTGCTGCAGGTGGTGATTAATGCAGAGACACACTAGTCAAAGTGTCACATTCTTCAACTGAGAAGCTGCTCATGCTCCAGTAAATAACCTCCCACCCCTGCTCAAGCAAGCATCCCTAATGAAACCCAGTGAGTCGCACAAACAAAAGGGCATGGAAGGGAAGTAAGAGGGACACTGCCTGGGAGGAAGGGCCTCAGCAGACAAAAAGGGGTAATGGGAGTAAAAATGACTGAAATTCATTATACACAGGTATGAAACTTTGCAAGAACAAAGAAAAGAAAGAAATTATTGGAGCCTGCTATGCTGGGTGTCATTCTTGCAGTTTCAGCAATTCAGAGGCTGAAGCAGAAGGATTGCTATGAGTCCAAGGACACTGGAGCTACATAGTGAGACTTTGTCTCAATAAATAAATAAAATTAAAACATTCTTCAGGAATTTCATAAATGTTTTAAAATGTTATTTCAGGAAACTTGTATTTTTTAAAAATTCTCCTGCCCTGGGAACCCAGCCAGATCAGCCAGGGACAGGCAGGCTAATGGCAGATATTCACCTCTCCTTCATCTCCTCCAAATCCGTAGCAGACCTTCTACTATGGCTCCTCCTCACACTCTGCCCCACTCTCAGGGGACTAAGCAGAGCCTGATGAAGCACCCTGCTTTCCTCCCTCCTGTGGACTCTTCATCCCCATCTCCACCCACTGTAGCCCCTTCCCATTCTTAAGTGTCTCAATACCTAGAAACACATTCTACCCAGAACCCACAGTGGCCACACTTGGCAGGATTTCAGAAAAATTCCCTGACGGGCAACACACAGCCACCACATCCTCTTAAGAACAAAACACCTACCCAACAAAGAAACAACCAGATATCAGCACCTAGAATTACAATCATTCTAAACCTGATGCCCAGACACCAGTGTAACAACACAATAACAGCCAGGATAATACGTCTCTATATTAAAAGCTGCAAGGGAAAAAGATCATGTTACATATAAAGGCAGACTTGTTATAAGAACACCTGTTAGAATAACACCTTCTCAATTGAGACTCTAAAAGTCAGAAGGGCCTAGACAAATGTTCTACATACTTTAAGAGACCACAGATACCAGCTCAGATTACTATACCAGCAAAACTTTAAATTACCATAGATAAAGAAAATAAGACATTCCATAATGAAGCCAAAATTAAGCAATATCTATCTATAAATTCAGGCCTGCAGAAGGCACTCGAAAGAAAACTCCAGCCTAAAGAGATTAACCACGCCCAAGAAAACACAGGGAATGAATAATCACAGACCAACAAATCAAGAAAGGAAACACACACATCATCATCATCATCATCATCATCATCAACTGCAACAAAGTAACAGGAACCAACAAACACTGCTCATTGATATCTCTCAACATCAGTGGTCTCAGTTCCCCAATAAAAAGATAATAACTAGTAGAACACATGTGCAGACAGAGTCCATCCTTCTGTTGAATCCAAGAAATACACCTTAAAATCAAGGATAGACATCACCTCAAAGTAAAAGGACTTAGAAAGTTATTCCAAGCAAAGCTTGGACCTAAGAAGCTGGTACAGCCATTTTCATATCTGACAAAAAAACAAGCTTCAAACCAAAGCTAATCAGAAGAGATAGGGAAGGACACTATATACTCATTATCAAAGGAAAAATCCAACAAGAGGACACTGCAACTCCTTGTTCTTCTTGTTGTTTCAAGACAGTGTTTCTCTGTGTAATAGTCCTGGCTGTCCTGGAACTCACTTTGTAGATCAGGCTGGCCTCGAACTCACTGAGATCTGCCTGCCTCTGCCTTCCAAGTGCTGGGATTAAAGGCATGTGCCACCACCGCCCAGCTCAACATTGCAATTCTCAACATCTATGTACCAAACACAAAAGCACCCAAGTTCATAAAAGAAATACTACTACATCTTAAGACACATATGACCCCCCCACACTGATAGTGGTGACTTCAATACCCCACTTGTGTTAGTTGGGGTTTCTATTGCTGTGAAGAGACACCATGACTACAGCAACTCTTATAAAGGAATACATTTAATTCTGACTGGCTTACAGTTTCAGAGGTTTAGTTCATTATTTCCATAGTGGCATACAGGCAGACATGGTGCTGGAGAAGGAGCTGAGAGTTCTACATCTTGATCTGTAGGTAGGCAACAGGAAGTGAACTGTTTTCCACACTTGGCATAGCTTGAACATAGGACACATCAAAGCCTGCCTCCATAGTGACATACTTCCTCCAACAAGGCCACACCTACTCCAACAAAGCCACACCTCCTAATAGTGGCACTCTCTATGGGTGCCATTTTCTTTCAAACTACCACACCACTCTTGCCAATAGACAGGTCATCCAGACAAACACTAAAAAAGAAATGCAGGGTGGGGGAGAGGGGCAGAGACAAGGGGAGCGGGGGCTAGATGACATCGTAAGTCAAATGGACCTAGCAGGTATTTACAGAATGTTTCACCCAAACACAAAAGAATATACCTTTTTTTCAGCAGCTCAGGGAACTTTATCCAAAACCTCATACACTCAGACACAAGGCAAGTCTCAATACACGAAAATTGAAATAACTCCCTGCATCCTATAAGATCACCACATATTAAAGCTGGAAATCAACAATAGAAATAACAGAAAGTTTAAAAACTCATGGAACATTTCCTCCTACTACAGAGACATTTGCTAAACCATATTTGTTTCTGCTCTATTCATTCGAAACAACCTAGATTTTCCACAACCGAAGAATGGATAAACAAAATGTGGTGCATTTATAGAATGGTATATTACTCAGCTGCTTAAAAAAATGAAATCATTAAATGCACAGGGAAATGGATGGAACTAGAAAAAAAATCATCCTGAGTGAGGTAATCAGACCCAAAAAGACAAATGTGGTATGTATTCTCTTATATGTGGATATCAGCTATAAGTCAAAGGTAACCAAGCTAAAATCCATAGAACCACAGAGGTCAGGTTTAGTAAAAGTAAGGGACTGGGGGTTGGCCACAGATAGATCTCCCTAGGAAAAGGAAATAGAATAGATAGTTATGGATGGACTCGGGGCAGGGGATTGTAATGGGAGGATCAAGCAGGGAAAGGGAGGGAAGAGGAGATGAGGAAGGGAATACGGGAAGAGATAGCTAAAATTAAGGGGCATATGAGGAGTAGTATGGAAACAATATAGTAAAAGCTTTGTAAAATATATACATATATGAGGGCAATCTAAATAAAATTGACCAAAAAAATGGGAGAGACAGACCTCCAGCTGGCCATTTCTTGTCATCAAATGAAGCTTCCAATACTGAGATTGGGTTACATCTAATTGAGTTGTTGGCCAGAGGGTCACATGTTAAACTTCAAACAACCCAGGCTATTGCCTAGACTGTAGGTTGCTCTCCATAAACTCACTGAAAAGCCCTGTTGCTGAAGACGACACCTACACAGTGCATTAAACATGGAGTGGTGGAGCTGGTGCTACACAGGTCCTTTACTCCTACATTCTAGCATCTTTGTTATAGGAAAGTATTCTGCATGCTACCAAAAGAGAAATGTAAACACCAACCCAGCCCCAAACCCTTTGATCTAAAGTGGTGTACCACCTGCAGGTTATGCCAGAGCAATGGTGGTATAAATCTTGTGTAAGTAACCAACCAATACCCGATTTGACTTAAGGCCCACTCCATGAGATAGAACCCATACCTGACACTGCTTGGATGACCAAGAACCTGAGACTAGATAGCCCATGGACCTAGGGGAAAACAAAAAGACTCCTAATGACATTCTGCTATAGATCCATGCCTCATTCAGCCATCATCAGAGAAGCTTCCTCCTGTAGCAGATGGGGACAAATCCAGAGATCCACAGACTGGGAGGTTTTGGAACATTCACCCCTAAACAGGATGTCTCTATTAAATCCTTCCCCTCAGCGCTCAGAGAATCCTGGTGAAGGGGAGGCAGAAAGAGCGTAAGAGTCAGAGGGGGTAGAGGACAATAAGAAAACAGCATGTTCTAACCACAGCAGAACTGGTGCTCATAGGAATTTACAGAGACTGAGATAGCCCTCACAAGGCCTGCAGGGGTATGCACCAGATGGGGCCCTAGAGCTGAATGGAGAAGTGGACACATGCCCCTATCCCTTATCCAGAAGCAGTCTCCAATTGATAACCACTTGCTAATGAAAATTTAGTTTCCTCCAAAGAAGTCTCATTGGGAAAACAAACTACTCCTAAGGGTAGGCTGCATGCCCAGCAGTAGACAGCCAACAGAAAATTAACTCAAGGACATAATTTGGAGAAAGTTTTTGTTTGTTTAGTTTGGTTTTTGTCCCATAATGTTGTCTCAGGCCTCTCTCTCTCTCCCTCCCTCCCTCCCCCTCTCTCCCTCCTTCTCTCTCTCCCCCCCTTTTTTTTTACAATTCCTTTGCATATATAGTGTGATGCTCAGTTTTGTGTTTTTTTATGGGATTCCTGAGTGTGTAAACGAGTGGGTCTCTGAGTCTATATCTATTTCTTGTGAATTTCTCGGGCTCTTTTGCTTCTGTTCGCTATTTCCTATCATGATGTGTTTGTTTTGTTAAGCTATGTGTGTTGTGGAGGTCAGAGGAAAACTTAAGGGCAGTGATTCTCCCCCTCTGCCCTGTGGGCGGACATTATGAGGCTCACAGAAAGTACATTAGAATTTGCAGGAATGTACTCCAGGAAGCTCAGCCACAGAATTACAGAAAGGTAAGCCTGAGTAGACAAGCCTATGTTTCTCAGCATTTTTTTTTTAATGCCTATTAGCTTTCTGTTAGCAGTTTTTGTTTAAGCCAGAGGTAGAATAATGGTACATTTATAGAAGGCAGAGCATTTATTTCTTAGTTTTCTCGAGCTTTCCACGCTGGTGAATCTTCTCATAGAAATATGTTTGCCAGAGAAAAAGAACTACCTCAGTCTCCTGTTGGTGACACACTCATTCATTTTCCTGTATTTGTGTGTGTGTATCAGGATGTGGTAAGTTATTCCCACAACCTGTGTTGTTAGGAACCTGTTTAGGGGTTACTACTTAATAAGTTATCTTGGATTCAGTATAAACACAACTTCTCCTGGGCACTCCGACAAATATATTTTGATTTTTCACTTCAATAACTGTAACATTGGAGCTCTTTTGTGATAGCCCCTTACCTTGATGAACGCGTACCTGCCTGGATTGGAGTGCTTTTGCAGTGGTCCCTTACCTTGATGAATGGGTACCTGGTTATATGCACATGGGGACAGTAGTGTGCTACTGTATAGCAGAGTGGGGTGACCCTGTGGAACAACAAGGTTCTGCATGGCTCAAAAGGCTTTTTTACCATAAAGAAATGGAAAAATGAACAAATACATACATTTTTCCTGAAATAAACATTATATAATACATACATACACTGAAACATATTATTCTATGATTCTCTAAAATTCTATCTTTTATAAACCCATTAAAATAGCTTAGTTCCAAAAAGAGATATTTGATCCTTGACATATTTGCTATCACAAGTACAAATGTTTTTCCAGCTTTTGGTTTTCGTCTTAAAAATGTTCTTCCTGGATGAGTTGTGCCATTTCTGGGTGACATTTCTTCCTTTATGTTACACAATGGAGCTACACAAAGGCTACCCTCTAGTCTCTGGCTAGTTCACTGGGAGCCAGTTTTGGTCAACAGGGTCAGTTAGATTGTAAATCCCAGAAAGATTTGATGTTTCTTCCTTAAAATGAACAGAAACAGCTTTGGAGCTGTCAGAAATCGCAATGTCTCCTGAATGCTAACCACCAACAGCCTGTGTGTGACGGTGGCTGCTGTGTCCTGCATCAGCTATGTCGTGAAATCCGTTTGATTTCCCGCGCACACGCGCGAGTGTGTGTGTGTGTGTGTGTGTGTGTGTGCAAGTAGGGAGGCCAGAGGAAGACTTGGGTGTTGAGATCTTATTCACCACCTCATTCTTGTGGGATATAGTCTCTCACTGTACCTAGCACTAGGCTGGTAGTCACCAAGCTCCAGATCCTCTGTCTCTATCCCTCCTTCTCTTTACTGAACTGGAAAGCAATAGAAAGATAACACAAGAAGTTGGAAGGGAAACTGTTTGGAGAGTGGGATGAGAGGGAGGAATGGGGGTGGATTTGATCTAAACACATTATATGCATGTATGAATATTAAATAAAATATTTTTGAACCCAACATGGTGGCACAGGCCTTTAATCCCAGCACTCAGAGGGCAGAGGCAGGTCGATCTCTGAATTGAAGGCCATCCTAGCCTACAAAGCGAGTTCTAGGACAGCTGAGGTTATAGTGAAATCCTGTCTCAAAAAAAATGTAAAAATGAATAAAATCTTTTACTTACACATATTTAAAAAGAATAGTTAGACCTCAGCTGTCTGTATTTATCAGTGATTCAATACATTTAATGATCATGTAGTTCCCTGAATAGCTATGAAGTGAGTCGGGTTTAGGGCACTTACACAATTGTGTTTGTGATGGTTTGGACCGAGAAGCACGCTGCTGGACATTCAGTGACCAGGGGAGTCATTGTTTCTGCTTGCTTGCTTGCTTGCTGCACACAGACGTGCCCTTCAGGGAAGACAGACCCGAGAAAGAACAATGGTGCTCCATCCATCCTTCCACGTGGTCTGTCCGGGTTTGTGCATGGCTAAAACGATGGAATCTTAGAATTGACGCTGAGTGTGCTCTTTTTAGTAACGAAGAAACTGCAACTCGTTCCTTAAAGTAGTGCCAACTTCAGTGGCATGGGCAGAGCCGTGGGCCCTTCAGGCATGCAGGATGATTCAGTCTCACAGAAGTCCCCAAGTCAGTGCTAACATCACCACAGGAATCTTGGTTTGTGGTTTGGAAGCGCCTCCTGCTCCAGATGCTTTCAGTGCTTTGAATTTCTGTTATTATTCTCAAACAGCTTAAATAATATTTTTAAAATAGTTTCTGTGCCAAAAGCAACAAACATCTTTCGAGAGGAAGCTCCCCAAGTTGTATTTGAGTACAACTCTCCCATGAGGAAATGTGAGTATGAGAAGTGAGAGATCGCCACCTTCTATGCAGATAACTGGGAGATTTGAGTCTCCCGCTTCAGCTGATCCTCACTACCCAGAGTGTGGTCTACCCTGGAGGGTCAAAAGGATTCTCTGGGAGCTTGTTAAGACAAGCAGACTCTTGGGATCTGACACCGGCTCGCAGCGTTAGGAATTGCAGCCTACCCCTGCCGTGGATCCAGGAGAAGTGATCTAAACCTGTGAAGTTTCGGGGAACAATCTCCAGCAATGGGGGTGGGGGGAGACAGGACAGAGGCGGGACTCTAAAACGGGACTAGACTCTTGCCACTGTGCTTGGCTGTATGGTATCTGTTCAGCTGAGGTGTGAACCTGGGAATGAGTGAAAGCTGTCATTGGGAAGAACTAAAGAGGACAAGCTGCTCCTGATTGCCATGGGCACCCCCCCATCCCCCCACCCCCGCAGTTTACACATAAAATGAAATTCCAGCCTTCTGCTCTCTAATCCCCTGAAAACCAGCCTTCCCTTTCTCCCCTTTTCCAGATCCCCAGGGGCTGATCCTTCTTTCCTTCTCATTTCCTTTTCCGGATCTTAGGGCTGACATTTGGTGTGATTTGAAGAACCCTGGAAACCTCTGTTCCAAAGCTGCATTCCCTCTGGGATTGCACTTCCAACATTTCATTCCTTGTACAGCTTTGTCCTGTGTTGAATCACAGATCCCGCCATGAAATCTGTAAAACAGGGGAGCTGAGGAATACTGACTCCAAGAATGTTTCCTTTCCTCTCTCTCTCTCTCTCTCTCTCTCTCTCTCTCTCTCTCTCTCTCTCTCTCTCTGTGTGTGTGTGTGTGTGTGTGTGTGTGTGTGTGTGTGTGGAGGGAGACAGAGAGAAGAAAAGAGAAGAAGAGAAGAGAAAGTGTTTTATGCATGTGGGCACACATGGGTGGGCATGCCTGTGTACTTGTGTATAGATGCCAGAGAAGGACATTGGGCATGCTGCTCTATTGTTCTGCATTTCATTTTTTCAAGACGGGGTCTCCTATTAGGCTAGGAGCTCATCAGGCTGTTGTGTGTTTGTTTGTTGGTGCTTTGCTAGGCTGACAGGCTAGCAGGCCTCTGCAATCCTTCCGTCTCTGCTCCCCAGAGCTGGAGTCACAGGTGCATATTGCTACATCTAGCTTTTATGTGGGTTTGAGGGATCCACAGGCAGGTCCTAATGCCTGGACCGTAAGTGCCCTTACCTAGTGAGTCATGTCCCCAGACACAGGAAGCTTTATTACAGCCTTCCTGACAGAACTGAGGTATGGCTTGATAAGGGGAAGGAAAAAGTCATACAAGTAAGTTACATGGAAACCAACAGCTTAGCCCAGGGCTACAATTTTGGTCTGGTCGATGAAGAGACTCGGTAATGTAGGCCCAGGGGCTGTAGGGAGGACGCTCTGGCAGTTCTGCACATGGGACTGACCATGAACACACCCCCAGCAGCGATAGCGACTTCTCAGTTGTGTCTGGAATGGGTTCTGCTCAACAGCATTCTCTCCTTGTCTTTTGCTTCTCAGTAATAAATGGTTTTATTTTGATAGAGTTCATTTGTTATTTTCCGGCTTCCCAGCAACTGAACATAGATTTTATTTTGCAAACATGCCAGCCGGTGGGGGTGGAATTCTTTCTGGGGTTCCCATCCATTCTCCACCTCAGTCTCCATGATGGCAGTGAGGCCAGAGGCTGGTGTAGAGAAAGAAATATATATACAGGCAGATGGTTTGTACAGAACCAGTGTATGAGTTTGCCAATGGCAGCAGCAATGTCCTTGAAACACTTTTCATTGGGGAGAGAGGAGGCCTCATTTTCATATCTTGTCTGTTTTCAAGGATGGGTTTGGACAAGTTGAGTGTAAGATGACATGCACATCTCTAGAACAAACTGCCCTGCAGGCAGTTAGTAAAAATATTAGAATGAAATGATGTTATTTAAATTTAGCAAATAACTATGGAATGTGAGCACTTTGTAAAAAATAAGCCCAATGATAGATGCATATAAGGGAACTGATAAATTCATATAAGTGGAGGGGGTAAGAAAGTAGTTCAGCTTAAACATCTATTGCCTAAGCCCTTGAGTGGATGCTCACACACAGCAAACGACCTTGGATATAGAGAAAGCATTGAGTAGTCTCAGGCAAGAAGGACCTCATGAAGGGACATATCTGATTGGTAGGAAGACATGAGAATTGATAGATGCTCCTTTCATAAGGAGTTATTCTGCTTATCAGTACTGGGACCTACTTTTTAATAACCACTGGATTGCCAGTGATGGTGCAAACAGTGTTTCCATCCTAGTTTGGGGTGGGATTTCTCTAAGGACAGATCCTGACAGTCTGGTTAGGAACAATGAATTCCCATCCAAAGGACGGCATGTCTGACATTGAATGAGTAGCTAATGAGATAAATATCTAAACTGTTTCCTGTGAGAAACTAGATATGGGCTTTGCTCTCCCAAGGGAGATGGTGAAAAAGAAAGTGTTGGGGCGGGGGATTAGATGTGTGAGAAGAGCTGAAATTTGACCTTGGGTGATGTATAGAAGAGAAATTCCCAGAGGGACCAGAGGACTTTTTGAATCTGTGGTGTCACCCTAATGATACAGAATGTCAATGTGCCGTGTGACCTCTGTGTTCCCCTCTTTAGACAGAAACTTTTTCATGCCTATATCACATGGAGTAAAGTATCTTAAAGTGTGTCTGGAATAGTAAAATGATTGGTAAATGGAAGTGGGGAAGGCAAATGATTAGAAGTTCATGAGAGCAGAGAAATGCAAAACTCTCTAGGATTCTGCAGAAATTTCTAGAGAGCTCAGACTCTCTCTGGGAATGTGAGCTGATTTCATCTAAGGTTTCAGTGGACTCAGAAGTTCCCACTGACACCAAAATGTCCTCATTAGTCTAAGAAGTACACCATTGGCTGAGTCATATCTTATCCCTCTGTCACCAATGCTCATTAAATCAGTGTCATGTTCTAGGAACTTTATTTTGAGGAGATCTTGCTCTACAGCCCTGGCTGGCCTGTGATGTACTGTGTAGATCAAGCTGGTCTAGAACTTGCCTCCTGAGTGCTAGAACTACAGGTATTTGCCACTACATCTAGCCCTTGCTCTTGTCTTTTATAGAAGAACATTGCAAAAAAACCACATTTGAATAAGCCAGTGAAATGGAAAATGTTCCCTTTAAATTATCCACTGGGCCAGCAAAAGCAATAAGTGGGTAAAGACCCTTGCAGCCCAAGGAAGATACGCTGACCCCACATGGTGGAAGGAGAGTACTGACTCCTGCAAACTGCCCTCTGACCTACACATGTGCAGCCTAGATTTGGGCATGCACAAGCACACACACACACACACACACACACACACACACACACACACACACACGTGTGTGTACACACACACACACACACACACAGAAACACACGGAAATAAAAATAAAATAAAACCATCCATTACCCTACATAAGCAGTCACTTAGGAATTCAACGTCAAGGAAATTGCTCCATGTAAGGGTGCAGTCTACTCTTGAGTTGAGGAAAGGAGCCCGAGATTTAGTGATGTCATCCTTTCACCCTGGGTACAAGCAGTTCTGAGCCCAGTGTTTTTCTCAGACAACACCATCAGTGATTTCGCTTCTGTCTTTGTGTGGTTCCACTCTCTGACTTCCTATCATTATTATCTTGTTTTAGTGTGTTCTTCATTGGAAACTACTCAATTCTTCTATGAAAATATTTAGAATAAAAAATACACTTTTGGATTCGTTCAATAAAAGTTTTCATTAGCATCACTTCAGAGGCTAACGTGCATGTGTCCCTCACAGCCACCAGTAGCATCTCATGTTGACATTTCATGTCTGCACTTGGTGTCTTCTCTGAGGATTAGCTGCTTGGTGGGAACCCTGTGTTCCTTTCTGTCCGTGGAAGCAGGAGCTTAACAATTTGAGGTTTCATCACACCACCTACTATACCTGCCTTTGTCTCTAACATTCTTCAGTGACTTTAAAACACACTGCTTTGGGTACTGACTTAGTAGACTTGCTTACTTACTCAAGAAACTCCATTAATCTCAGCACAGTTTTCCCATAAAATAGGTTTTTGTAGCTGAAGTTCACATGTGATGCAATTTGAGACATTGCATGGGAGAACAGGAAAACCAGGGTGAAGAAACACATTATAAACTGTAAAAATCAGGATACTCACACATTATTTACCACAAGGCTTTGCAGCTAATCCATAGAATTTAATTGTGGCTCCTTCCTTACTCTTCCTCAGTAGGGATTGCCAAGTTTGTCATCCCCCCAGCTTGAGGCTAAATTGCTTCATTTTTAAATGTTTCACGAGCAATCGCTCCCTTTCTGCCCGTGGTAGCTCCAGGAGCAAATGGCAAAGTCAAGAGGAAGTCTGTCATGTTGCCGCTCTCTTCCTGGTCCCATGTTCTGAACGGCATTTTTTTTTTTTTAGGTTATTTTCAGTGACACTACTAGAACTGACCTCAGGATCCACATCTGGGATCTTTTTGTCCCCTGGTTTTCCATGTACAATTGAAATAAATAAACAGTTTGGGCGTTTCTCACTCTGGGTTAATTTTTTCATCTAAGTCAGATCTGAACTGTATGCCTCAACAGGAATTCTTTTCCAGAATATAATATAGTCTCTTCTTAGTATTTCCCAAAGAGCATCATTTTATTAGGTTGTAAAAGGTAAAACTTTGCCATTAAAGCTAATTTGAGAATTTCCTTTCTCATCTCATTTAGTAAATACTATCTAAATTCTCAGCTACCAAAAGAACCAGAACATTTCGTTACTGAGGCAGTTAACAGTTGTGTCCTGCTTGTTTGTTGGATGAAATACATGCTCAGCTCAAATCCAATGAAAATAAACATAAAATCCAGCAGTCTACTGTAAGGTCAGCCAGTCCCTCCCATTAGTGAGCCCACTTTTCCAGGACAAATTCTAGATGAAATTCAGTAAATGTGGCCTAAGACAAAACAAAGTATTATGTTGGTTTTGAATTAGTCGCCGGAAATTATTTTTAGAAAGTATCTCCATGATTCAGAATGTGTGATGCCCCTTTAGAGGTAAGGCATGGGGGAAAAGCAGCTAAAGAGCAGATTCTAGAATGAGTGTGCACAGGTTCACACTCCATGACCAGCATCGACGAGGAATGTTGTAGCATTGGTTATGCAGATCTCTAAGCTTCTCTATGTCTCATTGGGTAATAAGGGCAGTGACATGACTAACTGTTGTGGTGACTGGATAATGCAGTACATACGAACTGAGCATCCTCCACCAGACTCCAGGAAGAACTTCTTCATGATGGTTACTATGGTTTCACATAGAGTTGAGTGTGGTGCATATGAACTGAGCATCCTCCACCAGACTCCAGGAAGAACTTCACGATGGTTACTATGGTTTCACATAGAGTTGAGTGCAGTGCATATGAACTGAGTGTCCTCCACCAGACTCCAGAGAGAACCTCATGGTGATTACTATGGTTTCACAGAGAGTTGAGTGTGGTGCATATGAACTGAGCATCCTCCACCAGACTCCAGTGAGAACCTCATGGTGGTTACCATGGTTTCACAGAGAGTTGGGTCTTAGTGTATAATTTTCTCCATCCTCAACTGGCTGGAGAAAAAAAATAAAAAGCAACTAGGAATCTAAAGGGTGGTAGTAGCTCCTGGAAATTCTCAAGTGATGTCCTGAAGATTTTGTCCAGTCTTTCATTATGCTGCCAATAGTCTTACTCTTTCTGTAAAAGTTCCTGGAAATTCCCACATATCCCTTGGAAGGAATAGCATTTCAAGTTCATTTAGATTTTGTGTAATGGGGAGAAAAACCAATATTTTGCCTTGGTAGCTTCTTCTGGCAAAATTCAGCAATTTGTTCTTATTGGGCAACACTGAGATCACATGTGCATGCCTCTAGAGCCAGGAGAAGAGAATGGACCAATTTACTTAAGGTTGGGAAGGGGCAGAGCACTAGCCAGAGTCTACACTCAGTGAGTGATCTAATGGGATGCCGGAGATAGAGTCTTTAGGAGTTCAAGGTGTAGCTATACAGGCAACATAGTAGCAAGGTCTCTTTCCCATCATCCACTTACTACACAAGTGAAGGAGAGTACCAGCTGCTTGTTGGGAGAATTGACTGTGAATCTCCAGAATAACACACTGCTTTGAGTGAAGCCATCACTGCTTGGAAGTGTCCCTGCAGTGTCCATCTGGGAGAAGGCCACTGTGAGAATGGGTCCACACTGGGGCTTCCAGTGTCCTGCACATGGAGCCGGCTAAGGCACAGCACATCTGTCCAGGTATCTCTCTCCTCTTCGATGAATCCTGGCAGAGTTTCTTGGTGCAGGCAACAACAGACTGCTTTTATATCTGCTGGTTGGAGGTTGAAAGCCTATTTGTTTATTTATGGAAAATTATCATTTGGTAACTATATGTACCCATATGACCCAACAAAACTTCATTGGGCTTGGAAAAGTGTTTCTGTGAGCTCTAACCCAATTCACAAGTAGGTTTGCTCAGAATTTATTTTCTCATCCTGTTTAGTTTTTTGAAAGAAACTTTATAGACATAGAAAGAATCAAGAACTATGCCCAGGGGCATATATGACTCATTGCCATTAGAATTCTTGAAACTAAGTCATTGCAATAAAAAGCCTGCTTTAAATAGTCACAAAATTCACATAATTTATCATTTAAATTTACATCTTATTCTAATAGATAAATAATTTCTTATCATAATGATGAAGGGTAAATCTTAGGATTTTTCAGCTCATAGAAATTTGTTTTGCATGTGAATGACATAATTAAATCTTGTTAAAGCTGTACAAGCTCATTCTAAGTTACTAATTCTGGCTCTTTCTGATCCTGGAAATTCACTTCTTGACCTCACTATATGATTTCTCAAGCAGGATGAGTTAGTTTGATGAAGATTATTTTCTCCTGGACTTGGGCTAGGAAGAATGTTGTGTTTGCTATTTCTATGAGATCAAGAGGACCAATCGGCTACTGGTCTAGTGGGGAGGCCTAGCACTACGAAGGCCATCTGTTTGGACTATCAGGTGGTGTGGCTGCTCATTTCCTTCCTTGTGATCCCATGCTTCAAACTGAATTTATTATAGTCAATATTTTGTTACCATGCCACGTCAGAAGACAGGTTTCAGCTACAATAATGTATAATAGCAGGTATTGTCAGATTCTCAGTCCCATGTAGTTAAAGGTCCCATTAACACACATACTCTTGGATAGCTAGGCCCTCACTGTCTCCCAGGGTGACATAGGAAAGATGTTAGTCCACCTTCATTTATATGTAAACCAAGGAGTTGTGGAACTTGGATGATAGAACTCTTGTTAGGTGTCCAATGAATGATGTGATAGACACTAGAAAAGGAAACACTTATCAATCCCGACCACACTTGTAGATCTTAGTCACAGATCTTTGAATTCCAGTCTCTTGGATGTTGGGCTGGGGAGATAGTGCAATGGATAAAGATGTTTGCCATCAAGCCTAAGATCTGAGTTCAAAACCCAGGAACCTATACAGCTGAAGGAGATAACTGATTATTACAAGTTATCCTTTGACCTCCACACATGCACTGTGGCAAACACATAGACACACAGTAAGTAAAAAATGTAATAAAAAAATGAAAGTTGGATGTATCATTTGCCATCCCTAAAGACACAGTGGGAGTCAGAGATAGATGGAATCAAGGACTCCGGTGTGACCTTAGCTCTCTTGTCAACTCTGTTAACATCACTCTCATGAATGGGAGAAATTGTCCAAAGTTGCATCTCACAAATGCAAACATTTCTATGCTTTCCTAATGTACAATCTATTGCATTTGACAATTTGCAAATTATTTTGAGAGATAAAAACTTATCTACAAGTAAGTCACACAAAGCAAATGAGACATAAAAAATGATCTCATTTCCAGATTTCTTCAGTTCTTCCAAATTTGTAGACCAGAGTACTAAGAGTATTACTTTGAAATAAGCACAGCTAGTCCTAGATACACACCTACATTCTGAGTCAGACTCAGACTTTTGCAAGAAACTGATGAAGAGCCAGGTTTGAGCTGTTCATCTTTTTCAAAAGATACTTTCATAATTGTCACGTCTCATCTGAGCATTTATCAGGAAGGCCAATGAGGAAAATACGCCACACGTGTGGAAACCTTGATTCAACTGCCTTGCTTAGGCTAAAGTGTTTCAGGATCCGCTATCTACCATAATTAATGTTACGTATGTAGATATAGTTTATATGGATATATTGAGTCCTGTAAATATATTCAGGTCTCTAGAAACTATCTAGAAAGTTTGCCATATTCATTCTATAAGCATGGATGTTTCACTGAATAATGTCTATGGCTTCCTTGGGTGCATGTTCAGGTTGCAGAAGGAGGAGCCTGAGTGGGGTGACTTTGTTCTGCTCTACCTTATCTTTATGAAACTATTAATGGGCCATGTCAAACCTGCACCCATTTTTGTAGCCTAGAAATGGAGTTAGGTAGAAAAATGGCTCATTCTAAAGTGGTCCTGTTCTCAGATGACATGAAAATTTTCCATTCAAGGAGGACAGGGCACTACAAGTAATTCCACAGAAGTTTACTGCACAAATATACAAAAGTGGACACAATTACAGAGACTTTTGATTGTTTGTTTGTTTGGGTTTTTTTATTCCGATCATGAAAGAAATAGGGGCCTTATGACTGCTAACCAAACATTCTACCACTAGGCTAGACCTCTTGCCAGCAAATGCATATTGGACCTGACTCAGTAAAAAGTCTCAATTTTGAAAATCCAACTCTCTGGTCATTGGCTTGAGTATCCTAACCACCCTTACCATTTCCTCAGTCCCTTTGCACTTATTCTTTCATCTCCTTAGTGCCTTCTGCATTAAAGGGCTGTTTTCCTATTGTGCAGTCTATAATCTGTAAAATCTGCACAGCTGAGTCATGACCACACCATTGTTTATAGCTTGCACGGATCCCTGACATTTTGGCTTCCTCTTCCTCCTGTTGGTCTAGGCCTAAATATAACATGGCCTCACGGTCCCAGACATCTGTGTGTGGTCCTCCTATGAGGTCTGTACCATGGTCTGAAGCAGTGCATGCTTGTCTCCAACCTCCTATCACCTCCTCTGTCTTTCTCCTGATTTACTTTGTTTTCTACCTCCAAGGAGCTTCTCCTTCATACACATATCTGGAATTCCCTGGGCTCATTTTCTTTTACTTCTCTTTTGACCTACCTGGTCCTGCTTTCTCTTCTTTTGATCCTTAGGTGGGTGTGTATTAGCAGGGAAAATACAGTGGTGTATAAAGTTATGAAATTGAAATACATTGCATTAAAACCCTGAACTTTACCACGGCTTGTTAATCCAGCTACCTCTTACCTGCCTACCTTACAAACTATGGAAGGGCCTATTATGCACTATAAGCTGTGGCTTATACAACTCTCTAGTCCCAACCCAGACTAAGTACACATAAAACATTTACTGAATTGATGAATAAATAAATTTTTAACAAAAAAAATAGATTTGTTTATGGAGGAATAAGACTTAGTATATGTAGCTCCTGCATTTCATGGAGCACCTGGAATCTTTATGTTGTATTTTGGATTTTGCCTATTTAAAGGATATTCCAAAAAACAAGTAGTACACTTACTTTAAATATGTTCATGAAAAAGATAAATCATGGTATCTTATTTGAGATCAAGTAGAATTTAATGTTTGGGGGAAATCTGAATTAGCTACTCTTCTATTGCTATGATAAAACACTATGACCAAGACCGTTTATAGAAGAGAGGGTTTACTTGGGGGCTTATGATATAAGAGCCCATAACCATCTTGGTGAGGATCATGGTAGCAGGCAGGCAAGCGTATTTCTGGAGCAGCAGCAGAGAGCTCACATCTCCATCCACAAATAGAAAGCAGAGAGAGTGATTTGAAATGACTCCAAAACCTCAAAGCCCACTCCTAGTGACAATACTTGTTTCAGCAAGGCCACACCTCCTAATCCCTCCACCCAACCCCCACCCCACTCCCACCCAGACAGCCACCAACTGGGGACCAAGTATTCAAATGTCTGAGACTTATGGGGAACATCTCATTCGAACTACCACACAATCCTTTTGAAAAGAAAGAGTTTGGCAGTGTTCCTCCTGTTTCGATTGTGCGGAACAGTTTGAAGAGTCTTGGAATTAGCTCTTCTTTGAAATTCTGGTAGAATTCTGTGCTGAAACCATCTGAGCCTGGGCTTTTTTTTTTTGGGGGGGGGGAGACTTTTAATGACTGTTTCGATTTCCTTAGGGGTTATAGATCTATTTAAATTATTTATATGGTCTTGATTTAACTTTGGTATGTGTTATCTATCCAGAAAATTGTCCATTTCTTTTAGATTTTCCAATTTTGTGGAGTATAGGTTTTTGAAGTATGACCCGATGATTCTCTGGATTTCCTCATTGTCTGTTGTTGTGTCTCCCTATTCATTTCTGATTTTGTTAATTTAGATGTTCTCTCTTTGCCTTTTGGTTAGTTTGGATAAGGGCTTATCTATCTTGTTGATTTTCTCGAAGAACCAACTCTTTGTTTCATTGATTCTTTATATTGTTCTTTTTATTTCTATTTTATTGATTTCAGCTCTCAATTTGATTATTTCCTGGCGTCTATTCCTCCTGGGTGAGTTTGCTTCTTTTTTGTTCTAGAGCTTTAAGCTACCCCAGTGATGAGATTGGTGAATGCCCTCACTGTCATCATAGAGTCTTCATCCAGTAACTGATGGAAACAGATGCAGAGAGCCACGGCCAAGCATGAGGCCAAGCTCCAGAATTCCAGTCAAAGAGAGGGAAGAGGTATTCTGTGAGCAAGGAGCATCAAGACCATGATGGGGAAATTTACAGATAAAACTGAACCAAGCCAGTGGGAACTCATGAACTTTGGACCGACAGCTGTGCAGCCTGCATGGGACTGGACTGGGCCCTTTGCATGGGCAAGATAGTTGTGTAGCTTGTTCTGTTTAAGGGGACCCTGACAGTGGGAATAGGACCTATCCCTGGTGCATGAATTGACTTTTTGGAGCCCATTGCCTATGGTGGGACACTGCACAGCGTTGATGCAGGGGGAGGGGCTTGGGCCTGCCTCAGCTGAATGTGCCAGACTTTGCTGACTCCCTATGGGAGGCCCTACCTTTTCAGAGGAGGGGATGGGGGTAAGCTGGGGAAGAAGGCTGGTGGGGAGCGGGAGGAGGGATGAGGGGGAATCTGTGGTTGGTATGTAGAATGAATAAAACATTTCTTAATAAAATTAAAAAAAAAGAAAATTGAAATAAGTGGCCAGCAATGTATTAATGAAATTTAAAATAAAACAAGGAAAAGATTAATATGAAGCACATGTAACCACATTTATTTCCAAGAATATGACTGAGATGATTGTGGTAGAGGTTCTGCCCTGTCCACCAATATGTCTCTGAATGACCTCCTTACCCAGAGCATCTATCAGCTACTCTAATTATTATTATATTATCGATTATCATCAACTAATCTAAATATTACCCAATCATTTGCACAGTTTATTGGACCAGAATGGACACCCCAGCATGCCTGGGGTAGGAACAGTGAATGCTTCTAGGGTAAAGAGTGAGCTAGCTGCCCTTGGGAACATTCTAGCCTAGTTTATTCCCTCCCCTTGTATAAGGTACCTGGATTCTTATAGTAAGTAAACTCCTTTCTGCTGAGGCTGTCATGAACTACAGCCAAACAAAGCTGGTGGTATATAAATTGTGTTATGTTTTCTGGAAAATGTTTGGCCACATACACTGGGAAAAATATGAAAAATATTTACAACTGATTCTTGGTTCTACTACCTCTTGGAGTGTGAGGGGTTCATCAGATTCAAGTACCTGAATAATCAGTGCAATGCAATTTTTGACACCAACAATTTTTTTTTTAGAAAAATGGTAAACATTCCAATTTGGTAATGCCCTGATTATATGAGGTGTGCTTGCATCTTGTAACAGTATTAAAATATTATTAAACATTAACATTAATATTAACATTAAAAATAGTATTAAAATATATTAAAACAGTATAAAAGTCTGAGGAAATATAGTTAATGGGATATTAATTACTATGCAATGACAATGAGGAACAAACCTGTATGCAGGATTGCATCTACATTATGACTCCAACATCATAATTTACATATGTATGTATATATGATGAGTAAAACCATAGATGTATGAGGCCTAAAATAATGAAATGAACTTTTTTGTATTGAAGAACTAAATATGACTATTATTTTGTGCTTTCTAGAGCTTCTAAATTTCCTGCAATGACCATGCAGATAACTAGAGGCATCCGATTATTCAAAAACTTATGAGTAAAACAATGTATTAATTTAATGTTATAAGCAATAAAAATTTTTTGTTGTTGTATGAAAAACTTCAAAAAATTCAAAATGGTGTATCTGTCCCACACTGCTCAGCAGAACAAACGGTTCCTTCTTGATCTTTTTAACAGTGGGATATAAAACCTATATTTACCATATTAAACCATCAATCAGATCAAACAAAATAAAAAATACATTTATACTCACATCCATGTCATTGTAAAAATAGATGAGCTTCTATTTTAAATAATGAAAATCAGATACATTACAATAAAATTACTTTATTTTGAGGTAAACGACATCGCCAGATTTTCATCAAATGACAGTTTAGAGATATAGGTGTACATATATGTAGAGAATATATACTTTTTTAGAGAGCAAGGCAGATTTTATGATATATAGTCTATTCACCACCAACTGTATACAATTTTTAAATGTGAAATAAAGCTGATGTACCTAGGAAGTCATGGTTACTACAAGCAGTTTGACTTTGATGTGCGACTTTAGTAACACTGCTACATAAATACACCACTAGCTGGCATTGTTTGGGGGCAGTGGACATTTGTAAGACACTAGCTGAATTTTACAAAGGGGTCCTGAAACTTGATGACTCCAGCTTAGCAAATCTTTGCACAATATGTGTAGTAACAGGGACAAGTGGATTGCCATTACTAATGACCAAAGGGACAAAAAAAGGTTCTTGGCCCTTTGGAAACTGAGCAGAACAAATAGTCTTGACCTCTCGCCTCTTGTTACTTGTCTAAATATTTAACATGTTCTGCATACCTTCATGTGGAAATCAGAAGGAACATAGCAAGAGGGGATGGAGGAGACTGCATTTCTGCCAGAAAATGTTTTCCAGACCCACAAATCCGTCCAGTTCCTGACTCTTCCTTTGGGCAGCCATCATCTATTAATGCAAGACGTGGCAAGGAGTGGCTCTGCTTGGTTTCTTGTCAAACCTTTCTTTCACAGTTCTAGAACACATCTGCAGTCCACTCAATGCATCTTCTGCTTAGATCCTGAGGCAGGGGTGAATGTTCCTTTGGTGGTGTGCTGTCTTGTTGGATGCTGCCCTGGCTTCTGTCAGGACACTAATTCACCAGCAGACTCTGGACCTGTCACTCCACCTCGAAACAGGACGCAGGCTTTTTGGCCGATGAGCTCATGTTATCCGAAGGGCGGTAGGAAAGAGTGCTCATTTTTGTAGACAGGCTTGAGTGGGACTTGGCCTTTGGGGGAATGTATTTCAGGAGCTGGAGAAAATACTTCTTAAATTTTTTCCCCAGAAAGCCATAAAACAGAGGGTTCAGGCAGTTGTTAAAATAAGCTATGCAGATAGTGATGGGCATGGCAGTGTCCACGATGTCAGAGATTTTACAGTCGCGGATGACACCCAGCTGAATCAGGACATCCAGAAAAGTGAATATTTGGTGGGGAACCCAGGAAAAGAAAAAGAAAAGCACAATCGCCATAATTATCCTAAAAATGTCGTCATTTCTTGGCTTGTTCTTCTGGATTTCATAAGCCTTCTTTAGGGCTTTCCAAATTAGAGTATAGCTGGTGAGAATGATCAGAAAAGGGAACATGAAGCCCAGAATGTTCTTAGTCAGGCCCAGCCCTATGGGGAGGGTTGAGTTCTGAGATTCATAATGAAAAGCACAAACTGTGATATTGGTGTTCTCGATGAAATACACATTTCGGTGGATAACAGCTGGCAAACTGGCCAAGCCAGCCAGCAGCCAGATGATGATGCAGGTGACTTTGGCCACCAGCATTGTGCGGCGGAGGCGAGACTTCATTGGGTGGACAATGGCCAGGTAGCGATCGATGCTGAGACAGGTGAGCAGGAACACGCTGGCATAAAGGTTGAAACTGACACTGGCTGATGCGATCTTACAAAGGTGATTGCCAAAGGGCCAGCGGTATTCCATAGCGGTATAGACAGCCCACAGTGGCAAAGTCAGCAAAAAGCATAAGTCAGCCAGGGCGAGATTCAGAAGAAAAACACTGGCCACCGTCTTCAGCTTCATGTAAAAGTAAATGACAATCACCACCAAGCTGTTTCCAAATATTCCAACCACAAAGATGATGCTGTAGAGAGTAGGGATCATGACAAATATGTAATTGTGCCTGCCAGCCTTGGGGCAGTCATCTTGGATTCTTTTAATACCATCTTCAGTAGAAGAGTTGAGGATCATTTTGCTTTTCTGAGTTGCTTTCTCAGACACTATTCAAAATGCTCCTGGAGAAAACAAAAATCCAAAGAACATAAAAAGTTAAGTTAAGTTCCAGTTGTAAATAAGCAATTTTCATTCTCAACCACAAATATAGTTGTAAAACTTAACTCTTTGGAAAAGATATTAGATCATATTTTCTGAAGAAACCCCATGAATTGATAAAGTCTATGATAGTCCACTTAATTTCTAGAGTGTATGCTTAGGTAGTGTTAAGTGGCCAATTAGACAGAAAGCTTGAAGGTCATAGAATGACAGACCTCTTCTTCATAACCATAACCATAATTAACCCTTTGATTCTTGATACAAATTGTTAACTTGATAGGATATAGACTCACCAAAATGGATATTTTTACCACACAAACAGAGTGAAAAATTAAAGACCTATATAGAAAAGTTCCTGAATGGATTACAAAAGGAAAATTGAGACTTCAACAATTAACAGTATTAGACCCAGCAGAAATTGTGGTACCCTTTACTAATGCTGAATTTACCTCATTATGAGCAGAAAATTAACATTGGCAAAGAGCTTGCAGTAATTTCTTGGGAAAGATTAGCAACAAATAACCCCAAAGCAAGAGACTTCAGTTTATAAAAAGAACTAATTGGATACTTCTTCACATTGTATAAAGAACACCAGTTTCTAGAGCCGCTAGATTCTATACTGATGTAAATAAATCAGGAAAGGCAGGTTTTAAGTCAGGAAAAACGAGTAAAGTGCCTTAAACCCCTTATGATCCCCTCAAAAGTCAGAATTATATGCTATTCTCATGGTATTATTAGATTTTCCAGAATCTCTTAAAATAGTTACTGACTCTCAATATGCAGAAAGAGTTGTTTTCCATATTGAAATTACTAAACTTATTCCAGATGATTCAGAATTAACTTTGTTACTTATTCAATTACAATAAATAATCAGAAATAGAAATTATCCCTCATATACAACACATATCAGATCCTATATAGGTCTACCAGGCCCTCTAGTACAACGTAATGATGAAATTGATCATTTATTGATAGTAAATGTGCTAGAAGCCTCAGAATTTCATAAGAAACACCATGTTAATAGCAAAGGTTTGAAGAAAGATTTTTCTGCCACTTGGCAACAAGCCAAGGAAATTATAATGAAATGTCCTACTTGTTCTTTGTATAAACACACTCCACTACCTGCAGGAAGTAACCCTAAGGGTACTTAAAGAAATGAAATTTGGAAAATAAATGTGTTTGATTTTGTTGAGTTTGAAAATTGAAGTAAGTGCACCATACCATAGATACATATTCAGAATTTTAATGGGCAACTTCCTTAAGTTCTGACAAGGCTGATTCTGTAATTATGCATTTATTAGAAGTTATGGCCATTATGGGAATAACTACAAATTAAGATTGACAATGCTCCAGCATATGTCTCTAGTAAAATGAGACAGGGTTTTTTTTTGCATATTACAACATAAAGCATATTATAGGTATACCACACAATCTTATAGGACAAATAGTTATAGAAAGATCTATTCTCACTCTAAAATGTATGTTTAATAAACAGAAAGGGATAATAAAAACCCCCATAGACAGATTACACAATGTTTTATTAACTTTAAATTTTTTAAATACTAATGAGATAGAAATGATAGCTGTGGAGAGAGACTGGATAGTAAAAAAACAAAACTACTGAATTAAATCAACTAATATATTTTAAAGATGTGTTGACCTCAGAATAGAAAGCAGAATATGTGTAACAATGGGGAAGAGGTTTTGATTTTGCTTCCACAGGAGAAGAAAAGCTTTGGATGTGATCAATATTGATAAAGATTAGATTCAAATAGGACAGACATCTTGATTAGGAGAGGTGTTAGTTCATCAAAAAAGCATGGCCATTCATTCTAAACTAACTTATAAGACTAAGAAATGACTTTCATTTGATCAGATATAACCTGCCAAAAAAAAAAAATGGAGTGGGGAACTCCCAAAGTTAGGGTTGGGGCAGAGTTTTGTTTTTGTCTTTCCAGAAGAATAAAAGCATCCAATTAAGGAATCTGAAGACCACTGGACAAGTGAGACATCTCAAGAATAAGGGAGAATCATCCAGAGAAAATGTCCAAAGAAAAAGAGTAAATTAGATTAATGGTAAAGCACACTTCAAATAGGATAAAATTTAAACCTTCCCAAACGTTTGTTTCTGATGTTCTTTACAGACATATAAAGCAAATGGTCTCTTTCTAGTTCCAATTCAATTAAAAGTTAAATCAGGCTTTGGAGCTGGAATGTGGCTCTTTCCTTCTATAAACCCAAGCATTCTTGTTAAAGAAAATCCAAAATCTCTGTTTCATGTCAGAAGAGTGACCTGGTATGAGACAGAAGTAAAACTAAAATTAAGGGACTATTCTATTGCCACTAATCTCATAATCCTCTGGTTTTATTTTGATGCTTTAAACTTTTCTTAAGGTATAAATATTATCTCAAAATATTGAAGATTATAATATATATTTAAATTTTTTGATGTGGTATTAATGGTCATATAGAGTACTAACTAATTCTAGAAATAAGCTTCATTTAGCTTCCTGTATGTGATTTTGAGCTTATTCTGAAGCAGGTACTGGGAACTAAGTTTGTGTCACTAGATGTACTTAACAAATTATAGTCCTTTAACATCTCAGAGATCTGCTGCATGTGATATTTAAAATATTTAAGTTTTCTGCAGTGAACCATGACCATTCCTAACAGTGACCTTTGAAGTCTCCAAAAGGATGTTGGAGGCCTACAATGATGAATCCACCTGGATTGTAGTAATGCACTAACCTGACAAACACCACCCAAAGATCAACTCTGGACTACAAACTGTTCAGGACAACCTCAGAGTGGTTAGCTAAGATGATCCAGCCTCATAGACTATGTCAGTCAGGATTTCAGATATGTTCTGCAGTTTCCCATCACACAGAGACTGAACAACAGCTATCTCTCCCAGGACTTGACCATTATCTCAATTTTCTCAGAGTTTCCTCAGATGCCATCACCTCCAGACAACAGGAAGTAATTTTAAGAACATGACACCTAGCCAGGCATGGTGGTGCATGCCTTTAATCCCAGCACTCAGGAGGCAGAGCCAGGAAGATCTCTGTGAGTTTGAGGCCAGCCTGTTCTACGGAATGAGATACAGGACAGGCACCAAAACTACACAGAGAAAGCTTGTCTTAAAATACCAAAAAGAAAAGAAAAGAAATGTAGGTTAGTATTTAGTCATCTAAAACAACCAAATTTGTGACCATGTTAGATAGGTTTTCAAGGTCAAATAAAGATATACATTTTTAGATAGATGGTCTTCAAACACTTCAGAGACCTACAGAATATGGTATTTAAGATGTTTTAATAGCATAAGGCTTTTTATGACAGTGAGACATGTCTGCTCCTGGCAGCACCAATTTACTTCAAAAAGGGATGATGGGCATTGAAGAACCTTCATATGGAGTCTGCTTTCATTGTGGCAAAGTTAACCACTGGTCAAGAAACTGCTCTTGCCTTAACTGCTGACAGTAAGCTATCCAAATTAGACAAGCAGGACACAAAAGAAGATGACTACTGAACTTTGCAAAGACAAGGTAGGATGGTCCTCCAAAAATTTCTGCTTCACAGAAAAGTCTGTCAGATATTCTAGGCCTGTATACCAAAGATGGATTCCCCAGTGTTGCAGAGGAATCTTGGGTAACTGTTCAGGCAGCCAGCTGTCTCTGTTGTTTCTATAGTTTTGGAAGTTGTTTGCTCTGTACTTCCTGTTTACTCAGGTAATATATCCTTCTCAGCTCTATGAAAGAGTTGAAGACTAGATAGCTATAGTTACAGTTTTCCTAGTTACCAAATTCAGAAAAGAAACTCACAAAAGAGATGTAAAATGTATAAGGTTGAGAGACATAAAAGCTTAAGTTGTTTGTTACGAAGATGTTTTAAGGTCTTAAAATATATTTCTAGGTTGGTAATACAAGTTATGATACAAAGTGAATTAGGTACAAGACTTTGCACTCACCAAGATAGGATAGATAATAGAGTATTTTCTCCAAAATTGCCAAATATAAACGGACTGCATATTGTGAATGTAATTCTTTCTTGACAATTGTTCTTATTGTATATAGTTTTACTTTGTTAAAGTTAAAACCTTTCTTTTTTATTTAGAATATACCTGATAACTGTTCTTAGTGTGTATCATTTTACTACGTTAGAGTTAAAACCTTTCCTTTTTATCTAGACAAAAAGGGGGAAATGTTGTTGGATATTTGTTTGCTTTAAGTGTACCTTGAATAAGAGGGCAGAGTCAGTGATTAGCTGACCAGAATTAACCATAGAGGTTTTGAAGGACCCAGATACGGGGCACAGAAAGATATAGGGAGGGGCTCGGAAAGATTCAGTCTTTTTGATCTGGAAAGAATGGAGAGGCAGGATCAGCTGATCGTTCCTCCACCACTTTTTGGATCAATCAGGTTTTTACCTCAATATCTGACTTTCCCGTTTTTAATTAATAATAGAACACTATAAATAAATGCTTCATCTATGAAACTAAGAACCTAAAAAAAAAAAGACCATGTATGTGTTCCCCAGTTACAGTGAGAAGAAGTATGGGTCTGTGTGAGTACGTCTGCAGGTAAAGAAACTCAATTTCAGAAAATATTGCTACTAAGTTAAATAAAGCATGACATTAATTACTCAGAGTAGCTTGAAAGTTGTTTCCAATGTAACTCAATTAATTAATCTTTAACCTCACAGGAATGTCACATCTGGATCTTATTCATTAAACAATTTATTTAATTTCACAATCTTGGGGATAAAAATTATTAGTATCCTCCCTTAGTAATAGTCAAAATAGCTGCCTTTTGCTTATTGTATCAGTAGACTTAAGATAGGGTAGGAAGGAATGTTCAATATGACCAGCAGGTAAGGTAAGAGCGGGACAGAGAATAAGATCTTGAAGGCTTTGCACAAAAGCTCCGAAATTAGCATTCAAGAACAATCTATTAGGAAAGAGGAAGAGTGAACATGTTCATCCCTTCAGCTACTAGATCTAGCTGGAGCTGCTGGAGCAGGCAGAAGCTCTCCAGAGACACACTAGAGAATGGGTTCTCAACCTTCTTAATGCTGAGATCCTTTAATACAGTTCTTCATGTTGTGGTGATTTAAAACCATAAAATTATTTTCATTGCTAATTCATAACTGTAATTTTACTACTGTTATGGATATTTGTGTTCATACTGTGATGTAATTATCTGTGTTTTCCAATGGTCTTAGACAATCCGTGTGAAAGGGTCATTTGACCTTCCAAAGGGGGCACAACCCACAGGTTGAGAACTATTGCACTAGAGTGTCTGAAGGTGATCTATGACTCATTACAATAGTAAAATGCATACCCCTGATGGAGAAGAAGCAAAGGAGACTGTTTGGAAGTTGTGCATAGAGCTACATGTTACAGAGAGCATGGGAGAAAAAACCCAAGCTATGTCCATGAGCCAAAATGCCCATGAAATTTGACAAAAAAAAAAGTCCCTATCTTCTATACAGCATGACCACTGAGCTTCTAAACTCTTTCTCTGACCCTGCTCACTTGTTCCTTTGGAATTACAACCTTCCAATAGTGTCTCTCACTTAGTTTACTACTATTCATGTGACTCTGTCCAATCACTTGTTCAGGGACACACAAACTTGAATCCACGCACAAGTGGCACCCACATCCCATTATCCTCTGAGGTCATGGGGGACAGTGTTCTTTCTATGGCTCTTCACCATATTTAGGGTAAAACTGTTTATTATTTAACTTTCAGCTGTCTGGATGTTGATTTCCACTAGATCATTCAAGGTTTACCTATGAGGTAACTGCTGGGGATGTCTTTCTGTATGTTGTGAATGTGTTGCTCTGATTGATTGATAAATAAAATGCGGATTGGCCAGTAGCCAGGCAGGAAGTATAGGCGGGATAAGCAAAGAGGAGGATTCTAGGGAGTGGAAGGCTGAGTCAGGAGATGCAGCCAGCCGCCGCCAGGAGAAACAAGATGTAAGATACTGGTAAGCCATGAGCCACTGGCAAGGTATAGATTTATAGAAATGGGTAAATTTGAGATATAAGAACTAGATAGCAAGAAGCCTCCCACGGCCATACAGTTTATAAGTAATATAAGTCTCTGTGTGGTTACTTGGGTCCAAGTGGCCTGCCTCAGGGCCACAGGAGCTGAACAGAACCAGAAAAACTTTAGCTACAGGTAACCATTTGTAGAGTAAGAATGCCAAATGCAGAAAGTAGGCATGGTTTACCAACAAGACACAATTATCTTTACAGAGTGCTGGAGCTAAAAATGATTCTTTGGGATTTCAAGAATGACCGGGTGCTTGGGAAGGAATTCTGTAGAGATTCCTGAAAATATTCCCTCCTAGGTTTTACATAATTACTCAACTGTTCACTTACATGATTCTGAAAATGTATACTTTTTTCCTATCAGCTCATCAGAAAAATTTCAGAGAGAGAGAGAGAGAGAGAGAATGAATATGAGACAGGAAAGATTCCTATTACACTGTGGCTTTTTCCCTGATGCATGAAACAGACATCTCAAAACTGTCTTGGCACAGAGAGAACCTCTGCCCCAGTAGTCATGGCAATGGACCAAGCAGAACAGTACAGTGACTCAGCGATGGCTGAGACTACAGCACAGCAATGGTGTTAGGACTCCATGACAGGAAAAGAAAAGGATACCAGGACCCTCATCTGGTACTCCGCCACTGCTTTCTCCTGCCTGTCCCACTGTGGAAGGTCCCTGAGTAGTGGCAGTTAATGACAACGGGGCTTCATGGTGCCACTTTCATGACCTCATCACTCACACAGCAATGGCACAGCTGTTTGGGGGTCACCGTGCTCCTGTCAGCAACCTGTGACCCACACTCCTGTACTAAGCCCAACAAGATCATTGGTCCACCATGATGAACTCGATCTGTTATTGATGTCCAAGTAGCATAGGTATCTGTTCACATTTCTCCAGGAAAAATCAAAGACAGGTTTTTAAGTGGGCCTTTTGCCTTCCTCCGTAGGTAAAGTCCCTATCTGAAGATTTAGTTTCCATCCTCATTATTGTTAACAGTAGCCTTGGTTAGGGCCCTGTGGAAGCCAATTAGGGATAGTGGTTTCCCTGGCCTGGTAGAGGCCTAGCATTCCAAGCTGTATCAAAACAAAAGAGTGGGCAGGGCAGGCCAGTCATCTTGTTAAATCCAGAAAGCAGGACCACCCTTAGGAACGCAGATCCACTGGAAGCCATAAGACACAGGAGGAACTTTTATCCCTTAATGAGAGAATGTAAGTTTTCTTCCCAGGATGCCCTCCACCCCCCCACTCCCCCCCACCCCCCCGAGCAGCCCAGGAGAGTCCTGGGGTTCTGTTAGATCTGCCTATCTTTCTGGGCCCTGACTCAGAGGCAGAATTTTGCTTTTTCTGCTCTTCTTTCTTTTGGATGCTAGCCAGAACTCAAGTAAACTTTACCCAGTGCTCAGGACTTCCTTAGCCTTTCTCTGAAGGCCCCTCTTTCCACTTTCAACACAGAATGATTTGTCTGTCACGTGGCTGACCTCCACGCTCATTCAAACAGCCGTGCCCTCTCCTCCTTCCTCAGCTCCTGGAACTGGCCTTCCTGGTAGGAATGAATGTATTCCAAAGAGGTGCTTTATGCTTCCCTCTTTGGCTATCAGACTATTGCAAAAATGGAGTTGAAGAAATGACAATTTCTCTCAGGAATCTCCTGCTGTGAGAGGAAATAGCTGAAGCCCTGAAAGGAACTCTTGTCCTGGAGAGAAACTTATGACTGGTCAGAGACCTCACGGGAGAGACCTGGAGCTGAGACAGTGGTGGGCATGGGACCATACCTTGACATAAACATATCCCATTTTTTCTATTAACTTCTTCCTTCCAGTCAGGACCCTGAAGAAGGGCCGCCGGATCTCTTTGTCTCTGTGGCCACATTAAATGAATCTTTTTTGCTGCTTTACTTATAAATTGGCTCCTTAAATGGACTCATTGAGGAAAATGGCTGAACTTGGCTCGCTGAGGCACAGACTGTGACCCCTAAGTCCAGTAACAACTTGTGAGAAATGTGAGGGGTTTTGTTTTGTTTTTCCTATTAAAGATGGCTAGCCCACCAAGGGCTCCTATTCTCTGTCCACCTCTCCCATCTTGAGAGATTCTTGTGTATTTGTCTGTTTGCCCAAGCCCTGGATACCAGGCATTCCTGAGACTTGACTCTCTCCCACCCTTCCCCTTTGCTCCAGTTCTGAGTTATCCAATTGTGTCAGTTTATTAGGTCAAGCTCCCACCAAGGGGGTGACACAGAGTCACCACCCTGTGATGGGATAAACACCAAGTAAACCACTCCATTCCCACTCCCGCCCCCACCCCGTGTGCTCCATCACTTGCTTTGGGTTGTTAAGAACTTTTTCAAAAGTAAAGTGCCTTGCCTAGTTACTTCCACCTTGTGCCTGTGTCTCTTTGCCCGATACTAGGAATATAGGAATATTCCAACACACCCCCATCTGGGGATCTATAATAAACTCTCTAAAACTCATCCTGTGTCATCTGGGAGTTTCTTTCTTCCAGTTCACAGAACAAGAACCCCACTGGCTCAGGGCAGCATTTGGTGGCCATCAAATTTCCAGGACACTGGCTTCCAAGAAAGACTCCTTTGTCCTAAAAGACGGCCCAGCATTCTCCTTTCATTTCCTTGTCCCTTTCACCGAGCTTAGGCACCCTAAACCCTTTCCTTGGAGTCCACGCACAAACATGGTCTGCTCTGCATGTCACATTCTCTGTGACGCCTTCCCAACTGCTCTAGTAGCTGTGGAACTTTGGATGTAGATCTTGACACTTTAATCATCTTGACATATTTGCTTTCCCCACTGGTCTGCCAGCTGCTTGAGGAGAGGCCTGTTCTGAGTCATCTTGTTTACTACTGTAAGCCCTGCAGTATTCCAGGGGGCAGATGATAAATGACTCCTGAATGAGAGCGTGTTATCAGGGAACACAGCGTCCCCTCTGCAGGTTCTTACTCTCAAATTTAAAAACAGACTGAGAAGGAACCTAGACGGCAATTTTATTAGAATGTGAGAGAAAAACTACTGCGCAGACAAGCTAGGGACCTTGGAAGCTTCTGGAAGAGGGAACCTAGAGAGACAAGGATGGAACGTTGTTTGTTGAGATGGAGTCAAAAGAAGCAGGAAGGACCAGCAAGGGAATCTGGGAGAGCTTCCTGGAGTGAAGGGCATTAGAGAAAGAATACACAGAAGAGCCAGGCGAGCATCGTAGTAGGGCTGTGACTAGTGTCTGAAACAGGAGCCAGAAAGAGGAAAATGGGAACACTATGAGTTCAAGTTAAACCTCGGTGTGTGGGTTTAGCAGGGAGAGTCTGCCCTCCCAGAGGAGGGGCTTCTGAGCTGCACACTTCATTCAGGGGTAATTTTTCCACTCATCTTAGCATGTCTTCAGGTGTATTGTGTTTCTTTGGGATTCTGAAACACACAGGCTCTTCTCTTCTGGTAGAGTCTATTTGGTGTTCTGCTTGCTTCTTGTACCTTGATAGGCAGCTCCTTTGGGTTAGGGAAAGTTTCTTCTATGATTTTGTTGAAAATATTTTCTGTGTCTTTGACCCTGGTCTTTTCTTCTTCCTCTATTCCTGGTATTCTTAGATTTGGTCTATTCATAGCGTCCCAGATTTCCTGGATGTTTCTTTGGCCAAGGCATCCGTTTCTTCTATCTTGTCTTCAACGCCTGACATCCTCTCTTCGGTGTCTTGCACTCTGTTGGAGGCTTACCTATGAGGTTTATGTTTGACTTCCTAAACTTTTCATTTCCAGTTTTACCTCAGTTTGGGTTTTCTTTAGTGAGTCTATTTCTACTTTCAAGTTTTGAACTGTGTTTTTGTTTTTGTTTTTCATTTTGTTTGACTGTGTTCTCATAGATTTCATTAAGGTATTTATTAACATCCTTTTTAAGATCATTGTACATTTTTATAGTTGCTATTTTGAAGTCCTTGTGCCTCAGCTATATCACATTTCTCTGGACCTACTGCAATAGGGTTGCTGGGTACTGGTGGAGACAGTCTCGGGTTAATGATTCTGGTTTGGGGGTTGATGTTTAGGCATCTAGGGTTGGGACGATTGAGGTGATTTGGGGTGTTGCTATCTGGTCTTGTCTTTATTGGGTGAGGTTTGGTTCCGTGGTTTCTGTTGCCCTCTCTGGATCTTAGGAAAGTGTTGTGGCTATGGGTTGCCTGGTAGAGAGTGCTTCTGACTCCCTGCTGGGTATGGCCACTGGGAGTCCCATGTAGATTATGTTTCTAGGTATCCTTAGATGATTCAAAGAAATGGGAATGGGCTAGAAGGAGGAATGGGAGAGCCCACAGGGAGGAGGAAAGCTGGGTCCACTGCAAGGTTTGGCAGAGTCCCCAGGAACACTGGTAGAGAGGGAAGACAGGTCTCTGCAAGTGGCCTCCTACAGGGCTCTGAATGGGACTGGGGAATCTGCAGTGGAGGCTCAGAAGGAGAGTGAAGATCACCTAACTGGTTTCTAAACCAGTGTGGCTATTGAGTTTCCAGGGAGACAGTGTTTTTAGCTATTGGCAGCTGACACAGAGGAGCTGGAATGGGCTAGAAGGGGGTGCTGAGAGGGTCCACGGGCAGTAGGAAAGCTGAGTCTGCCTTGATGTTTGGTGATATCTTTAGGGAATAGAGGCAGAGAGGGAGGACAGGCCCAGGAGATGGTCTGCTACAGGGCTGGGGATGAGACTGAGGAATCTGCAGTGGAGGATGGGAAGGAGAATGTGGATCACCTACGTGATTCCCAGGCTGGCATGGCCAGCTGGTTCACAGGTAAAGGACGCCACCAGGTATTGGCAACTAACACAAGGGAATGCAAATGGGCTAGAAGTGGGTGCTGAGAAGGTCCACAGGAAGGAGAAAAGTTGGGTCAGCCATTTGGGTGGGCAGAGTCCCCAGGGAGTAGAGTACTGGAACAGACAGATTTTTGAGGGATGTTTTCCTGTCCAGATAATTAGGCCCATTTTTGTTAGCTCATGGGAGAGGTGATGCTGTGTCTTTATACAGTCTTTTGGACAGCTTAGAAAGTCCTGCCTCCCCACCCAGAGCCGGAGGTTCAACCCTGATCCATTCTTGAGACTAAGCTAAACTGTGTATTACAAAGAATTTAAGAAAACTTTAAAAACTAAATCTATGGAATAGTTATGCTTACTGTGAAGAAATAGCTTTCACTTAAGAGGCTTCCACGAACCCACCACCTCCACCTTCCTCTTGTTCATATGCTGTTTTAAATCTTCAGGACAGGCAGCTATGCTGTCCCCTTGCCATCCTTTGAACCAGTGTGTTACAGAGACATGGAAAGTACAACCCAAAGCTGGTTTCAAAAAAGATGCCATCTTCCTCCACTACTCTAAGCGTGGTAATGTCTTCCTAGCTACTGAACAAGTGGATAGTATGTGAGTAGGTGGCTGAGTCTAAGGCATGCATACTGATTTCTGGCAGGCTCATGGAATCAAGTCACCCTGCTCCTCACTCACAGAAAACACCAGGGTCAAACCAAACTTTTGGGCAAGAAAACAAAGCAGGCAGAAAGCTCTAGAAATGGGCTTAGAGGACAGTCAACAGTTAAAAGAAGGATTAACATGTACGACCTAGGGCTCTGCTTTGGGGGAGAGCTATTTTTTTTTTCTCAGAAGGACTTCCTTATGTTTTATTGACTTTTCCACTAATCTTATTATACTTTTTGAACTTATGCCTGCGTAGCAGTATAATTTCTAGATAATTCTTTATGAAAGTTAATTACTGCATAAAAATTGTTTTGGCTAGCAGTCATTCATATCTTAACAAGGATTAATCAGTTTACCTCTTTGCTCTTCTTGCACAGTGTTACAGTATAATCCTAGCACTCAGGAGGTGGAGGCAAGAAGATAAGAAGTCCACAGCCTACCTCAGCGTCACTAGAGGCCAGCCTGAGGTACATGAGAGTGTGTTTTAAAAAAAAAAAGACACTAAAAACCAGCAGGAAGGGATTTATTTAATGCATACAAGTCTCTGGGGAGCCCTAGCTGCCAGGGCTAGGAGGAAATGGTCCTCTCCTCCCTCTTTGCTCTATTGACCCTACTTTGACATCACACAAATCAGTTGGTTCCATTAATCCCATGTTTAGAGTGTCTAAAATTGTACTGGCTCCCCAGAAACCATCAACAGCATTCACACTGAAATGAACTGGGAACAGTTTGCGTTCTAGCGGATCAATTTCCAAGCAGATTTTTCAAATCCAACTTCTTTGCAAGCTGAGGTCAGCCTCTCCTTCAGCTCCACCGGTCCACACGGACTAACATTAAATATGTGAAAGATTGTTCAGGGAAGCCAAGAGAGCATCCTTGGAAACAACAGTGATGTATTGATAAGCATTTGTACAATGATTTAGACCAGCCGAAGTCTGAGTGGGGGGACCCAAGCCAGTGTGTCTACAGATAAGGGGACAAGTTGAAAAGTGAACCTCTGAACTGGGTTTAAAAACTCTCCCACATTGAATGAGTGTCCTATGACCAAGCAGAAGTTCACATCCAGACATTGAAGCCTCCAAAGGATGTTCCCCTTCGCAGGGCTGAACTGAAAACATTACAGAACCTAAATGAAGGCAAATTCCAAGAAAGACACAGTTTACAAATTCCAAAACAGATACAGTTTCTAGCTGAGGACCTGGAAAGCATGGCACAACTCAGTGCAGATTTTTCCCAAGCATTCAAAGTGCTTAAGGAAATAAGGGAAATGCAGAGTCCATCAAATAGGATATTAAGAAAAAAGTATGGGAGGATTTTTAAATAGAAACTGTAAATTTCTTAGTGCTGATTTCTATAAGCCAATGGATTGATGGCAAATGCTCAGCAAGAGCTGTTCCCCAAAGCATTGCTAGGGTGGAGGGACACACAGGAAGATTATTGCTTTCCAAAGTCAGAATTACAGAATAGAGGGGGCTGGAGTGATAGCTCAGCAGTCAAGAGCTGCTGCCTGCTTTTCCAAGAATCAGGAGCTCAGTTCCAAGCACCCAGGCCAGACAGCTCAAACTTCCTGCAACTTTAACGCCAGGGGATGCAGGACCCTGGCTGGCCCCCCGTGGACACCTGCACACATGTGCCATATGCTCACACAGATGTATACATAATGAAAACATAAATCTTTTTAAAAAGAGTTATAAAATATGTAATAAAAATAGTTTATTTGAATCGGATGGTTTATTGAGTTGTCCCAAACTGTGAACTTATACTGGCCTACTCATTTGAAATATGAAGAAAATCATTGAAAATATAATGGCTTGGTCATTTCCTGTCTATTAGGATACTATGAGATCTTTCTTCTTTAGACTGTGAGCTCATTTATAAAGCAGCTTGTATGGAACAATTTAATTAGATTGGTTTGGGGGTACCTAATGTTCTAGTGACATTCTGGTTGTGAGTCTAGCCTTTAATGGATGAGTAATCTCTCCAACCCAACTTAAATACTCTAGTCAGAGCAGAATGTAACCCAAAGAACTGCTTTTTGGGATACATGGTATCAGCGTTTCTAGTATCTCATCTCCCTCATCCAGCTTTTCACCAAAATAGCCTCCTTTCAGCTTCAAGGAGGCTAGATACTGGCTACATTTATGACAACTTGATACAAACCACAGTCATCTAAGAGGAAGGAACCTCAATTGAGAAAATGCCTCCAGACAATCAGGCTGTGGGCGGGCCTGTAGAGCATTTTCTTAATTAGTGATTGATGGGGGAGGGCCCAGCCCATTGTGGGGTGAACAAGCCATGTGGAGCAAGCCAGTAAACAGCACCCCTCCATGGCCTCTGCATCAGGTTACTGCCTCCAGGTGCCTGTCCTGATTGAGTTCCTGTCCAGACTTCCCTTGATGATGAACAGTGGAAGGGAAGTCAAATAAACCCTTTCCTTCCCAACTTGTTTTTTGGTCATGGTGTTTCACTCCAGCAATAGAAACCCTAACTAAGAAAAGGGGCAGAAAGCCTATTCTTTGGTCACAAATAAGCTAAATTTTCTAGTTCCTGGCCTTAATTAACAACGAAACACAATTCCCATTGTCTTCAGTGTGTGAGTCTAGTGGCCCTGATTTCCGGACAGATAAAGTCATTGGAACTTTACCTCAACCATGTATCCACTGTTAATCCTTTGTTGACCACACCTTTACCTCTTGGACTGCGTTATGACCTAGGAGACTTCCCGTGTATGATTAGACCATTGCCTGCATCTTAACTACAAGTTACAGACATACTTAAGCATTGGGTAATAAGCAGGCCCTCTGTTGAATTATCCAGGCTTCACTTCCACCCTGGTCATCTTGGCAGCCATGACTACAGTAGCGTGGTAGAGCATCTGACGCTGAGAAGCAAATATCTAGAGTTGACTTTAAGACAGACGCACAGGGGGTAACCACGTTCTTAGATGGCAACTAACTTCCTTGTGTAACTTCTTCCTTGGAGATAATTTTGTTTACCCTTCCATTTGCAATTCCTGGGTGACTATTTCCCTCAGTTAAAAAAATATATATTTTTCTATAAATATTGAAGCATATAAATTATTTAAGACCCAATCTCTGCTAAATAATGACTGACTATATGGTATGTCTAAGTGGTAACAACAGTTTATAATCCTTGTCCCATTAGTATCATCTACTGTAGTCTGACCTCACGGAACTGGTCACAAGACACTCAGCATTCTCAATCCTGCATATCAATTACAATCAACTGTGGTGAGAGCAGCTAAGTGCGCTATCATCACTAATTAGCCTTCCCCTTGTTTACTTAAAATAACGCAAACCCAATGAGGATTATGAGAGGAAATTCAGATATTCCTCTCAATCTTGGATGATGACATTTAAACATCACCCTCATACCTCTATTTCTCAGAAGCTATTTAAGGTAAGAACCTACTGATGGGAGACTAAGCTACAATTAAAATTTTATCCACTCTAAGAATCCCTACTTAATAACCATGGCTTCAACAACTCAGTCCTGTGTGTATATGTGTGTGGTACATGAATGTGTGCATGTGTCCACTGGTCAGCTTGCCATGCAGGTGTGTGTGTGTGGGGGGGAATTAGAGGGTGACACTGGGATGTCATTTTTTGAGACGGGTCTCTCTGTAACCCCAGCAGTCACCATTTTAACTCAGCTGGCTGGATATCACCCCCTCCCAGTCCTGTCTGTCCCTCCCTCCAGGGCTGAAGTGTCAGGCATGTGCCCAGAGCTCAGTTTTACCTGGGTTCTGGGGATCCCAACTCCGGTCCTCATGCTTGGACCATCTCCTAAGCCCCAAAATTCAGTTTTGAGAAATGTCCCTAAACTCCTCCTCTTAGCCCATTATCCCAAACCCTTGACTGTTTATGTTATTGTCTCTTTATTTCAAATAGTATAGAAAAATTGGGATGAAAGATATGTGATTAGGACTAATCAACACACTTTAAAAATCTCCTGTTGCCATGCTGCTGTTAGCGGGGAAATAGTCTTATCATTTTAAGTGCGAAGAGTCATTTGAGAGTTCCAGAGAGTAGGAGGAAAGGACCAGGAAGACTGACTTGAAAGGAAGCCTGGATGTGCAAGCACCCACTTCCTCCACTCCCAGACTTCTCACTACAGCGGCACATTTCACCAGGTCAGAGTTACACAAGGGAATGGGAAGAGCCCATGATGAGAATCAAAACACATGGATCCAGTTTGAGGCACCTGAGCTGGCAAATGTGACTTAATGCTGATAATCATGGCTGACAAGCCAAGTCCAGTGAGCAGCCGCACTGTCCACTGATGTCGTTTCATTTGGCCTCTATTAGGTGTCAAAAATGGAAGCCCGAAAAACTGCTGAAGCCAGACGAAGAATTGCTTATGGAATTCTGTGTGTCTCTCCTACATTCAGGACTGGGGTGAACCACCTAGCATAGCACTGTCTCCTAAAACACTTCTTCCATCTGCTCACAGGTATATGAAACCTATCTAATTTGTGTAGACTGGGCTGTCCTCTTCTGTGACACTATTGGAACTAAAAAAAATAGTTCTACCTAAGAAGATAGGGATAGGAGAGTGCAGAGTGGGTCAGGGAGTGGGAAGGATGTGGTGATGGAAACGAGAGATGGATACAACCAACTATAATTTACATTTTTTGAGGTTGGGAGCTCTTGTTCTGTAGCCCAGGCTACCCTCAAAGTCATGTAGCACAGACTGGCTCAGCCTTCTTTCCAGTGCTGGGCTTATAGATATGATTAACTTTATAAGTTTCAGGAGTTGGGATTTTCACCTAATGTGGGACTCATTTTCTTCTCTTGGAAAATGATGACAATGCTGTTTGTGATGGATGATGCTAAAGTGGTAAACATGTCTACTCTGACTTATGATGCCACTGGCAACAGAAACTCAGAAGCTAGGCAGTCCTAGCAGGCCTGTCCGACCTGTGGCTTATGGGCTGCATGAGGGCAGCTATGAATGTAGTCAAATACAAACCTGTAAACTAACTCAAAGCTTGAGGTTATTTTAAGAACTCAATCATGTGGTTCTCAAGAATGAACTTTGTTATGGAGTGCTGTGAAGTCAAAGGTCAGACAGACCTATTTCAGGACTTCTGTTGGTGTTCTTAAACTGATATGATGATGTAAATAACTAATCACTTTCACCACAAGCAAATTGTAACAGCAAGACTGGGGTGCCGCACACAGTACTTGAAACAAAAGACACTACAGCACCAACAAGGGCTAGACTTGGGAGCAAGGAGCTGAAAGACACTGATAAAAATATGCATCGGCTGGACCCCTCTGCCAGCCTTGATAATTCCTCTTGAATTGTATATAATTTTTAAAAAGTAGATACTACACCATTGACTGTAGTTAAAACAATAATGCGTAGTTCATTTTACCCACTGTTATTTGCCACTCAGCTCCTTTCGACACTGGGTTACTTCCACTTTCTAATAAACAGCCTGTGATGAGAGGCAAGAGGGGTGGGATAAAAGGCAAAGCACTCTGCCACTCAAAAATTAAAGTCAGCTGGTTGCTGTTGGTGACCTTGGCTTCCTGTGACAACTTCATTCGCATTTAATAAGTAACCAGATGTCACACATCAACTTGAAATTAAAATACACTTCTAGTATTCATGTACATTCCAAACAGGAGTCAAACAGGAACTCTTTCCAAGAGTAAGGCATGCAATCATGCACCATTTTGCCTCATGATCATTCGTTCCTCTTCTAATGTGACTAAAACTCCTCTCTTGGTTTGTAAAGTAGAACCAACTTGTCTGTGTAGGCGGGCTGTGTCAGTGAGGTGGCAGGTGGTGCACAGTGCACCAGCCGCTCAGGACATTCACCATACACCACAACCATCACCTCTCTGTCCACTCTCCCACTGTGGATTCCCCCTTTCTCACCCTTGCATTCACCCAGTGGTTTCTGCTTTTATTTCCCACCCACAAAGCTCTCCAAACCAGTGTCTCTCGGCATTAGCTCCACGTTGCCCGAACTCCGCTGTAGCAACAAGCTTACAGGCCTTCCTTGTCTCCACCAGGTAAAGAGAGACCCCTTGCTCTTTCAGATAGCCCAGCCCACTGGGGGAGCCCAATAGAAGAAATAGAAAAGCATAATTTCCCTTAAATCAGAAGAAACTAACAAGCTGAGTTGATAGAAATAACTAAAACTTTCTAGTTTTTAAATTTGTTTTAATTTATTTTTGTCAGAGACACGCATACCATAGTATACATGTGGACCCCAAGGACAGAATTCAGGTCATTAGGCTTGATGGCAAATGTCATTCCCCACTGAACCACTGAACCAGCCCCACTTTCTAATCTTTTCTTGTTTGGTTGTGAGAGTACTCTTTAATGGCTAAGCCATCTCTCCAGCCCCAACATTCTAATTTTTACAAACAAATATTTTTGACTAAGGTCCTGATGCTCTAGTTTCTTTGCAGGAAGCAATTCCATCTGAATATAATGACTACTTGGGATCATTTGTTTATTTTTTCTCCCCAATTAATTTTGCTGCTTATCTCTGAAACACCATGTGAAACTTACAAATCAAATTAAGAGAGTTGGGTTGTCATGTCCAACCCTCCTCGTTGAGCAGTGTGGACAGGGAACTTATCTGCAGGGAGAGCCTGCCAAACATTTACATTTACTTCTGGAGCACTGGGTGTTCACTGGATGCTAAGGAAGCATCCTTTGAATTTCCTGTCCTTTGAACCTCAAATAAAGGAAGACATAGCTGCCTTGAGATGATTACAATGTCAAGGGGGGAAATGACAAGTTAATCTTGTCAACTACATAAGTAGCTCAAAGCAACAAGCAAGTAGTGCCCGATTAAACTTACTACCCAGTGACTTGACTCTGCACTCCTGTGGCATCTGATCCAATGCTTCTTAATCAGAGGCCATTGTGCCCTTCAAGGACACAATATATGGGCAAATTTCATTTTTTAAAACAGACCAAACAATGGGAGGAAGGCTTCTAGAGTCTGGTGCATTGAGACCACTGAGAGTGCTAGTTATTTTACAATACAAGGGATGGACCCTAATATACAACTACCCGGACCGGAAGTCAACAGTGCTGCAAATGACTAGCCCTGGTCTATCCCTTCTTTTCCCTCCCCTCCCTGCTCTCTCCTTTCCTTTTGTTTCATTTCCTTTTTCTTCATTACTTCTTTTCTTTAACTTTGATAACTTACAGTTTTTCACCTTTAAAGCAATAAATTAACTATATTCTGCATTTATATACTCATAGATTTCACAAAAGACACAATTCTGTTGAGTAACCCTTCAAAAGACCAAGCTAGTTTTGGGTGCACGTTGGCTCAGGACTGGGAATTGCCTAACATCCGATCATGAGATCATTTTAGAAAGTACTCTCTCAAAGCATTTTCTGGGACTCAAGGATTTGAAGAGCCCTCAAGGAGAAGACAACTGAGGCCTGTTGAAGTGGCCCACAAGTCTCCACTAGAGGGCAGAAGCCACCAAGTCTGGAAGTCAAAGTCTGCCCTCTGGTGGCATTATGTCCATAGACAGTGGATGGACTTGAGGGCCATTACCCTTTAGGGTCCAAACTGACTGTAAATGTTTGAATATAAATTGAGCTTTGCATTCACTCTAAGATCTTCACTGTGGAGCAGGGCATTAAATAGGAATGCACTGAAGCACTCAAGAGAATTATACCAACTGGAGAAGTTGGGGAGAGAGGATACACACAGCTAGGGACAAATGACACATTATATGGGAACTGCAAGAATTGATTTCCCATTACAAAGTTGTTTTCACAACTAATGAATATTTGAGAAAAAAACCTTTCTAAATAGTAGTTATCAACAGACGTCTGTAAACAAAATTCTGAGACCACAATTTTAACAGTTCATTGCCCTCAAACATTTCCTTCAAACTTCTTGTAGACTAGCTGAAGAAGAAAAGTACCAGGAAGTTTGAAAGGCCAGCTAAATCAGAGGACATTTTACCCTCATCCCACCCTATTAAGAACTCTGTTTTCTCACTATAGAAACAACAAGGAACTGCCTACCACAGATGCTCTCTGTATGCTGAAGTCGAATAGGTAACATTTTGATGAGGCATTTGAGGTCAGGATATACAATTCCTGGGAGATAAACACCATCAACTGCAAATTCTTTTCATTAAATATCAAAATAGCCTCTCTTGAACAAAGGATAAAATAGAAATGGAGGAAAAGCCCACTACATACAGAAATGAACAGGAAATCAGTACAGAAATGAACAGGAAATCAGACAGAGAGATGCACCCAAAATTAGGAATAAAAAGGTATGGTGACTGTGGCTGCTGCATCTTAGTACATGAAACTAGAATTGATGAGTAAAAAAAGCAATATAATGTGTGTGTATATACATATATATTCAGTGTAGATAGACTAGATCAAAATAAAAATAAGTTCAGTACATCACTGAAATGGAAAGCCCACTTATAGACTAAGATCTGTGTACAACATGTAGAAATATTAATTTAATTGACGGTTAGAGTCTATTGACTGGAAACAAACAACCCAAAAGGTTTGGGTAGGGTTAAAATACCCACTACATCTCTGAGTAATCATGTAATTGGGGAATTTACTTATCCTCTTTGTGCTTTCATAGACTTACGTTTAAAATAAAATTAAAATCAACCATGTACTCTTAACATGAAGGTTAAATCAAATGAAAGGGAAAATTGTAATATTACATGCTCAAACGCTATTTTTTAGAAGATTTACTTATTCTGTTTTATGCTTCTGAGTGTTATGCCTGTCAGTGTGTCTGTGCATTGCTGGAATGTCTGCTGCCTGCAATTGATAGAAGAGAGCATCAGAGCCATAGCAGCTAGAGTTACAGACAACTGTGAGTCATCATGTGGATGCTGGGAACCAAACACGGGTCCTCTGCAATAGCAACAAGTGCTTTTTAACCACTGAGCCATTTCTCCAGCTACCATCAAATGCTATCTACTGTTACTATCATTATATCATTATATATATATATATATATATATAATCACTATAATGATATATTACTATACCATTATTCCCAATATATTCCTATTCCTTACACCTATACTAAACTATTCAATAAAATTTTACATTTCACACACTTCATCACATTCTTAATTAAGCCAAGAAATTGAAATGATGACAGAAGCTCCCTTAATCTAATATCATGTGATTATATAATGGTACTCACTCAATAAGGCCAAGGTAAAGAGTCAACTACAAAAATAAAATAACAATGAACATTTAAAGTGCAGGTGATTTCAAGATTAAATCAAGGGAACAAAACCATCTCACTAAGCAGCATACACACTTTTGGCTGGCAAATTATACTTGGATAATTAAATGACAAAAACACCCTTCAAGGTCTGCACAAGTTTGAGCCCAACCAGGTCCCAGTGCTGAGATGGGGAGCAGATACAGGATCTCACCCCTAACCAAGAAGTCTTCTGCACTTTGTAGCCCCTTCCAAAGGAAACAACAGCTCTAGCCAATGGAGTCTCAGTGGATATATTAACCACACTCCAGGGTCTGCCCCCGTGCCCAGGAGTAGTTGGCCAATGCAGAACAAGCTCCATGGTGGTTTTGTAGACTTTTTGCCTCCTGTCGATTTGTTTGGGCTTTTGTTGTTGTTTGTCTTGTTTTATTCATCTTTGGCCTGCATGTTTTGTTTTCTGATTTTGTGTTTTTGTGAGTCTTTGCATGTTTCTTGTTTGTTTGTTTGTTTGAGAGAGAAAAAAGGCATGGAGTTGGGTGGGCAAGGAGGTGAGGAGGAATTGGGAGGAAATGGAGGAAGGGAAAGTGTGTTCAGAATGTCATATAAGCCGGGCGGTGGTGGCGCACGCCTTTAATCCCAGCACTCGGGAGGCAGAGCCAGCGGATCTCTGTGAGTTCGAGGCCAGCCTGGACTACCAAGTGAGTTCCAGGAAAAGGCGCAAAGCTACACAGAGAAACCCTGTCTCGAAAAACCAAAACAGAATGTCATATAAAAGTATGTTTTTAAAAAGATCTTAAAAATGCAGTGTTCAGAGTCCAAAACTATTTGCTTACAGCTCCTCTTATATTCATGTGACTTCTTTCTTGGGTTATCTGGCTTAACATTTGTAATTGTTGTTCTTTAACATGATTTCATGGTTCCACCTTTTAATAATTACATAATACTCTACCAGTTGTTATAGTAACATTTTCAGTATTACTTTTTTACTGTATAAAATAGTGGAAAGACAAATAACTCTGAATCTTTTATTTTGCTCATCAGAGGGCAGGCAGAGTTATGAATTTCATTAGAATTTTGTAAGAATGTCAGAATTACTAATAATTTTGGATAACTTGATATGAAGAGGTTCCAATTTACAAAAACTATGTTTTAGAAGCCGGCCTGCTCCAACAGCACCAGTTGTACCCACAAGGCAACATTCAACTTTCACTCCACTCTAGGTAAATAGTCTGGCTTCATGTTGTAACCAAACCAAAGATATTCTGTTTACATAGTCCAACTCTCCAACTGTTGATCCAGGCTTGGAGAACAGCTTTGTTTGGATATGGTTTTAAAAGTCATAGAATTTTCTGCAAAAGCAGGAGATCTGTAAGTCAAACTTCTTGCATTTTTTTTAGAGAAACACATACATACATACATACATACATACATACATACATACATACATACGTACATACACATGCCTTTTGTTTCTGTAAACAAACACAATACTATGGTAATTGTCAGAGGAGATTTGATTGTTACATTATCTAAGCAAAAAGTGTATTTTAAGCCTTTAGTATATTTGAACCATTCTTCACAGTCTTTTGTTTCCCTTGAAACAATTTAAATCAGAAATTCCTGCCATTTTGTTTCTGGAATGATCCCTAGAAATTGCGAGTGCCATGGTTTCTGTGCTCACATACTTCAGGAAGGAGTAAGCAAGGGGTAAGCAGATGCGAAGCAAAGGCCCACCTCTGTCTTGGAGGAAGACGGGGGATTTACTTTTCAGCCAACTGTGGGAATTGGGAATGGGAGGGGGATTTTTAAAGATAAGCTGGGAATTTCAAATTTTATGTGAGATGTCTTATTTGGAAATATTTTCACTGGAGCAAATGAAAACACAACACCGTGGAACTGGACAGAGCTCTTTTACAGAGCAGATCTGGTCCCATAGCTGCCAGCTGACTCCGCCAACCACCTAATTTGACAACTGAGAAAACAGCCTTGAAGCCCTGGCGGGATGTTACAGACACCAATCCATTGTTTCTACGTGATGTTAACTACTTGAAGCAAAAATGCCTGTGGTTGCTAGACAGACCTTTCTCATTTCTACGTTCAACAGAAATCCAGGAAATGGAGGCTGCTGGAAGCCCACCGAGGTGTGCTGTGATGGACGGTCCACTGCGGCTCTTAGACAGCCAGGCTGCCCTGTCTGCATGCGTCCGGCACAAGCCTGACTCAGCCTGAGAACCACCCCGGATGGCAGCCTGTGCCCCACTCCGCTGCCATCTCTCTTGCTGTTCCACACGGAAACTTATTATCTACCCTATGAAAACACGCTTGTATGGATTTTCAGTGATGCGCCACCTTCAGGTGTGTGAATGCAGCAAGGAATCCATGGTATTTGGATATTTGTGCCTGTTTTAACATCTGTGAAACGAATGTCACCTAGCACATGAAGTTTGAACAGACTGATGCCACGTTGATTTATTGTCCCCCTGTCATATAACTGATAAAAAGATTACATTTGAAATATCTTACTGAGAGCCAGAAATATTTGGTTTGGGATTTTTTTTTTTGTTTGCTTGTTTTCCGTCAGGTGTTTCTGAGGTGTACATTGCAAGCAGGAAATGATCTAAATGTTCGTGTGACAAGGGTACATTGTGGTTTCAATGCCAGCTGATTTCCTAAGTTCATTCTATTGATTATGCAGATTTGAATGAAGAGTCCCACGAGGTAAGGATGGATATGTCACCTTTCTGACTGGATGAGCAATCATACTGCTTGCCAATCTAGCTTACATAAAACTTCCTTAACACATCAGTTGGGTTTTCTTTTTTTGCTTTATTAGAAAAATATAGTTTAACTCAGGAGCAATTTTTAGTTCCATTAAGGAATAACATGTATATTTTGGTTAACTGCTTAGAAGCTGAAAGAGGGCAGTTCATGGTTTTATGCATGGTATCTTGGACGGGATTGGTTGGACTCTGCAAAAGTGCTGACCTCTGGGTAAATTGTATTCCGTATAAAGAGCAGGTGTTTTAGTCTCTGTCCAAACAGAGTTTCCATAGTAAAATGGACATCTCAGGCAAAAAATGGTCATCTGGGCATGTGAACTTTCTTCCAGCTGACTCAGAAGGTGCCATGTTGAAAATTGTTGATGGGCCAGACGGTGGTGGTGCACGTCTTTAATCAGAACTCGGGAGGCAGAGGCAGGCAGATCTCTGTGACTTTGAGGCCAGCCTGGTCTGTAGACTGAGTTCCAGGACAGCCAGGACTGTTGTTATACAGAGAAACCTTGACTCGATTAAAAAAACAAAAACAACAACAACAAAAAAAAAACCTGTTGATGGCTACTTTGTTGTGGAGTGTCAATCTGGTGTGAAGGAATGCCAGCCCTTTGGAAGACGATGGAAGCTGCTCTGTGAGCCAGGACCAGGCAAGAGGGTCTATATGAGCTAGAGCTAAATATCGTGGCTAACCCTGTCCTGAAAAGAAAGTTTGGTCCAAGAGGGATCAAACAGCCTCTAGGACAGAAAACTATAGACTATGGTAAGGACACTGAGAGGATCCTGATCAAAGCATCAAAAGTTCCCCGGACATGGTGTTTTTTCATCTCCAGAAGCACAATGTCAATCATTTACATTTGCCTAGTCTCTGTTTAAAATGCCCAGGCTTTCATCCAGGTTCTTGAATGGAATACAGTTATAACAACAACCATTTAAAGTCCTTGTGCAGTAATTCCATTACAGGCGTCATTGATGGGTCTGTCTCTGTGGACTATTTTTCTTTCTGTTGATTCCAGTTTCCTGCTTCTTTGCATGCCTGGCAGTTCCCTGCTGAGTGTTAAACAGTGAGTTGACTTTGTTGGGAATCAGGCATTCTTCCACAAGAAAGTAGTAATACCCTGGGTATTCTATGAAGCATTTGGGATACACACAGTTTAACTCTTTGGGGTCTAGTTTTTCAATTTTGTCGGGTGTAATCAGAGCAGTGGTAAGTATGGGAGCAGCTTTCTGCAGACAGCAGCTGCTGTTCCCACCAGCGGGAAAAGGACATCCCACCATTCATGGGCATCTGGTGACACTCTGGGAAGGAGAAGGGAAGCATTCTCTGGGTCTTATTTCTTCAGACCACTTTAGGAACTTACTCATTCACATGCAATGAAACACAGAATGGCCCTTTGCCAATCTCAAGGCCAGTTCTCGGTATAGCTGTCCCTCTCTGAGATTATCTTGTGGACTCGAGCCTCTTTGGCTTTTCTTAATTCAAGCTCTTTAATTTAGAAAGACTTTGCCTGGATTTGCCTTCCCAGGCAAGGATTGTCCATCCTTGAAACACAGACAGTCAACAAACTTGGGCAATCTTAGGGAACTCTTTATTTGCTTCCCTGGGATCCCTCAGGATTATGGTTCTCTGTCATATAAGGACCACTGTCTTGAAAACCACAGTTTTACCAGTGTGTCCAGATGTTGCCTTGTTTCCGGTGCGGCTGTAACTCTGGTCCCTGCTGCTCCACTTTGTCTGGAAGAAGATGTCTAAGAGTGAGTCCTAAGCCTGCTATTTGGTCTTGGAAGAACCTCTAAGCCTTGGACTTATTTCCCACCTTTGCAGTAGGGTAATACTGCAATGATTTGCAAATGCAGGTCTATATGGGAAATATTTCATAATCTATATGGTTATGCAAATGAATAACTGTTCATAGTGAATTTTTTCCAAAAGGACTACGGAGCTGGAAGACGGCTCACTTAGTGTGGAGATTACTATTTGTAGTGGTTTAAGTGAGGAATGCTCCCCACAGTCTCAGATATCTGAACACTTAGTATCCAGTAGATGTCACCATTTGAGGAGGTTTAGGTGGTAGAGCCTTGCTGGAGGAAGTTCATCACTAGGGGTAGGCTACGAGATTAAAAAGCCTCCCTACTTCAGTATGCTCTCCCTACTTCATGCTTGCATTTGAATGTTAAGCCCTCAGCTTCCTGTCTCTACACCCAAGCCTGCTGATTGCTGCCATGCCTTGCCACCATAATGAACTCTTAACTCTAAAACCACAAGCCAAAATAAACTCTCTTCCTAAAGCTGCCTTTGGTCATGGTGTTTTATCACAGCAACAGAAAAGTAACTAATATGTCACACAAGGACATGAGTTTGGATCCATAGTACCAATGTAGAAGCTGGTGTAGTGGTGGACTTCTATATCCCCAGCCCTGGGAAGATGGATGTGGTGATATTTTATTTGTGCTGAAATGTGGTGATATTTTATTTGTATGTTAATAAATAAAGTTTGCCTGGAGATCAGAGGAATAGCAAGCCATTAACACAAAAGTCAGGCAGTGGTAGGCATATGCCCTTAATCCCATCATGTGGCAGGCAGGGTCTCTGTGTATTCAAGGATACACTAAGGAACAGTCAAGAATGGTGACACACGCCTTTAATCCCAGTACAAACCATAGAGATCTGGAGGTCTGTACAGACAGGCGGTAACAAGGAAGTGAGGTAGCTAGGCTAAGAGCCAATGAGAGGGCAGAACAGCAAGGCAATAAAAGCCTGGGTAGACAGGAAGTAGCTCTCTTGGGAAGCTATAGCAGCATGGTGAGTTAAGGTTAGATGGTGGCTTTCACTATTTCCCTGATCTCTCAGGCTTTCACACCTATATTTGGCTTTGTGTTTCTTATTCAATAAGACCATTTAGAAATTTGTCTACAGATGGAGACAAGTGGAGCTCACTGGCTATCCAGTCTAGCCAAGTTGCTGATTTCCAGGCTCAGTGAAAGACCCTGCTTGAAAACCTCAGGTGGAGAGCTAGTAAGAGAGATTTCTGTCCTCCACCTGCACATGCACACACATAACAATGTACACATGCACTCACATCCACATACAAACGGCTACGTTCACAGAATCTTTGTTCTCCTTGGCAGAGTCACATGAGGCCTTTTCTCCTGTCCAAGCAGAGCCCATTGCTTTGGTTTTGGACCCTATTGCTAACAGATTGCCTCGTTTTTCACCATGACACCTGCTGCTACAGGGCTTATAGGTCAGTCAACAACATGCCTCCACCCAGAACTCAAAGGACATTAAATTTATGCAAAATATCTCAGAGAGGGTACAGCAACACAGGATATGGTACAAACAACAGAGTCTATGTAGTTTTGAGCAATAAAAAATATTTTTCATTTATACCTCAATTTAAGCAGATAATCATTTTCAATAATCTATGAAGTGGAAATATGCATAGAACTATTAACTGAGGACCCGAGTATGGTTGCAGAACCCATGAAGGGTGCCTCGAAACTAACTGTAACTTCAACTCTAGGGTATCTGACACCCTCTTCTGGCTTCCAGGGACACATACACTTGTGTGGGTGTATGCGTGTGTGTGTGTGTGTGTGTGTGTGTGTGTGTGTGTACGCACATAAACATAATTTAAAATAAAATATTTTTAAAGTGTCCTCCATATATCATCAGACAAATTGCCTAATGTTTTATACAGATCTCTAAGCTAGAATTCAAGAATAATTTTAGCAATTTCTACACATCCCAAATGACCAGCTCTACAGCCAAAGAAACAGATTCACAGTGCAATAATTTGTCCTACAGAATACATTATTTAAAGGAGGTAAGTGTTTCTTGGTTTTCTTTTGCACTTGGACCTGTTGTTGTTGGCAAATAAGTTAATAATAATTTTCCTCGCTGAAATGTGGCATAGTACCTGTTTTACACTGAACACACTTTCTAGAGCCTCTCACTCTATCATTCAAATGTTAGTATATACTTGGACATGGTATCAGTATAAACTGTAATTAGATATTAGCACAATGTTCACTTATATGAAAAAATGCTGCCAACAGTAGCAGTGAAAAATATCAGCAAGATCTTAGGTGCTGCATATTTGGTGGCCTGTGGCTTGGGAGAGAAGTGGCTGGAAGCTAGCTGTGGTAGTTTGGATGTAATTGGCTCCCATAAGCTCATAGGGAGTGGCACTATTGGGAGGTGTGGCTTTGTTGGAGTGGGTATGGCCTTGGAGTGGGTGTGGCCTTGTTGGAGGAAGTGTGTCACTGTGGGGGTGGTCTTTGAGGTCTCTTGTGCTCAAGCTATACCCAGTGACACATTTCACTTCCTGTTGCCTGTGGATCAAGATGTAGAACTCTCAGCTCCTTCTCCAGCACCATGTCAGCCTGTTTGCTGCCATGTCCTGCCATGATGAAAACAGACTAAAAACTGGAACTGTAAGCCACCACAATTAAATGTTTTTATTTATAAGAGTTGTCATAGTCATGGCATCTCTTCACAGCAATATAAACCTTAACAAAGACAAGCTACTGGACCAAGTCCCAGATTTGGATCCTGGCTCTTACATTGTTTAACAATGTGTACAACAGGCTCAGCTGTGTCAAAAAGTAGACACAGTAAGAGAAATCAGACTATACATTTTAAAAACTGTTGTTAGATTTAAAAAATAATAAAATGAAGTGGTGGACACATTGTCTAGTTATCAGGGAGTGTCCACTTAATAATGTTCACTTTATAATAATCATTTTCTGATTCTTTCTGTTATCATTTATAAAGTGGCAATATAAAATATTATCAATAACATGGTGACCTCAAAGTATGGTGAGTGAAAGACAAGATCACTCCTTATTACCAGCTGCTCACCCAACTGTAGCTGAAGTTATCCTGTTCCTGCCCAGCTCCTGTGGCCCTCAGACCTAAGCAAACACACAGAGATTTATATTACTTACAAACTGTATGGCCTAATGGCTCAGGTTTCTTGCTAGCTGTTCTTATATCTTAAATTAACCCATTTCTATTAATCTATAAGTTGCCACGTGGCTTGTGGCTTACCAGTATCTTAACACATTGCTTCTCATCATGGTGGCTGGCAATATCTCCCTGCCTTAGCCTTCCACTCCCCACAATTCTCCTCTCTCTTTGTCCTGCCTATCCTATACTTCCTGCCTGGCTACTGGCCAATCAGCGTTTTATTTATCAATCAATCAGAGCAACACATTCACAGCATAGAGAACATCCCACAACACCCTACCATCTTCACCTTTAAAACTGGATCACAAGTTCAGACAATTTTAAAGATGAATCATTCCTGGACTGGCAATATTTTAATCTTTAGTTTTTATTTTGAATTGAGAAGACTGTAACATTTAAATTCTTTTAAATATCTTTTTTATCTGATTGGATGACGATTTATGTTTGGGGCTCTACTAGACAAAATAGTGGCTAGAAATTAATTATCAGCTGGAGAGATGGTTCAGCAGTTAAGAGCATTGGCTGCTCATCCAGAGGACCCAGGTCCAATTCCCTGGTTCCACATGGCAGTTCACAACTGTCTGTAACTCCACTTCCAAGGGATCTGACTCCCTCACACTGACATACATGCAGCCAAAACATCAATGCACATAAAATAAAAAAGTAAATCATTTTTTTAAGAGAAGTAAGAATCAACTAGACACAAACCATTTTTGGAACACTTGGCAGAGTAAAGAGTGAGGTTAAAAATCTGTTCAAATTCAATGAACTAAAAGGAAAAATTATTAGCGTCCTTAGGCACTGTGTTAACCCTTTCACTGTTGCATAGGTTGTCACTGAGAGCTGTAATTCTCAAATGCTGTTGGTTTGGTTTTCTTTTTTGCAGGGGGTTGGGGGAGACAGCGGGTGGTGGTATTGTTTTTCCAGACAAGAAGCCCATGGTGATGGAATGCAAATCTTCTAATTTGGGATGGAATGGTGGTGAAATTACAGGCATCCTCTTAGTTTGCCTGGTCATCCCTGAGCTGCTGGGACTCACAATTAGAAACGCCTTATTTTGCAGTGAACATTGAGAACCATGACCAGATGCTGATATATAACTAGAAAGGTTTAATTCAGAGAAGAGGCGCTAGACTTGGGCAGTTTTATGAGCAATTTGAAAGGACACGCTGGAGTTACAAAACAGGTATTTGTCTCCTGAAGTGAGGAACAGCACCCAGGCCCTGGCAGAGAAGTTGAAAACAGTCTGAACAAGGTCCTTTTTCATGTTTTTGTTTGAGAAAGGAAGAACTCGTGTGAGGTTATGTATTGTATGTTCTCAAGTGTGCTGCTTCCAAATATGGCTGCCTTTTGTGTTCATAACTGGAGTGACACTGGGAAGCAAATCTTTGCCTATCTGTCAATGACTGACTGGGATTTGAGTACTTACTAGTCTGGGATTCTACCACAGGTATTCTTTGAGGCTCATATTTCAGTTTAGAAGCCACACATCGACAGGACAGAACTGATTCCCACATCTTTTTGACATCAGCACAAGCTTATCTCTAGCTCAGCCTAAAGTTCTGTGAGACCAGTTAAGCTTGATTCCATTGGGAGGTTAAGGGAGAAGGTAGAGGGCACTAATTCCCCTCTAGAGAAGGGAATCAGGGCTTGGGGCAGAAAGCTGTGAAAGGGGACGTGGACCCTGCTAAATGCCATTCTACCCTCTCCCTGACGTAGACAAGCTGGATCTCTGGTTCAATTTACTGGAACGATATTTTTATACGATACAGCCTCTTCTGTACAGTGGTTAAGTGTACAAGGTGACCCAGTTCTTAAGGACATTCTGGGCTCTGGGAATATGGTGTACACTCATAATCCCTGCGAGAAGGCAGAGAGTTCTAAGTCAGCCTGAGCTATATAACAAGGCTCTGTTTCAAAAGTAAAATAATAAAAAGCTATGAATATGTCGATATTAGTTGTTTGAAAGTTGTCCAAATGACTGTCCAAGGCTCAGAAATGCATGCACACCAAATAAAACAAGTTATCATTTGTAAGGGACCATCAAAATCATAGTTTCTTATTAAATATCATTTTAGTGGGAAGAATATATATTATGAAATAAGCTTTTTAAATGGTATAATTTTCTGTTAAACTGTTTCCTAATAATATTTAATTTTTGGTTTAGAACTATTTAAAAGGTACTTACTTCACAAAAACATTAAGGAAAATTTTCTTTGAAAAGTAATACTAATGGAATTAGTTTTCTTATCTTTATCAGAAATCATACTGCTTTCCAAATCTCTTAGATCCCAGAACACCCAATCATCGAGCTGTTATTACTTCTTTCAATGAAGAGAGTTTTCCTTTTCTTACCATTTTCTACTATTGAGGAATTCTCTAGTTCAAGCCTGTACGTCAGCAGACTCTTGGGAGAGGCATGACACTATGTATGTGTTTTCTCCTCAGGCCCATTTGCTAGAAATAGTAACAAAGACCTTTACTTAAGCTGTAAAAAATCAAATTAACAAGAATGATACCGTTAATCTTCATGTTCTTGTTTCCATCCTTTAAACACAGATTGCTAAATACATTTGCTCCCTACTCATTAGAAGTCTTGAATGATAGCAGAGCAGGGGAAGGCATAAAGATTATGAAACACAACACCAATTAAAAAATAAACAATATCAGAGTTGTTTGTTCTCAAGTCATCTGTATAATTTCAAAGTGAGTAGATTTGATTTTTCCATTAAATACTTTTATTCCTTCTTATATGGGTATGGATGGGCACAGACACATAATGCATACATACATACATATTTTGAATTTTCTTATTGAGCTTGAAGATAAAGTAATTTAAATGGAATAAAAAGTCCTTGAAAATATTTTGAATTTGGTAATATCCCAGGACTTAAGCACATTGTGTCTGAGAAGGCAGATATTTTACTGTTAACAATGCCTTTTAACTTCGTAGCTAGAGGAAAGGAACTTTACAGTTACCTCATACCTGCTTGGTGACTATCTTCTACCATGATGGTTGAAAACTGAAAGACCACAGGGACTTAGACAGTTGAGTAAATGTGTGGGGCATGGGTGCCAAGGACGGTGGGGCCTGTGACAAGTAGAGAATCAATAGACTCTCCCACTGTTACTGTCCCACTGTAAAAGAATTCAGTTTTGACAAAAGAATTTATAGCAGCCCTGTTTAAATGAAACCTGATTGTCTTCAAAGGCTACCTTCAACCGCCAATGGTCAATAGATCCAAGACCACATTCGTGAACCCATACTGTTTTTCTTACCTGTTCTCAGTATATAATCCAGCCTAAGTATATGCCTGACTCCACATCAAGGCAACAATACTCAACTGCTCTAAACTGATCATGTTTGCTTCCCAACTAAATGGCATCTTCTTGTAAAGGTACAACCCCTCTTTAATCTTCAGCATTAGATGACTGTAAACCTAGCTGGCTTGCAACCTTGCATTAATAAGATTAATGAAAACTAATTACATATATTGAATAAAAGTTTCCCATGAAGTTAATTTTTCTTTTTAGATTAAGAATTTTAATTGATAGAATGAATCACTTAGAAAAATTGCAGAAATACTTTCTCTTGAATATATATTATATTATTTTATATTATATTGATGGTAACTCTACAGAACCAGAGGGAAAAAGATGAAATACAAAAAATTAAGATGTTACAGCATCGCCCTTAACCAGTGTAAAGCAGCATGTCCATGAGCAGAGTTCCACTGGCCATACTAGTTAACAAAGGAATCAAGTTACCATTGATAAACTGACTATTACATAATTTACTTTATAAACCAAATTACATTTTAGCTTATTTAAACACACACACACACACACACACACACACACACACACACACACACACACACACGACACACACTGGCTAAAATTTCCCCCCATTGGAAACACTCTGGAATTTGTATTTTAAAAGTCTAAGGTGGCTCCAGGCTTCTATTACTTGTGCTGTGGTTGAAAAGTGACATCATTGAACGTGTAGTTGGAAGACAGGCAGGTATGACATCCCTTTCTCAAAGATAGGTTGACAGCTGCCTTCAAATCCTGAGCTTCGACAGTAAAGGCAATTTGTTTTTAATGTTTGGTCTTGTGCAACTGTGTTATTCCAGGAAATAAATATAACTGCATTGCTAAGGATAATGGCTGGAATGTGTTTAAGACTGACATTATGTTAATGGAACATGGAGAAACAGAAGGAACAAGAACTTCAAGAACATATTACACCAGGGATTCATTGTACTCATTACAAATAAAATCAAATTACTACTATATGTGACATGTGTAAGTCAAATAAAACTAGAGATGTCAAAAGCACAAGTGTTCTATAACTGGTTTTGTTTGGCTCATCAAATTCTTTATAAACAAAACACATCAATAAGGTTTATGTTAAAACAAATGAGACACATCGCTTACTGCAAGAAAATTGAGACATTACAGAAAGAAGGATGACAAGCATAAGTAAATAAGCCAAGTGTCACATGTTAGTCCTTAGCTCAAGAGGTGAGATAGGTACCTACTCACAACTTTTGAAGAAATTAAGAATATAAAACTAGACTAACATATTAAATATTCAAGTATAAAAACTAACAGGAAACGCATAAAGAGGCCTGTGATAGCTGCATCCCACACAACGGGAACTAAGAAAATTTGAATATCAAAATGCTTTAAAATTTCCAAGTTAAGAAAGGAGCATAAAACATGCCTTTAACCAGCAATGAATGTCCACAGCCTTGTTTAAAACTGTGCTTATCACAGCCTGTCAAACAGAACTGTCTGTGAGAACTGAAACTTTCTACATCTGTGTTGTCCATCAACTACATGTCCACTAAACAGTTGAGATGCTTAGTAGGAACTAAGAGACCAAATTTCTACTTTTTGTAGTCAAATTAATTGATATTTAAATCTCAGGACCCACACCTGGCCAATGGCTGTTGTATTGGACAGTGCATGTCCACAGATTTTTGTATCACTAAGCTGTTTTCTATTCTTTTAAATGTACTAGTCAGGCTTCCCTACTTGTAAAAGTTGGTTTTATCATAAACACTTTGGACCTGTAAAACAAACTCTAAAATGCTGTTTACACATTTCAATCAATAAGAGATCAGAGTTCCTTAGTTGTAAGTTGGTAAAAAATTTTAAAGGGATATTACCGAGTTCACAAGGTCCTTCTGTAAACAAACACCGTCTGGATTTCAGCATAGTGCCTACAGCTGGAAACAGGGCCTTTGGGTCTAGTTGGCAGGAAACCAGGGCACTGTTGCTAGTTAAGAGGACTGGAAGACCATCAGCTCTTTAGAAGCAACAAAAATGGCTCCTTAGAATGAAGAATGTTGGTTCTGTTAGCCTTAAACTGAAATGTTCAAAAAAGAAATGTATAATGTATCTTCTGTGTTCGCTATTCTTAAGCAAGGTGTCACAGTTATTTGAGAATTTTTCTTGCAAATGTGAATGTTGGGAATGGGATGTCTTTGGACATGTTGGGAAGGGAGTCAGAGTCAAGACTAGAACCTCTTCCGGAAGGAGCACTCTGGATTGGCTGCCTGGCTTCTTCCACCTGGGGCTGATGGGAAATGACAGAGAATGAGCTCCTTCCTCTTCAGTGCTGTTGTAGTCAGGGTTTCTATCATGGTGCTAGCACACCATGGCCAAAAACAACTTCAGGAGGAAAGGGTTTCTTTCCTCTCACAGTTTGTAGCCAGTCCATCATCCTGGGAAGTCAAAGTAGGGACTCAAGGCACGACCCTGGAGGCAGGAGCTGATGCAGAGGCCATGGAGGGGTGCTGCTTCCTGGCTTGCTGCTCATGACTTGCTCAGCCTGCTTTCTTATAGAACCCAGGACCACCACCCAGGACACTGCCCACAGTGGGCTGGGCCATCCCACAATCACTAATTTAGAAAATGCCCTACAGACTTGCCTACAGGCCAGTGTTTTGGATGCATTTTCTCAATTAATAGCCCTTCTTCCCAGGTTTAAGTCTAGGTTTAAGTGAAGTAGACAAAAATAAATAAACAAACAAACAAATAAATAAAAAAAGCACAAGAGCACTTCAAAATACATCATGTCAACTGGGCCTGGGGGTTATAGTCCCATAAGCCTCAGTTCCTGGGACAGAAGCTGACACAGGAGAATCAAAAACACAAAGTTTGCCTGCGTAACTTAAGAATTAATACTCAGTCTCAAAATATAAAAGTTTTGGGATTTATTTTGTTTTGTTCTTGTTCTTATATTTGTTTGTTTCTTTTTTAAAGGCTGGGATGTGACTCAGTAGCACATCATGTATAAGGGCCGAAGTTCAATCCCCAGTACTGAAAAAACTTGTATATTGTCTTACTATCTTTCAAACTGGAAGAAATATTTGATATAGTTTGTTGCATTTGTTTCCAAAGCTGACTTTTTAAATTTCATAACATGCCTTGCCCAGACTCCTAAGTTTCTCTACACACACACACACACACACACACACACCACAAACTCCAAAGATACGCAGTGACAACTCTGTAGAATGTGACTATTTTTATCTTCAAGATTAAAGTAGTCCTAAATAGTTTCCTCACACCACCACCCTGGGGTGCCTTCCAGAAAGATTCTCCTACGTGCCAGCGAGAAAAAGAACAAAGTCACTTGTAACATTTGTGTGTCCACCTAGCACCCATCTAGCTTTTGCTTTAGCAGAATGGAATCACGGTGTGTTCCCAGTGGCACTCACGGCTTTTTCATCCCTCTAAATAGAACAGGGAAGCTGCTGAAGTTTCCTTTCCCTACTAGTTGAATTAACGAAGTACCCCCTTCATGAAAAATATCAGGTCCACTACAGAAGAGGATCTCCAAAACAGTATCAGACCACTGTGTTACTCTCTAAGGGACCAGTGTCCTACCCTGTGACTCAGTGTCTCTCACGGGTTTACAGGACCTCTGTCCCTGACTAATATTACCCCCGCATTATCATTAGAGTAGGGAGAGGTTTGCAAGGGGAGACTGAGACATACCGGCATTCTGAAAGTGAGCAGGTCTAATTTTAAGGTCTTAGTCTTTAGACTCCTGACAGTGAGTGAATGCATACCAAACCTGGATGCTGATGAGACCACAATCACTTCCTGGCTAGCCTTTTCACCCCTCGCACAACGAGAATGCAGCACAGGGCAACCACCAAAGGCTGGAGGGCCCTTCGCCAAAAGCTTGCAGCTGTCCCGCATGGTTTACTGTCATCATATCATACATGGTTACTATGATAGTGTTTGTATTTAACGTTATGGAAAACACATTCTTAATCCATGCATCAAGCAAATAGAGTAAAGGTGGAATTTTACCCTTCCCTACTTTTCCCACCATTGACTATTAGGGAAAACTGACGACAGATACAATTTTGTAGATATGAGACCCTTACCTGGTGATGACTTCCAGGGAGGGTTGCAGTGACTTATCTGGATAAAGTACCAGCCATTTTCTACCAATCTATCTTATGTTAAGTCTGAAAGAGAAAAATATTAAAGTGATTCACAAAGGTGGTCATATTTTTATTTTTTAATTAAATAATTATTAATACTGCTTATTAAGACTGTTTGAGGAGAAAATGAAGCCATCTGTTTCACACTGAGAACGTATTTTCCCTAGTATGGAGTTAGGCTGTCTTGTATCCTATCTTCTTCCTGACGGTGATTAACAATCCTTCCCAGTGTTTTACAGACACTTAGCAAGGAGGACCAGACTTGGTGAAACTGACTCTGAAGACATACTCTTAGATGCAAACTATGACAATGGATTGGGCTTTTACTTATGAATCTGGAGTTAAACTTTGCTAATATTCTCTTTTTATTATGAGGTTTAAGCAAGTGTTATTATACTATAGTTTGAAAATCTCATTCTGAAAGACTGTTTTCTATTTGACTTTGTCATATAAGACCCACATGTCATATAAATGTTGTTACACAATAATGTAAATATCTTACTCTAATTTTGTCTCTGAGTTTACTTCCCAGAGATAGATACTTTTCTTCTTTATCCCTCTAGAACTCAAAGTATACATACGTGCACACAGTTGTGCACATTCATGCTCTCTTAACTAAGATTTTACTTCTCTGCTCACTGCTGTCATTAATCTTTTCGTTTTATTTAGCCATATTTCCTTTGTCAGCACACGTAAAGCAATGTTATTCATTGATAATTTATTTGGCCAGCCTATTCTTAAGACCTTAAATCTCTTTTATCCAGCTTCCCTTTTGGCTGCTATAAAACATTTCAATGCTCATATTCATACATAGATGTATTTATACTTAGTGAACATCAATAGCACAAATCCAAAGTAGAATTATTGAACTAAACTGTTTGTATATTTGTTAACATTTTGATGGATAGTTATAAAATACCACTTAGCCGGGCGGTGGTGGCGCACGCCTTTAATCCCAGCACTCGGGAGGCAGATGCAGGCGGATCTCTGTGAGTTCGAGGCCAGCCTGGTCTCCAAAGCGAGTTCCAGGAAAGGCGCACAGCTACACAGAGAAACCCTGTCTCGAAAAACCAAACCAAACAAAAAAAAAAAATACCACTTATAAAGTTTGTAATAAAAGTCTGATGCCAAAATTTTTCATAAAAACCTTCTTTATGTGTGGTTTGGATTGGCATTTCAGTACCTGTGGATGAAACTGAATTTTTCAACTTGTAAATTTTAGGAGTTTTTCTACTATTTCACTTAGCCATTCATAGTTTCTCATATTAAAGGATGAATATTAGTTATAGAAGCTAACATTTTACATGTCATGTGTGGCAAACAGCTTTCACAGATTTGCAGTTTATCTCTGGAGTTTGTTTATCATGCTGTTTATTATCTAGCCATTTATTTGTTTATTTACTTATTTATTTATTTTTAGGTAGCTAGATTCATCGGTAGTTTCTATTATGGATTTGGAAGATTCTACAAAGATTGTTTTAAGCTGCTCAGTTACCTAAAGGGACTGCATACAGGTGACACAGAAAACCCAATATGAAGATCATCTTAGTCATAGTGTCATAACAGAAGGATTTGGGGCATTATCATCATTATCAAATACATTTTCATTTTCATAAGAAGATTTTTCACTTAAAGTACTATAGTGATGTAAAAGCTGTGGGCTTTCTGTAAGACTGCACTAAAGGAAGAGAATTAAGGAAATCATCAGTTTTACGGTAGCACTCTTCAGAGTGTCAGCGGTGGTGGCTAAGGCAAGAAGTCCGAGGGAGTTCTGGGGAAAGTAAGAGAAGGCCCACGGCACACACAAAGTGGAAATGGGAAACTAGCAGAGACTCACTAAGGAAGTTTAGAATACACACACGCAAAGATAAAAAGAATGAATCTTGAATTAGTAACCCTCTAGGGCTTTCCAGATCTGTTGTACATTTTTATTGATCTTTTTGTTGTAGTTCTGCTTTATGAATTTTCTGGCATTAATAAAAATAAATGATTTTACTCACAAATCAGTAATAATAAAACTATATTCCTTTCATTAGCCCACCAAGAACCTACGTCCGGCTTTAACAGTATTTTGACAAGCATACATAAAGCCTTGTGCTCACAGAATTGTACTTGTGAGTTGTGTTTTATAAGTTGCTTATGAATACGTTACCATTAAATGTTATTAAAATATAAGATACATACATTTTGACTTTATACTTCTCGACCATATTGCTTAAAATTGTGGCTGCTTGGTACTGTTGGCGAACCTCTTCTCTTCAGGTTAAATTTCAAAGAGTATTTAAGAACTCAATACATAGAAAACACTTCAGATTCTCTTCTATTACAGATAAAGTGACAGCAATGAACTGTGGGCAGGGAACGGATGGGAAACATCACGGTGCGGTGTGCTTTATTCACAGTACAATGTCTTTTATCTAAAGTGACATCATCTGAATGGAAAGTTAGCCATTAAACCTGACTTAATGGAACATTCTCATTCAAGAAGAATTACATATAAATTTAGAGTCATGAAGAAATGTAATTGATTGAACACCAAGAAAATGTGGGTCAAAGAGTAGAGAAAATTCTGATAAAATTGTAAGCATATGACATTTGTTGGAGGAAGTAGTACAGAATGATTTAATCTGTTTGGAAGAAAAAAGAAACTAATGTAAGTTGTCTACACTCACAGGGTGGGCTCGGTAAAGCTGGTGAGGGAGGTCATTGATACTGCCTCGCTTGTTAGCATTGAGAAACTAACTCCACCTGCTGCCTGTTCACATCTTCTATGTACTATACTACCTCTCCCATGTCCACTGTATGGTATGCTGATGTCTCTGAGTTGAGTTTTGCCCCAAGTCTTTCCCATAAATGTTAAATTCTGTACTGCTAAATCTGCCTGTATGCTAAAGTTCTAGATCCAAGCAGCAGGTAAAATTCATCACTGAGAAAATTGTGACAACTGTCCTGGTAGTGGGACATGATTCTCAGACACGACCCCAGGGAATCCAGGCTTGGCTCAGTCTTTCAGCCAACTTCAGTGAACTTCTGGCAAAGCAAAAAGCATTTGGCTGGGTCTCTCTAACAAGGGTCAGAAATCTTCAGGCATTGGGAGGAATCCTTCAGGAACTAAAGTATTTGGAGAGTCACTGGCTTAAAAGAAATCACCACTTACTTGGAGCCTGACCACTTTATAGCTAGAATCTACTACAGTGTTTTTAAACCATACCTTAGCTAAGTAAGAGCATATACTGAAAGCTGAAGGTAAGATGTGATTTAAGTTGGCATCTAGACATGAACCACCACTCCCAGTTCATGTGGTCCTGGGGAAGAAACATACATGCTAGGCAAAGACTCTACCAACCAGGTTAAACTCCCAGCCCCCAGAAAGTTAATTTTAAACACCCAGCACATTTTTCCTCCATCTCGTAAGAACCATCTTTGTATATTTTTCAGGCTGCTCTTGAACTCCTGATTCAATGGCACCTCCTACCTCAATTTTCCAAGCAGTAATGACTATAGACTATACTGTGCCCAGCTACATTTTTAGAAAGCTTGACTGAGGAACAAATGCTACCCAGGCTCCACCCTTCACGTGCACACTAAGTGATGCATAGCCATACTTTTAGTAGTTCTTCCAGCTGATAGCTGAAATTTCTAGATTTCTTATTAGTGCACTTTTAAGTCAGATATTATAAATAAAAGAGTTGTTCTTAGTGTTCCTCTTCTTTGATTTCAAATTGTAACTAAATAAATTCTTAAACCATCAGCTTTCAATAAAAAGAAGGTTGCCTAGTGTAGGACAATGTGGCAAAGACCATGGCTTTGGGGTATGGATTACCATGTTTAAATCCTAAGTGTTACCACATTTGGTCATCTTTTTATTTCCATTATTTCTTAGTATTCTGACTGGTAACATGAAGATACATAGAGACTATGTCATAGAGTTTTCTGAAGGTCAAATGAAGAACATTTACAAAATGAACACAATGCGGCATATGATATATGATGGATAAATTTTAGCTTTATTAAAAAAATTTTATTGGGGGTGGGAGGTTTCTCTGTGTAGCTGTTCTGGAACTCGCTCTGTATAGCAGACTGACCTGGAAACCCAGAGATTCCTTACCTCTGCCTCCTGAATTCTGGGACTAAAAGCATGCTCAACTACCTCCCAGTTTTAAAACATTATCTTATACAAAGGTCAAGAAAATAACATCTAAGATAATCACTTTAAGGAAGGCATGAGTATCAAGGCTTTTCTGTCTTTAATGTATTTGAACCACCCAGACATCTTGTGAAAATGAAGATTCTTATTCAAGAAGTCTGAGATTTCACATTTCCATAAATTCTTAGATGATTCTCAGGAAGCTAGTCTATATACTACCGCACCTTCGGTGACTGGATGCTTGCTTCTAATTGAAATGTGGTAAGTCTGAATGCAGACAGAGCTTGACTTGCCTCAACACATTCAAAACCTTTCATCGCCTTTAATTTAATTTTTTCATCAGTTTTACTCTTTCCTTGGCAATATTTATTTAGATTGAAAATGGTTTTACTGTCTATTTCCCGGTGAGATTGTCAAGCCTTTTTATTGTGGATGATGAGATGAAACACTAGGTAGGTTGGAAAGGTAGTTGCACTGTCACACTTTTCCTCAAATACAATGTACATGCACAGTGCTTGGTAAGAGACTCTGAGGGTGCACAAATGTGATCCATAATATTAAGGGAGTCTCAGGGAGGAATGGAAGGGGCTGCCATTATTGGAGAAGTGGGGGAAATGAACAGTGCAGCCACACCAGACACCCATCTCACCTAAACACCAAGACAAGAGGAAGAATGCTTTTCAAATGTCTCTCTTTCTCAGCATACCCTTAGCCTGACCAACGCTGCAGGCCAAAGACCATTTTTGTACTGTGACATGTCCTCAAAGGCTGAATGTCACTCTGCTCCATACTATTGCCTTTGCAAGAACCCCCTACTGCTGATACAGATTTCACAGACAATTCTTCGTTTTCCAAAGCAGTATATTATCTTTGATTCGTATAAAATGAGCAAATATCTAAGCAACTCACAGAGTTAATTAGCAAGCATAGAGTTTCTTTACAAACAAGTACATAACGACATGTATGTGTTTCCAATGTTCTTGCTCTGTGGTTAATCAAGACAAATAGTTAAAAGTCATTGGCCTAAACTAAGACTTTTATCACTCCGTGGAAATCATGGTGTCTTCAATGTATACAAAATGAATAAGAAATCAGTTGATCGAAATCAAAGGATCATTAATCACATGATTTAAAATTCGGGAAGCATCCAGAACTAGGAAAGACGGGCTGCTGCTAGGAGCAGGGTGGACTCATTGCTCACCTGTTTCCCAAACTTTTAAATGTTGTAAACATAATTGAACATGAAACTCTCGAAAACACTCTTGGGTATGGGAGTTATAACAGTAGTTAGCACAGTCTAGACACTTGTCTCCACTTAAGACCTTAGAGGAAGCACAGAAACAAAACTTAAAGTAAGTGCTTCTAAATCGACCTATAAGAATACAGTAGAACAAAGGAATCATACAGCATTCAAACCATATATGAAACTCTTCATTATAAAAGAAATTTGAAACACGATTTTATTTTTTATATGCAAAGGAACTTTCTTTTCTGAATATCTGCTATGAAAAGAATTAAAAATCAGCAAATATTTCCTGGTGATACAGCTGTACACAACAGTAATATCCATTTGCCATTTTTATGCATGTTCTAAATATATATATTGTTTTGTATTCCCATCTGATGTTAAAGTAATAACTCTAATGAAACTTCTGGCAAATTTGTACCTCGAGATTTCTTTTCTGGGAGGCAAATGCTGTATTTTAGAGCTTTTAAGGTTAATAGTAGTCATTTGCCAAATCAGTTGAGTATTACCTTCTACCATTTAGGTAAAACTGAGTAAAAGTAACCGTAGCCATCAAGTCATTAAAAAGTGGATTTTCAGAACCTAAAATCCAGGGAAAGGAACAGTGATAAATAAAAGGCTAATGGACAGGAATCTGTGCTGGCCACCAAAAACATGCAAATGGGAGAGGAATTCCATCTCTGTCCCTGTACAGATTTGAAAGCAAAATACAGCAGCTCTCTGCTGTCTGCCCTGGAAGGGCATTGTGAAAGCACAGAGAAGACTCACAGCCATCATTCAAACTGAGCTTCCAAGTCCTTCGCCGCTGAGTACTTCACTGGGGTTCACAGTAAGCATAAGATTAAACTTTTCTTTCCTTGGCACAAGCCAAATTAGCTGTCACTGTTAATTAGTAACACAGTATCCACAGTCCTAAGCAACAGCCACCAAAGGCAGCAAAAATAAGCTCTAAAGTGTCAGGGACAATTCTTCCTCCAAACTAGAGAGGAGACAAAGCCGAAAGATCCATAGATGTGTCCTCACACTGACCCTAGTAAGACAGAAGGCTCAGTACGCCTGCCTCAGACACTGTGGTGGACCGACATTTTGTGAGCCTCGGGATGAGGAAACCTAGTCTCTTCTGAGGTGGTGGACACTGAGGCCGGTTCAACTACCACCAAGAACGAGCAGAACTAGAAACCAAGGCCTTGTGAAGGGGAGAATAAACCAAAATCAACAACAAAAACACGAACAAACAAAAAACAAGGAGTCCAGGAAGAGAAGGAGGAATCTGAAAATTCAGTAAATGTTAAGACCTTGCAACTTGAGGTCACTCCCTACACCTCAAGCATTATATATTATACATTATAGGAATTGTCACCTATGATTTTGAGATGGACCAGTGGAGCTATTAGGAAACAACGTGTGTCCAGAGAAGACAAAAGGAAAGTTAAACAGTTTTGAAGACTCTAAGCATGGGCTAACAAGATAACCATTTTAGACTTTTATTTTGTCAGCAATCAGCCAGAAGCAGAAACCATCCAGGGTTTTTAATAGCTGGGGGAGACCTTCTGGGCAGTGACCTGAGACTCAGACTTGTTAAACAAATCAAAACACTCTTAATATCATGCAGCTGATTTGGTGGGAGGACAAGAGGAGTTCTTGGGAATTAGCAGGAAAATGATCCCGGATGGAGAAGTGATTGTCCAAGTGGGCTGTTAGGAGGTAAACACCACAGGTAGTGTTTGTTTGTTTGTTTGTGGTTAAACCAAGGAGATGAAACATTAAAACAAGACTCTTGGGTTCCTTTTGGGTTCTTTTTTTTTTTTTTTAATAGAAAATTTTAAGGAGGGTTAAGGTCTTTGCTAAGGGCAATAAATACAGGCGCCCCCGGCCCCTATGGTGGTAACTATCCAAAAAAGAAAATTGTTTTTGGGAATAAAGTACCTTGAAGAAGAGGCCAGTTACTGACTGAAGAGAACAGAAGGGGGTAAGTTTGCTTGATATCTGCTCTGTTGCTCTCTCTTCCTGGAATGACACAGGAAATTAATGTTGCCAACTTCCAAATGTGACCTCAGGGCACATAGAGTGCCCAAACTTTCCTGCGAAAAAGTCTCCTGGGAGTCAGAGGTGGGTTTTTATGCTTAATGCAAACATTAGTAAACACCGGTAGCCAATGACACTATGCTTGACCAAAGACAAGGAGACAGGACTAGCCTTAGGGAGGATCGGCTTGAGTTTTCTGCAGACCACCGCAGTTTGGGGTTGCGGAGACACTGGGCTAAAGGAACGGGCAATGGGTAGAATGGAGAGCCCTGCTCTCGGTTCAGTACTGAAAAGAGACCACTGAAATCCTGCAGGGACTCTAGGCCAAGTCTGCCTGTTAAGGTGCGGCAACCTGCTTCTCCAAGCCCCAGTCTGAGGAATCAAAGAGCCGCTGGGAACACCAGCAGTGATGGAGTTTGGCTCACCTACCGACTGTCTGATGGCAATGACCCACACGTGGGGTTTGAGGGAAAGCAGAGAAGGACAATGCGGGGTCCTTGGCAAACAGAGAGGGGACACTCTGAAACTCAAAGTGGCACAACTTCAAATGGATGGCCTCGCGGTCAATAGGCCACGGTTGAATTCAGGTCGCAGTTAAAATACAACAGTTAGTTAAAAGCACAGAGGGAAGTTGGTTTGCTTGCCTCCCATCTCTGTAGATTTCTAGCCTGCACTCCGAAGAGTTTGATCAAAACATTATGACTCTTTCGGAGCACGCTGCAAATGAGCGCAGTTTCCTCCCAACCTGTTCTGGACAAGGGCGGCCAGCTCCAGTCTGCGCACTGGCCGGGAATGTGCTCGCTCCCCTGGGTACCCCGGGTCCTCACCTCCCAGTACTCCCGGTTCAGATGCCTTGACAAGGAACTGACCCCTCCAGCCCCTGATCACCACGCTGGCGGGACGCCTGGGCTAGGACTCACCGCACCCGGGAGAGCGCCAGAGCTGGGAGAGCCGCCGCACTGGTACCGGCCTCAGACACCCGAGCCACCCGGGGAGCAGGACTCACGCCCGGTGTCCTCTCCAGCCACACAGCATCACCCAGTCCCTCGCAGCTGCCTGGCGATCAGCAGCGAAGCGCCTCGGTATTTATAGCCTAGGGGGGCGTCGCTGGTCCCTAGCCTAGCCTCTGCTTTGCACTCCTCCCCCGCCCCGCCCCGCCCCAGACCCTGCATCCAACCCTCTCCCTCTCCGGATTCTGACGGAGTCTTCTCTGCTGCCAGTCACCCATTGTCACTTCCCAGATCCGTGCTCGGCTGGTCCTGTATCCCTCATCACAGCCTGAGTGTTGAAGATGGAGGGAGGTTGGGGTAAGGCCACATGAATTGACTCCAAAGTGCTCCACTCAGAAAGGGGGAAAAAAAAAAAAGGAAAACTTTTAAGGATGAATTCGGGAACTCCCTTGTCCTTGCTGTGGCTATCTCGAAATTTGACGCCCTTGTGGATCACAGATGGTATGGGTTAATTTCAGAGTCGTAAAATGAAAGAGTTGATTATCAGTTCCTCCTAGTTTACAGGTGGCTCGAGCTGCATTTATTTAAAAATAAAAACAGACTGCCAGAAACAAATAGCATAAAATATGTGAGAACAAAAAGGAATCCAATTCTTTTTTAAAAAAGAGAATACTTTCCCGGTGCATTGTGAGGCCTGAACTACTGTGATACCAAACCCAGGCAACACATTACAAGAAGATGTCAGACTAACCACTTCTGTGAATGGAGAGCAAATCCTCAATGAAGTGCTAGCAATTCAAATCCAGTGAAAGATAAAGATACTGAGATCAGGATGCGCCCTGCTCAGAGTTACTCCACACTGGGAAACAATGGCTTTTCAGACTGCAAGAGGTTCTGTTTACAAGCAGCATTGACTTCATTTTGAGAAAAAAAAAAAATGCAAAAGTAGAGTTCACACCTTGATGGGCATGTAAACACCATCTGTCTGGCACCAGCCTTGAGGCACAGACAGATTAACAACTTGTTCCTTAAAGCAGAAAGGGCCCCACTATATATTTAAAAAAAAAAAAATTGCCAAAGTAAATGGGAGCTACAGCCGCACAGGCTGATGTTAAGATCAAGCCAGAGAAAGCAGCCACAACAACATACTGGACTCACAAGACTGGTGCCGCTCCTTCACGTGAACCACATGAAGAGGAGACCTAATGTTTTAGTGGTCAAAAGACCTCATCTTACCACCCAGTGTGCAGCAGAGAAGTCCCAACAGTCCCAGGGGCTTTAGATGGGCTTGTCCCTGCTGCGACTGTGGCTGTTCTCCTCAAAGTGCCATGGATACATTTGCCCACTTCTCTGTTTCGACCTGCCTCTGCCATTGGCTCAGCTCAAACCCTGACTTTGTAGCAGCAGACCTCCAGCAGGGGATATCATATTACCGTTAGCTACCCTTTCTGCTTCTCAGGCATCTTAGCAATTCCTTGAGCTCCTCTTGGGCCTCTTCAATCCTGTGTAGCCAACCTGTAAACTACATATATGTATATATATATATAATGTGAAGTGCAATGCATAATCTAAAAGTTAGTATTCATAGGTAAGACTAGAATAAAAGAATCTATGTATCTGTATTTGCCTTGTCAGGTTATCAAGGAAATAGAGACTACTTGACAAATTGATACTTACAAAGTCAATAAACCTTGTGAATTTATTGTTAGTCAATAAATTCTGACATTGTGAAAAGTCACAAGCATGTTAGTTGAATCTTTGTAAACATAAGAACTCAGTTTTTAAAAATGTGGGTGGTCTTTTAGTGTGAAACCGGAAACAGTGAAACTGCTAGAAGGAAAAAAAAGCAATGCCCTACAAGATATGTGTAGGACAGTACTTCCTGAATAGAAGGACTTTATTTGCTCAGAAATTAAGGCCAACAATTGACAAATAAGACTTCATAAAACTAAAAATCTTCTACAAAGCAAAAGAAACAGGAACAGTCAATTGAGTGAAGTCGAAGCCACAGAGTAGGAGAGAATCTTTGCCAGCTGTACATCTGGGAGAGGGTTAATATCCAGAACATATAAGGAACTCAAAAAATAGAGTCAAGAAAACATATGGCACAACGAAAGCATCTTCAACAAATGGTGCTGGCAAAACTGGATATCAACACGTAGAAGGCTGCAAATAGATCCATATCTATCACCGTGCACAAAACTTAAGTCCAAGTGGATCAAGGACCTCAACATAAATCCAGCTACTCTGAACCTGCTAGAAGAGAAGGTAGGAAGTAGTCTTGAACGCATTGGCATAGGAGACCACTTCCTAAATAGAACACCAGTAGCACAGACACTGAGAGAAACAATCAATCAATGGGACGTCTTGAAACTGAGAAGCTTTTGTAGAGCAAAGGATACGGTCAACAAGGCAAAGCGACAGCCTACAGAATGGGAAAAGATCTTCACCAACCCCACATCTGACAGAGGACTGATATCCAGAATACATAAGGAACTCAAGAAATTAGACATCAAAATGCCCAACAGTCCAATTAAGAAATGGCCTCTGGATCTGAAGAGAGAGTTTCCTAAATAAGAAGTAAAAATGGCTAAGAAATATATTATAAAATGTTCAATATCCTCAGCAATGAGAGAAATGAAAATTAAACTACTCTGGGAGTCCATCTTACCCCAGTTAGATTGGTGAAGATCAAGAAAACAGCTGGCAACAAGTATTGTGAGGGTGCAGGGAAAAGGGACCCCCATGCACTGTTGGTCAGATTGCAAGCTGGTGCAGCCAATATGGACAGCGGCGTGGAAAATTCTCCAAAAGCTAAAAGTCAATCTTGCATATGACCCAGCTACAACACTCTTTGTCATAAACTCAAAGGACTCCTACTCCATGATACTTGCTCATTCGTGTTCATAGCCACTCTATTCACAATGGCTAGGAAATAAAAACAACTTGAACGTCCTTCAACTAATGAATGAATGATGAAAATGTGGTTCATACATACAATGGAATACTATTCAGCTCTAAAAATAAAAAGAGTAAAATCACGAAATTGTAGGTAAATGGATGGAACTAGAAAATACTACACTGAATGAAATAACCCAGATGTAACTTAAAGTGTCCTAAGAAGACAGGAAAACAGAAAAAGACCATGCAGAGAAGAGGAGAAGCTCTAGAAAGGGGGTAACAGGAGACTCATGCTACAAAGGGGATAATAGAGAAAAGAGGGAGACCTATACTGGAGAGAAAGGAGGAAGGGTAATATGCAAGAAAGGGAAGGAGAAAGAAATAATACAAAGAATGTTTGAAAAGGCCATAGGGCAACATATTATTTTATAAGCTTACATTTTTAAAATGTACATACACACACACACACACACACACACACACACACACACACACTGAGTTATGCCACATGGGCTGATGATGACGTTTACAAGAGTCATACACTACCTTGTCATAGCTGCAGTATTAAGCATGGGAAACCTTTTGAGTTGTTGGTCAGAAGATGACAAGGGTTTTCTAAAACAATATGGGCTATTGCTGATGCCCTTGGTTGCCTTCCAAAACTTGAAGGTTAGACCCTATTTCTGAATACACCACACTCTTGGGCCATGGGAGTTGGAGAAATTGAATTGGAACTGACCTGCAAGCCTACAGACTTGCTCTCAGCATCAGAAGGTGATAGGTAAGTTGCCAAGGAAGAGGAGTAATACCTGGCTGTAAAGCCTATGAACCAAAATGGCCGACAAGATAGCCCCAATGGTGCTACGGTGGTACTGTTGTCTTGGGGGTAACCAGCAGCTGTCTAATTCAAGTGAAGGCCCACTCAATAGGAGTGAGTTCACGCATGGTACTGGAGCTTAGCCAACTACTGGTGGCTGAAGAAATCATAGACCCAAGAGGAGAACTGACTACTGCCATTTTTCTAAACTAACATAGCTCCTAACTGTATTATAAATATATCCTTTACACACAGATAGGTGTGGCTCACACTTCTCTTCATCAAAGAAGCTTCTATTTCAGCAGGAGGAGGTTGATTACCTCAGAGATGCAAGACCTGTAAAATGACAACTCCAATTAGCATGCCACCATAGATGGGGAAGTTCCTCAGGTCCCACCTCCAGTGAAAAGTTCAGTGGCTACTGAGAACAGGAAAATCGATTTTCTCCAGGGATGAGCTCCTTGATAAGTCATCCAATTTCTAGTGGTCATCCCTAAGCAACATACATACTAGCAATGCTAGATGGACTCAGTAGGTTACACACACACACACACACACACACACACACACACACACACATAAAGTGAAGAAGGGGACATGAGAGGCATTACAGATGTGAGAGAGAAGGGTAAAAAATGATGTAAATACTCATATATGAAATTCTCAAAAAATTAAAAAATTATAAAAGAAACAAGATTAGAGGAGCTGGAGAGATAGCTCAGTGATTAAGAGCAGGTACTTCTCTTGTAGAGGACCTGAGTTCATTTCCCAGAAGCCATGTCAGTCAGGAAGCTCACAAACACTTGTCACTCCAGCTGAAGGAAGGTGGATGCCTCTAGCCTCCCCAGGAACGAGTGTGCACTGCATACACAGATACTTAGACAACACATACACATAACAATTTAAAAATAGTAAAAACACAAGAATGGTATTTTATCACCTAGGAATACACCAGTGAAACACTAGCTATCTTTAACATGTTATTTATTTACTTTAAAACTTTTATTCATTATTATTATATTATTATAAGGGGTTGTGCTCGGTATCAGAGGACAACTTTGTAGCATCTACTTCTCCTTCCATCTCTACATGGGTTCTAGGGATCACAATCAGGTCGTCAGATTTGTGTAGCAAGTGTTTGCTGAGCCACCTCGCTGGCCTCCTTCAATACTTCTTTACTACTAACTATACAATTATTTCAGCTGGCACAGTAGCTCATGAGTGAAGGTGTTTGCTGCCTGACAATCTGAGTTCTATTCCCCGGACCTTCACGGTAGAAAAAGGAATCTGACTTCTTCAGGTTCTTCTGCAAGGACATACATGTGCACACACACACACATGCACTCACACAAACACACACTCATATAGAATGATCAATCACGATAAAAAATTAAACACAAGAGTTAAGAAACATATAAAAGTGATAGAAATGTTTAGTCACTTGTGGTTCTCAACTGACAATGCAACTGAAGGTGGTTATTGCCCAGAACTTCTGAAATCTACGTAGATATGTTCTCAGAAAAAAATAGACACAAGTTTGATGTGAGAAATAAGAAATTAAGAGCTTATGTCCTGAAGTTCTGCAGCAGAGGAGCTGGTTGGAAGTACCTGGAAGGCTCCTTTCCCTCCCCTGGGTTTCTCCATCTCCAGAGAAAGACAGCAACTGCCTCTGAGTTTTTGATTGTTACATTTAAAGTCTCTTGAATATTTGTGCCTCCCTATGATAGTCAGTGCTCGCTTGGCTTTCATTTAACTTCTTATAACACACCAAGAACTTGTTTTATAAAGAGATGTTGATGTTTCCAAAAGGGGTGAATCTTAGACAAAGCCAAAATTTTGGTTAATTTTGAAACGTTATTAGTGTTGTCTAACAACTGTAATTGTATTGGTGAATTTGAATTGTGTCATTAAAATAAGTTCTGTCACTATGCAATTGACCAGAAATGCCCCAAATGCAAATACATTTTTTTTTTCGAGACAGGGTTTCTCTGTGTAGCTTTGCGTCTTTCCTGGATCTCGCTCTGTAGACCAGGCTGGCCTCGAACTCACAAAGATCCGCCTGGCTCTGCCTCCCGAGTGCTGGGATTAAAGGCGTGCGCCACCACCGCCCGGCGCAAATACATTTTAACAGAATTTTTCCAAATGAATATTTTATTTAATGAGAAAACACAAGCATAGTGATTAGAGAGAGATAGGTTTAAATGTCTCAATTAGCAAAAGGATGAAGCAAAATTCTTGTTCTTCTAAGCCAGGCTTTGGTAAACACTGCTAAGAACAGATCAATAGAGAGGAAAACCCAACTGTTGTGAATGAGGAACTGAGCTTCAGTTTTACCTCCAGGTATCGAATTTTGACCTTCACAATTTTAGTGACTTTTTGTGTTACAACTAACTGAGTTGTGACTAAGTCTACTTTCTGTAAGTTTGGCACACTCAACATTCAGTTTTGTCCTTTTCCATCTTTCCATCTTGGAACACTCATCTCTTTCAGGACAAAACTCTCTGTTCAAAAAACATCCCTATCTAAAAGCATTTCCTTGTTCTTTAACACTTTTTAATCAAAACTTTATTTTACATCTATAAACTGTATATCTTTCTTATTAACATGATGGCTCATTCCTGAATTATTATTGGTATTATTATAATGAAATTTATAAATGTTTTGATAAAATTTATGAGATAAAATTTCTTTCTTTGTAAGCTAATTATATGTAAATAAAAGCCAGGACGCTGAATCTAAATGTAGACAAAACTGTCAACCAGCAGCCCTAGACCTCTGCTGTGGGAGATTTGAGTCTTATGTAACAGGCACATAGAAAGCACTTCTGTTCAAGGGTTTTTAATTTTTATTTGGGTTCATAAGGCACCCAAAGCAAGATAGAGTTCCGGTGTTCGTGTTTTTATTCCCTATCTCCTTTCCATTGAGCTAACTGCACCTCTATAGATAAGCCTGTTAATCATTTAACAGTATTTTACCTAAATTGTTTTCTCTTTCTTTAAAGCTAAAAGCATTGAAATGAATTATCATCCCAAGTACATTGCAAAATGGAAAATATAATTATCATGAAACCCAAGATCATTATTAAACCTCAAAATCCATCTGTAAGTTTCTTAGTAGGTTTTCAGAGGACATTTTTTTAAGGGCCAAATTTACAGACTTGGGTCTTACCTCTTCTTGGCTGAGATAAGGAACTTTAAAAATCTATTTTTAAAAAGAGGTACAGGAATATGTTATCTTTAAAATGAATTTATTTTTCTTAATTCCATGTGTGTATATAATGCGTTCTGGTCATGCTCAAGCCTCCTCCATCACTTGTCATCCTTTCCCCACTAGGCCTTCCTCCTGCCACCAAGTCCCCATTCTAGTTCCATGACTTTTCTTTTGTTTTTGTTTACTTTGTTTTGTTTTGCTTTCTGACCCACTGGGATTAACCAAGGCCACTGTGTAGGCGTGGGTGCCAAGCTATTTGCTGTAGTGTGAGTAACTGACCAGTGGCTATATCATCACTGAAGATAATGTCTTCTTCATCACAAGCTTTGACTCCCATTAGTTCTACCGGGCAGATCAAAGCCCAGTTACCCCCCTCCTCCGTCTATGACTAAAGGTTTATGGGCTCAGTCTGGTGAGGGCCGTAGTCATGCAATCACAGCTTTCCACGAAGACAGCATTTCATGGGCTTCCTTTCCACTCTCTGCTCTTGTGTTATTTAGGGAAGGGAATTTTGTGGGTGTTCCATTCAAGGCTGAATATCCACCAATCATTTGTTCTCAGGATGTTAACCAGCCATAGTATCTGAATTAGCATCCATTTGCTACAAAGAGAAGCATCTTTGATCAAGGCTGAGAGCTAGCATCACTAGTCTAGGTGTATAAACATAAATGTTTACGAGGCAGTTTGGCAATTTAGCCTGGCAAGTTGGTAGTGTAGCATGCCAGGTCCAACGCTAGGAAAGACCATTGCTGACTCTCAACCCTCACGGGCTTCATTTTATTTCATTTTCTCTTACCCTTATCTGTCTTTACACATTTTCCCAACTTTCCACTTTAATCTTTATCCTGTGTGACCCATTGTTTAGAGTACCCTACCTTCTAACCTTGGCTATTTGAAAACTTGCCTATCCTCAAAAATTGAGATCAAATGCTAGTTTTTTAATTTTCTTTTCATGTCTACCAGTAGCTACTACTTTCTCCTTTGAATTTTATGCCTGTTTTTGAAAGTAGAAAGACAGCATAATTTTGTGGAGAAAAGTGTAACTAGGAGTCCAGAGACCTGCCATTCATTTAAAGAGGCGTCAGTGAAGCTTGGCTAAGCCAGTTGACAGCAGGCGTTTCCTGGCACTTGGTTGTAAGATAGACTTATGACATGAACACTGTCTACTCACCCCAGATAGGCGCCCAATGACAGACCAAAGGACAGATACCACCAAACTCCAACTCGAAGAACCAACGGGTTTTACTGGGATTACTTTCCGGACTACAGATGAGAGGTTACTGCAGGTGTGAACAAGACTCAAAGACAGCTGCACCATGAAAGCCCACCCCGCATGGGTAACAGCTCACAAAGCGGAACCAGAAGCACACTGCACAACCTCAACCAGCTGGAGAGTGCCCTTTCCAGGTTGGTCTTTCAGGTGCTGTGAGTCTCCTTCAGGCAGCTCAACTGCTCTTTTTTTTTTTCCTTCTAGGAAGCTTGGTTGGTCTACTTTGAGGTTTCTTGGCTGCAGTCTGTGTATTCCAGGAGGCTGGGCTTGACGCAAGCTGCAGCGTGTCTGGTCTGAGTGATGTGTAGTCTTCACTCATAGACTCTTGAGGAGGGATGGGCTTAGTAAATTTGACCAGTTTCCGAGACTTCCCCAAACTATTTTGGGTTGTTTATTTTGTGTCTTAACGGGGCTTCCCTGCACTGTGGAGGGTCTCACCTCCCCCCAGAACATCCTGTTGTTTCACCTTCTTGGAAATATCTTGTCCTAAAATATCCTGTTACTTCGCTTCTATCCCATGACTAAGAAAGCTTCCCTGCAAGATGGAAGACTAAGCTCTGAGAGAAGAAACTGCTCCACAACATACTTATAATTAGGGATTTCCATTCAAACTAGTTGTTTGAATCGGCCAAGTTGTTTAAACTGCTTCAGATTAATTTCTCTGAAATGTCTCTGGTAACAGAGCCTAACTCAGTGTGAATGAGGATCGGATGAATTAATTAATACAGGTTAAAAAAAAGTAGGTTACTGTGACTGACTGTAATTAAGATCAGTAAATGTTGGCTATTTTTATTAGCTCCAATCTTCCTTTATTTCTGCCTTCCTCCCTCCTCGTCTCTGTCTATTTTTCCTTATGGTGCTGGGAATTGAACTTAGCGCCTTACACATGTTAGGCAAATATTCCACTATTCTCAGTCTGAGCTCTAATGATTCTATGCATGTGTATTGCCCATAGCTCAAACATACCCTCTATGAAATCCTCTGGACAACACAGAAATCTATCTTATTCAGTATACTTTACCAAATTTCATGTCCTTCATTCAGGTGATTTCATAAGAACATAGAGACAAATATGAAAAATGATAAAAACAGCATTGCTCAATGCTCTTGGATGGGCATGCATGTAGTCTTAATGACATAGTAGAGTTTTACAATTTGAGTTCTGATGATTGACTTTCTGAATCTATTTCTACTATCTGTGTAGTGTACTGCCTGATGTTACATGTGGTAAACAACTGCTTTAACCATTTTACTTTCTATCTTTATAATGTAACTACTTAAATGTATGTGTTTATTTGTTTATTCATTTATTTATTTACAAAGAGCTGCAGAGAGGTCACTCAGTACTTGCTACTCTTGCAGAGGACCTGATTTCAGTTCCCAGAACCCATGTGGTGGCTCACAACTGTAACTGTAGTTGCAGGAGTTCTGCTGACATCTTCTGACCTCTATAGGAAACAGGCATGCACGAGATACACATTCATACAGGTAATAATCATACACATAAAAATAAATATTTTAAAAGGTGTCTAAGATGAATTTTGAATTTAATTTTAATTACCTTATAAAGTAGTAGTTTTGTGCATATTAGTTTTGATTGCCCCTCCCCTTGCTCTTCTCTCTCATATCCCTGCCCCTACCCCTGCTTATAGCAATCCACTTTCATATCACACGTGAAGAGACTCTAGCCAGCCCAAGCATGGCAAACATGGCTCTGACAGGCTTGCCCTTGTCCCACATCCCCTCTGCCTAGCGAAAAACCATTAGATTGCATTCCTAAAGCTAGCCACCAAGGTCTATTCCCTTATTTAGCCACTTCCTCCTCCTGAGGCTGACTACCAGGGTCCAACTATCAAAGTATTGAAGTCCAGCAATCAAAAGGCCCCTTTGGCTCACCCAATTAACATGCCCAATTAAAATTAAACACCTCATAATATCATGGGGTTTCTCCTTTTACCCTTACAAACTGCCATTTTATTTGGTCCATGTCTGTCTCCTCTCTATCCAGAGGCAGTCATTTGTGCCCCTCCAGGATAAACTCCTTCCCTGTCCCTTGTTCCCTTCCCCTTCTTCCTCTTCCTCTGTCTCTACCTTTGTCCCTTATCCCTGCCCTCTGTCCCTCTGGGATAGATAAATCTCCTTTGTGCTGATAACTTGGTCTTAGGGGCTCCTGAACCAACTCCTAGGTTCCCTACAACATGTGTTTTAATATTCTCTTTACCCTTCTACTTTTAAAACTCTTTTCCCAACTCTCACAGGCCCCTTTTTTAGCTCCCTGGTCTCTACACAAACTAACTACTAGATAATACATGAATACAGGTTAGAAATTAGGGTCCATGTGTAAGATGGAACATGCGATATTTGTTTTTTTGTAAGCCTTAGTTACATCACGTAATACAGTATATTTCAATTATAGATAATTCCAAAAATTTTTATAATTTCAATTCTGTTTATGACTGAATAAAATTCTATTGTTTACATGTACCACATTTTTATTATACATTCACCTGTTGATATACTTCTAGACTGATGCCATTTGCTTTCTATAGCGAATAGAACTACAATAAATGTTAGTGCAAATGTAGCATTTTTAAAATACAAAGTGAAAACTTCAAAGATATTGATTAGGATTTCCCTTATTGTTTTCAACATCTTTACTTATAGAAATAGAGACTGAACGATTGAAATGTTCTATAACACACCAGAATATAAGGGTACTTTAAGCATTATGCAATATTTGAGTTATCTAAAGGATTAAAATGTTTATATCTAAGTTTTATTTTGATTTAACTGTGAGATCAGTATTTCCAAATTATTTAAATATTCATGAGGAAAGAGAGAATTGAGAGAAATAAAGAGTGTTTTACCTTTGGACATGATTTAAGATATATAGTGAGTGATGAACCACTTTGGAATGAATTAATTTCATTTTCTGAAAATGAAAAACCCACTATATTCACCAGTAATAATTTTGATAGGTAAGAGGAAATTTTTTTTAAATGCTACAAAATTCCCACCAGCAAAATGTTTCGTGTGTTCTAATAGCATTTCATTAATGATCATTGAATAAATATGCCATGCTCTACACAAAAGAACTTTGCATCCATGATAGTTGCTTACACATTAACTTTTAAAAAAGAAAGTCTTGCATATTCAGTGAAATGAGGTATAAAGTAAGAATAAGGCAGGATTTAAGGTGTAAGTATACATAATTCCCCTGGGTAAAGAAGTCAACACAGTTTCAGATTTAAATTTTCAGAAAATGGAGTGACATTTGCAAAATCCTATTTGAGTTTAATTGAGTAAGAAAAGAGAATAGGAAGTACCAGTTTTAGCGATATTTCCATTATGACTTCACCATACAATCTCAGCATTTCCTACCATATTTCTTACTTTGGCTCAGTTTTGGAGAGTGGATCTTTCTTTCCTGTAAAGCAGATTCTTCACAGCATCATGATTGCTGTCATGTATCCAGCAGAGAGGTTGTCCACGTGACTAAAGCTTCTGTGACATCTGGCCACCTTGAAAATCCCTCTGTTGGCCGTAGCACACACATATTTCTTCTGACTACGATTCCTGTTGCATGATTTGTGATCCATCCAGGCTCCCAAATCACCACACAGAGACTTCTTAATAATTATGAAAGCTTGGCCAATAGCTTAGGTTTGTTTCTACCCAGATCTATAACTTACATTAACCTATTTCTTTAAATTTACTTCTATTATGTAGCTCAAGTACCTTTACTTTGTAAAGCCCATGCTTCTTGCTCTGTGTCCCTGGTGTCTCCTTGCAACCCTGCCCTTCTTCTTCCCAGCATCCTCTGTGCCTGGAAATCCTACCTAGCTATTGGCCGGTCAGCTCTTTTTTAAACCAAAACGAGTAACACATCTTTACAGTGTACAAAAACATTATTCCACAACAGAAAGTCTATTATAAGGCTGGGTTATCTAATCCCAAGTGGTAAGCCCTAAACATATATACATGCAAGCAACACCAAATGGACTCAGCAGGTTGTGTGTGTGTGTGTGTGTGTGTGTGTGTGCGCGCGCGCGCACACACACATGCATTCATCTATGAACGGTAATGAAGAAAATGTCATGAATGTGAGAAAGAGTGGTAGGGATGCACAGGAGGAGTTGGAAGAGCATCTGAGTAGGCTGTAAACAATATAAATACAGTACTTATGTGGGAAATTCGTCAAAAAAATAAAATAAGCCGAGCAGTGGTGGCACACACCTTTGATTCCAGAATTTAGTTAGCAGCAACCAGCAGATCTCTGATTTCAAGGCTAGCCTGGTCTACAGAGCAAGTTCTAGGAGCATAGCCAGGGCTATGGAGAGAAACCATGACTCAAAAAAAAAAAAAACAAAACAAAATCACAACCAGCTTTAAATAAATAAACAAATAAAATAAATATGAAACAAAGTAAAGCTTAATACATCCACCAGAGTGCCTTGGATTGCTAAAAGCTTTCATCTTTTCAGAACGTATTCTCTATTAGTTTTCATCCTTGGCTTACTCACAAAGACAGCCTTCACAAACTGCCCACATTTGGCTGGCTTAACGATCACTTATTAGTGAGCTTTGAACATGTTAGTGGGTGGTGGGCTAATACCCTAACACTCATTATGTGCTGCGTGGCAGTGGTGGAAGCATTGATTGGGTTGAAACGCTCTTCTAAGAAGCAAAATTTTCCAAAGGATGGTATTTTCCACTCAAAAGCTAATTTTATTTTTATTTTGATAGGATTACTTTAATTTATACCTTTTCACAGGATTATTCCTTCAACACGAACTTGCCAAATTTGGGTTCCTTTGGCTCCAGCACTTAGATTTGTACTTTCCAATTGGTGTGTGTTCCACAGTCTCTCTGCACAAATTCACGCTGCTTCTTGCTCATTAAATTGTTCTTGCCTAAGTACTTCTTGATCGATCCTGTCATCATTTGTCCTTTCCTTCCCTGGTATTGATGCTAACTACCAGGTAATTTCCTGAGTCTCCTCTTTGACACGTTTTGTAGATTCAAAATAGCTGCTGTTATAATTACATTTTTAACTCTTTGTGCAGCCTGTGTATCGCTGCCAATTTTCTGCATGGTCTACAACTTGAGTATCTGTAAGGTAAAAAAAATATTATTCATAAAACTCATAAAAGTGTGAGGTCTTGTGTGGCAAATCATTTATCCCGGTACAGCTTTTCATCACAGGCCATTTGCATGACTTTGGCAGGAGCTCCTCTGGACTTGGTGTTTAGAGCTAGCCTTAGTAACAGAGCAAGACCCATATCAAAACATGTGGGAAAGCCAGGTGTGTTGGGACCTGCCTTTACTCCCAGTACTTAGAGACAGAGGCAGGTGGACCTCAGTAAGTTTAAGGACAGTCTAATCTACATAATGAGTCCCAAGCCAGCTACACAGCAAGAACTTGTAGATAGATAGATAGACAGATACATAGATAGATAGATAGATAGATAGATAGATAGATAGATAGATGACAGACAGATAGATAGGAAATGTTTCTCCTGGAAATATTCTTAAATGACATCAGAACCAACATTACTGTTAAACCATAAAGACATAAAAGATGTCTAAAACAAACTCAACTGTCATCAGAAGTCCCTCAGAGAAAGATAATACAGACAAGTGTGATACCAAAGTACATGCTGGCATGTGTCAGCTGACTTTGCATCAAGGATTCACACTAGAAACCATATGAACTTGAGGGTAATGAATGAAGCATCTGCTGCATGAATGAGGATTATGGATGGCTGCACCCACCTCTTAGCAAGTATGACAGTGATTAGGAAGTGAGAACACATTTCAACGTAAAGATGCTAAGGTGTGACTCAGTCACACTGTGCTTGCCAAGAACATGTAGCACCTGTCCTTTTATACCAGGAAGTTCTTACAGACAATCTGGATTTTCAGTATTCATGCTCATAAATCACTTTTTGTTTTTTGTTTCTTTATTAAAAAATTTTTTATTCATTTTATATACCAACCACAGATTCCCCCCTCATCCCTCCTCCCACTCTCCCTCAGCCTTTCGCCCCAACCCATCCCCCATCCTCTCCTCCAAAAAGACAAGACCTCCCATGGAGAGTCAGCAAAGCCTGATATATTCAGTTGAGGCAGGTCCAAGGCCCTCCCCCTGCATCAAGGCTGTGCAAGGTGTCCCACCATAGGTAATGGGCTCCAAAAAGCTAGCTCATGCATCAGGTATAGATTCTGATCCCACTGCCAGGGATCCCTTAAACAGACCAACCTACACAACTGTCTCTCTTATGCAGAGGACCTAGTCCAGTACCATGCAGGCTCCACAGTTGTTTTTCTAAAGTTCATGTGCTCCTACTAGCTTGGTTTGGTTGTCTCTGTAGGTTTCCCCATCATGATCTTGATATCCCTTGCTCATACAATCCCTCTTCCCTCTCTTCTACTGAACTCCTGGAGCTTGGCTTGGTGCTTGGCTGTGGATCTCTGCATCTGCTTCCATCAATTGCTGGATGAAGGCTCTATGATGACAGTTAGGATATTCACCAATCTGATTACCAGGGTAGGCCAGCTCAGGCACCCTCTCCATTGCTAGTAATCTAAGCTGGGGTAATACTTACAGATTCCTGGGAACTTCCCTAGCACCAGGTTTCTTTCTATCCCCATGATGTCTCCCTCTATCAGGATGTCTCTTTTAGTGCTCTCCCACTCAGTGCCTGTTCTAGGTCAACCATCTCGTTCCCTTATATTCTCATCCCCCTTCCCCTCCCCTATTTTGCCCCCTCACTCCCAGTTTACTTAGAAGATCTCTTCTATTTCCCCTTCTCAGGGTGATCTATGCATCCCTCTTAGGGTCCTCCTTGCTACCTAGCTTCTCTGGAGCCATGGATTGTGGTCTGGTTATCCTTTGCTTTACATCTAGTATCCACTTATGAGTGAGTACATACCATGTTTGTCTTTCTGAGTCTGGGTTACTTCACTCAGGAAGATATTTTCTAGTTCTATCCATTTGCCTGCAAATTTCACGGTATCATTGTTTTTTACTGTTGAGTAGTACTCCATTATGTATATGTACTATATTTTCTTTATCCATTCTTCAGTGAAGGGCCATCTAGGTTGTTTCCAGGTTCTCGCTACTATGAATAGTGCTGCAATGAACATAGTTGAGCATGTGTACTTGGGATATGATTGAGCATTCCTTGGCTGTATGCCCAAGAGTGGTATCATTGGGTCTTGAGGTAGATTGATTCTCAGTTTTCTGAGAAACCACCATACTGATTTCCAAAGTGGCTGTACAAGTTTGCACTCCCACCAACAGTGGATGAGTGTTCCCCTTTTTCCATATCCTCTCTAACATAAGCTGTCATCAGTGTTTTTGATTTTAGCCATTCTGGCAGATCTCTAAGATGGTATCTCAGTGTCATTTTGATTTGCATTTCCCTGATGACTAAAGATGAACAATTCCTTAAATGTCTTTTGGCCATTTGAGATTCTTCCTTTGAGAATTCTCTGTTTGGCTCTGTAGTCCATTTTTTAATTGAATTGTTCAGTATTTTGATGCTTAGTTTCTTGAGTTCTTTCTATATTTTGGAAATCAGCCCTCTGTAAGACATGGGATTGGTGAAGATCTTTTTCCATTCTGTAGGCTGTCCTTTGCCTTACAGAAGCTTCTCAGTTTCAGGAGGTCCCATTTATTAATTGTTGCTCTCAGTGTCTGTGCTACTGGTGTTATATTTAGGAAGCGGTCTTCTGTGTCAGTGTGTTCAAGGCTACTTCCTACTTTTTCTTTTTCTTTTTTTTTTTTTTTTTTGGTTTTTTGAGACAGGATTTCTCTGTGTAGGTTTGCTGCCTGTCCTAGATCTCGCTCTGTAGACCAGGCTGGCCTCAAACTCACAGAGATCAGCCTGGCTCTGCCTCATGAGTGCTAGGATTAAAGATGTGCTCCACCACTGCCTGGCTCCTGCTTTCTCTTCTATCAAATTCAGTGTAACTGGATTTATGTTGAGGTCTTTCATCCACTTGGATTTGAGTTTTATGCATAGTGATAGATATGGATCTACTTGCAGTCTTCTAATGTTGACATCCAGTTATGTCAGTACCATTTGTTGAAAATGCTTTAATTTTTCCACTGTACAGTCTTGTCTTCTTTGTCAAAAACCAGGTGTTCATATGTGTGCAGATTAAAGTCAAGGTCTTCAATTGGCATAAATCATTTTTTAATAAAAGCAATCATGAAGAAATTGCAATGAATTCATAGTGCCTTATTCAGCACTGTCAGTGAAATGGAACTCTTTTTGAGACAAGGTTTTAATATATAGCCCAGGCTGTCTTCAAATTCCTTTTGTCCTGAGCTGTTGTCATATTCATGACCAGCCTACTTCATGCTCTTGAGAGCTTGGGTTAAAGACATGGTCTTCCATGCAGACATAGATTTCTTTAATGAATAAAAATTTTCAGTAAAATTTCTCAATTTCTATACATTATAAATTTGGGGAAGAAAATTTCAATTAACGTAACTTGCATGTTAATCTCTAAATGAAATAGTTCAATATGGTATTAGAAATTCAAATATTCAACTCTATACTAACAAATAAACACAATTATATTCCCAATCAGAAATATTATTCATATAAAATATACATTTTATTGTGAGATTAACATTCAATATTTATCTGCAAAGATATTTATATGCACTGAAACATACTAAAATGAAAACCAAATTTAATTGTAAAAAGTTAAGCATTAGTAGGCAAACATGTCTTTTTTGATAAACCACCCGACTTTTCTTGAATAAAAATTAAAAAATCATATTATTAAAAGTGATTGATTAATATTGCAAATGAAGTGCACTTTCTTCACAGTACTTGTTCAGAAGCAAAATATTATCTCTTTGAATATTTTTTAAATTTACTTTTACAAATTTTAAACATTTTTTACTAATTTTATTTTTAAAATTTTGCTTATTGCTCTGATATATACATATGCCAATTTGTGGACTTTAGTCACCAAAAGACGGGACTAATCAATTAATCAAAACAACTTCATACCAAGTATAAAATTTTAGTTAGTCATGACAGCATTGATATTTCATAGACTCTAAATGAAAAAACTTCAAAATTGTGCTGAGGCTATAGCTCTGTGATAGAGTACCTGCTTAGTATTTACAAGGCTCGGGATTTGATCCCCAGCACCACACCCACCACCACCAAAACACAATTCAGGTAGGCAAGAAAATTAGGAATGTATGCCACTGTGCTTAATAATAGAGAAATAGAGACTGGCTCAGAGATGAATTAGGTCAGAATTTACTCTAACAACAGCAAGTTGGGGGAAGGTCCCAGTAACAGAAGAAACAGGACTTGAGCCATGCTTTGAAGGTTAGGGTACCCCAGACAAAGGTCGTTACACATACAGGTGCCACTGGGTACGAAATGGTGCCTTTGCCAGTGTGGCGGAATGAGAAACCTAAGGAGTCTTTCCTTGATACTGATACCTTTTCATGAGCTAGAATCCCTAAATAGCAAAATATTTTGGTCTTACTTGCTGCTCTACTCAAAGTTTGTCACATTGTACATGTTCAATAAGTACTATTTGAAAGAGTGAATAGATTGTGAAAGGGTAGATTCTAGTGTCTGGACCATGTCCCATGGAAAATTAGAATCACCAAATCAGTGTTCAGGGTCCTGTGACATCACTTGTTGGATAGGAAGATGAAAGCTTACTTTGGAAGAAGTAGAGGATAAAGACTCAAATATAAAGTGACTTCTGACAGAGTTAGGTTACATGATGTTTGTTTGTGTTTGTTGAGGCAGGGTCTCACTGTGTAGTTCTGGCCGTCATGGAACGAACTATGTGAAACAGGTTGGCCTTAAACTCCACCTGTCTCTGCCTCCCAAGAGCTGGCATTAAAGGTGTGTGCCATCACACCTTCAATCACATCAGATATTCCTAAGGGAGTGTAGAAGACTGAGAGTAATGTTTATGTGGATGGCAGGACCTGAGACATAGTAGAAGGGGTTTGTTGATTGGTTGGATGGAAGGATGAAAAGGAAGTACAAAGGAAGACATTTGTTCACTTAGTGGTACAGTGGGTGGCTGTGCTATTCCTAGAGATTAAGAATGCAAATAAGGAACAAGTTTTAGAGAAGGAAGGAGTTTAATTTTGGACCTGCTAAGCTTATTTTACTGGAGAAAATCCAAAAGTAAGCAGAAGCTGAGCTAGGATAAGAATCTCGGGGAAATGGCTGTCATCAAGAATATGTCTGAGGCCTGTATTAGTTATTTTCCTCATTGCTGTGTCAAAATACCTAACAAGAAAATATGTAAGGGCAAAAGATTTATTTTGGCTTGCAGTGCGAGGGCATACATTTCATCGTGGCAGGGAAGGTGTGGTAACACAGTCACAGGAGAGGTGGGCTAACTGGTTGTCGTGTGTCTTCAGTGAGGAAACAGAGCAGTGAGGGCTGCTGCTCAGCTCACTTTCTCTTGTTTATTCAGTCTGGGATCCTACCCCAGAGAATGGTGCCACCCACATCTAAGGTGGGTCTTTCCACTTCCATTAATCTTGATTATGCCTCACAGATGTGGCCAGGGGCTTACTCCTTCTGCGATATTAGATCCCCTCAAGTTGACAATCACTATCAACCATCTCAAAGGCTCTATGAGGGAATGGGGTTGGAGGATAAAAGTAGATGAAGAGGTGCAGGTGGACCCTTAAGGAGCACACATATCTAAGGAATGGGCAGAGGCAGAGAAACCAACACAGGACGAAACTAACACTGACTCGAACAGTGAGATAACATCTGTGCTTCGCACATCTTATTTGATCCTCACAGCAGCAAAGGAGAACCAGAAGAGAAGTTGAAAATGTTCTAGAAGATTCATCTTACACCTTGGCTATATCACCAGGTGAAGAGCTCTCCTTGGTTCTTGTCTTCTCTAAGGCAATTCAGTCAGAGACGTAAGCAACTTAACAGAAATTTAGTTAGCCAAGCAAAAGTTAAAGAGAGGTTGCTACAGACTGGCCTGAATGGGAGGTGGTGTTGTTAGCCCAATGGACGCAGCATTGTAGATTTTAAAGATGTTGTGATGAACAATTATGAGCTGGGAAACACATGTGTAGGGTAAACTAACTCTACTTTCCAAACCATAGTAAGCCATATCCCTTTTAGTGCATTTCATCCTATGAAGCTCCTGAAAGGTGCACAAAAAGGATCACAACTACAATGCAAATGCTGTTACAAAGAATCCAGGGTGTTTAAGGATGAATATCTTTGGTGGGTATGCATATGTAAGCAACTAGGGAGTCCCAAGGACTTTTGATACAGGGGAGAGAACCTGTCTGTAGTTTCAGGGACATTTAACCAGAAAGGGCACTCTGACACACCTACCAAGCCATGGCTGCAGGTTCCCTGGCTCCTTCTCATCTAATCCTGCCACCCAGTCTACCCAGGGATTAATTATATTTGATCTCATGGCTACCCTGTCATTATGGTGACTATTCAACTCTGCCACCATTGACAAGAAAAGAGCAGTGACTGTGTTTTGACCACATTTTATTTGAATTCATATAGTTTTATCTGTCATAAAATAGTATTCTTTGGATTATAAAAAATGATTTACTAATGTGTAAGGTCCTGGGCCATATGAAATCAGGAAGGAGGTTGTAGAGTATTTCTTTGTTTAAAGAGAAATGTTTATGTTCCAGTGAAAATTCATGAGTCCTAAAAATTATCAATTACATCTTGACCCAGCAAAAATGATTTGTGAGGAATAAAGGAACACAAACACTTCTGAAATAGGTTAAGAAATAATCAAGAGGCTGCTAAAATAATAATATGCCTTTTCTTATATTTGAGAGGAAAAAAATTTAGGTAATAATTTAAGGAAAAGACATTACCCCAAGACAGTTTTGTTCATTTGGGGAAAAAGGGCTTTGATGTGTGTGTGTGTGTGTGTGTGTGTGTGTGTGTGTGTGTGTGTGTGTTCTTTTAAATAAGTAGAGGACTTGTGTGGAAGAGAAATAGGCATGATGGTGTGGAAAGCAGAAGTGTGTCAGCTTCTGTGTACAGCAGATTGTCTTACTTCCTATTTCTCCTTTGAGGTTCGGGTAAAGCCACTTTATTCTTTCTCATGGCCCCTAATGTAAATGCTTCTAAGAAAGATTCTAAGATGACTGAGAGAAACTCATTTCCATTCTAAAATAATCTTGTCTTACAGAAGAGTTCAACTGAAAATTTCATTACAGCCCTTAGCTCCATCAATTTGTTTAGGTAATTCCCACTTAAGGGCACATGCAAGGACCTGCTTTAATGATGTCATTTAAAGACAATTATGTATGCATGGCTATATCTTCTAACCATTGGCTGCTCTGGAAAGGGGAATATCACTGGGGAACAGAACAACAAACATGCCTAAAATTTAGGGGTGGTTATCGTTGGTTGAAATAAAGTATTTTTCATCTGTCCTAAAGAAATGCTCAGATTAACCATCTCTAAAGTTCCTTACTGGCTGTGGCAGCGCATGCCAAGAGGCACTACACACAGCAAATCAGGGCAGGAGGAGATACTGAAACCTTGTTTCAAACCCCCCCCCCCAAAAAAAATCCATCTTTCTTTTTTTTTTTTGTCTACTTTCAAAACAATTGAAGATTGTTGAGAGGAGACACAATACAAAAATAACAAAGGAGTGAAAGTAGTGGTGTTTTAAAATTAAATTTGGCCTGAAGTTTAAATTTAGTGAGGCATCTATCTATCCAGGGGAGACGAGAGACTGTGCTGTCTAGTCTGCAAAGACAGCAGGAATCGTTCCCCTTGTGTCTGTACTCAGCTATTCTGTCTACTTACTGCACAATTGCATGTGCATGCATGTTTATGTGTATGTTCATATGTGCACAGCTGTGTTAAGTGTGAGTGCTTGTATGTATGTGTGCATGGAGTCTAGAGGTCAACACATGGTGTCTTCCTCAGCTGCTCTTCATCTCGTTTTCAGGAACAGGATCTCTGAAGCTCACTGGTTGGCTAGAATGGCTATATACTTTTCTTTCTTTTATTTTCTAGCTGAGACTTAGAGTGCAGTGTTGAGTAGGAATAGAGACATTAGGGAGCCTGAGCTCCTTCCTGATTATGAGATTACATCAAGTTTTTACCCACCTAACATGATTTAGGCAATAACTTACTGTATATATTTTCTAAGGCCTTTGTCATGAAGGGTTGTTGGATTTTGTCAAAGGCCTTTTCTTCATCTGTTGAGATGATCATGTGATTTCTGTTGATTAGTGTTTATTGAACCATATTTACATCTCTGGACTGAAGTCACTTTAGTCATGTTGAATGCTTTTTTAAAATATATCTTTGAGAACTCCATTCATATATACGATGAGATAGGATCCTATCCACCACCACCCATTTTTCCTCTCAGACTCCCCTTGGTTCCCCAAAACATGTCCACCTCCCAACTTCATGTCTCTTATTTTTTAAATAACCTATTCATTCCACTTAGAGTTTCTCATATGTGCATGGGTGTAGGGTCATGCACTAGAGCATGGGAAACTTACAGTTTACACAAAGGATGTTTTCCTCTCCCCCAGCAACTATCAACTGCCAGTAGTTCCTCAATCATGGGTGGGACCTTGTGAGATCCTTCCACGTCCCTGTTGAAATTTTAGCTGGCTTGATCTGGTTGAGGTCTTATGCAGGTAACCACAGCTGCTGTGAGCTCATGAATACTATAGCCATGTAATATCCAGACAGCAACGTTGCACAGCACCCCTCTGCTACCCTCCAGTTCTTATGTTCTTGCTGCCTTCTCTTCTCCTATGGTTTCTGAGTCTTGGCAGGAATAGGGGGAGGGGTGTTGGTAAAGATGTTTTGTTTAGGTCTGAGTACTCAGTCGCTTATTTTAAATGATTTGACCAGTTATGAATCCCTGCACTGACTTAGGCCTGCTAAAATAGAAGCTTTTCTGGCCAAGATCAAGAGCAGCCCAGGTCTACAGGTATAAAAATATACATTTAGAAGACAGTTTGACAACATGACAATTTAGCAAAATAACAATAGATTATATCGTGTGTCATCCTATGACCTCCCCCGGCATGGGCTTTTGACTAGGTCTGCAGTCTCAGTTATGAATTCCATCCTGTGGAACAAGTTTCAAATCTATCTCTAGTTTTTTGAAAAACTTCCAGACAGATTTCAGAAGTGGTGGCACTAATTTACACCCCTACCAACAGGGTACAATAGTTCCTCCTTGTCACATCCATGCCATCACTTTTAGTCACTTGCATTCTTGATGATGGCTATTTTGATTGGGGTATGATGGAATCTTTTTTTAAGATCATTTTTATTTTATTATGTGTGCTTCGCCTGCATGTATGTCTGTGCAGCATGTTGATGCGTTGCCTGTGAGGCCAATCAGATCCCCTGGACACAGAGATACAGGAGTTTGTGAGTTGCTGTGTGGGTGCTGGGAATCAAAGCCAGGTCTGCTGGGACTCTAAGCCACTGAGCCATCTCTCCAGAGCCTTTCTTAGAGTTAGGTGGAAAACTAAGTTTTATTGTTATACAAATGGGTCTGTAATCCCCACACTTGACTGAGGCAGGATGATGGGGGACTTTTTTGTAAGATCAATGGGGCTTGGAAAATGGGTCAATGGGTAAAGGTACTTGCTGTGCAAACGTGGGGACCCCAATTCAGATTCCCAGAACCCATGTAAAGTCTGATGTGATAGCACACACCTGTAATCTCAGTGCTCCTGTGACAAGAAGGGAGGCAAAGATGGGAGAGTCCCTGCAGGCTGATGGACTGACTCACCCAGAATGTGAGGCAGCAAAGAGCAAAGCTTCTTTTCTCAGACAAGGTGGAAGGTAAGGATCAATGCCTGAGGCTTTCTAATTGTTACTTAGTAAGCTGAAGCAGAATATTAAGTTAATAACATGATTTTTCCTGGGCATCTACAAAGCATACTCATAATTTTGTCTAAGTAAAACGTCTGAGATACTAGTAAATAAATCTGAATGTACTCTCAAAACTTTATTGCTCAAATGAAGGATGGTTTATAAACAATAAACTGAGAACCACAAGTTATTTGTTTCCTCTTGTATACTAGCGAATGAAAACATTTCATACTTCTTAGGAAGCACATCTCTCTCTCTAGGCAAGATTTGATGACTGTGTTTTTAATTTCATCCTCAAGAAAAGTGTCCATTTTTTTTTCAGCTGTAATCATTTTGGCTCGGGGACTAGACATATTTTTCTTGCAAAGAACTCATGATTCATCATTTTAAAAAAATCAAGTGCTGTCCAAAATAAACATTGCAAAAGTTCCTAAGGGAAGAGAACTACATAACTAATTGATTTTCCAGTCAGTGTTCTTTCTATAAGTTAATCATATCCTTTTCAATCATCTCATTCCAAATAAAACCAAACTAAACACAAAATGAAGGAATCCAGAGTCTTCCATTTGGGATATTTTTTCTGTGATAGTTTTGTTCACATCAAACTAAACTGTCAGTGTTCAGAAAACGTATAAATTGGGCCTAAAAGGACATGCATGTCACTGCCATATTGTTATGCCTCACATCAGCTTAGAAAGGTAATTAATCTAACAATTACTGCAACATTTGGAGACTCACTAGACTCAGAAGACAGTCCATGGATCAGCTTCTAAGAACTTCGTAAAACAAAATAATGAGTTGAATATGAAGGCACGATTTCAGTTTTAACTAAAGACTTGAGTGGGGGCACATGTGGCTTATGAATTAAGCTTTCCAAACCTCTTTTTTAAAAAGCATAGAAAACCCAAGTGGAACTTTAAGAAACTGTAAAATGAACTCATTCCTAGAGTGCATATTAAATGGATGATGTGAAGGAACTCATGCCTAGAGTGCATATTAAATAGATGATGTGAAGGAACTCATGCCTAGAGTGCATATTAAATAGATGATGTGAAGATTACTAGTAACCAGTGTGACTTCTATCGTTGTCAGCCATAATTCTAGGAATATAAATGGCAAACAAAGAGCTCAGGTAGTGTGTTAGTTACTATCCAGTTTCTGTGGCAAAACATCATGACCCAGAGCATCTTCTAGAAGAAGTGTTTATTCTGCTTAGAGTTCCATAGGGAGAGTCTATAATGATGGGGGAGGCATGGCAGTAGGCAGCCAGAACAGAAAGCTGAGAGATCACATCTTCAACCACATGCAAAAAGGAGAGAGAGAAAGAGGAAGGGAGGGAGGGAGGGAGGGAGAGAGAGAGAGCTGAAAGTGGAGTGAGGCTATAATCTCTCTCAGATTACTCTAGATAAACACTTCCTACAAGAGGGCTACACCTTTTGTCTTAGTCACTGTTCCATTGCTGTGAAAAGACACATGACCAAGGCAACTCTTATAAAAGGAAGCATTTAATTGGGGGCTTGCTTACAGTTCCAGAGGGTTAGTCCATTATCATCACAATGGGGAGCATGGCAGCATACATGAGCAGTAGCTGAGAGTTATATCCTGATCTACGAACAGAGAGAGAAAGAGAGAGAGAGAGAGAGAGAGAGAGAGAGAGAGAGAGAGAGAGAGAGAGAGAGATTGGGCCTAGCCTGGACTTATGAAACCTCAAAGCCAGTGATGCACTTCCTTCAACAAGACCACATCTACTCCAGCAAGGCCACACCTCCTAATCCTTCTAAAGTAGTGGTGCTCCCTGGTGACTAAGCATTCAAATATATCAGTCTATAGGGGCCATTCTTATTCAAACCACCACAACCACCTCCCCAAATATTGTCACCAACTGAGGACCAGAAGCTAAAATACAGGAGCCTTTGGGGAACATTTTTCAGTCAACCCTCCACAAATGGAATTTTCCTTTTTCTTGTAATCAGCATATAAAAATGCATTTTTCTCTAAATTTTTTGTCTCTAAATTGTCATCTTTCTTCTTATAAATTACTCATTATATTTTTGAAATGTGAATTATTAATATAAAGAAAACAAAAGAAAGAAAATTAAATAGAAACTAGTGACTATTTCTATATTGTACATTTTATTTTTTTAATTTTATCATCAAGTTTTTAAAAATTATTTTTATAGCTATTTTTAAAAACTTTTTTGAGACAAGGCTCCTCAGTGTAGCCCTGGCTGTCTTAGAACTCACTCTGTAGACCACGCTGGCTTGGAACTTACAGAGATCCACCTGCCTCTACCTCCAGTGTGCTGGGATTAAAGGCATGTGCTACCACCATGAGGTTATTATTTTTGATTTATAATTACAACATGCCTAATATCAGGGCAGTGATTTGATGTACTGAAGCCTAGGATAACTTTCTCATTTGTGTTGCAGAATATGAAACCATTTTAAACTTCTCTTTAAATGGAATTCAGATAGTTCATATTTTTCAAAATGACAAGCAGGTAGAATTTAAACGTCTGTCTTGTACAACAAGAATGTCTGCACATGGCAATAATCCATATACAACCGAACTTTCCAATAACTTTGAATCATTGTCACAAAAAACAGTGTTACTCCAAAGTATAATATATGTTTCAACTGGAATTGAATACCATAGAAATTTCTACATATATTAGGCACAAGACCCCAGTTAATCAAAAGCCACCTTTTGCCATTGTGAATGTATCAGAGTCCACAGCAGTGGTCCTCAACCTTCCTACCGCTGCGCTACTTCATAACTGTAATTTTACTACTGTTATGAATTGTAATGTAAATATTTTTGAAAACAGAGATTTGTTGGGGGGTCATGACCCATGTGTTGAGAACCACTGTCTACAGCTTTATGCTATGACCTTTAAAATGGTAGTCCTGTATGAAACATTTCAGGAATGGGCTGGCATTTATAACAGAGGGCACTGTTATATATTTTTAGTGTGACTTAGGACAAGTACTATGAAAGAGGAGCCACAGCTTGACATCCATCATTCAACACTGGTGCATGAAAACATTGCATCCAAAGTGAATACACTTGTGATATGTGCCTCTAATCATTCTTGCTTCCTCCAGCAAAATCAACAACATGAATGTACATCAACATTAAATGACAGAAATCACAGTATTCTGCAGTTGGAACACATGAATAGTACCAGAGAGTATACATTTTTAAATTATCCTAAAAATAAGAAAGCTAGGGAATTAAGTGCCTTCTAGAGAACTGATACATTTTGTAGCTTCCTTTCAACTCACTTAAAAAAAAAAAAAAAAGAACCCTTCAAAATGTCTCTCATTTTCCTATTCTCAGAAGAGAAGAATGGTCTATAAAACAATGTGCCGTTCAATTACTAAAGCAAAGAGATTTCTTTTAAACTTCACAATCTTCCTTCATGCAGGGAGGTCTTGAAAGATTTATTTTAATAGGTGTTTTTAAACATTCTGATAGGTATTTTGGTGGTGTAACCCCAATGGTTTATGGGAGTGATGAATGAAGATTTTAGGCTCACCTGACAGCCAGTGGCGCTGAACTCAATTACCTTTCCTCCTAACGGATCTCCTACCTCTGTCTTCCTTTCAATGCTGATTAAAACAGCAAGAGGCAGATTTAAAATATGCGGTATTGACACCGGCATGAAGCAGTACCAGAAGCATGCAGCTGGGTCCCTCATGACACAAGGATTGAGCTCTGCCTTCTCTGAGGACAGTGATAGGTCCATTAGACCCCGGGGGTTCTACCACATATCCCGGCTGAGAGAATGTGTTTTCACACTCCATAAGCCCTCTGTCACTTAATGATTGTGTGTAAAAATCTGAAGATGGTGGTAATGTAGCTCTATATTTGTTATAAAGGACAAGGATTTGGCACGGCTGTCTTCTTCACCAGGTCCGTGCCCCCCCCCCTTTTCCTTTTTTTTTTTTTTTAGAGGTACTGTTTCTCTTAGATAAAGCAAGTAACATGATGGTATGTGCTTCAAAAACATGAAAATTAATATGAACTGTATCAAAATGGACATATCTTTTCAACAGTATGAAATATTCTAGAAAATGCGAAGCATACACAGTGTGTCAGTTTTACACATGTCCACAGAGTACCATCACTTCTTTTGTTGTTTAGGGGCCCACTTCTGTCTACTTGGCTTCAGTACAGCAGTCATGTTCATACACAGAGGCGTCCGTTTCAAGAAAGGACCATGAACACAGCTGAGCCTGAAGCAAAGGGAGGAGTGGGAACTCCTGTGGTCCAGTCGTTATTACCACTAAGAACCAGTTCATCCCGGATTCTCCATAAGCAAGTGGCCTGATTGTAATGATCACTGATTTGTTTGACATGGATGGAGGAAGGGGTACAATTTTAAGTTAAAACTCAGGCATCTTAGGTGAGTGATGATAAATTACACTTGAAGTAGAGGAAAGGAGGTTACCAGGATTTCTCACTAATTTTTTTTTTTTTTTTGTGTGTGTGTGTGTATGCATGCCATGAAGTGTGAATGTGGAGGTCAGATGACAATTGACAGGAGTGTCTCTTCCTCCTTGCACACATGCCTGCTTTCATCAGAGGTGATTTCTTCTGAGTCAATCAAGGTCACAATCATTTCGGTTTTTCTGGTTTTCTGCTCAAAGAGGATTAAAAAACAACAACAAATTAGAATGGAGGTGAGAAATCGGAAGTAAGGAGACTGGCAGCGAGACAGGGGCAGCTGCTAGACAAAGCGGGAAGGAGAAATGCAGACTCCGAGTGCAGACCATGGGCCTTACAGAACAAGGCAGCCACGTCATTCATAACGATGGTGCAGTCACCAAAAAGGCCAAGGCGTGTCCAGCAGTCGATGTTTTCAAAATATTTAATGTAGTTTTCATAAGCTGATATAAAAATACTTAAAGAATCTAACATTAAGTTGAATTAACCAGATGAAATGTCTCTTTTCCAAAGATGTGTCTTTATATAGTTATAATAATTCCATAACAAAGGTTCAGAAATATGTAATGGATCCCAGCTTTAAACACTGAAGACATCTATGGTCACACCCGAAATATACATGCTGATTGTTGGCTCTGTAACACACAAAAGGAAGCTGTATAATTACTATCATTGCTGTTGTTATGCAGACTTGTGGTGATGGCCATTATGTCCACTTGCACAGCAAAAAACAAAACAGAGATGCTCACAACCATCTTAGTCTATGTGTCCCAGTAAAGTAACTTTATCCCCTGGCTCCAGAATAGCCAAGTGACCCAAGCCTGACCAAGCAGCATTTGCCATCTATTAGAGCAGAATGATTGGCTCAAAGATGGACCTGTAAAAGAAGATGACCCAATAAAATCTAATCCCAGGCCTTCTGTAGCTAGTCACACACGCTGGAGATTATGATAATGCTTCACATTTTCGGGAGAGTATATGCCTATAAAAAATAATGTTGTGTGCCGGGCAGCAGTGTCTGACGCCTTTAATCCCAGCACAGGGGAGGCAGAGCCAGGTGGATCTCTGTGAGTTCAAGGCCAGCCTGTCTACCAAGGGAGTTCCAGGACAGGCTCCAAAGGCTACACAGGGAAACCCTGTCTCAAAAACAAAAACAAATAAAGTCGCACCTACTAATTTATATGTATCTCAATATATAACAATAATTATAACACGTTTCTTTCATTCTCTTGGTACATCCAACTATTTAGTAGGCTATATTTTTCATGAATCATCTTTGTAAATCCTAAAACTTTTAGATATTATTACTGTGAATTTTGGTGTGTTCATCTGCCTCTTGCTGCCAGGATCCCAATAAGGGCATGATTTGTAATAATAACTTTCCCATTAAAATGGGATAAATAATTCCCATTATCCCACTGGATATCAGTGACTTCAATACGACTGGTGTCTTAATCCTCTCACTTCCTACTAGTACTGCCATTAGTCGCCTGCCCTGGGGTCTGCTTACTTCCTCAGACAATGTTGGACAACTACAAAGTTGCAAAAGAACATTCTCCTACTTCTCCAGCTGTCTCCCCATTGATTTCTCAGTATGCTTGTCTGGTTTTTTACATAGAATTAACTCCTTACTGGCTGCCACTGGGTGACTGAGTGCCATGGAGGTTATTGCCTTCTCATCCCTGCCTATCCCACTGCTGTTTGGCTCTGTCTTTGTATCTATTAGAGAAGCCTCTGTTTTACAATTAGTTTTCTCATTTCTGATGCAGTTATAAATGGTGCCCTGCAAGGATGTGTAATCAGAATGTTCACGTCAGCTCAGGTGTAGGAAATCCTTATGTGGGGACTGTAGAAGGATGCTGAGTTGTGTGTGCTTTCTCCCTGGTCTTGTTCCCTAATCATGACAATGGTAACTTCATTCCCAATGCAAAGCCAAGGGAATATGATGTTCTCTGGCCTGAGCATCTCCCAGTAAAAATATCAAGAGTACAAGCAACCATTTTTCAATGATTTAGGAGGAGATAGTATGACAGCAGGAAAATAAGTTTTAAGAGATGAAGATATTATGAAATAAATGGAACTACATCTGTCTTTGACTGCTGGGGAACAGTGGTTCATAAGTTAATAGATCCTTTGTGCTCAATGGTTGTGAGAAAGAAGACAACACCATTACTCTCCTAGAGGCAGCTGACTCATTCTCTCATTTACCATACACTTATTGAGTGTTTAGAATCTGCCAGGAACATAACTGAGTTAAGAGAAGGAATAGAATTTCTGTATGAAGTTGTTCCTGTTCAAATAATAATTGCTGCAATTATCCTTCAGTACTTATTTTGGCTTCTTTCCTTCTTGGTATTAAAGTCTTCCATATTAGCTATTTGTGTGGACACTCTGCAAAGCACAGTCTACCCTTGTAGCCACATCCTTCCTCTGGGTGTGGCATGTGATTGAGATGTGACTGACAGAGTGTGAATGGAGGTGAGGCTGTCTTCAGCTCACCTTTGCCATGAGAGCTGGGCACGGCATTCACCATCTGCCTCACTCTTCCTCTGTTTTGCTGCTAGAAGTATCACTACAGATAACTAGAGCTTCCCTTAGGTCCAAGGCTGAGGATAAATTCTAGGAATGGTGAGCTGGAAATAAAGGTCCCACCTAACATTAGATATTTCAAGACCTCTAGATTCTATACTACTGATGTATGAGTGAAATAAGTAAGTGTCTAAATTGTTTCTTTTTTATCTAAGTTATTTGTTGCTAGACACAATCCCAAACATTAAGGTTCATTTCTTTCAATAAAGTCTGTGAATTTAGAGTGCACAGTTTCTTAATTCTAACAGATGTATACATTCATGAAACAATCACTACTAGCAAAGCATCGAATACTCTGAGATATCATTACTCTTAAAAGTTTCCTAATGCCACATCCTACTGAATATCAGGCCCATGGTCATCCCCAAGTGACAACTGACCTGATTCCTATTGGTAAAGGTAAATCATATCCTTCCTAGAGTTTCACATAATGGAACTAAAACACATTGTCTTTTAGATGACTAGTTTCACTCATGGGACTGAGAAGATTAGCATGGCATGTAAAAGTAGTTCATATATTTTTGTTGCTGAGCTGTATTCTATATTGATGAGGTCTCTGGAGAAACAAAACCAATTTATATCTATCTATCTGTCTATCTACCATCTATCAATCTAATCTATCATCTATCAACTTCTGTCTCAGTTAGGGTTTTTATTACTATGGAGAGCTTCAGTCCATTATCATTATGATGGGGAGCATGGTGGCATGCAGGCAGATATGGTGCTAGAGCTGAGACTCCTACATCTTGCAGCCAACAGGAAGTCAACTGCCAGAGTGGGCAGTATTTTGAGCATAGGAAACCTCAAAGACCACCGCCACAGTGACACACTTCCTCTAACAAGGTCATACCCACTGCAATAAAGCCACACTTCCTAATAGTGACACTCCCTATGAGATTATGGAGGTCAATTACATTCAAACTACCACATCATCTATCTGTCTATCTATCTATATATCTATATCTATATCTATATCTATATATATATATATATCTCATCTATCTATAATCTATTTGTTTCTATCATCTATCTATCCACTCATCTACTTTTTCCACATAGAAAAAGAAATGTATTGTAAGGTTTCTTATGTTCTTATATCAGCCAATTGCAGAAAACAATGGGTCCCCAAATCTTCAGGGTAGACTGGTAGGCTAAAGAATCCAGGAAGACCTCATGCTAAAGACTATCCACAGAATTCTCTAAGCCTTGGGGAAGATCAAACTTTCTCTACAGTCTTTAAAACTGATTAATGATGTTTGTTGCCATAGGAGACTATCTACTTTACTCAACATCTAACAAGTTATATGTTAACACCATCTAAGAGATTACCCTCACAGAAACATATATGTTAATGTTTGTACAAATATACAACCAGTTTGACACATACAATTAACCATCAAATATTCCATTGTATGGATCTACCATGATTTATATGGTTCAAATATAATATTGCTTTTTAAGTTTAAAGATGTTACTAATAAACATCCAAGAACATTTTTCTACCAGTCCTTGTGTATCTATTTATTTATTTCCATTGAGAAAACACTCAGGGGTGAATTTGTTGGGTCTCATGGTCAAACTGAATGCTTAAGCCTAGGCTTCATTTCATATTGTTTCACACTGGTGCCGATCTTTGGGATCATCAGTTTGTAATTTAGTCATTTACCATTACTGTATGGTAGCATCAGATTTTTTCTTTTATTTTCAGAGAGAGGACACCCCTGCTATGTACCCCAAGGTGGCCTTGAAAACTCAGTAGGTAGCTGAAAATAACTGTTAAACTCTCATCTTCTAACAATCACCTCTGGAGCACTGGTATTGTGGGTATGTGCTACATTCCCCAGTTTCCATGGCGCTGAGGCTCAACCCTGAGCTTCGTGAAGCCTAGGCAATCACTCTACCAACCAAGCTACATCCTCAGCCCAAACTGAGGAGTTTAAATTTGATTTTCTCTAATGACTCATTTTAAACTCATTTATGCACAAATTTGCCAATTTTCTCTTTTTTTATTTCATGTTATGTAGTTGTAAGAGTTCACTGTGGGATAGATAGATACCCAGCCCAGAGAATCCCAGTCTCACACAGCTATGCACTGAGAGCATTGAGAGTACTCTTGCCACATCATCTTATAGTTTATATTCAGTTTGAATTTCTGAGTACCAAATTAGTTTTCCTGAAAGGAATAGACTATGGCACATGAAATATAAGCATATGTTTGGTGAAACACACACTCACACACACACACACAGAGAGAGAGAGAGAGAGAGAGAGAGAGAGAGAGAGAGAGAGAGAGAGAGAGAAAGAGAGAAAGAGAGAGAGAGAAATACAGAGTATATCTCATATAATACTTTGTTATAAATATAGATGCTGGTCATTCATCAGATATGTGTGTTGTGAATATTTTCCATCAGTTTAACTTCTTTTAATAGAAGACTAGACAATTTGAACATTAGAGAAGCCAAATTAATCAGTTTTTCGTCTTTCCTCCACCACTTTCCTGTCTTCCCTCCTGTCTGTTTCCTTTTCATCCGTTACCTTTCTTTACCCCATCCTTCCTCTCCTCTCCTTTCTCTTTTATTTTCTTTCTTTCCAGGGCTAGCAGTGACACCCAGAACCTGAGCATGCTAGGTCGGTTCTCTACCACTGAGCTACACACCCAGCCCTCGGTGTTTTAACATAAACTCTCATTATTGGAGCTCAGGCAGGCCATGACTTCTCAGTCTTGCCTCCATTTCCTGAGTGCTTGAATTACCTGTGTATGCTATCACACGCAGTTGTCGTTTTCTTTTATAGCTTTTACTTTGGTCTAAAACATCTTCACTTACCTCAAACAAAAGGAGATTTTTCTGTTGTTTATTTATAACAGTTTTATAGATTTAGGTTTTAAAATATTTACAATCTCACTTGAGTTACATCTTGTGTAGATCATGAGGTGATCATGACATTTTCCTTATCCGTATCTGTTTTTTTTCCATCAATATTTGTTAACCAATCGTTTTCCACTGGTCTCTGGAACCATTGTTCAATCAATCATATATGCAGATGTCACTTTTGTATTGTCTTCTGATTCGTTAACCTTTCATTTTAGCAATCTCAGGCTTCCTTGACTACTTTAAACTTATCTTTGTAGTTTTAAATTGCAAAAGCACAGATTTCTATTTTTGTATTTAATACAAGATCAGCAAGTTTAAAATTCCAGCATGGGTCAAATGGGGCTGAACACCACAGGATCACTTGTTCTCTGTGTTTTAATTTGTTGTTTTCTGAAATGATCTCTATCTATTACAAAGAGAAGTTTCTTTGTTGAAGTGTGAGAGTGATACTTATTTGTAGGTATAAAGATACATATTTAGAATGTAGTTAGGAATTGCACTGGTTTAGCAAAGTGGTGACTGCAGGTTCTCCTCCAAGATCCATGACCTCACTAGCCCCAGTTTGATGGCTAGGTTTTCCATAACGGGACTGATTTCCCTCTGGTTAAACAGGTCTTACGTTCAATTAGAGAACCGTTGGTTACAACAAGATGTGAGTGCAACCATTGTACCCTTAGGTTTCATTCTGAAATGGCAGTGGTCGTAGTTCATAGGCATCATAGCTGGCTGAGACTGTTGGTTGTTCCCTCCCCTTGGAAGCTTGCATGGCACTTTATGGCACCATGAAAGCTAGCCCACATGGAGGATGCTTTTAGGTCAGATCCAGCTCATATCATCCAGGTTCTGTGTCTGAAGTGCAGATGTCTTCAGCAATAGGACATTTCTTCAACCTCTGGGAGGCACTAAGGGCAACAGCAATAACTTGTAGTGTTCCGGGAGTTTCCTGGACTCCCATAACCAATAACTTATAAGGGGGCATCTCATGCCTGGTATTAGATAGTCTAGGGGAGCATTGCCAGACCAGGTAGAACTACACTAAACTACTGATTCTTCTATAATACAATTCCTGCACCTAATGCTTAGGGAACACACCAAAAGAGGAAGCAGAAAGATTCTAAGAACCAAAGCAACAGAATATCTGCTGTGAGATTGTGTCTCCTAGAAAAATCAAGGAAGCTACACCCATAAAGTTTCAACAACATGCCTACCTAAACAAGACCGGACACCAACAGACATGATAACATGGAAGGGGAAATATCAACCCTGGACAAAGAATCATAAGCAGCTAAGGAATATTGAGAATGGAAGAAAATAGTATTCCCCAGGGAAGACTACCCAAATGGTTATCCAATAGCAAATGATGAACCCTGAAAACATATGCATACAAGTACCAGTATATGGACTGAGCAGGTTGCATTTATATATTTAGGAATACACACATGCATGTGTAAGCACACACACATATGAGTTTATGGGAGGGGTTGGAGGAAGTAAAGGGAAAGGGGAAAACTATTTAATTATATTTTAATTTCAAAAATTAAAAATTAATTCCATAGTGGATGGGACAGGTCTACCAAGCTTTATGGAGATTTATTAAGAACACTAATAAATACATACTGCCTTACATACTTGGTTACTCTAAGCTTCTTCAAAGTATTAAAATTATATCTTTGGGTCTGTTAAGTGTTTAATAAAATCTTGAAATGTTATTTGTTTGTATAAAACAATATTTACTGACTTCATAAGAAAAAGGTGTCATTAAGCTATTAAATGTATTATATACATAGATTTCGATAATATTTCCTTTCAAAACTGGTTCTAAACTAAAATATATAAACTAAAATTTTATTTCACTTATGTAATAGTCATGGTTAACATAAAAGGCATATGGCTTTTTTCATAAATATTCTTGGTATAGAACCATTAAAGTGAGGCATAGAAAAATAAGGACTTTGTTTTATTCTTTTGGTAAATGAGACATTTAAAATCTGTGGTTAGATTTTACTTTTTGTTTTATACATTTCCTCATAGGGCAAAGTCTTTACTTTGTTGAATAGTTTCTGTCTTAATCGTGGGAAAAATTCTGTTTAAGGAACAATTCCTACTTGAGACGTTCCTACTAAAATTACATAATGATTGTGAAACTCACTTTAATGGACAAATCTGAAATCTGTTTATAAAATTCGACCTATTAGACAAACAATAATGTTAATGAACTGTCAACATGAACTAAAGCTTTGACTTTCTACTAAGATTAACTCCTGGGAAGTATAATTATCTCCCTGTAAAACAAATACTTGGTATCCTATAAAAAATAAGTACAATGAACCATCTCTATCAAATAAAAATGTATAGAGCTACAAGGGACTTTAAAATGTGGTAACTAAGAATCAGAATTGTTTACAAAGCCCTTCCTTGGGGGATAAAGAAACTGGGATATTTCCATCAACCAGGAGTAAAAAACGATGTCACAATGAAGCCTGCATTCTGACTACAGGAAAGAGACTCTAGACTACCCAGGTACTTCTAACTGATGCCTGGGTACCAAACTCCAGGAGATAAACTTTTAGATTCACATTTTTCACATCCAACATGTGCCAACTACATCTGAAAACACATATCCACATAATATTAAAAAATGCTGGATGATACTTGCCTTCGATATCACTGACAGCTAAATACCCCAAGAAACTGAACATTTCTCCTACATTTTATATTTCTTAAATTCTTTCATATTTAGATTTTAATTGTGGTATTTAATATTTCACTTGCACATTCCTAAGTAATGAAATAAGGCTAATCTTGTTTTTAATGAAGTTATACATGATAATGATATTATTTCCTTTCATTAATCATGCTTTTGTGACTATTTGCTTATCCCAGACTCCCACCTTACTTCAATCTAATTTTCATGCTTAAAAGATTCAAATGTCTTTCTTCACAATCTTTGTGAAGCATACTTTTCTCACTGTGATTATGTATAAATTGGATAAAGGAAACCTAGTTTTTAAACTCACAAAAACTTATTTTAAATCTTAAAAAAAAAACAAAAAAAACTCCAGCTTGGAAATAATCCAAATTCTTAACACAAGTTAAGTTAATAAACTTTTTCTTGTTAAGTAAAAGACACCACACACACACACACACACACACACACACACACACACACACACATGCCTGCACTCAGGCACGCAAACATGCACACACATATACATACTGGGTCCAGCCAATACTGGGTCCAGCCAATTAGATTACTATGTTTCTCTTGATGTTAAAATGTCAAGATTCAACACATTAAATGTTGTAAAAGACATTATAATGTCCTCAGATGTTTAACAAATGAAGTAACCTTCACTTTATTTACTCTAGCTAGAGACACCAAAATCTCTGCATTAATTCTTTATATCCAAATTATACAGAAGACATCAGTATCTAATAACAACAGTTGTGATGTTCTTTACATTAAGCATTGATATTCCTTGATTAAATGAGTATTTAAGGAGTCATATAATTAGCCAGGACTTACAAAAATTAATTAGAGCTGGAAAGACAGCTCAGTGGTTAAGCACACTTGCTGTTCTTCCAGAGGATTAGAGTTTGGTTCCCAGCACCCACAGCAGGTAACTCCACTTCCACGGAAATCTGACACCTCTGGCCTCTGTAGGCACCTGCACTCAAGTGCAGATACACCCTAGAGATAACTAAAAGCAATAAAAATCAATCTTTTTTTAAAAATTAAACTATAGGGTCCTTAGATCACTCTAAATGACAAGACACCTGATTGGCAATTACAGAAAGTAGCTTTATCCTCTAGAAAAACCAGCATGCTGGGGCCTGCTCAAAATGGCTTTGATCCCTGGGGAGGATAAGGCAGCCCCTTTTAAGCCTGCTTAGGGGAATTCCAGCTGTGGTTTAAGTGTACTTTGAAGTAATTGGGTATAGACCCTTACAGATACAGGGATCATTTTATGATTGGCTCATGACATCTGGTCAGCAACTGTGGTTGTGGTATCCAGGGGTCTGTCTGCTGTGCCAGGGGTCTGTCTGCTGTGTCAGGGTCTGTCTGCTGTGTCAGGGGTCTGTCTGACTGAAAATAGCAAGAATAGTTCCTGCTTGTGGCCGAGTAGGACCCTGACTAGCTACCAGACTGGACATACTTCCTGAAGGTCTGGTTGAGGCCAGACATGAGTCAACATAGGATGGTAGGGTAATATGAGGAGAGGTCCCAGCAAACTGGCTCCTGGAAAAAAGCAACGGGTCCTGGTCCCTTCAAAACAATAGTTGTATTTTGATAATTAAAAAGGAAATGGACTGCACTACAGTGATTCCTTCTAGAATCTAATTTCTATTTGTAACTATGAAAATAAAAAAGGGGATTTGGTTATGCCTACAAGGCCTGTAGAATCCTGATTTCTAATGGAGCTCATCTCTTGTTTCTCTCACTTATTAGTATTTGGTAACTAAAAAGACAATCTTGTTAAAAGAAAAGTTAAAGGAATACTATATTGTTATCTAACTGCTTCTAAAATGTGGCTTTCCATATATTTTTCCAGGTTAAATCTTGTATAATGCCAGTATAGTAAAACAAATCAAGTCAATCTCCACAAATAAGAGTTATGACAAATTAAAGATCAAGTTTTCCTAAGAACTAGAGCTAGCTACTGCAAATGTAGTTGGAACTGTAAGATCAAGCTAGCTGTGAAAACTTCCCCAAACTGCTATCATATTAGAATATGGCATGTGAGATAACCCAAACACATACCACTGTGTCACCCACATTTGACTCCAGAAGTAACTTACTCCCTTTGTGATCAGAGCTGTGTTTGTGCAGCTAAAGCTGTGGTTCTCAAACTGTGGGTCGCAATCTCGATAGGGGTCACATATCAGATATCCTACACATCAGATATTTACATTATGATTCATAACAGTACCAAAATTACAGTTATGAAGTAGCAATGAAATAATTTTATGGCTGGGGGTCACCACAACTTGAGAAACTGTATTAAAGGGTCACAACATTAGGAAAATTGGGAACTGATCTAAAGCTTTTGACACCCAGTGTGGAGCCCGGGGATGATATGCTTTCACTGGAGGAGTCACGTGGATTGGTATTTGGTATGAGCATGGTCCCTTGTACCTCATCATTCAACATCACCTCCCTGGTGGAAGCTGGTGAGTTCTTCCCAAGGCTCAGCCCTCTCTTGGTTTGGTCAACATCTATCAGTTTATTCTGAGCTGGTTGTTAGGATTCTGTTTTGTTTGTTTCAATCACTCAGTTTGAGATATCCATTTTTTTTCTCTAGAGCACTCAGTTTTCAGAGCGCTCTGGTTGTCTACTCTCAAAATGTTTGTTGATTGGCTAGCATTTGGCCTTCCCTCTGGTCGTTCCTTCAGTTTCAGTTTTACATTTTCTGTGACCTTTCCTGCTTATTGCGTTCCTGTGGCCTTCAGTTTATAAATCCTTTGAGCACCTGATCATAAAGATGTTGAAGATAAGAGGGACTTGTTGCCTCCAGTCCAACAGCATGGAGATGTAATCGCCTCACAGGGATGTTCAATAAAGCACACTGTCTCCCGGGTTGAAGGAACTTTATTGACTCAGTCAAGAAGACACTCACAGGTTGGTCACTCAGTGTCTTTGTGCCTCCTTGTGTTCTCAGAAGTTACAGAACAAGCCTGAGGCACAATGTGAGTAACTAAGCTTGGTCAGAGCTGAGGGAATTACTCCCCAAAACAGTATATAGATCTAATCCAAACACAGATCTCAGCTACCGTGAAGAAGCCTGTTTTTTTTATTTCAGAGAAAATGGAAAGAGATTCAATGAAGGAAACGTTCCAGAAATACTTCTATTTGGTACTGCAATTGGTGTAATGTTTAATAATTGTGTTAATTCATCTTAGAAGAATTTGGAAAGTGGGCAAATCAAACTAAAGATAAGTAGGCTTAGATGTTTTCCTCAGTGGGGAACACTTGGTATTCCAATTTTTTTCCACACTAAACTGCAAGTCCCCATCAACAAAATTGACTACCATTAAGAGAACAACCTAATTTATTTGGAATAAAAAGGCATCTAAAAAATTACAAAACTACCAGTATACAAAAGATTAATGAAGGCTTTAGAAATTACATCTAATTTTAAAAGGTATGTTAAAAATAAACAGAAGTTTCAGTTTTAAAACTAAATATAAATTCTGAAGAATCTAACTTTCTTCAACTCCTGACTGTCAGCTAACCTTGCCTGCACGGCCTCTTCCTTCATTATCTCCACAATTCTGTGTCAAAAGAAGATACCTATGTCCCTTTTTTGAATAAAACTTAGAGAGGAGGTCCTTCCTGTATTTAAAGAGGGTGGGGGTGGCTAGGAGCTGCGAGATAGCTTAGTGGGGAAGAGTACTGACTGTTCTTCCAGAGGACCTGTGTTTGATTCCCAAGTCCTACATGGTGGCTCACACCATCTACAACTCAAGTTCCAAGTGATCCAACACTGTCCTCCTCAGGCAACAGGTGTACAGACATACATGGAGCAAACATTCATGCATATACAGTCAAATAAATCAAATAACAATAAAAAGTCTTTGAAAAGTGGGGGCTAAAATCTTTGACTGTGGTGTTTCCTGTATCATAGCAGGACCTTCTGGGATTTGGGTATGATCTTCAATACTATACCCTGGTGGGTAGGTAAAAAGATGGCACTAATTGTCAGAGTCTACTAATGAGTCCTAGGCTTCCGTGGACACTGACACTCATATCAGTTCTTCTAATTCCTAATTAGTAATGAGTTGTTCTAATTACCATTTTTGAAAAATGTCTAAATATCACTTTACTCAATAATTACTGGGCATCCTATAAGAATTAACGTGTCATATGAGCCATCTCCTGCTCAAGGAAGACATTACTCACTACCACAGGAGCCTTTTAAACATGGTAACTGGAAATTCAGAATTGTGTAATTTTTCCTCAGATAGCCCCCAGAAGCCTGGAAGAACGGAAGTCTGGAGCAAGGTGATTTTATGCACTGGAGGACACACCATAACTAAGGCTCCCTTTCAGACAAAGGACTACCAGGTTTGTGTTGCAGAACATCTAGAGATGAACGGTGATTAATGTATCTTACTCCATATCTATGGCATCCTCTTCTGGGAACACATCTCCATAAGCTTCAGAAAAGTTGGGTAATGTCCATCTTCAGCTACATTGAAACTGAGTACCAATAAACAGAACTCAATATCTCAAATAACATTTCTACTAAACCTTACTTTTTTATATTTCTTAAACCCTCCCATATTTGGATTTTTATAATTATCTGAGATATTTGGATTTTCAATGCTATATGCTTCAGTGATAGAAATAATGCCAGTCAGTTTCAATGAAGCTACAAATGAGGACAAAACTGTATCCCTTCATTCATCATGTTCATCGTTGAGTGTGTGTGCACGTGTGCCTACTTTCCCCTTGTGTTTTGATATACAGGCTCTCACAGAACCTGGGGCTCATGGATTTGGCTAGCCCAGCTGCTCTGTAAGCCTCAGGGACCCTCTACACCTGACCTTTAATGCAGGTTCTAGGGATCTAACTTGGATCCCATGCTTACACAGTAAACACTTTGCCAGCAGAATGGTCCTCCTAGCCCATAATTCACAATATTTCTGTTGTGACTGTTTTTCCACCCGGACCTGCAACCTTACTTGAACCAAATTTTCAAGATTAAAAATATTCAAGATTTTTCACTACCCCTGTAAAAGAATATTCTCATTATTCAATGTAATTCAGACCTTTAAAAGTCTCAATAAACTTACAAAGATTTAAATATTTGAGGAGGAATTAGATTTTGAGTTGTCTCTGTTTTAAATTCAAACTCTTAGAGCCTAAGTAAAATTCTTTTACTACAAAAGAAATCAGGGAAGATTAGTAACTTGGTCCAAAGAACAGGATCATTGTGTCTCTATTGATAGTAAACATTGGGGAGAGGGTGGCTAGGGAAATAATTCAGTCGATAAACTACTTGCTGAGAATGCTTAAGTACCTGAGTTTGATTCAGAACCCATATAAAAATTCCAGATGTGGTAGTGTGTTCTTGCAATCCTGGCATTGGGAAGTCAAAGACAGGAAAGTGCGTGGGGCAGGCTGGGAAGCTAGCCACATTTACTTATCCAACTTAAGGCCAATGAGAGACGGTCTATAATAATAAGTGTCATAGGGTTTCTATTGCTGTGAAGAGACACCATGAGCACAGCAACTCTTATAAAGGAAAACTTTCAGTTTTAGAGGTTTAGGCCATTATCATCATGGTGAGACATAGTGGCATGCAGGCAGACATGGTGCTAGGGAAGGAGCTAAGAGTCCTACATCTTGATCCGCAGGAAACAGGAAGTGAACTGAGAAACTGGGCATGACTTGAGCATATATGAGACCTCAAAGCCCACCCCCACAGTGGCACGCTTCCTCTAATAAGACCACACCTACTCCAACAAAGCCACACCTCCTAATAGTACCACTCCTATGAGCTTATGGGGCCAATTACATTCAAACTACCACAGCATATAGCTCTTGAGAAATAATACTAAAGATTGACCTCTGGCCTCAACAGCCATGTGTATGCATGTGCACTCATGTGAACCATACACACATACATACATACTCATAAAAATACATAGTTAAAATATTAAAGTTACAGTAAATTAATGCTGCCTTAGAGTAACTTAAATTCTTTTGACTCTTGTTAGATATAGCCAAAGAACACCATTTCCTTTCTGCTTACAGAAGAAGAAATAATTTTGCTTAGGCCCACAAAACCTGAGAGCCCTGAATTGTCACATGAGTCCAATCTTTTATTTTAATTCTTGTCACTAATAATATTTGATACATGGGTGGAAAAGTCAGTTTTGTTAAAATGAAATTCAGCAGAATGGTGTGTTGTTACTTGAGCTATTCATATTATGACTAGGGATGGTCATATATATGAATATATATGTGTGTGTGTATATATATATACATATATATACATATATATATATGAACATTAGGTACTAGTCTGTCAAGTGTTTTCTGCTCTGTGTATCAAATACCCACTGTGCAGCAGACCTGGGGACTGTAGCTCCAGGAATGGAGCAATTTCAACAGTCCTTCACTGCTGTCACATCCCAACCACCATCTAACATTTTCCTCTCAGATGTATGTTGCTCCCTTTCTGTCTCCTTGCTGATAACACACCAGAACCATCAACTTTTCAATGGTGCCCTGACAGGCCACTTACTGCCCAAGATGTTCCAATAAGGCCACTTATACAGGTATAAAGCAAGGAAAGAAAACTTTCAAAGAGACAATGAAAATGTTGCATTCCATTCACCAGACACCTTGGGAACAGGTACATGAGAATACTGAACATTAAGATTTTAAGAAATAAATTTAAAACAGATAGTTGAGTGTGGTGGCTCACATCCTTAGTCCCAGAAATCAGGAGGCAGAGCCAATTGGATCTCTGTGTGAATTGGAGGTAAACATGGTCTATAATCTGAGTTCTAGACTAGTCAGGGCTATAGAGTGAGACCCTGTCTCAAATAAATTCATGAAATTAACTTAAATATCAATTAATTAATGAAAATAATTTCATTATTAATGACAATAATCATGATGTTAAGTACCATATGAATAGTTTATGCTATAATCAGCCTCTATTTATCAATAATCTTTTTAAAGTAAAGCCTTCATGTAATGAAATATAGATGATGGCATGCACATAAACATGCATGTGAACAGCTCAAAGGTAGATTTAACAACTGCAGAGTGCCTCAAGGAACCCCTCAAACTCAGTTGATGCTAAGTCTTCCAAATGCAAGAACAGATGGTTCAACCATGGAAAAATGTAAACTGTTAGGGAACATCTACCAAAATAGTGGAAGAGGAACACCAGGTCTCAGAAAGCTGGACCTCACTTCTAAAATCGTGTGTGTGTGACACAGACACAGACACAGAGACACAGAGATAGAGACACACAGAGAGATAAAGCAATACATGTTACTTATGTTAAAGCAAAATGAAATGCCATGTTAATTACTTCCTCCTTCTACTCTGAATGTATCTGAGAGATAAATCAGCTCAAAAAGATTCAGGGTTTTTTTTTTTCTGCTTCTTTTATCATTTACATTACCTACCCCAGGAAGTCACATCTTGACCGACTTAGCACAAAAATACTGAAAATGAAATCAAGTGAACATATCCTACTTAAAGAGCACTGGAAGTACTAAATACCACACTAAAAAGATTCATTCATTCTATGAATGAGTCTGCAAGTAAAGGAAGATTGCATTTGAACTATTTTTATAGTGTCATAATTAACTTTCATGGATGTGTACTACAGGTGGGGATGAAGGTGTGAATGAGTTAGTGTCATAATTAACTTTCTTGTACTACAGGTGGGGATGAAGGTGTGAATTGGTTAGTGTCATAATTGACTTTCAAGATGTGTACTGTAGATGGGGATAAAGGTGTGAATTGGTTAGTGTCATAATTAACTTTCATGTATGTGTACTGGAGGTGGGGACGAAGGTGTGAATTGGTTCCAAGGCAAATGCTCGAGCCCCCAAACTTGAATTGTCATAAATTCTCACATCCTGTCATATTTTCATGCTTTTTCAGTAGTGAGAATACTTTATGTAACAGAATAGTAACAATGCATCATTTTCATTTGCCATCCTTGGTCTGAATGTATAAGTATTCATTATTTTATTACTTGCACACTTTTCCCTCCCGTTTGATTCCTTCAGTGAAGAAAAGAATGCATTGCAATGACCCAAGCAGATCTTAAGAGGTGTTGAACAAGGGTATTTCCCTTCCTATGAACTGAATAGCACAGTCAAACTTCCTCAGCAACTTACTAAATATACTATAAAGTGTTTGGGGGGATAACCAATCAAGACTCAAGTCTATTACTCAAGTTTGTTATTTAATGTGTATTATTGTATTTAATAATACAACATATATTTAGATTATTTTTAGATTTTAATAACATCATATTAATATTGTATACTGCATGCTATGAAGTATATGCTATATCATACATGCATAATGTTAAAGTCAAAATATTTATTTGCCAATATTTTGTTACTTATTCTTATATTAAGCAGTTAATTAAAAATTTGTCAGTTTCTTTGAGGATTTCATACATTTATACAATGTGTTTTGGTCACCAATCTCTCCAATCCCCCTCCGGCTCCTCTCACACCTCCCCTTGCCACATCCTGCTCCCAACTTCATGGCTGCTTTTCATATCTACGGAACCCAATCAATACTGTGCTCGTGTGCATGTGTGTCAGGCCATCCCTGGAGCAGGGCAAGCTACCAAGGACAACGTCTCTGAAGAAACTGGTTCTTCCCATCCCATCACCTTCAACTGCTAAAACTCCTCAGCTAGGAACAGGGCATCGCGAGCCCCTCCTCCCTTAGCTGCGCTGGACTTTTTCACTGGCTTCATTTTGTGTAGTCCTATGCAGGCAATCAGAGCCTCTGTGAGTTCATGAATGCACTGCTCCTGCTATGTCCTGAACACTCGGTGTTTCAGCAGTCATTCCCCACTTCTGGCTCTTACAATCTTTCTGCCTCCTCTTCTTCAACGCTTTCTGAGCCATGTAGGAAGGGGGATGTGATAGATGCCTCATTTAGAGCTGAGTACCCCACAGGCACCCATTCTCAGCTCTCTGACCCGCTGTGGGTTTCTGTGTTCATCTCCATCTGACGTGAGAGGAAGCCTCTCTGCTGAGGCTTGAGGGATGCACTAATAAGTAGGAACCGAGATGAGTGGCCAGAAAGCAGTTCGATGTTTGTTCATTTAGCAGAGCGTGGCAAGTTCTCACTTGTCGTTTACGATTTTCCCAGATTGGGACTTACTGCGAAGTTTGTAATGCCAGGTCCGAGTTTCATCTTGTGCTGTGGGTTTAAACCAATCTGAAAGTCGTTGGTTACTCCTACATCATTCATGACACTATTGCACCTAAGGGCATGTCTTGCCAGCTAGATTGTTGTTGTAACTCCAAAGGTTCACTGCTAAGTAAGTCTGTTGGTAACATTTTTCCCTCAGCATCCCACATAGCACCTTTTAGTACTGCTCATAGTAGCCATCAGGGAGGAAGCTTCCTGACCAGCACCAGCTTGATTCTTCCATGTCCTATGGCCAATGAGTGACCTTCAGCATTAGAGTTTTACCATCACGTTCCGGTGGACCAAGAGCAATAGCTATCGTGTGTATTGTTTTGAGGGTCTCTGGTATATCTATGACCAACAACTCCGGGGGCAGGTATCCCACAACTGACACTGAGCTGGTTTAGAACCATGGCATCAGGAAGAAGTGTTACAGTTCCATATAAGGTAACACCATTTAAATTCACACACACACACACACACACACACACACACACACACACACACACACACACAGAACCCATACACATAAAATGAAAACAAGAAATTTTAATTTGGGATGATTTCTAAAATAGTAATGGGGCAAAAACTAGTCTCTGCCCCTGGAGCTGCTCAAAAGCAAACTCAGTTTTGCGCTCCTTTTTTAATTCACTGAGCACTGAAAATCATGAATGGGGTGTCTTTGTTTTTGTTTGTTTGTTTGTTTGTTTTTAATGTGTGTGTGAGTGTTTGTGTGTATAGATGTGGTTAGGGTCATTTTAGACTTTTAACAGAAACTGCTTCTATGTCTTTTTGTTTTTACCTAAAATCCACAGGTGGAAAGAGAATTCTATAGTTAAGAACACCTACGGGCTGCTCTTGCAGAAGACTCCCATTGGATTTCAACACCCACATGGTGGCTTGCAACCATCCATAACTCCAGATCCAGGAGACCTGGTGCCCTCTGCTGGCCTCTGCAGGTACTGACTGCACGTAGTTCACAGACATGCGTGAAGGCAAAGCACACATAAATACAGAAATCTCAGAAAATAATCAGAATTCAGAAATTTAAATTTAAGAAAAAAGGAAATTTATTTCTGGGCTACATCTCTGGCAGGCTTATGTAAAATACTAATTGAATTGGGGGAAGATTTGTTGGTTGCTTAGTTGGTTGGTGGGTTTTTTTTCAGTTTTTTTTTAACCATTATTTTAAGCTTTCTCAAAATAATTTGGATCTGGTACCTTCATACGTTAATTATGGAAATACAAGTTGAAAGAAAATCTGATTACAGAATTTAGGAGTAATAACCTAAAAATGATTTAAAATTTTTTTTTATTAAGTGCTCAAAAAATATCTAAACTGCTTTCACTGGTCACACTTAAAAATGATTAGTTTCAGGGCTGACTTGTATACAGATACCTTTGCCTTGGTCCATTTTAAGTGTACATCACTTTGACCATGTTGAGATGGGCTGTTGCTTTGAAACAGTTGCTGGGGTGATATACTGTGTTATAAATAATGTACTTTAATATCTAAATATGTTACTGGGGCTCCCTTTCTCTGGTTCTTAGTCTCATTGATGTAGGAATTTGAATACATGGCTCAGAAGGAAACTTGAGGACAAAAGGACAAACAGGAGTAATGGGTATAAGAGATGGTTTGATTCAAGTCCAGGCTTGGGAAGATGAGGTAGGGGCCATATGCCTCACAGATCTCCCCTGAAGTTTCTTGAAGTGTGGAGTGTTACTATTACTCTTCTGGACTTTTTCAGACCATGGAATTCCTGTATCCCTATTAAGATAATAATAGGTAAAGAAAAGTTGTCTCCTGAAACTTACAGCACCAAGCGTGGATAACAGTGATGGGTGAGCCTGCCATGGCTTTGCTTACTTTGCATAACAATGCTTAGCTAAGAATAGTTACTGCTTCCACCAATACATATTTCCTTTATACACTTACTTTTATCTCCTATAATGTTAGTCTGCTATGTTACAATAAAAAGAATTAAAATCTAGACAGGCATTGGAATTCTCATCAGTATCCAAAATCAACGAAAATACCTTATTGATTTTTTTCTTTAAGTTAGAACTCAAAAGGCACACAAGCTTAACCAGAGTGATCTTCTAAACAACTACTTCGATCGAGGGAAGGTTTGTAATATTATAATCTTTGAGACAGATGGATTGCCATGTCACCAACCTACATCAGAGATAAACCTCAGATTATGGCACTTCTCTGTTAATGGGTATTGGTGATGGAAAAACTGGAGATGAGGTTAAAAAACAAAACAAAACAGAAAGTGGCTAATTTTGGCCAGCTGCATGGTCATAAACACCTAACAAGAAATGTAACCAAATATTAAAATGATAAGTATAATTTTTTAACACTGTAAGGGACCACACTCCCCAGACATTGATATTCAATTCATAGATGTTTAGACAACAATTTCTCACTAATGATTTTCTTTTTGATAAGAAAAATGCTATCTCAATTTAATAATAATAATTCAGTACCTACCTACAGCCAAATGATACTTAAATTTCTTCTCTCTCCGTCTCTGGAATCCATCTGGGAGGGACCTCACACTGTGACTCTATTTGCTACTCTAACAGTTACCAAAATGCCTGAAAACATATCCTGAGTTCATTACTCTCAAGACTAGCCTTGGAGGTCTAGAAAAAAATCGAGGTAGAGCCAAATGGATGGATGATCTTGTGAACCTATCAAGCAATTCTAATTAACTTTGTCTTGAATTTTTAAAAAAATATGTCTTCTGTTCTGGCTTCTCCCAATTCCCTGTCTAGGACTGTAATGCTAATTACTCTTACCTTTACTTCAGATCTCTTCAAAGACAAGTCAGACCAATCAGAATGAATCTTCTCCTGGTCTTGCAGGACAACAGAAAACAATACATGAGTTAATCAGAGAAGTCTTCAGAGAATATTGTTCAGAGACAAGGGGTGAGAGAGTAGACATAATTAAAATAAGCCATGCTGGGCATGGTTATGCTCACCTGTAATCCCAGCACTTGGGAAGCCAAAACAGGAGGATTATAAATTTGAGGCCAGACTGGACTTTGACGATGAGACCTTGTCTCAAGCCAGCTAGCTGGAGTTGCTTATGCCTGCTCTCCAAATAGAAACTAAAGCCAAGATGTTATGAAAAATGGCTGCCTGGACTAACTAAATATCTTCTAATCTTGGTCCCAGCTTCCATTCTGTTTGTTATATTTGTTTCAAACATAGACAGAGTTTAACCTAAGATTGAGGCATTAAAACAAAAAGTGGGGAATTTTAACTGGTCTGGTAGAAATGAAGATATTCTAAAGAAACACTTGTGTCTCTCTATCAGATTATTGGTATAAAGGACCCCGAAAGAAATGGAAATTCACCTGGTATCTCACGCACAGAGAAGGAAACAGTGCCAGGTAGAGGGGAGCTGGTCTCCTGGAAGGAGATTTCACACATTTCTAACAGGTAGCTAGGCCATCTTAAAGGATAAGAACGAAGCCCAAAGAATGACAGTCAGTGGTAGGCGGGACAACATCTTGACTGGGGCTGCTTAGATACGTATATCCTTGGCCCTCTGTATAAACTTCAGTCCCAGATAGGGTGGGGGGTGAGGGTCACTGGATCTCATTGGACACCTTCCCAATGTTTAAAATGAATAAATCTCCTTTTACTGTTTTCCACCATTAAAAATACACAAAATGAGTGACTGAGTGAATAAATGAATGAACGAATGAATGAATGAGTCTGCAAGGTGATTAAAAGGTGATTACTGGTCCCAAGGAATTACAGCTATAAACCTCAAAACACACATATTATGCTTGCAGAAGTACATTACAAAATGTGTTTGTACCAAAGAACTAACGCTCTAGACACTCAAATAAAGACTAATGAAGTTTAATGAAGGCTCTTTTATTCCTGTACTGGAAGTCCTAATTACCTTTATCTTCTGTAGAACAAAATCTTTGTTTTATTAAGTCTAGGTTTAAAATTACTGATTTTTGCAGAGAGTGAATTAGCAAAAGTAGCCAAGAACATAGTGTTCATAAAACAGTGTATCTTACACTTAATTGAAGGAAATGACTCATTTCAGAAATAAATTTCAGGATTAAATATGACTGAAAAATTAAACATAGTGTATTTATGCACAGACGTGTGCATGTTAAAATAGAACTATAGCAATAAAGAAAACTAATGCTAGCAAGCATCACTGAAATATAGTTGTACATAAATAGCACATATATATGATGTGTGTATATTTATTTGCATAATAAAAATGAGACAATATTGCAATATTTTCCATGGGAAATTGAAAAGGCTCAGACTCCTTAGCTCCCCCAGCACAAAAACAAATGAAAAATACAGCCCATCCCAAACCTCCGTAAATGGAAAGGAATCTTAACTTGGTGACCAAACCCTGTCGTAAACAGTAGTGATAGCTTTCTTCTCCTCTTGCAACATGATTAGAATATTGACATAGGACTACTGGGATATCTTTGAGTGTGACAGAGCTCTCAGAGGTTGAGTTTTAGAAAGAGGTATTTTATTTTAGAGAGCTATTCTAGTTTGTTGCTTTGTTGATGTGATAAAGCAATAGCCAAAACCAGCTTGGGGAGGAAAGAGATTATTTCGAATACAGGTACATAATCGAGAGTAACCAAGGCAGGAACTCAAGCAGGAACCTAGAGGCAGGAACTGAAGCAGAAACCATGCAGAAAGGCTGCTTCCTTGGCTTGCTAAGTCTGCTTTCTTATACAACCCAGGACCATCAGCTCAAGGTGATACTACCTGCAGTGTGCTGAGCCATCCCATATCCATCATTAATCAAGAACTGACTCCACAGTCCAATCTGATGGAGGCACTTCTTCTGTTGAGGTTCCTTCTACCATGGTGACTCTAGCTAATGTCAGGTTACCAAAAACTAACCAGCACTAGAGCTTAAGAGAGATAAAGAAGTTAGAGCTCCTGTATAGAAGAAGAAAGAGTAGGATACTGTTAAGCCTCACTGCCTTGGAGTTTATAAGGCTTTACTAGGTAGAGGTAGATACTGTGTCCTGCATGGTTTGGAACCTTGACCAGGGGTAACAAGGGAATGAATAAAGGACAGACACACAGACACAGATAAAGAAAAGTTGGAATCTAGTGGGTTGTACATACTCTGATGGCTTCAACCATACCCTCAGTATGGTTTCCCTAGGAAAGGGTGCCCCTTGAGGGAAAGAGATTAAAAAAAAAAAAAACAGACCACATGGCATCTCCAGCATCTCTGGCCATTATAGGGCCAGATGTTTTTGGCTTAGACACTTCAGGCATCTCTAGCTTCCAGCAAAAATAAAGCTCAAGTCATTTCTAGCTTACAGACAAGAAACTAGTTACTTTCTGTGAGGTCTTTTTACCCTAAACCGCCTAGTCATTTCTACCTCCTGTTTCCATCATCCCCACACTGATGTGGTAACTGGCTTTCTATTTGTATTTGTGCTTCTTCTATTATGAGGTTTATATTTACATTCATTGCATGTATCTGGTCCCTATATCTTAGGCAGCTTGTAAAGCTGCAGTCATTTCAGTGGAGGTCAGGGTCTTATTTAAGAGTAACATGTCCTTCCAAGCTGGTTTAAAGAATTGTGTGAGTGCCTTCAAGATCTCAATATATGTGTCAGGGTCTTTTGAAAACTTACCAAGATCAAGCCTTTGTCTTGGCTCTTATAAAGAAAAGGGGGTATATACCTGAGTGGGTCTGCCCAGCCTGTGGATATCTGAAATGGCAGAAAAGAAGGATGTATTTGAGAGGAAGGACTAGGGACCTTGACAAGCTCTGAGTCCTTGGGATCAGGAAGGCCAAGTTTTTTCCCTGTTCTAAGGGCTGCTTTACCTGCCAGAGGTCTTTGGCAGCCTCAGAAGTCCCTGTTGTGAGGGCAGCCAAGAGATGACAACACTCCCTACATGAGTCTGGGTTCTCTCTTAAAGCAAAGGAGGCCTGCACATAAGGAGTGTTGGTCCATTCACCTTTCTTTCTATAAAACAACTCTACTTGTAAGATTGCATTGAAAGGAATACCTGCCCTGGGACCCAGAACTGGTCTTTCTCCATCCTCCAGTTTATATTCAGGCCACGCTTGAGTGCAGAAAACAAATCAGGTATTCTTTTCCTAAGACCTGTGAATGGAAGATATCAAGACGGGCAAGGTCACCATCTAGAGAATCCTTCACTGAAGACAAAGGACTTCCCACCTGAAAAACAAAAACAAAAAAAAAAAAAGATAAATTGGAATCTTCTGGGTTGTTTTGTCTCCCTCTGCAAAGCATCCTCTGGAAATTCCCCCCTTCTCTTATTCCTTTGCTTGTGAGTGGCCATGGGAAGGGGGTGAAGGGCTGTTGGATTGGTAGTTTGCTCTCTCTAATAGTATGGGCCTGGGTTGTAGCTAGAGTTTTCCTGCCTGGCCCACAGTCAGGACAAATCTCTCTCACCTGCCAGTCCCACAGCCACTCAGACCCGACCAAGTAAACACAGAGACTTATATTGCTTAAACTGTTTGGCCTAATGGCTCAGGCTTCTAGCTATCTAGTTCTTACAACTTAAATTAATCCATTTCTATAAATCTATACCTTGCCACGTGGCTCGTGGCTTACCGGCATCTTCACATGCTGTTTCTCATCGTGGCGGCTGGCAGTGTCTCTGACTCAGCCTTCCACTTCCCAGCTTTATTCTCCTCCTTGTCCCGCCTATACTTCCTGCCTGGCCACTGGCCAATCAGTGATTTATTTATTGACCAATCAGCAACACACTTGACATACAGACCATCCCACAGCACTGGGTAGCTGTGTTCTCTCTTTCCTCACTAGCTACCATGGAAAAGGAAAGCCTACTGGATTTCACTCTTACTGTTGCAACTCTTTAATATTTTTTGACCTTGGTGAATTCTTTCTGCATTTTTCCTGGCTTATTTTAACCAGCCTATTTTGGATGCACCATCTAAAAACAAAACAAAAACCTTTGGAATACATATTAAGCCTCACATGTCATGGAAGTCAGACAATTTATACTGATTATATGAGGCAGAAAGGGTCTTGGCTCCCTGGTATGAGGGAGGTATAGTGAATAAGGTATGAAGTATGGTGGTATGAGCTTTTAGTGTCCTCCTTAAACATTCTGTGACCCCTTTCTTCAAATTCTTAATCTTTCAGTCCATATTGCATTTCTCAGTCTAGATAGGAGGCAAGCATGGTAATTATCAGGATGAATTCCACTTTTAAAGAGGGCTATCAGTCAGGCTGCCTAGACTAGAAAAGCCACATTATAATTTACCAGGCACAGTCTTAGATTAAGTATCCCCTAATCTAGAGAATATGGAACACAGGTGACAATGGCATCTAAAAGAACTTGAAAAGATAGACAATGTCAGTGTTCTTTCTCCTTAGTTTGTCCATGTCACAGAAGCTGGAAAGCAAAAGCAAACACAAGTGTATCCAAGGTGCAATGGTTAGCAATATTGAGGTGGGAGGGCAGAAAGAACATTCTGTGTCAGCCAGAGAAAACCAGGACTGGAAGCATCTGAACAGCATCTTGTCTCTCATCACTCAGGTTACCACCAACACATCCTAGGTGCTGCTCTAGCCACTGTAATCACCAACAGAGCAGGGCTGTCTCTGCCACTCTGTTGGCCACCTTCTTGCTAGTAGTACAATCTATTCTTTGGGGCCACAGACTGAATCTGTACTTCCCCTAGACTTTGCCATACAGGTTCATTTGGCCTTCCAGGTCCAGCCATCTGAAAAAGCTAGTCCTCTTGGCACCTGCCAGTGTAGAATGCTTTCCTACCCAGATGCAAACCTCAGTCAATACCCCATAGAACATACACTCTCAGACTACTGGTCTCAAAAGTAGCAGAGAAGGAAGACAGGAAGAGACACAGATTCCTCATAGAAATCAACCTATCAATCTAGTATGGGATAAATGTGCCCAGTTCCCAAGAAATGGGAGGTACTGAGAATGAGTGTGCTGGTTATTTTTTTTAACTTGACCAAGTCTAGATATACCCTAAAAAAGGGAATCTCAACTGAGAAATTACCTCCATCAGATTGGCCTGTGGCCAAGTGTTGAGTTTATCTAAGTTGTTTTAATACCAATAACAATTTGAGAGTCAGATATTAGGGTAAAAACCTAATATCAAAGAAGTTGTGGAGGAATGACCAGGTGATCTTTTCTCCACACTTCCCAGATCAAAAAAGGCTGCAAGTCTTTCCAAGCCCTTCCATACTCTTTCCTGTGCCCCTCTATCATATCCTGGGTCCTCTGAAACCTCTATGGTCAATTCTTGTCAACCAGTCACTGGCTCCACACCCTGATCCAAGCTTAACTTTATTAACACAGTCTCAGAGTGTCACAGTGTGATCAAATATCCCACAACATTCCCCCTTTTTTGTCTAAATAAAAAGGAAAGGTTTTTAACAAAGTAAAACTATATACAATAAGAATAATTATCAAGTAAGAATTACAGTCATAATGTCTAGTCCATTAGTATTTTGCAAATTCAGAAAAATACTCTATTATCTATCCTATCTTGGTGAATCCAAAGTTTTGTACTTAAATCATTTTCCATCATAACTTGTATTATCAGCCTAAAATATCCTTTTATACTTTAATACATTTCCTTAGATGAAAATACTTCTTTTATGTCTCTCAACCTTGTGAACTTTACATCTCTTTTGTGAGTTTCTTTTCTGAATTTGGCAACAAGGAAAACGGTATAACTATCTAGTCTTCAACCCCCATAAGAGACCCAAAAAGGATAAATTTTCACCTGAGTAAATAGGAAGTACAGAGCAAGCAACTTCCAAAACTATAGAAATGACAGAGACAGCTGGCTCCCTGGACAGTCACCCAAGTTTCCTCTGCAACATTGGGGCATCCATCTTCAGCCTATAGGCCTAGAATATCTGACAGAGTTTTCTATGAAGCAGGAATTCTGAAGGACTGGCCTACATTGTCTTGACAAAGTTTGGCAGTCACTCTCTTTTGCATCCTGCTTGTCCAATTTGGACAGCATACTGTTGTGATGATGTATTATGCCCCTCAATATACTGTGTCTCCCAGTAAAATTTGCCTGTAGATTAGAGGAAAAAGCTAGCCACTATATAGAAGTTAAGCAATGGTAGCACACACCTTTAATCCTATCACTTCACAGGCAGGGATCTGTCTGGATCTCTGTGAGGTCAAGGCCACACTGGGAACAGAGCCAGGCATGGCGGCACATGCCTTAAATTCCAACACTAGTTAACCATGGAGGTCTGGAAGTCTGTACAGACAGACAGGAAGTGACAGAGCTGGGCAGGAAGAGGAAGTGATGTCACTGGACAGAGAGAACAAATTAGATGGCAGAACAGTAAGGCATATAGGCATAGATAGACAGGAAGTAGCTTGCTTTTGGAAGCTGCAGAGTTGGTGAGGTAAGGTTAGCTGTAGCTTTCCCTATTTCCCTGGTCTCTTAGGTTTTCACCCTTTTATCTGGCTCTGTGTTTTTTCATTTAATATGACCATTTAGAAATTTGTCTACATACTGTCAGCAGTCAAGGCAAGGGCAGTTTCTTGCCTAGTGGCTAAGGTTGCCACAAATGAAAGCAAACTCCATATGGAGGTTCTTCAAAGCCCATCATCTTCTCTGAAGTAGACTGGTGCTCACTGTCATAAAAAGCCTTATGTTACTAAAAAATCTTAAATGCCATATTCTGTAGATCTCTGAAGTGTTTGAAGACCACCCATCTATCTAAAATATATCTCTATAAAAATGTTCTTAGAGACTTTTTATAGAACAATGTAAATGTGCCATATTGCATTTCACGAGGAGATTCTGGACACACTGTATATATATTTCATAGCCATCAGGAAGAGATTATGTTTTATAATATATTCACCATGTGACAAGAACCTGTTAGAGATTTGGAAGAGATCTTTACAGAACATTGAGATGTGCCACCTGTTTCTATTACATGAGAGAAGCTAGTGTGGGGCATCCTTCACCCATCATGAACACATTCTGCTTTATGAGTATATATTCCAGTATTCATAAATGGAAAAGTAGCTATGTGACAAGAAATTTCAGAAGAGATAATTATGGAAGTCTAGGAATTCATCATCTTCTGTAATCTGTGAGCAAATGTAATGTGTGATTCATCTTCTTCTCAGCATGACAAATTTTTTATAAGAGCACATTTTAGTGTTCATGAATGAAAAATTCAGTATGTGACAAGAAGCTTGTTAAAGCCTTTGAAAGAGAGTTTAAAAGACTGGGAATATGTTCTCTATTTCCAGTCTAAGGAAAATATTATTGCTCAATTACTTTTTCATCTAGCATGAATATATTATCCTCTCTCCTTGGTGTCTCTGGTGATTTGAATAAAAGTGCCCCCCATAGACCCATAGGGAGTGGCACTTTTATGAGGTGTGGCCTTGTTGGAGTAGCTGTGACCTTGTTGGAGGAAATATGTCACTGGTGTGGGCTTTGAAATTTCAGAAGCTCAAGCCAGGCCTACTGGTTCACTGTCTCTTCCTGCTACCTGCAGATCCAGATGTAGAATCTCAGCTGTCTCTCCAGCACCATGTCTGCCTGTGTGCCACCATGTTTCCTGCCATTACAACAATGGACTAAAGCTCTGAACTCTAAGCCAGTTCCAGTTAAATATTTTTCTTTATAAGAGTTTCTGTGCTAGGTGTTCTTATGGGACTCCTAACAGTGGAAATAAGGGTGTCTATGAGTCCTTTGCCTGCTTTCGGGACCCTTTTCCTCATATTAGATTGCCTCATCCAGCCTTAATATGAGGGGATGTGCCTAGTCTTATTGTAACTTGATATGTGATATTTGGTTGATACCCTTGGGAGGCCAGCCCTTTTATGAAGGGAAATGGAGAAGAAGTAGATCTGGGGGAGAGGGGAGGTGGGGAGACTGAGTATTCTGGAATATTTAAGATGTGGTACATTCTGGAATATTTGTTCAATGATACAAAGATGTGCTGTATTCTTTTATGTTGTATTTGTCTAACTCTGTAAAGCTGTGTTACTTTGCCTGTCTAAAACACCCAATTGGTCTAATACAGCACTGAATGGCCAATAGCTAGGCAGGAGAAAGGACAAGTGAGGAGAAATCTAGGGAAGAAAAGAAGGAGGAGCAAGAAAAAGGAGAGGAGGACACCAGGGGCCAGCCACCCAGTCACACAACCAGCCACTGAGTAAGAAGGGCAGAAAGGTATATAGAATAGAGAAAGGTAAAAGCCCAGAGGCAAAAGGTAGATGGGATAATTTAAGAAAAGCTGTCTAGCAATAAGCCAAGCTAAGGCTGGGCATTCATAAGTAAGATTAAGTCTCTGTGTATTTATTTGAGATCTGGGTAGTGGGCCCCCAAAGAGCAAAGAAAAAAAATCAACTACAGCTGAGAGGATAGAAAGGAGGAGAAACTACTATCAGGATGTAATATAAGAGAGAAGAATATGGAGAAGAAATGTCATGACATGGCATCTCTTTTCAGCAATTGAACCCCTAACTAAGAAAGAAGTTGGTACAAGAGACTGGGATATTTCTGTGATAGGCTAGATCATGCTTTTGTTTGAAGGAATTTGGACTTTGTGACTTTGGATTAGAAAGCAGTTGAATGCTTTAAGTGGGCCTTAATGGGCTATACTAGCAGGAACATGGAAGATAGTGGTGCTGAGGGTGATTTGACCTGTGGGGGCCTGACTCAAGAGTTTTCAGAGGAGAAGAATGTGAGTATGTGGCCTAGAGATCATTCTTGTGACATGTTGGCAAAGAATATGGCTGGTTTTTGTCCTTGTCCAAAAAAAAAAATCTACCTAAGGCTAAATTGAAGACTTATGATTATCAATTTTGATAGAGGAAATTTACAGACAGCCTAGTATTGACTGTGTTGCTTGGTTATTAGTGAAAAGGAGCAAGTTGAGCATGGAAAAAATACAAAATGTACCATTTGAGGAGAAAGGAGGCACTAGGAAGTGTAAACAAATTAGAAAAGCCTGATGCTAAGTAGAATAAAAAGAATGGTAACCTCAGAGCAAGACCCATTGTAGCACAAATCTTAAAAGATCTTATTAATAAAAACAAATCTGGAGCCAGATATTGGGGTGAATGCTGGAAGATCAGAGAAGCAGAACAAGCCACAGCCACCTTACCTCGCCAATTCCTCAGCTGATCCTGTTTCCTCAGACTGGAAGCCTCTGAGTCCTCATCCAGAATGAATCTCAGCTGACTGCTGCTAAAAGCCTAAAAGCTTAACCAGCCTTAGTTCCTGGTCCTCACGCCTTATATACCTTTCTGCCCCATGCTGTCACTTCCTGGGATTAAAGGTGTGAGCCACCATGCCTGACTGTTTCCAGTGTGGCTTTAAACTCACAGAGATCCAGGCAGATCTCTGCTTCTGGAATGCTAGGATTAAAGGTGTGCTACCACTGCCTAACCTCTATGTTTAATATTATGGCTGTTCTGTTCTCTGACCCCAGATAAGTTTATTAGGGTGCACAATATTTTGGGGAACACAATATCACCACACCCCACCCAGCTAAGCTTCCAATTTGTGAAAACAAATTAAAGAAAAGCTTAGGGCTGGGCATGGTGCCGCACAACTTTAATCCCAGCACTCAAAAGGCAAAGGCTGGCAGATCTCTGAGTTCAAGGCCAGTCTCATCTACAAAGCAAGCTCCAGGACAGCCAAGCTTAGGCAGTGAAGGAAACCATCAAAACTAGAAAGCTTGTGAAGATGTAATTGAATGAGGGGGTCATGTTCCTACTCCAGCTTTGGCCACGTGGTTCTGGCTTTAGAGACAAGGATAGAAGAAAGGAGTTTTGGAATCTTCCTCCTCCACTAAGAAAAACACTGAGGCCAGGTGTATGTCAGAGGTATCCCTGCATGAAGGCCTAGAGAGGCCATTGTGTGAAGCTGTAAAAGTGAAGCCTGGATTGCCTTGGAGATCCTAAAATGTTGCAGATGCCAGAGTCTTGGAATACCTGCCAAGGAGAGCTGCTAACAGGGAGTGGAATCAGCCCAAGAGACAAAAATGTGTGGCAGTCAACAAAGCTGAAAGGAGTTGGAAATGTGAAGAGCTCTTTGACATTAGTCATGGAGATGCAGAGTTTGGAGTTTACCCAGCTGGTTTTGGTCTTGCTTTGGTCCCAGTATTTCCTCACTATTTTCCCTTCCCTCCCTTTTGGAATGGCAATGTATACCCTGTGCCATTATATGTTGGAAGTATGTGATCTGCTTTTTCATTTTCATCTTACAAGTGTTACAGTTAAGACATTGTTGTGAGTCTTGGAAGAGATGTTGGACTTTTAAACAAGTTTGAAACTGTTATAGACTGTGGGGACTTTTGAAGTCGGACTAAATGTATTTTGCACTATGATATGGCTACAAGCCTATGAGGGCCAGTAAGTGGAATGTGGTGGTTTGAAGAGAAACGGCTCACATAGGCCTATAGGGAGGGCACTATTAGGAGCTGTGGCCTTGTTGGAGTAGGTGTGGCCTTGTTGAAGGAAGTGTGTCACTGATGGTGGGCTTTCAGGTCTCAGAAGCTCAATCCAGGCCTAGTGGTTCACTGTCTGTTCCTGCTGCCTGCAGATCCAGATGTAGAACTCCCAGCTACCTCTCCAGCACCATGTCTGCCTGCATGCTGCCATGCTTCCCGCCATGACAACAATGGACTAAACCTCTGAACTGTAAGTTAGCTCCAGTTAAATGTTTTCCTTTATAAGAGTTGCTGTAGTCATGGTATCTCTCCACAGCAACAGAACACTCACTAAGACGGTGTCCATATATGCAACATTCAATATCTGATAAGGGTGGCATGACAGCCTTGGAAGAGGGGAGAGAACTGACAATGAGCTATCATTTTATACTCCATTGTGGAAGTCAGTGCATCACTAATCAACTTTAATATGTTATGTTTTATAAGCACACATTTCTCAGTTCTTATTAACATTATGTTTACTGTGTGATAAGAATCTTTATTAGTCCAGCCCACTCCATCCCCTAGGGACTCAGCCACTTGGTGGGGACCCAGGGTCCCCCTAGTTCTCCTTGTTGGCCCCTTTCAACCTTTCTTTCTAGCCCATGTCCAGTCCTTTGTGACTCCTCAGAATCTCTGTCTACCAGGGACCCAAGGTAGCCACACTGGGTCAGGACTCATATAAGATACCTCCATCCTCCTTCCTGTCTTCCATCTTGTCTGTCTAGAGTTACCTTAACCCTGCTATTGCCTGACCACAGGAGCCCCTCCTACCAACCAACTCCATCCCTTAGGGATTTGGCCTTTTGGTGCCGACTCAGGATTGTAGGGATAGGGATCCCCCTAGTTCTTCCACACTGCCCTTCTCAGCCTTTCCTTCTAGCCTATCTTCATTCCTTTGTGATTTTCCACTGATCCTCATAACAGTTCTCAAACAGGGACTACACATCTACCATACTTGAATAGGATCCAGAAGTGCTGTCTACCAGGGACCCCACAGCCACCACACTTGGCTAGGACTCAGGTTGGGCAACAGAAACCAAAGAATGGAACACCTGCTTAACAAAGACAAGACTACATAGCTATTAAAAACAAACAGACAAACAAAAACACCCCAAACATCATAACTCCAGATGCCTAGATCCTAGCACAAAAATACAAACGTGAAGAACTAAGATAATATTCCTTCTCCAGAAGCCAGAAACCCTATTGTGTTAGACCCTGAGAAAAGGAACTGAGCCAAAGCACAGGAAAAGCACTTCAAAACAGTCATTGTGAATATTTTCAAAGACCTTAAAGAGGGTATGAATAAATGTCTTAATGAAGACTGTAAAAATACAAACAGCTGAGTGAAAATAATTCAAGATATGAAAGTAGAATTTAACATAGAAATAGAATTACTAAAGAAAACCCAAACAAATAACACTGTAAATGAAAGACTCAGAATGTCAAACAGAACCCTCAGGAGTAAAGCCTTGCCAACATATGAAAGACATGGAAAAGGGAATTTCAGATCTTGAAGACTAGGTAGAATAAACAAATAGCTCAGTCAAAGAAAATGGTAAATCTAAAAAAAAAAAAAATCCAGAGACAAAACATCTAGGAAATCTGTGACACTGTGAAAACACTAAACCTACAAATAATACATACAGAGGAAGGAGAATAAACCCATCAAAAGTGCAAAAAATACTTTTAACAAAATCATAGAAGAAATTTTCCCCAAACTAAAGAGATACCTATCAAGGTATACAGAACACCAAATAAATTTAGAAAAGAAATTCTTCATGATATGTGATGATCAAAACACAGTACAGAACAAAGAAATATTACTAAAAGCTGAAAAAGAAAAAGAAAAAGCCCAAAGTACATACAAAGGCCAGCCCATCAATGGAGACTCCAAAAGCCAGAAGGGCCTGGAAAATGTTCTACAAGCTTTAAGAAACCACAGGTGTCAGCCCAGACTATTTACCCTGCAAAAGTATCAATCACAATTGACACAAAAATAAAAACATTTCATAATAAAAACAAATTTGATCAATTTCTATCCACCAATCCAGCTCTACCAAAGGCACTATGAAGAAAACTTCAGTCTGAGAGAAGGTTAACTACATCCAAGAGGACACAGGAATAAATATTCTCAGAACAGTAAGTTAAAAGAAGGGAGGAAAACCCACACCACAAAAAAATAAGAATTAATAAACATCGCTCAATAACTTTCAATATCAATGGTCTCAAATCCCTGGAGACTAACAAATTGGATTAGAAAATAGGAACCATCTTTCCGCTGCATCCGAGAAACACATCTCATCACCAAGGACAGACACCACCTTAGGATAAAAGGATGGAAAAAGATAATTCAAAGTAAATGGAATCAAGAAGTCAGCAGTTGTACATATTACAATATCTAAACACAAAAACAAAGACAAAAGCAAAAAAAAAAAAAAAAAAAAAAACCAGACCTCAAGTCAAAACTAACCAGAAGGTCAGAAGACACAGGGAAAGACACGACATAGGGAAAATTCACCAACAGGATATGATGACTCTAAACATTTATTCACCAAACAAAGGAGAATCCATATTCACAAAAGAAACAACTACGGCTAAAATCACACATCTCTAACACAGTGGTTAGTAAGTGCCTTCAACACCCCATTCTTGCCAGTATTTAGATCATCCAGACCAAAACCAGAGAAACACTGAAGTTAATAATGTCATAAATTGAGATATACTTTGTTGAGATAACTATGTTGCCAGCAGTGGTGGCTCATGCCTTTTATCCCAGCACTTGGGAGGCAGAGGTAGGTGGATCTCTGTGACTATAAGACCAGCCTGATCAACAAAGCAAGTCTCAGGACAGACAGAGCTGTTAGAGAAACCCTGTCTCTAAAAAACAACAAACAAGAAGAAGGAGGAGGGGGAAGAGGGAAAGGAGGAGGAAGAGGAGGAGGAGGAGAAGAAAGAAGAAGAAGAAGAAGAAGAAGAAGAAGAAGAAGAAGAAGAAGAAGAAGAAGAAAGATGTCACAAATCAAACGAACTTAGCAGACATCTACAGAACATTCTATCCAAAAACTAATGAATACACTTTCTCCTCAGCCAACTTTCTCCAAAATTCACCTTGTATCAGGATACAAAACAAGTCTCAACAGATACTTAAAAATTGAAATAATGTCCTGTATCCTATTTGACCACCATGGACTAAAGCTGGATATCAGCAATAGAAAATCTAAGAAAGTATACAAACTCATTGAAGTTTAACAACTTATTATGACTAAGGAATGAAAATTGCATCAAAACAGAAATCAAGAAGGAAATTAAAAAATTTTTTAGAATAGAATAAAAATTAAAACACAACATACCCAAACCTCTGGGACACAATGAAAACAGTTCTAAAAGACAAGTTCATAGCACTAAGGGCCTACATTAAAAAAAACTGGAAAATATTATATTAATAACTTAATGACACAATTTAAAGTTCTAGAATAACAAAAAGAAATAATATCCAAAAAGAGTATATGGGAAGAACTCATCAAACTTAGAGTTGAAATAAATGAAACAGAAACAAACAAACAAAAACAATACAAAGAATGAATGAATGAAGAGTTGGTTTTTGGAGAAAACCAACAATATTGACAAACCCTTAGCCAAATTAACCAAAAGATGAGGAGAGAAGCACCAAGTTAATAAAATTAGAGATGAAAGAGGACACATTGCAACAGATACTGAGCAAATTGAGAGAACTGTAAATTTATACTTTAAAAAATCTGTACTCCACCAAACTGGAAAAATGAAATTGATGGATATCATTATATGTACAACCAACTAAAGTTAAATCAGGGTGAAATTAATGATTTAAACAGACCCACAACTGCTCATAAAATAAAGCAATAATTTAAAATCTCACAACCAAAAAAGCCCAGGGTCAGGCAAATTCAGAGCAGAATTCTACCAGACATTCAAAGAAGAACTAACAACAACACTCCTCAAATTATTGCACAAAACTGAACCTGAAGTAACACTTCCAAATTCTTTTTATAAAGCCACTATTACTCTGATACCTAACTCACTTGAAGACCCCACATAGATGCAAAAACTCTCAATAAGATACTTGTAAACTGAATTCAAAAAAACATCAAAAAAATATCCACCATGATCAACTTGAATTCATCTCAGAGATACAGGGATGGCTCATCATATGTAATCAATAAACAAAATCTACCACATAAACAGACTGAAAAACAAAACACACATGAGCATCTTGTTAAATGGAGAAAAAAGGGGGGGGGCTTTGACAAAACTCACATCCCTTCATGATGTGAAAAAGCTAGGGATACAAGTGATACCTTTTAACAAAATAAAGGCCATTTACAATAATCCCACAGCCAACATCAACCTAAACAGAGAGAAACACAAAGCATTTCAGCCCAAAATTCTACCAGACTTTCAAAGAAGAGCTAATGCCAATACTCCTCAAATTATTTCACAAAATAGAAACAGAAAGAATATTGCCAAATTCTTTTTATGAGGCTACAGTCACCCTGATACCCAAACCACACAAAGACTCAACAAAGAAAGAATTAAAAACCAACTTCCCTCATGAACACTGATGCAAAAATACTCAGTAAAATACTTGCAAACCTAATCCAAGAACACATCAAAAAGATCATCCACCATGATCAAGTAGGCTTCATTCCAGAGATGCAAGGATGGTTGAACATACAAAAATCTGTCAATGTAATCCACCATATAAAAAAACTGGAGAAAAAAAACCACATGATCATCTCATTAGATGCTGAAAAAGCCTTTGACAAAATCCAACAACCCTTTTATGATAAAAGTCTTGGAGAGATCAGGGATACAAGGAACATACCTAAACATAATAAAAGAAATATATAGCAAGCCGATAGCCAATATCAAATTAAATGGAGAAAAACTCAAAGCAATTCCACTAAAATCAGGAACAAGTCAAGTCTGTCTACTGTCTCCATACCTATTCAATATAATACTTGAAGTTCTAGCTAGAGCAATAAGACAACAAAAGGAGATCAAGGGGATATAAATTGAAAAGGAATAAGTCAAAGTATTACTATTTGCAGATGATATGATAGTATACATAAGTGACCCTAAAAGTTCTACCAGGGAACCCCTACAGCTGATAAACACCTTCAGTAATGTGGCTGGATGCAAGTAAACTAAAAAAAATCAGTAGCCCCCTAATGATAAACAGGCTGAGAAAGAAATCAGGGAAACAACACCTTTCACAATAGCCACAAATAATATAAAATATCTTGGGGTAACTCTAACCAAACAAGTGAAAGACCTGTATGACAAGAACTTCAAGTCTTTGAAGAAAGAAATTGAAGAAGATATCAAGAGATGGAAAGATTTCCCATGCTCATGGGTTGGTAGGATTAACATAGTAAAAATGGCCATCTTACCAAAAGGAATCTACAGATTCAATGCAATCCCCATCAAAATCCCAACACAATTCTTTACAGGCTTTGAAAGAACAATACTCAACTTCACATGGAAAAACAAAAAACCCAGGATAGCTAAAAAACAATCATATATAATGAGAGAACTCCTGAAGGTATTACCATCCCTGATTTCAAGCTCCACTACAGAGCTATAGTAATAAAAACCACATAGTATTGGCATAAAAACAGATAAATGGATCAATGGAATCTAATAGAAGACCCAGACATAAATTCATATACCTATGGACACCTGATTTTTTTTTACAAAGAAGCCAAAATTATACAACGGAGAAAAGAAAATATTTCAACAAATGATGCTGTTATAACTGAATGTCAGTGTGTAGAAGAATGCAAATAGATCCATATCTATCATTCTGCATAAAACTCAAGTGAATAAAAGGCCTCAATATAAATCCAGATACACTGAACCTGATAGAAGAGAAAGTGGGGAATACCCTTGAGCACATTGGTCCTAAATAGAACACCAATAGCACAGACACTAAGATCAATAATTAATAAATGGGACCTCATGAAACTGAAACGCTTCTGTAAGGCAAAGGACACTGTCAATAGGACAAAATGGCAGCCTACAGAGTGGGAAAAGATCTTCACCAACTGTGGAGGACCAGCCACCACATTTATTTACCCCAGGGACTCTTGAGGAATGAGGGATAAGAGACTTAGTTAGAAAAAGAGGAAGAGAAAACACAGGATAGACTCGGGTGAGCCTGAATCCTTATCCACCAGCCCAGAGCTTTATTCCAAAGGTCTATTTATAACAATGCCAAGGGCTGGAGCAAAAGACCTCCCCCTTGCCAGTTACAGTTAAATGTAGACCCTTACAAACACCTGATACTCAGGCCCGTAGTCCAATCAACCTCTTATGCAGTCCTGCTAGGTACAGCCACTAGGAAACCTAATGGGCGACAACAACCAACTCCACATCTGACAGAAGGCTGATCTCCAAAATATATAAAGAAGTCAAGAAACTAGACATTAAAAAACCAAATAACCCAATTTAAAAATGGGTACGAATCTGAACAGAGAATCCTTAATGGAAGAATCTCAAATGGCCACAATACACTTAAAGAAATGTTCAACATCTTTACCCATCAGGGAAATGCAAATCAAAATGACTCTGAGATTCCATATTATACCTGTCAAAATGGCTAAGATCAAAAACACTAATGACAGCTTATGCTGGAGAGGATGCAGAGCAAGGGGAACACTCTTTCTGCAGAAATATAGTTAGATGGGAAAGAAATACAGTTAGAAAGAAAGAGAAAGAGAAGAGGAGAGAGAAAGGGAGAAGAGAAGAAAAGAAAGGAAAGAAGAGAAAGAGAGAGAGGTGAGGGATGGAGTAAGAGAGAGAGTTCCCACAACATACTCAAAATACTAAGAGAACAGAATATTAAAAAAGAAGAAAACAGAACACAGGTTAAAGCTGAAGGGAGACAGGTCAGCTGCTTTAAAGGCAGGCCTATTAAAATAACACCTGATTTTTTTAAACAGAAATCTTTAAAGCCATAAGGGCATGGGGAAAATGTATTCCAAGTTCTGAAATGTCATCAGTCAATGCAGACTGTTTTATTCAGAAAAAATCTATTAAAATTGAAGAAGGAAAAAAATTTTCCATGCTAAAAGCAGATTAAAGGAATATAGGACCAGCAAATGAATTCTACAGAGGATATTGGAAGGAATGCTTCATTTTTAAGGGAAAGACAAATACAACTAAGAGGCCACCATGAAAATATAAAAATCAAGCCTAAGGAAACAAAAGAGGAATTAATACACACTTTCAACAATAACTCTGGATGTTAATGGTCTCAATGCCCTCGATAAAAAGGCACAGACTAGAAGATTCTATTACAAAACAGTCTGGTGCCTTCAGATTGGAACTTGGAACAAATTTCCCCTGGCTGTGTAGACTGTCCTGTGTCTTAAGTCATTATAGGGCAACTAGAAAGCATTAACCTGCCAGCTGGTATGGCTCTGAGTTTTCAAGTCACCTGTAGTACCTGGAGAATCTCTGTGTCCATGTGGGACATGTGCCTACTAGAGAGTCCCTAGTAACATAGTAGGATTAGGAAAATCCTAAAGAGAGGGAGATGGGCTGAGAGGAAGTGGCAGTCCCTAGCAAGTAGCTGTGGAGTTTGGGCAACCCAAATGAAGGCAATTGGGAGATGAAGAGCAGGTATCCTACCTGGGTCTCTGCACCATTTATGCAGGCTAGAGAGTCCCAAGTAATGAGTAGGTTGGATCCAGCAAGGCCCAGAGGAAGGAAGAATGGAAGAAAGGAGGTGGTCTTTGTAGTCTGAAGTTTTCCTGTGTTGGCCCGGTCCCACAGCCACTTATAAAATAATTACACAGAGGATTATATTAATTACCAATTCTATGGCCTATTGGCTCAGTCTGTTTGCTAAGTAGCTCTTACAACTTAAATTAACCCATTCCTATTAATCTCTATGTTGCCATGTGGCTGTGGCGTTACCGGTCTGTTGGCATCTTGTTGCTCATTGGGAGGCGGCTGGTGTCTCTCCCACTCTCCTTTCCTCTTCTCTTTCTTTAGTTCAACTGTACCACCTACTCTTATTCTGCCTTGCCATTGGTCAAACAGCTTTATTTATCAACCAAGCAGAGCAACACATATTCACAGCATACAGAAAGACATCCCACAGCAGGTCTTCCTTGTCAAGCAGTAGACTTAGGATTGGGGCTTAGGCAACTCACTGGAAGGGGTCAGGGAGGGGGAGAGCAGGCAGCCTACCTGGGTCTTTTCACCTTCACCATGTATGCTTGCTAAAAAAGACTCTGGTAGCAAGTGGGTTGGGACCAGAAGAGTGAATAAGAAATTTTTATGGAAGCTAGAACATCTGTGTCTATCTTCATTTCCAAGAGCTGACTACTATATGATGTTACTTTCACATCAACATAACACAACCACACTACAATGCATACAATCCAAGAAACATATTAAACTTACTTCTCTCAAGGAGACAAAGAAGGAGGTTATGTTCATTTCTTTCCTATTTGATAATGGCATGTTCATATACAATAAGAAATGTAAGCCACATACAACCAGGATAGGTGCAAATGAGACCCAACACAAAATAACAAACTTACTTGAAACATTGTCAGATTTCTTTTTAAATTTTTGAACATTTGATTGCTCAGTTCTTGAGTATGAGTTTTGTAAATTATAATGTGGTTTCACAATGTTGAAAAGATACAAGGGCTGGAGAGATGGGTCATCAGTTAAAAGCACTGGCTGCTTTTCTAGAGGACCTGGGTTCAACTTCCTAGCACCCACATGGCATCTCTCAACTATCCATAACTCCAGTCCTAGGAAATCTGACACTGGCTTTTATTCTCTGCAGGCACCAGGCAAATGTGTGGTGCATAGACATGCATGCAAGCTAAACATCCATACATATAAAAACAATTACACTTTATGTTAAATAATAAGTCATACATTTATGCAAGTCTGTAGGAAACTCCTTAGCCAGTTCACACAGGTTTGATTTCTAGCTCTGATAGGAGGAACCTGTGGTTTATAATTTAAAGATATTAAGAGTCAATTCAGAACTAGTAGAAACACATGAACTATGAACCAATAGCTGAGGAGCCCCCATGGTACTGGACTAGGCCCTCTGGATAAGCGAGACAGTTGTTTAGCTCGAACTGTTTAGGGGGCCCCCAGGCAGTGGGATCGGGACCTGTGCCTAGTGCATGAGCTGGCTTTTTTGCTCTTCATAGTGAGTAGCATTCTGTTGCAGAAGAGTCCTTGAAACCAGAGTCTATTTTGGTGTTGCTAACATAGGCCATGCATATCATCAGAGTTCAAAACGTTTGCTGATGTGAATTAAATTGATGCTGAGCCACTGGGAGGCTGTGAGTTCATTTTCTCCAACTTGAGTAACTGACAAGTTTTCCTGTCAAGGAGAGTTATGACAAACAGGACCCCAGGCTCTGACCAGTAAAATAAAAGAAAAATGCCTCTGCAAGGGATCATTTCCAATCACTAATCACCGTGCAAATTGTGAGATTCATTTGTTTACACAAGCCTTTGACAACTGCGAATTTGTCACTCGGGGAATTCGTAGGCAAAATAACCGCTTTGTAGATCCAGATGAAAGTTCCTCCAGCTACTGAGTGTATTTGAACCATAGCCAGCAGTGAGCACACTCACAGGGACCTTCGCCTGGCATTGTCTGAGAAGATGAGATCTCATGATTTCCACATTAGCTCTTCAGCCAAGCAACATGGGGACACGTGTCTCCATGTCACTCACCTTTCCCATGAGAACTAACACAAGGCAAATGAAAAAAAAAATTATCTTTATTTTCAAAGTGGAGAAAACTAAGGTATTATATGATTCCTGTGCCCACCTCCTTTACAGAAAAGGGAAATAGTGCCTGGCACATTGGGGACAATGCAGCTATATTTAAATAGTAATTTTAAATAAGTAATAATTCACATTATCCAAAACCTATTTAACATATGTGTCATATATTGTGCATATACATTTGTAACATTAATTCGATCTATGCTATAAAAAGATAGACACTAGCCATGTGGTGGGGTGCATGCCTTTAATCTCAGCACTCAGGAGGCAAAGGCAGGTAGATCTCTGTGAGTTCAAGGCCAGGCTGGTCTAAAAAGCAAGTTCCAGGACAGGTAGGGCTACACACAAAGAAACCCTGTCTCAAAAAACCAGGGGAAAAAAACAGACACATAGCATCTGTAGATGGGAAACAGGCATCATAGACCATCAGGGAAATTCAAATGAAAATGATGAATAGCAAGTCAGAATGGCTAAAATTTAAGATGTTGCCAACATCGAATGCTGACAGGGATGTGAGGCAACCAGAGAGCTCGGACATGAGAGCAATGAAAACAGAGCACCACTTTAGAAGACACTTTGTCGATGTCTTCTAACACATACATGTCCTAGTTTGGTTTACAATTGCTGTGACACAATCCCCTGACAGAAGCAACTTTGGGGCGAAAGGGCTGATATTGGCTCACAGTCCCAGGTCTCAGTCTCTCACAGCAAGGGAGTCAGAGGTAGAAAGAAGTCTAAGGGGGTAGTCACATCACAGCCACAATCAGGAACAGAGAGAAAAGATCAGCACATTCGTCCCCTCTCTGAGCTGGATCGCAGATGTGATGTGACCAGATGCTTCAAGTACCTGCTGCCTTGATTTCCCCACAATGATGGAGCTGTGGAAAATAACGCCTTTCCCCCTTAGTTTCTTTGGTCGGGTTGTTTATCACAGCAACAGAATGAAACCAGGAAAATATATTTGCTATACAGCCCAGCAAGACATCTAGATACGTGCCTTCCAGAAATGAAAACATATTCTTACAAAAACATCTACATGTGTATTTATAGCAGCTGCATTCACAACTACCCAGATGAGGGGAAAACACAAATGTTCAACCAGTCAATGAAAATCCAAACTCAGGAACAGTCACATAAGGAATTAAGTACTCCCTAAATCAAAAGGAAAGACGTACTGAGACACGGAGCTTGGGGCACTCTCAAAGGTCCCATGCTAAGACCAGGGTCCTCTCGGAAGATTATGCACAGTGCAGCATTTGTGTGACACTATTGCAGCCAGAGCTGAAGTAAGGAGGTGAGAAAGAGTCTAATTCAGTACAGGAACACAATCCCATCACACACACACACACACACACACACACACACACACACACACACACGTAAACAAACAAATAAATAAAATGTCTAGTGTGTTTAGTACATTTAACCAGCATGCATCCTGAGGTAGCCGGCAGCCTCACTGTGGAGTTAGCAGCTGTTTCCTTCTTGAGTGTGCTGGGTTTGAGGTAAGCTGCAGCCCGTTGCTGCCATCCAGTGTCCTGAGAGAGGACTGTGTTACACATCTCTAACCCAGGAGAAGATCAGGATGCAAGATCAAATAGTTATCAATTGCTCACCACCATAAAGTCAAAATATCAGAAGTGAAACCACCTTAAGTTGAGGAGCCCTCATTAGGCAGGAGTTTTAATATACATAACTAGTGGTTCCATAACCTGGCGCAGCACTGGGCAGAGAAGGAATGCAGTCAGTGTTGGTACAGCAGTGGGAGCCACAGTTTTTAGAATGCTTATGTCAGTCATGATATGTTTTGAGGTACTCACTTCCAAATAATGGTCCAACTCGTCATCATATCAGTCAGTTGGAAGAAGTTCAGGGCACTGCTCAGTACTGGCACAGCATCTTTATTGTCTACCTCTTTCCCCAAAATACAAACAGTTCAAGTGCTTCCAGGAACCATTGGCCAAAGTGGCCAATGAAATAAAAGTTCACTGATCACGCTAGCAGGCTGAGTGTCATCAGTAGCAGAATGCAAAGCTGTCTATACAAGGCTCTGAGTTAGGTGACTAGCTTTTCAAGAAAAACAAAACAAAAACAGACCAATGTTAGCACTGGTTCATTTTCCAGACACACAAGGAATCTTTGCCATTTTGTCCTATCCCTCACCTCTATATCATAGACTGTTTGTTCTAACTTTTTTTTACTGGGCACATAGATTAGAAAATCCTAAGACTGCAATATTCTAAAACCTTATGGAACTTGGGAATTTCCAAATCAGTTCTTATTCTTTCTATTTGGTTGGTTTTGAAATAAGCTCTCCCTTAGCCCAGGCTGACCTCAAATTTGCTATATAGATGTGGATGACATTGAACTTCTGATCTTCCTGACTCCAGCTCCCAAGTACTGGGATTACTATGTGAGCTATCACTCTTGATTGTGTGTGGTGCTGGAATCAAATCCATGTCTTCTTCATGCACTGAACACAGGTCAGAGCTACATCCTTCGCCCATGGGACAGTCGTTGCTCCACATTAAAGACATTCTCTTCAGGGCTACTTAGAACACTGCAAGTCTTATCCTTCTCCTATACTGCATTTCTGCATTTGGAAAATGCTTTGGGCATTTTAGAATCCAGTGTTCTGGAATTGTTATCATTGCCTCTGCTGCTGAATTATCAACTTTGGCCACTGAAACACCAACAGCTGAGTGTTCCCCTACCCTTACCCCACCCCCACCCCCACCCCGTTCACAACACTGTGCTTCATAGACATGGGCCCCAAACCTAGAGCTGAGCATCCAAATGAAGAGGGGCTAATGGTCCCTCTGGTGGTGAGTGCTTTGCAAAGAATAAAGGAGAACCCACAAGGCCTGCTCCTTCCCCTCACCCTAACTCCTGAATGCAGTTTGTCCAATAATTTAATAACATTCACAGGGATATTAGATTAATTGAATTTTAACTCTGAATGGCTGTAAAAGTAGAGAAATGAGTCACCAGTCTGTACTAATGAGAAGATCCATAAAGCTCTTTTCTGATGGTCACATGCAGCGGGGTTATAAATATTTCATATCTGATTAATTGAATTTTGTCCCCCATACATGACACTGCCCTGAAACATCAATCAAACAGGAACAGGAGAAAAATAACAGCAGCATGGAAGGAAAACTATGAGCTTCGGAGTAATAGTCACATGACTACTGGTCTTACCTTCCCTGAACACCCCTGTCACTCACAGGGGGCTGCAGAGAGGAGCAAGAAGCACTCACACCAACAGAAGCTGCTTCCATATGGTGGGGACACTAATTAACCTGGTTGTGGTTTCTGCAGGGCTATGTGCAGCAGGTTATTTGAGTCCTGCTGCACGTGGATTACAGGTGTAATGGCTACATTGGATGGCCCTCTGTAAACTGGCTCATTAAACTGACCATCAGTCAAAAAGACTAATTGAAGCTGTACAGTAGCTTGCAATGAACAGCATGCAGCTCTGGATAAACATAGCTCATCCACATCTCCCCAAGCACTGGACCACTGGGCTGCAGGCTCTCTTTCTGCTTCTCCTGTCTCCTCTAGCTCATTATCTTGGCAGGAAGCAGAAGCACGCCTTCTGCCCAGCTTTCTCTCTTCCACAGACCCCAGGCAAGTCTGTGATGGCAAAGGCCCACGGAAAGCCCCACTTGGCAAGTGAAAAGAATTTGCTAAGAGGCATGAACAATTGTTTCCTTGCTCTGCTATCTTGCCACCTCTGCCTGGCTAGGCAGTGACATCACAGGATCTGCGTGGACATGCAGGCCCCATTCCCTCTTCTTGCACAAATCTTAATCTCTTCCCATGTTATTCATCACACTCCTGTGTCCAAAGAATAAATAGAAATTATTTTTCCCTGTATTAGAGCAAAACGATACCTCCGCAATAGACTGCTAGCAATGGTTGAAGAGAAAGCCCAAACTGACCTACTCTGGTGATAGGATGGCCAAACACCTTAACTGTCATGCTAGAAATCTCAACCAATGACTGATGGAAGCAGATGCAGAGATCCAGGGCCAGGCCCCAGGTGGAGCTCTGGAGTCCAATCAGTGAGAAAGAGGAGGGATTGTATGAGCGAGAATTGTTGAGACCATGATTGGAAAAAGCACAGGGACGAACAGCCAAACTAGTGGAAACACATGAACTATGAACCAATAGCTGAGGAGCCCCCAACTGGATCAGGCCCTCTGGATAAGTGAGACAGTTGTTCAGCTTGAACTGTTTGGGAGGCACCCAGGACCTGTCCTTAGTGCATGAGCTGGCTGTTTGGAACCTGGGGCCTATGCAGGGACACTTTGCTCAGCCTAGGAGGAGGGGACTGGACCTGCCTGGACTGAATCTACCAGGTTGAGCTGAATCCCCAAGGCAGTCCTTGCCCTGGAGGAGATGGGAATCGGGGGTGGGCTGGGGGGAGGGCTGGGGGGGGGACGCGGGAGGAGGGAGGACAGGGGAATCCGTGGCTGATAGGTAATATTAAATCAAATTATAAAAAAATAAAATAATATAATTTCTTTCCCAGAAAAAAAAAGAGGACCAAAAAAAAAAGAAAAAAAGAAAAAAAGATGTACAACTGGGACTCTCTGACATCTTTTTGAGGTGAATGAATTATAGGTATTTAACTTTCCTGTGTGGAAAGTCACAGAATCAGCTTAAGAATGAAAACTTAGAAACAACCCAATGTGCTGTAAAAGGACTCTGGGTGTCTAACTTCATGTACAATGGCTACCAAGCTGATATTTTAAACAATTTTCATGGACTTACTGATCTAGAAAGCTATCTGTGATGTGTGTTTGTGTGGTCACAAAGGCAGATCACAGAACAAGCGCAATATGTTCCTACACAGTGTGGCTTTTCCGATAGCTAAATGTGCACTGAAAATGTACATTTTTATAATCAATTCCCATCTATACCCTTTCATAATCTCTCAGCAATTAGTGGGGTGGAAAAAATGATTATTGAACCCCACCTGATCAAGTCAACAAGTCCCTTAGCTCATACTCTGTCTCCTTTAGGACAATCTCTCTTGCTTTAAAAAAAATTAAATTTTAAGTGTGTGTGTGTGTGTGTGTGTGTGTGTGTGTGTGTGTGTGTCCACAAGTGCACACACGCCATAACATGTGTGTGGAGGCCAAAGGACAACTTATGGGTGTCAACTCTCTCCTTTCACCATGAGGGGATCAAACTCAGGTCCTCAGCCTTGGTGGTGAGCATGTTTATCTGAGCCATCTTGCTGGCCCTGGAAAATGTCTCTGGTTAGACAGGTTTCTCGTCAAATTTAAGGTCAATTTGACTGGCCCATAGGATGTCCAGACATTTGAGTAACAGTATTCTGAGTGAGTCTGTGAAGTGTTTCTAGATAGGATTAACCCTTCAATATGAAAAATGGGAGAAACAGACTGTGGGGGGCCTCCTACAGTCCCTTGAGGGTCTGAATAGAAGACTATGTAGGATCTCTATCTTCTATCTATCTATCATCTATCTATCTATCTATCTATCTATCTATCTATCTACCTATCTATCTATCTATCTATCTATCTATCTATCTATCTATCTATCTTCTATCTATCTACCTATCCATCATCTATCATCTATCTGTCTGTATCCGTATCTATATCTCTCCCACTCTGTCTCTCTCCCTCCCTTCTTCCCTGGGGTCTTCACTGGACTTCTGTCTTCTCATACTTTCAGCTTGGACTCATGTAGAACTCTCACCATGGGTTCTCCTGGATCTCCAGCTTGTGAATTGTGAGCCTGGGACTTCCCAGTCTCCGTGGAGTAGAAATGGTGTAAGTCATCTGTAGACACATCTATACCCACACAATTGGTTATATTTGTTTGTATCTCCAGTGGCTTCTGTTTCTCTGGAGACTGCTGACTAATACACTCCTTTGCTTTTGTCCCTCGCCAGGCAGATACCCACCCTTGCCTGTTCTATTCAGTACAGAACTGGAAGTCTTAGCCAGAGCAATTAACCAAGAGAAGGAAATCAATAGTCCCCAATGGGAAATGGAGAGGATAAAGTGTTCCTTTAATGAACAATATACATTTAAATTTAGAGACTCTTAAAGACACTACAGAACAGCCTGTTATTGTTATAATAAACAATTCAATAAAGTTGTCAAGTTATAACAGCACACAAAATCAGCAGCATGTCCACACACATGCACACAAAGATGTTTTTTGAGAAACTGATCAAGGAAACAAACCCATTAGTAACAGCAACTGTAAAAGATAAAATGTTCAGAATGCTTAGAAATAAATTTAACTTGGGGCGGGGATGGGGCTGAAGAGATGGCTCAGAGGTTAAGAGTATGTACTGCTCTGGCAGATCCTAGTGAAGTTCCCAGCACCCTTACCAGTCAGCTCACAGCCACCTATAATTCCAGCTCTATGGGGAGCCAATGCCTCTGGCCCCTGACAGTACCTGCACTCACATGCACATACCCACACAAAGACACACACACCTTCATGTAATTAAAAATAATATAAATAACCAGGCAGTGGTGGCACATGCCTTTAATCCCAGCACTCGGGAGGCAGAGGCAGGTGGATCTCTGTGAATGCGAGGCCAGCCTGGTCTAAAAAGCGAGTTCCAGGAAAGGCGCAAAGCTACACAGAGAAACCCTGTCTCAAAAACCAATAATAATAATAATAATAATAATAATAATAATAATAATAATAATATAAATAAATAAACAGTAAATAAAAGTTTAACTCAGGAATTGAAAGGCTTGCATGCTGAAAACTATAAAACACTTGTAAGAAAAATCTAAGATAAAATCAAACAAAGATATTCCATATTCATCAATTGAAAGAAATAATATTCAAATGTTCATAGTATCCAACATGACCTATAAATTACTAAGGAAATTCAATGACATTTCCTGTAGAAATAGAAAAAGAAAATTATATCATTCATTTGAAATGCACACACACACACACACACACATATATATACATATATATACGTATATATATATACATATATATATAGATAGATAGATAGATAGATAGATAGATAGATAGATAGTTTTTTCAAGACAGGGTTTCTCCATGTAACAGTCCTAGCTGTCCTGGAACTCATTCTAGACCAAGCTGGCCCCAAACTCACAGAGATCCACCTTCCCTGCCTCCCAAGTACTTCAAAAATATGTAAAGTAATCTTAAAAAAAATAAAAATAAAACAACCAGAGACATCACACTTTCTGACTTCAAAATATTCTACAGAGCTACAATAATCAAAATGGCATGTAATGGTGTAAACACACACACACACACACACACACACACACACATATGGCCTTCACTGACACATACACATAAATAAAATAATAAAAATAAATATTTTTAAAAGATGCGTGAAGCTGAAAGAGAACCAGCAATCAACATTCCTCTGTGTTTTCTTCTTCAAATTCTTGCTTGAATTTCTTCCATGACTTTCCTCAGTGATGGACTGTTGTGGGGAGCAGATGAAGTCCCGATGGGATGTGTTTTACTGACATGAGCATGGCCATGTCAAGGAGTCCAGTGCCTCACACTCATGGGAATGCCAAGGCCTTCCCGGGGTAGGGCTCGGAGGAATGGCAAAGCCAGGCCAGAGGATGAATGTTGAGAGAATGTGTGTGGAGAAAGCATCAGGTGCGGCCTCTCATCCCAGAGCACTGCAGCCTGAGACTGCTCCCTACGAAGATGCCCTACTGAGATTAGCTCGCCCACCTTCTGCTGTTACTGTTGTATGTAACAAATGCCTGGAGTTCCCAAGCTGCTGCTGGTACATCTCCAACAGATGACAAAACCCACCCAGCCCACTGGATCCCAGCTTCCCTGCCTCTGTGTCTGCTGATTTCTCATTCCCCATCATCCAGTTGGGTCAGTCCCTACTCCATAGATCACAGTAGACTGTGACCTGCACATCTGAACCAATAAACACTTTTGTCCCCTAAATTGCTTTTGGTCAGAGTGTTTTAGAGTGATTTCAGCAACAGAAATCAAACTAAAACACCGCTCAGTGGACTGGAGTCTAAGGTTAAATAAACAAATGGTTTTCTCTACTTACTGATTGTCTGAGTTTGAGCAAGCAGCCCGGCATCCTTTACCTTCGCTAAGAGCTGATATCCCCACCATGCTTTCTCTGTCATGGTGAGCCAAAATACATCTTTCCTCCCATATTAGTTACTTCTCTGTTGCTGTGATAAAACACCATAACCAAGACAACTTACAGGAGTTTATTTGGGTTTACGGTTCCAGAGGGTGAGAGTCCATCATGGCAATGCCCAATAGGTATGGTAGCTGGAGCAAGAAGCTGAGAACTCTCACCCTCAAACACAAGCATGAAGAAGAAAGAGCAAATTGGAGGCTTTTTACTCTCAGAATCAGGCCCCAGTGAGGAACTTCCTCCAGCAAGGCTGCACCACCTAAACCACCCCTAAACAGCGCCTCCAACTGGAGACCAGGAGCTTAGGTGCCTGAGACTGTGGGGTCGTTTGTCATTCCAACCTTCTCTCCCTTAAGTGCCTGAGACTGTGGGCACGTCTGCCATTCTAACCATCTCTCCCTTAAGTGCCTGAGACTGTGGGGACGTTTGTCATTCCAACCATCTCTCCCTTAAGTGCCTGAGACTGTGGGGACGTCTGTCATACCATCTCTCCCTTAAGTTGCTTCTTGTCAGGTATTTGATCAGCAATGAGGAAATTAATGCATGTGTTTCTTTCGCATGTTCCATCGTGTCATGAAACTACACAGACTATCCTGTTATAGACATTTTTACTACATGCATCCCCATAGTTGCTTCTCCATTTTTATCCTTCATACTGTTTTTCTTTCCTACAAAAACTTAAAAAATTGAGCTTTCTTATTCTTTTCGCTGTTTCCTGTGTTTTCTTAAGAGACTGCATCTGAACTGACTGAAGGCTTCAGCTATCAAATATGTACTCAAGGGCCTCACATGTACATCCTTATGCTTGGGAACTACAAATATAGTCCACTTCAGCAACTTAAACAGTTGACAGCAGCTTACATACTTCATACCAAATTAAACTCAATGACTGTCCCTGTCAGCCTGAATCACTGCTCTCCTAGTCAGTGAGTGGCATCACCATTGCCCACCTTCACTCAACCTCTATTTCATGTCCTGGATAATTCTTGATCCGTCACTTGTCTCCATGGCTGTTGTCACCAAACAAGTTATCAGTAGTATTTTCTCGGATGGCTATACTGCCTGCAAAATAACTACACGTATACGCTTTGGTCCTCTCTCTAAGCACATCTCTCTCTACACCCTGAACAATCTCTTCTTTTTAATTTTGAAGCAATTTGACTTGCTTGAAAGTTGTAAAGGTAAATTCTAAAACTCTTTCACAATGATATCAAAGTGATAATATTATCAAATGGTAGAATTTTGTCATGGTTTATATTATTTGAGTCATTATTAATCTTTCTATTTTATAATATATATATAAAACATTTCTCTATTTGAAAGTAAATTCCACACAAAATGCTTCCATTGCCACCTAAATATTTCATTATGTTAAGATAAGGTGTTATTTTTGATAACCACAATCTAATTAGCAAAATCACAGAATAAAGATTTTTCTAAAAATTTAATTACAGAACTGCTACAAAATGTTCCAATTTTCCTACAGACATCCTAACACCCCGTCATGTTAGAAGGGAGAGAAGAGAGAAGACCATCAGGCCTGCATGTAATCATGTTCTGGGTTTACACGGTCTTGAGGGTGCTGGGAGAGACTAGACAGACGGTTGACCAAGGTGGACACTCCAGTGATATAGCTTCTCTGACCCATCACCTGCGGATGGGACTTCTCCATGGTGATCCCACAAGTAACTCCGGCAAACACAATGGTCCAGCAATCTAGATTTGGATGGAATCACTTCAGCTCTGTCACAGAAAAGCTGCACTCTAGGATGGGATGATTCAGGAAACTGCAGCCCTGGAGCTCCCTCCACAACTTGCTGGAGCTCCACAGTCCTGGCGAGGGTTCGCATGATGGTAGTTTACTAACTGATTCACTCTGTGTCTTATTCGAGGTTTCTATTGCTAGGAAGAGACACCATGACCATGGCAAACTCTGATAAAGGACAACATTTAACTGTGGTGGCTCACTTACAGTTCAAAGGTTCAGTCCATATCATCATGGTGGGACATGGTGGCATGCAGGCAGACATGGTGCTGGAGAAGTAGCTGAGAGTTCTACGTCTTTTGCAGGCGACAGGAAGTGGTCTTAGATACTGGGTGTGGCTTGAGCATGTATGAGACCTCTATGCCCGCCTCCACAGTGGCACACTTCCTCCAACAAAGCCACACCTACTCCAACAAAGCCGCACCTCCTAATAGTGCCCTTTGGGGCCATTTTCTTTTAAACCACTACACCCTGTATGAGTTTCCATCTCTTCTGTCTCACATCCCCATTCCAGATCCTTCTAGTACCATGTCCCAAACAAAGTGTTGTAGTTTATCACTAAATCCTCACCTTGGCGTCTGTACACAGGGAAATGCGATCCAGGAAGGTGTGTGGCCTTTCTCTTTCTCTGCAGAGATTAGGCCTCATTCAAAGATTACCAAAGCAAACAGTCTATTCTAAATATGCAGTTCATTCAGACTAGTAGAACAAGAGGAAATTTTTATAACCCCTGAAACTTATACAATTTTGGCACTATCAGAGTTGAGCCTAAGAAGGAAGCTGAAGGTTTAAGTCCTAATACGATCATCCGCTAAAAGTATGTCCATGAGATAATTACTTCCTGGTTTAAAAAGGAAGATGAATATCTGGTTCCAGAACCAGGAAAGACGGCTCAGCAGTTAAGCGTGCCTGTGAAGAAGAGTTCACTTTCCAGCACCTGAGGAGAGCAGCGCACAGCTGCTTGTAACGCCAAAGGATCTGACGCCCTCTTCTGGCCTCTGCAGACACTGCACGCATGTGTACATATCCATACAGATAGAAGCGTACACACACATTTGAAAAATAATAAAAATAGATCTCTATAAAATACCTGGTTTCACTACTTCTAATTGTTTGGGAACCAATGATGAGAACAGATGGGAAACTTAGCCAAGCTGTAAATTACAAATATAACGTGGGTGAAGTAAAATGTATGACTTGAAGTGTCCAGAAAAAAAGCTGCTCCTGTGTTACAGATGCTACTAGGCTGATTGGTTAGTTAGATCATCCGGACTGAGCAGAGTTGGAATGTTGCAGAGACAAAATTATCTTGGGCTTTCTTTGGCCTTTGTAATAGCCACCCTTTGCCTGAGGACTTGCCTGCCCTAACATCCTGTGACGAGCAGATGAAACCTTTGGAAAGTCTTAACAGCTGCTTGCTCCTGTGAGCCCTAACACTAAGAATGTCATTAGATAGCATCTTGAAGCCTACAGCAGGGATTCCCAGTCTGCCGTAAGCCGCCTACCTGGTGTTCCCACCGTGTATTTGAGAAGTACCTTGATTTATGACTGTCTTCTGTTCTGTAATTATAACAACTTGCCGAGGCCTTTCACAGGAGAGCATGCTCTCTGAGCAGGCCGGATCCTTGTTCCCAGACTGGAGCCACGCATTTTAGCTTCAGAACAAACTACCTCTCTTATGTGCTTTGAGGTGAGGGCTGTGCTTTGTATCAACAGGTGTCACTCTTCTCCTGGGGGAATGGGACTGTCTGCGTGGGTGGGACGAGAAACCTCATCTCAAGGCGGGAACAAAGTGAAGGGAAGAATAACACGCCAACCTCCAAGACGTCTCACTTTCCACCATGCCATAGGCTAACGAGTGTAACTCAGTTTTCAGATTTTTACCTAGGTCCCAATGTTTTGTTAAGAAACAAGCGAGCTGGGAGGAGAGAGGGAGGAAGCCATGTTAAGCCACAGCATGGCTGAGCCTGGTGACCCTGGGGCAGGAGCACAAAGGTGCCTGTGCTGTCCCACCAAGATCGTCATCAGTGAGCCAGATGTTACTCGTGTCTTCTAACAGAGCACCCTGAAGATTTAAATGTTTCCCAGAATGACAATGTGTCTTTCTCGGTTCAGGAATGTGCTCAAGCCACCACAACCAGAACCTTGAACTGTCAGCAAAGAAAAAGACCAAAATAAGTAAGTGAGCTCCCACTGACAACCACAGGCTACTGGAAGGAAGAGATTCCAAGTGGGCGACAAAGAAACAAATTATAAAAGGCTAAAACACAAGCAATTCATGGGCCTCTTACAAGTGAGAAAAAAAAGATAACCAAAGAATCCCTGGCCTCTCATCACAACGACTTACTTAAACTAGGCCACCATTGCAGAAATCTATTGACTTAGTTCCTCATACTATCTCACTTAACCCTCCCAGTCATTACTGCTCCACCTAACAGAAAGGCTACTCACTTTCCCCGAGACCACACAGCAAATGAGAAGCATAAACAGGCCTTGACCTGTAGCTGCTTTTACCTCCCATGCTTCTACCCTTTTCAAGTCTATTTGTATCTAAAGTAAGAAGAGGGCAACTCAGGGGCATCATTTCATCACTTTACTCAATAAGAACGTGCTCCTTTCTACGACAGATTAGCAGTTACAGTTCAAAAAGAGTAGCATCGAGGTTAAACTGGCCATGGCTAGTAGTATTCAGAGTGCAACACAGGGGTGAATGGAGCCACAGGGAAACACTTGGCTTGGAATTCAACAAGCAAGAGCCACCTGACGTTACGGCAAGTGGCCACAAGATGTCCCTACTTCACACCACTTCAGAGAAATCGCTTTCAAGGGAGTGTGCTGAGATGGTACCTAAAAGGGAGAGGCTCCGTCATCTCTCAGAACTCTGGGATGGCTTCCTCTCAAACCTACACTACAAGGTTAGGCTGCAAGTTAGGCTGAGGGCCAGGGAAGTGGCTCAGGATAGAGGTGCTTTTCCTCCTCTTTTAAAAGAATAAAAAAGATTTGTTTGGGGGGCTGGAGAGATGGCTCAGCAATTATGAGCACTTGCTGCTCTTGCAGAAGATCTGGGTTCAGTTCCCAGCACCTGCATGGTGGCTCACAGCTATCTCTAACTCCAAGTGAAGGAATCTCATGCCTTCTTCTGGCTTCTTCGGGAATGGAGCACTCAAACAGTGTACAGACATGGTGCGCACACATACGTTCAGGCAAATACTCATACACATAAAAGAAAAATATAAAGCTGGCTGTGGATCTCTGCATCTGTTTCCATCAGTTACTGGAAGAAGGCTCTATGATGACAGTTAGGGTATTCACCAATCTGATTACCAAGGTAGGCCAGTTCAGTCACCCTCACCACTATTGCCAGTAGTCTAAGCTGGGGTCATCTTTGTGGATTCCTGGGATTTCCCTAGCACCAGGTTTCTCCCTAGCCCCACGATATCTCCTTCTATCATGTTATCTCTTTCCTTGCTGTCCCGCTCTGTCTCTGTTCCAGCTCGACCATCCCATTCCCTTATGATCTCATCTCCCATCCCCTACCTTTTATTACCCCCTCCCCTTGCCCCCAGTTTACTCAGGAGATCTCATCTATTTCCCCTTCCCAAAGAGATCCATTCATCCCTCTTAGGGTCCTCCTTGTTAACTACCTTCTCTAGGGCTGTGGGTTGTAGTCTGGTTATACTTTGCTTTACATCTAGCATCCATTTATGAGTGAATATATATCATGTTTGTCTTTCTGAGTCTGGGTTACCTCACTCAGGATGGTATTTTCTAGTTCCATCCATTTGCCTGCAAATTTCATGATGTCATTGTTTTTTACTCCATTGTGTATATGTACCACTTTTTTTTTTTTTAATCCATTCTTTGGTTGAGGGGCATCTAGGTTGTTTCCAGGTTCTGACTATTACAAATAATGCTGCTTATGAACATAGTTGAGCAAGTGTGTTATGGTATGATTGAGCATTCCTTAGGTATATGCAGAAATCATGAACTTTAGACCAACAGCTGTGGAGCCTGCATGAGACTGGACTAGGCCCTCTGCGTAAAAGAGACAGTTGTGTAGCTTGGTCTGTTTAAGGGGCCCCTGGCAGTGGGATCAGAATCTATCCCTGGTACATGAGCTGGATTTTTGGAGTCCATTACCTATGGTGGAACACTTTGTACAGCCTTGATGCAGGGGGGAGGGACTTGGGCCTGCCTCAACTGAATGTACCAGGCTTTGCTGACTCCCCATGGGAGGCCTTACCTTTTCAGAGGGTATGGGGGATGGGTTGAGGGGAAAGACTAGGAGGCTAATGGGAGGAGGGATGAGAGGAGAATCTGTGGTTGATATGTAAAATGAACAAAAATTTCTTAATAAAAAAAAATTTAGCCGGGCGGTGGTGGCGCATGCCTTTAATCCCAGCACTTGGGAGGCAGAGCCAGGCGGATCTCTGTGAGTTCGAGGCCAGCCTGGGCTACCAAGTGAGTCCCAGGAAAGGTGCAAAGCTACACAAAGAAACCCTGTCTCGAAAAACCAAAAAAAAAAAAGAAAAAGAAAAAATTTAAGAGTATATATAAATCTGGGCAGTAGTGGCACACTCTTTTAATCCCAGCAAAACTTGGGAGGCAGAGGCAGGTGGATCTCTGTGAGTTTGAGGCCAGCCTGGTCTACAGAGTAAGTTCCAGGACAGCCAGGGCTACACACAGAGAAACCCTGTCTCAAAAAAACAAATAAGAAAGAAAGGAAGAAAGAAGAAAGAAATATTTCTCTCTCTCTCTCTCTCTCTCTCTCTCTCTCTCTCTCTCTCTCTGTGTGTGTGTGTGTGTGTGTGTGTGTGTGTGTGTGTGTGTGTGTGTGAATGTATGCATGCCTGCAGAGGCCTGTAAATGGCATCAGATCTCCTGAAGCTGGAGTTACAGATGGTTGTGAATTACATAGCATGTTGTGAGTGCTGGGAACCAAATGCAAGTCCTCTGGAAGAGCAGCAAGAGTTCTTATAGGCTGAACCATCTTACCATCCCCAAATCCCCAATACACACAATTCCCCTTGCCCAAGTACCCTGAACTCACATACAGGTGGAAGGAGAGAACCAACTCTACTAGCTGTGCTTTGATCTCCATACATGCAGCATGGCATGTGCACCACACACGCATACTTGTGTGTGTGCAGACACACACACAAAAACACACACGTGTGTATACACTAAGGCTAATAATAACCTGAAGCTTAGAAAGCCTGGAAACCATTAACCAAAAAGTCACCCATTTACCTTTTTCCCAGGCTGCTTTGTGAAAGCCAAAGCCAGTGGGTGTGTAGTCCCAGCCACAGGGGAAGCTGAGGCAGAAGCATGCTTGAGCCCAGAAATTTCAAGGCAGCTGGGGCAAGAAGAGCCCCAGCTTCAAATCAAAACAAACTGAACTGCCACACCACCCCTCTCCCACTCTCTCACAGGCTCCCTGCAGAGCTTCCTCCCACAATCCTGCTTCAGACTCACAGGAAACTGATTCAGCAAAGTCCCAAAGGCAGCATGTCCGGGTTTAACTGCTTTCTTCTTCAAATGCTTCTCAGGCTTCCTGCTGGAATTGAAGACCAAATCACTGCTGCGAGTTTACAGGTAACACATGCGTTAACCATTACAGTAGGGTATGGCCTTGGCTTATTGGAATGGGTGAAAGGCTATCTTTAGAATCCAATTTGCAGCTGGGGACAGAGCTCAGTCATGGAGTTAGCCTAGCCTACAGGAAGCCCTGGCTTCTATCCCCAGTACCACAGACACTGGCAATATAATCCTAGCACTAAGCGAGTGGAGGAGGCAGGAGGATCAAAAGTTCAAAGTCACCCTTGCCTATATAAGAGTTAGAGGCCAGGCTGGGTTATGTGAGACTTTGTCATCAAAAAGAAAGGAAGGGGGAGAGCGGGGAGGGTCCAGTTTGCTTCAAGTTCTTAGATGTTTTAAAGGGGCAACATTACATTATCCAGCCTCAGTTTCCACTTCAGCTGTGTTGACTAGTGACAAAATCAGAGCATCAAAATTAATTGTAAATGCCTTGGACATTTGTGGTCTACCAGTGCTACAGTATACTTATAGGTCATCAATTTAATTTTGTTTTGATTTTTGAGAGGAATCCCATTATGTAGCCCTGCTGACCTTATGAATGTAAGCTTGGGAGGTTGGAGCTATTTTATTAGTATTCTCTACTGATACTCTTTTCTCTAATGTTTTTATTGAAACAATGAATTAGTAATCTCTCTATCAGTACTTAGTAGGTTTGGAGATAGTGGATTGAAAGAACTGATTTGCCCTGAAGGTCCATTTTCCCTGTACAAATGAACCTGCTTGTTGAGAGGGCAAATAAAGAGCCCTCTTCTGCTTGGGGAATGGAGAGTGATTCGGAGCAGCTCTGTCCCCAAGTCATGATGGACAGTAAGATAGGCCAAAGTAATTTCTGAGTAACAGTAGTTAAACAGCAAAGGCTCGCGATTGATTGACCTTGCGAAAATTAAACACACAGTAGACACACTGGAGACAAGCACTCATTTCAGCATCCTTCATTTTCACTATTATGCTTCCTGGAGCAGAAAGGAATGGGAGTCTCCTCAGCAGGAGGGACCCATGCAGTGCTCGGGAGGTATTAAACTTCTGTAAAAAGAAATGTTTCTCTAAAGAACAACCAAAAATAAAAATTAAAAAAAAACCCAAACTAGAAACATGGTGAAATGTTGACTGTCACTGAGGGAATCGATGCCTTACTGTAGCTGTATTTCCGTTTTTCCTAGAGTTATTTTTCATCAATGAACCGTTAACCAAGTGCTCCAACATTTGGGGACTATTTCATGAATCCATGATACTCCCATCCATGGACTTGTACAGACATTAAAAACAATTCTTAGGGGCCGGTGAGTTGGCTTGGTCACTAAGCTTTAGTGGGTAAAAGCACTTGCTACCCAAGCCTGATGACCTAAGTTCAAGCCCTGGAGCCCACCGAAGGAGAGAGCTGACTCCCACAGGTTGTCTCCTGACCTTCACAAGCTAGCTGTGACACAATCACACCTGCACTCACGTACACAGGTTACACACACAATAATAAAAACTAATTAAAAAATACTTGGGAGGTTATATAATAACATGCAGAAATGCTTATAACATGGTATATTTGCAACAAGCTAATATCCAGATTCCACATAGAGAATTGTCAGACCAGCTACAATAGAAAACAGCGGCTGCTTCCAGAAAACAGAATCCAAGAGGTGAGGCCAGATCATGGAGGGAGAATTACTCTTCCTTTGTAAAAAAATTTTTTCACAATAATCAGATTGACAATAAATAAATGAATCAAAATCTGATAAGGGATAATTGGTATAATTCTTAGTTTTATTGTCAACATGACACAATCTAGAATCTGCTAGGAAGGGTGTCTCAGTGAAGGACTGTCTAGATCAGGTCAGCCTATGGATGGGTCATTATCTTGATTATGTTCATTGATGTAGGAAGACCCATCCACTGTGGGTGGCACCATTCCCTAACCAAAGGATTCTTAGCTGTATAGGAAAAAGGAAGGAGAGTGAGCTGATGACTAGCAAGCATGCATTCGTTCATTGCTCTCTCCTTCCAAGTATGCATATGGTATGACCAACTCCTTCAAGCTCCTGTTGCTGTGACTTCCTAGCCATGTTGTACTATAACCTGGAAAAAAGTTCTGTGTGGTCAGTCCTGGGAAGGCTGAGAAGGAAAGATTCCTAGGGTTCCCTGGCTGGCCAGCCTAGCCTTCTTGGTAAGCTCCAGGCTAGTTTGAACCCCTGTCTCCAAAAACAAGATGGGCAGTGCCAAAGAAAGGCACCTGCACATATAGGTAAGGGAAAGCTATACCATACTGCAGAGAAAAGAAAGGGTGGGGTCACATACCCATCTGGGAAACTAGAATATACATTGACATTCCATTTCTTTTTGTTGCCTTTTGAGACAATCTCACTTATAGCCTAATCTGGCCTCAAATGCATGGCAATTTTGCTGAAACCTACTAGAAAATCCATTTCTTTACATTAGCATCCTAACACTTGGCTTCACCTTACCTGCCCTATCATACTAGGTCTATACTATCACACACACTGTGTGTACCAGAGAAATGCACAAGGATGCTCACTGCAGCACAGCATATTACCATGGAAACAATGAGAAAAGCCTATAGGTCTATAGGAGCTGAAATTCATTCTCCCCAAACTCATGTCCAAGTCCTATCCCCAATACACGGGAGTATTTGAAGGTAAGGTTTTCAAAGTGTTAATGAGATCATTAAGATGGGCCTGAAATGGGGCTGTGGTAGAGCACACTGTCAATCTTAGCATCCAAGAGGCAGAGGCAGGTGGATCTCTGTGAGTTCCAGGACAACTACATAGTGAGACCTTGTCTCAAAAACAAAACAAGATGGGCTTTAATCAATGTGGTCAGCATTCCTACAAGGAGTTGAGGTTATAGGGAACCTCTCAGAAGAGGAAACAGAGGGGATGGAGGGCACAAGAACACAAGGCCTTCTAAATCAGCTGAGCGAAGCTCATATGAACTCAGAGACTGAAGCAGCATGCACAGGGCTTGCACCAGGTTGTCTGTGTATACATTCTAGGTTCCAGTTTACTGTTTTTATGGGATTCCCAAGTGTGTGAATGAGTGGGTCTCTGATTCATGTGCCTTCTCTTAGGCTCTTTTTCTTCTCTTTGTTTGTCTTGTCCAACTTTGATGGGTTTTCTCATATTTTATTTTGCTATACTTTAATATTATCTCTTAGAAACCTTTTCTTTTCTAATGAGAGACAGAAAGGTAGTGGATCTGGATTGGGAGCAGGGGTTGCAGAAGAACTGGGAGGAGTAGAGAGAATAGAAACTGTAATCAGGATATAGTATGTGAGAAAAGAATATATTTTCAATAAAAGGAAAAATAAGAAAAATACAAAAAATAAAATTCATAGAATTGAATAAAAAGAAGTCAAAAATTTATACTGTATTATTTTAAAAAATAAAACTGGTTAGAAAAAAAGGAGTTGAGATTAGGACACAGGTGAACTCAGAGAGGAGAGATGTGAGGACCTAGGAGGAAGAAAGACAGCCATATGTCTCAGGACAAACTAAACCTGATGACACTCTCATCTCAGATTTTTACTTTGAGACCCGTCTCATGTAGCCCAAGCTGGCCTCAACTCTCTGTGTAGCTCAGGATGACCCTGAACTTCTGATCCTTCTGCCTCCAGCTCTGTAGTATCAGGATTACAGGTTATGTGCCATCATGTCTGGCTTGTGTGGTGCTGGGAATCAAAGGCAGGACTTCATGTGTGTTAGCTAAGCACTCTATGTCCCAACATGGATTTCCTGCCTCCAGGATTGTGAGGCAACAGATGTTTGTTGCTTAAGACACACAGTCTCTGGTATTTAATGATGGCAGTCCTCCACAATGCAAAGTCCATAGTAGAAGATGAGTAATACTAGACCTTGGTTGCATAGACAATGATGCACTGCATCTTCTTCAACAGAACCAGGAGCTACAGGGAGCCATACAAGATAAGGCCTAAGCAATAGGGAGTCCGGCATATACAGAACTCCCGGAAACATAGACCCAGCTCACCAGCCATACTTCACCCAAACCCTAGTGAACAAAAAGCACAATGCAGCCCCAACTGCGAGGGAGAGAAGGACTCAGAAGACATTCAGAGCCAGCGGCTTGTCACCAAGGTCACCTGTACTGCTCATCTTGGTCTCTAAATGCAGCAAAGGTCACAAACCGAAGGTCATCTCTCTTCTCCCCCAGCACAGAGAAGTAACAACATGATCTTGCCATGGTAAGTAAATTTTCACTTGTTCAGCTAATGTTGATCGATCAAGAACTGATTTGAGTCTGGACTTTGCGAGACGTGAAGACAGAAGGAAATACAAATGGACAGCTGCCAGTCTGGCTGCAAAGAGACAAGTGACATCAAGAGAACCAGAGCATGTGATATTATTGAGCATCAGTGAGCAGAATTCAGAAGCCACCCAGTGGGAGACTTCTCAGGGAATACAGATATACACATGCTCTGACTAGGAAATAGAATTGCTGGTTTTTTTTTTTTTTTTTCTTTTGCCCTCTGGGTCTGGTCTTTCCCTGCAATACGGTGCTGCTTCAATGTCTGCTTTGCAAGTGCATATCCCACCCCTCAAATCGCTAACTGCCTCTGCTGCTGGAGATACAGGGGCAAGCGCAGGCCTGAAAGCAGGGGTGGAAGGTGGTGGGTTAGGAGGGACAGGAATGGGGTGGGCTTTGTGCTGTATACAGCAGGAGCCAACAGGAGTAGCAAACAGCAAGGCCTGGCTTGCTGTCCAGGAAGTCCTTGGCAGCAACGTGGAGGACTCAAGGGAAAAGGTCACTGGTGAGTAAGCAGAAACTTGGTCCCAGCATTTGCTGGCTTTTCCAGAGCAGTACAGAGTCAGCTGCAATTGGCTGCAGCTGGAAATGCTGAAGGGTCATTTTGTTGGTAAAGCAAAGACAATAGAAAGTGCAGGGCAAATGGCTGATGGTAGCCGTCAACTGCTTACTCTAAATTTTAAAATCAAAAGTGCTTATCAGTGCGAATCCTCTTTGTCCAAGAACAAAAGGGACCATTGGATCCTAAGAGCCATAAAGATCCAGAAAGGATTTTCTCTTAAAAAAAAAAAAAAAAAAATGCTTCTCTGTCTAGAAGGCTATCACTTACCTCACTGGTGGGCAGAACTCCAGCATGAGGTCAGGTACCTGAGGCCAATCGAGACCCAAGGGAAGGACACAAAAGCCCTTGATGGCCACTGACATGACACTCCTTTGTTAACGCAGATTTTTAAAATCAGCATGGAATATGCTAGATACCACCATATGACGTATTTTGTGATTCTCCCTTCGCCCATTCCCCCAATCCCCTGTTACCTCTGGTCCCTTTCTGTAGCCCCTCTCCCCAGCTTCTTTTATTGTTCGTGCCCCATGTGTCCTCTGCCCACCCTCCATCCTTCCTCATCATCCAGTATCTTCCTCCCTTGGTCTCCTTTCCAGATTTTTAGACGTTTCCCACAGTTGCACTTGTTTACATACACACCTACGGTGCAGGCTAGGGTCCACATGTGAGGGAGAACATGGGGTTTTTGTCTTTCTGAATTGGAGTCACCTTGTTTAATATTATACTTTCCACATCTACTCATTTTCCTACAAATTCCTACAAAAATTCCATGATTTCACTTCTTTCCACAGCTGAATAATAACCCATTGTATGTTTATTCTATATTTTCATTATCCATTCATCTGTTGATGGACATCTAGGCTGGTTTGACATTCTATTGTAAATGCAACAATAATGATCATGGATGTGTGAGTGTTTCTGTGGTAAGATACAGAGTCCTGTGCGCGTACCCAGGAGTGGGATAACTGGGTCGTATGGTAAATCTATTTTTAGTTTTCTGAGGAACCTCTACACTGATCTCCCCAATGGCTGTATTAAATTACACACAGCAGTGCATAAGGGCTCTTCTTTCCCCACATCTGCTTTAACATTTGTTCTTAGATTTCTTAGTGATAGTCAATCTGACTGGGGTGAGGTGGTATCTCAAAATAGTTGCGTTTCCCCCAGAGACCAGGGATGTTGAAAACATTTGTAAGTACTTATCGGCCATTTGTGTTTCTCCTTTTGATAACTTGACAGTTGGCTTCACTAGCTCATTGGTTGATGGACAGTTTTGTTCCTTTGCTTTTTCATTTCTGGGGCTCTTTCTAGGTTCTGGCTGTCAGCCCCTATCTGAGGTATGGCTGCAGAAGATTTTCTGCCACTCTGCTGGCTCTTTTGTGCTGCCGACAGTTTCGTTTGCTGTGTGGAAACATTAATTTCAAGTAGCCTGCCTGTTGGCTCTTTGGGCCGGCTCTTGTGCTACTGCACTTCTGTCCAGAGAGTTCTTGCCTACACAAACATCTTGAAGGGCACTCCCTGTCTGCTTCTAGCAGTTTCGTCTTTGGGCTTTAAACTAACATCTTGGATCCACTTCAAGTTGGTTTTTTTATAAAGGGTAAAAGATGTGGGTCTAGTTTCATTCTTCTGCAGGTGGCAATCCAGTGTGGCCAGCTCCATTTGTTGGTTAGGCTTTGTTCACTGCATGTTTTTGTTACCTTTGTCAAAAATTAGGTGGCTGTAGCTTTGATGGTTTAGTTGTGGATCCTGTCTTCTGTCCCATTGGTCTACCTCTTTGTTTTAATACTAAGCTGTCTTTGTCTTTAGTTCTGTAGCATAATTTGAAGTCAAACCATGATACTCATTGTAAAAATTTTTATTTTAAAGTGTTTTGAGGATTTTATACATGAATGCTGTATTTACATCATTTCCACCCTTCCCTCTCCCCAACCAGCTCCTCCTGAGTGTCCCACCAAACACACACACACACACACACACACACACACACACACACACACACACATAGCCTACTGAGTCCAAATTAATGTGGTTTATATGTATATGATGTGTTTAGGGATGACCACTTGGGATTAGATAACCTACCAGGGTAGCTTGTCCCCTAGACAACATTGATTCTCCCTTTCTCAGCCGCCATTGGTTGCCTGTAGTTCTGTGAGACCTTGTGAGAGCTCCCCCATCTATGTTGACAATTGGTGTTGTCATTATTTATGTCCTGTGTAGGCAATCATCTTGTTCAGATTTCATGGGTGCAGCTTCCTGTCATATGTAGAAGACACTGTCTCAGCAGATTTCCTGGTCCTCTGACTCTTACACTCTTTCTGCCTCTCCTTCCATGATGTTCCCTAGACCTTACATGTAGAGGTTGTATTGTAGATGTATCAGTTGGGGTTTGGCAACAAATGCTGTTGAGGATGCAGGGAAATGGGAACCCTCACAGTCAAGTTGTTCTCTGCATTTGGTCAGTTGTGGATTTCTGTAACAGTCTACGTCTGTTGCAGAAAGAAGCTTCTTTGATGAAGGTGAAAGCTACACTTTCCAGGCACACAGACACACACTCAGAAAGCAGTTACAATTACACTGGTTTGGAAAGTGGCAGTAGTGGGTTCTCTTGTAGGGTTCATGGCCTTATCAGCTAGCTTAGGGTCACAGTACCAGGCAAGAATTCCTTCCTATTGATTGGGGCCTTAAGTCCCTTAAGAAAACTGTTGGTGATGCCAAAGATCAAAGTGTCGATACTGTACCATGATAGCATGCCAGGATGGCCATTGCTGTGGTTCATAGACTTTTTACAGCGGGGTGGGAATATTGATTGCTTTTTCCTAGGCAGCTTGCACAACACCGTCAGATACTATGAGAGCTAGCCCTCAGGTAGGAAGTTTACAGGTCAGTGCCAGCTCGATTCCTCCAAGTCCTGTGTTTGCAGTGTGTGGTGTCTCGGCAACAGGGTCTTACTTTCAAGTCCTGGAAGACCACCAAGGACAGTGTCAATCGCCCATACTGTTTTGGGAAGTTCGTAGACGCCCCTAACCAAGAACTCCAAGGGAAGTGTCCCATCCCGTGTCTAGCTGTTTGTAAGGTCTTGCTCATTAATTGTTGCCTTTTATTCCTAGGCAGATGATGTCCTATTCTGAGAGCCCTTTCCTGTACCTTGTCTTGAAGGTGTCCTGCCTTTGCTTTCTTCCAAGTTTCACATTGAGCTGCCACTCATCTTTAAGGCTGTTGCAGGGTGGGGGCTTGGGGGAGGGAGATAAAAAACAGAGAGCTCTTTTGGGATCCATAGTCCCAGAAGTGAGGCTGTTTAAGTGTTTTCTACAGGAAGAAAGCATATTTGTGAACAAACCACTCTAGTGGGTCAAAAGACTGTGCTTCTACTCTCATCTCAAGTATGAAGGGGCCTAGTGATGCGTTGGGCTGAGCACTATAATCCCCAAGCTTCAGTTTCCTTAAATGCAGAAAGGCAAAACACTGCTTTAATTCTGAACCTGGTTACACATCAGAATTATGTAGACAGATAATTAATAATACTGACTCTGGGCATAGCCCCAGATACATTCAACCATGATATCTGCAGAGGGGGACTCTGGGATGTTTGTAACCAAGACTCTGTGAGCCATCTCCAGGGAGCCAATGAAGTCCTGAGTGAACACATGTTGTTGACATTAGCATGGCCATGTCAAGGACGCCGATGTCTCAGACCCATGGCAAAGCCTTCCCCAGGTCAGACTCCAGACATAGCAAAGCCTCGCTCTGGTTCTTGTGTGAATGCTGACTGACTGCACATACTCCTCCCTGACATTTATAGCCTGAGACTGCTCTCCTACATGCAGACTAGCTAATCCCTCCTCCTTATGCTGTACATAATAAGCTCGCTGAGTTCTAGGGTTGTAAAATAGGTGCCCTCTGTCAAAGCAAGCACAACCCATCCAATCCCAGCTTTTCTGTATATGTGTCTGTTCTTTCTTCATCCACAAGTCGCCCCTGTCAGGTTTCCAGGACCAAAACATGAAGGATGTGGCAGGCATCCTTACCTTCATACCCCAAGATCTCTTGTGTAGCTGGAGTTTTCTCCAGTCCTGCCCAGCACCACAGACCCCACAATCGCTTATAAAATATCACTCAGAAACTTATATTAATTAAACTGCTGGGCCATTAGCTCAGGCCTACCACTGACTAGCTCTTACACTTAACTTAGTCCATTTCTGTTAATCTATCTGTCTCCACATGTTCCATGGCTTTACCTGCTGCCTTTACATGTTGCTCCCTGGATGGCAGGCTGGCATCTCCTCCAGCTCCCACCTCCCAGCCTCTTTTCTCTGTCACGCCTATCCTATACTTCCTGCCTGGCTACTGGCCAATCAGTGTTTCATTTATCAATCAATCATAGCAACATATATTCATAACTTACAGGACATCCCACAGCACTCTTGCCTTATTGACATGCTTGGAAATGCAAATAATAGGTGCATAGCAACCTTCAAAAACACAGTATCTTAGCCAGTACAACTGGGGATCCTTACAGGAGGCTTAGCTGACTCTAGACATATCTTGGTCCAATTTTTAGCTCCTTTTGTGTTCTCTGTCTTATCCAGTCTTTTCTCCTTTCTCTTGCCAATGTTAAGCAAAATTGGAACCAAGTATAGCGTTTTCTGGGATTAAGACCATTTCTAGGGAGCTGTGGGTGTGGTTCAGCGACAGACCACTTGCCTAGCAGGCATGAAGTCCCAGCACTAAAAAGATAAGTCTTTCTAGCTAAGAGACAAACAACCCAGCAACTAGACACCTTCCTGTGCTTAAAGGTCACCAGAGCAGTCTACCTACCGGAAATTCTCCTCCTTGGACCTCGAACTTCTGTCATGCCCTTGCTCTGCTCCTCAGTCTCTGTGTTTAGACCTCCCAAAGTGTCATTCATTTCTAGAAAAGCAACTTGCTTTTCACAAAAGGCTTCAAATACCCAAAGTCCAGGGAAACTTTGAACCTTTGCATATCCTAAAATACGTCAAGGGCCAGGAGCAGAAGATGCTAGCAGAAGACCTATATCTGTAATGCCAGCTTGGCTTCCACCCTCCTCCTTCACTCCTTGAGTTCCTTAGCTCCCCTGCTGCTTAAAGTAGAGGTGAGGATTAATTACTGCTGCAAAACACAGCTCTCAGCTTAAACGGAATATGGCCAAGATTATTCTGAGCCACAAATGAATGACTGTGGACCAGGAACACAGAATCATGCTGCCCTGAATGACTTGCTCCAATGTGGAAGTGGTTGCATGAACTTTACATCACATCAATTTCTCTACCCCTTGCATGTCCAGTAAGCTTCCAAAGTGCCAGGGCCAGCTAGGGTACATCTGGAAACCTCTGGGCCAGGTGAGTGCTAGCGTTACTCTTGGCTCTAAAGGTGTCTGTTGCTCTGAAAATAATCTCTGCAGTTGGAATGTAAAGTAGACCCTTCACTCATCCAATCCAGGATCCCAATCCCAGCTCCTCCACTATCTGGGTGAACTTGGGCCTGTTACTTGCGTTAACTAGAGTTTATGGGAGGCCACCATTCTGAACTGAGCTCCCACACTAGGCACCAGTAACCCTAATCAAACCAGAACGCAATCAATCATGCTAAGGAAGCAAGTAGATTTCCAAACAGGTTTGTTTCTCCTAAAAGAAAATTTCAATCTACCTTCATATCATATGAAGCACTCCAGGATTCACTTGTCACAAAATATAAATAACCTGAACCAACCTGATGTCTCCCAGATTTTCCCCGTTGTTTCCACCTTATAGAATCTACTGTCTACCACTGCTCACTGGTGACTCATTCTATTTTGTCACCAGAAGCTGTTTGGTTAATGAACAACAAATAAAAGCCAATTGGACCTCCAGCTGAATCTGCCGTGACTTTGTCTCCACACCTGTGTTCCCTGAGCCTGGGCTTCCACCTCTGCAAAGAAGTTCCCAGAACTGTAGGAGGGGAAACAAGCGAAAGGAAGCTGTTCATGAATGCTTCTGCTCTTCTTCACAGCTGGGAGTAGACAAACACAGGGAGTTTGACAAAGCTCATGTGAGCTGGGACTTTTCTAGGAAAATAACTTTCCTCGTGGTCCCCATAAAGTCACTTGCTGGGCCTGGAAATTACCTCTGCAGGCAGCCAGGCCAGTGGAGGCTGCTTGATGGTGCAGCTGATGCCCTGACTATTTGCTTGAGGTCAATGTGTCTTCAGACAAGGGCAGATTTAACTTCTGTGGACAGCAGGCTGGGGGATGTTGCGGTTGCTGTCCTGGGTAGAGCATTAGCCAGAAGAAATAGCCACTCTAAATTTGCAGGAAAGCAGGGGTAAGGCCACCAGTCCAACAGCTTTCTAATTTAGGAGTGCTGCATGTCCCCAGGGCATCCCGGTGGTACAGGGGTCTGAACCACATCTTCTAGCATCACTGTGTAGGGCATCTTGGACTTGCAGTGTCTAAGAATGTCAAGCCCACACCAAATACAACACATCTGCTAACTAAGAAAATGCATTAATTAGTGAATGGAGGGAGCAGGCGGGTTCACACTATGTCAACTAGCTGTTTGAGTGATCCCCCACTCCCATGCCATACCATGCTTCCAGTATCCTCTACAAACCTAGGCCTTTACCTCAAACACTAATTTTGAAAGGCAGGAACATTTCCCCATGCAAACACAGCTCAATCAAAACTGTCAAGAGCAATGACGCATTAAGCTAATCCATTCAACCGTTCATTCACTCAATAAACACTTACTAAGTCTTCATTACACAGCAGGGCCTGTGCCAAGTACCAGAGACAATGGGGGAAGAAAGATGAAGTTTCTAGACCACAAGCATTGATTTTTGTTTTCTAGGCTTCCTAAGTAGTTCAGATGTCCAGCAGAGGTGAGAAAGTGAGTCATCTACTCACTGCCCAGACACTTGAAACGTTCAGCCCGAGCCCCACCAGTTCCAGGAACAACTGTCAACTCCTATGTTCCTGTCCCAGCCTCCTCCCGCTGCCCTTTCCTTTCACCAGTCGGAAGCTCAGACTGAATTCCTTACTGCTTTTCTCAACTACTGAATAATATTGTTCCTTGGGGCTACCTAAAAAGCCAAGCACAAAAAATAAATAAATACCAAACCAGACTACTCTACATTTATCTTTAAAAAAAATAAATAAAATCAGGAGCTGGAGAGATGTCTCAATAATTAAGGGCACTGCTGTTCTTGCAGAGGACCCAGGTTCAATTTCTAGAACCCACAACCATCAGGAACTCCAGTTCCACGAAACCATGTCCTCTCCTGCCCTCTGAAGGCACCAGGCACACACATGGCGCATGTACATACATGCGGGCAAACACTCATACGCATAAACTTTTTTTAATTAAAAAAAAAGCAGAAAATATATTGATTTCAACCCAACCTCCCCCTGCCCATCCAACTCATTTTTATTAAAACACACCTTATATTACAGACAGCTTGGAAATCTATGGCAATAAATATAGTTCCAACCCTGGTCCTAAAGAGAAACCATATGGAAAATGTTCTTGGAGAATAAGGCTGAATTTCCCTTCTATGCGCTGTCCCTTCAGAGCTGATGAAAAGCCTCACAGAAGCAAGCTGGCTGCCAGCTGTCTCCTCCCATCACCAAGGTTCTTCTCTCAGAGGTGAGGATGCTTAAGTACAAGAAAGCCTGGGAAGAAAGAACTTCTCTATTGCAGAAGTTCTATATGGATTACTCGCGCCTCATGCCAATCATGATGGTTACTGTTCTCTTCAGTGTGGGTTTTTTGGGTTTTTTTCCATGTTTGTACTTCACAATATTTCTGCTGAAGGCTCTGGTATGTTTTCACACCTATATCCCACCATTTATTACAAACACTGCTCTTGGGATTCTAAGGTGGGTTTGCCTGATGAGTTCATGGTTAAAATGAAGTGAGCCTCATGCACTGGGTTCACACTACTTCACTACAACACTGTGGAGGAACGCGGGGTCCAGGATGCTCTGATCCTTGCCGCTCAGCTGTAGCATGCAAGAAACCTCCCACTGGTTGTTGCATTCTCCCCATCACCATCAGCTTCCACACGTTTTCTCTTCCGCTATCTACTTCCTCTGGCTTCCTACTGGCTCATTTGTTCCTGTTTCCGCCACATTGGGAGGAGGGGATGGTTACAATGAACACGTATAGGTATCTTCCTTTCTCTCTCCTAAACATCACACTATAACAATAATTTACCCAGAATTTACACTCTATTAGCTACTATACGCAATTCAAGGACTGGTTAAAATACACAGGAGATTATGCATAAGCTTTATGTAAATTCTATGCCATTTTACATAAGAAACTTGATCATCATTAGACTCTGGAATCAGAAAGTGGTTCTTGAACCAATCCCCCATGAAACCCCAGGAAGGGACTTATATCCTCTTACTCAGCACCAAGACTGATACATGCTTTAAAAGTCAAGGTAGAAGACTTCCTCATTTCACTGTCCTAAGACATACTAGAAGGGTACCTCATGGAAAAGCCCTGGATTGAAGTCTCAGTGACATCACTAATTCTGTGACATGAGGCCACTAGCCAGTGTCTATACTCCACAGTCCCTTCCTTTGTAAGGGAATATAATGTGGTGGTACTGTGTTCCCCAAAATATTGTGCACCCTAATAAACTTATCTGGGGTCAGAGAACAGAACAGCCACTAGATATAGAGGCCAGAAAATGGCGGCGCATGCCTTTAATCCTAGCATTCCAGAGGCAGAGATCCACCTGGATCTCTGTGAGTTCAAGGCCACACTGGAAACAGCCAAGCATGGTGACTCACGCCTTTAATCCCAGGAAGTAATGGCAGGAGGCAGAAAGGTATTTAAGGCGTGAGGACGAGGAACTATAGCCTGGTTAAGCTTTTAGGCTTTTGAGCAGCACAGTTCAGCTAAGAGGCAGAGGCATCCAGTCTGAGGAAACAGGATCAGCTGAGGAATTGCCGAGGTGAGGAAGCTGTGGCTTGTTCTGCTTCTCTGTTCGTCCAGCTTTAACCCAATACCTAGCTCCGGCTTTGTTTTTATTAGTAAGTACCTTTAAGATTTATGCTACAATAAGCATACTTACAATGCTGTAAATGAAGATAAGAAATCATATAAAGAAACCGAAACTGTCCCCATTTCTGATGTAACAAGGAGAGCACTGACCATGTTACAGTGCTAGAACTTAAGACAAAGAAAGCCTCAGCTGTGTACACATTTGTGAAAACACATGCAAGTCGAGACAAACAAACAATTCTTCCATAAGGAATCATTTCCTAAAATAGAAATATATTATTTATTCAGTGAGAAACTGATTTTTTTTATCATCTGATCAGAACAAATTTTCAGCTCCCAGGCCATTTGATTGAGAACACATCACTGAAGCATATATTCTATTATTATAATTATTATTATTATAATTATCATTATTATTATTTTCCACATTTTAAATATGTGTTTCCTTCTTTCACACAGACTATTTCACCCAGTAGAAATGCCCCAAAGGAGCCACAGCACAATCATAATGAAGACAGAGTAGAGCATTATCATTCAGTTGCAGCTTCCCAGCATGACAGTTCACCTAAAATAAAGCTGGATTTAATCCACTACAAAAATCAGCTTGTGTCTACATGTTGGCCATGATCACTGACACTTTCAACATATGCAGGGAGAAGACAGAGCCTCTACCTACTGAAAGCAATTATTTCTTGAAAAGGTATTCAGCCACCTTTGACAGTGTCAGTGTCTGGGTGCCTTCTCAGGGCCAACTCAGGTCAAGTCATGCAGATCAAAGCAGTCAAAATGGAAAGCAGTAGCCCCCACCCGCTCCCCAGCTCCAGGGGCACACAGGCAGGAAACTTTCTGATTTTCCAATCTTGGCTCAGTTCAGAAGGAAAGAAGGGAACAATGCATTCCTGGGGGAAGTAATGCAGCCTGCTGGAGGGCACATCAATCCATTCAAGCATTCAGGGTTCATCTTCCCAGTTTGTGGAGTTTTTTTTCAACACCCAGAAAACATTCCTCCATAATCACTTCTTTCCAAGGGCGTCTAAGCATAGGAGTTGTGTCCACAACCCAGTAAGGCATGCAGCCAAGGGTCTGGAGTTGCCAGGGGAAAATCATGTCTGGGAAGGTTCTGATTTCAGAAATCTCGGACAAGTCGTCTCAGCAGACATCTCCTAAGTGCTGGAGGCAACGCCTGGATCCATGCATCCAGATTTCAGTAGGTGGAAATGATTTCAGAAGAGCTAACCCAGTGGCTGTTCTCTACACTGTGTCACTGAAAGGCCCTGTAATATATGAAGACAAAGCTAGACATGGTGATTTAACTGTACAAAAAAAAAAAAGGATTTATAAAAATATTCCCTGCAGTGAAAAAAGACTGCATGTAAACATCTCCTCTAAGTCACTGGAGAACCCTCAAGTCTGTTGGTTTTGTCTTCACAATGTCCTGCAATTCTGCTGTTCAGCTTCTCTCTGTGGGTATCAGTCCGCCTTCTTCTGTACAGAATTTGTACTTTGAGGCTGCCTTTGAAGCTGGCGTGGTTTGATTGGCAGGAAAAGGACTATCAGCAGACTTACGATGTGTAAGAAAAAGAACATAGACCTAGAAGTAAAAACACAAGAATTGCCTTTCAAAGAGGGGCATAAATGGAAAACAAACTCCATACACAATGACATCATCTTCAGCAGGGCAAAAGGAGGCACTGTGCTCAACAGCAGCAGTAGCAATGAGGCACGATGCCTCAGGCTGGCCATGTGCTCCTCGTTTTGGCAGGCGAGCAGGCTAAGGATGAATGAATCCACAAAGCTGGGTGAGGCAAAGACAGACAGACGCAGCACTGCCCCATTGGCATAATCAGACCAAGAGAACTAACTGTGTGAAACCAGACATTTCTGCTGTTTCAAACACTGAGGATGACAGAGCACACGAAGCCCACCCACTCTGTGCTCCAAGCGCAAGCACAGCCTCATCTCTCATGTACTTCTCAAGACTGAGGAGCTCCAGTCTACATTAGAAACTGGAAAGATCTTGATTAAATCAAAAAACAAACAAACAAACGAATACAAAATTGTTTATTTTATGATTTGTTGCAGGGAGGCTTGCAAAAAAGTGCCACAGTCCATGTGTGGCCAGAGGACAACTTTTAGGCGTCAGCAGTCTCCTTCTAGCATGGGTTCCTGGGATCAAACTCAGGTTGTCAAGCTTGCACACCAAGAGCTTTTAGTGGCTGAGCCATTTCACCGGTCCAGGGTCTGCATTTTGAAAGCTCCATTAGAGCTTGAAAATAACTTCCATCTAAACTAATAAGAACCAAGTTTGACTTTTGACAACGGTTGACCGTCATTGGCATAGTGTAAATGCCAAGTAAACACTGGGCACAACGTGTTAATAAACATATGTAACTAGAAATTGTTTCTGTTAGCATAACTATTCCAGATCCATTGGAAAGGCTAAACTAATACTTTAGTCAACTCCCTCTGCCCTGCTTGCCTGTGCTCTTGCTCTCTCTGTCTCTTTCTCTGTCTCTGTCCTCCCCCCTCTCTCCTTACACCCCTCCCTTCTCTTGATAGTGAGGATTGAAACTAGGGTTTTGTGTATGTTAGGTAACACTCCATCACTGAGCTGTATGTCTAACCTCTCTAATGTCCTCTAAGGATTAAAGAAAACAGTTAAAAGACAAGGGATCCACAACTGATGTGGATATTGTTAGGGTCCACGAGAAGTCCCACAAAAGACCACCAGACATGTATGCAATCAACAAGAGCATTTAATTCTCCAAAGCAAACATTCCAGCATGCTGGGGTCAAACCATCTGACAAAGTGGCAAAATGGCAACCCCAAGAGATGTTTGCAGGCTCCTTTTAAGCAGAGCTAGGGGAGTTCCAGCTCTGGTTAGGTGTACTTTGAAGTGATTGGGTCTAGACCCCTACTGGTAGAGGAATCATTTTGTGATTGGCTCGTGACATCTGGTCAGCAACTATGGTTGCAGTGTCAGGGACCTGTTTGACCGAAAATAGCGAGAACAGTTCCTTCTTGTGGCTGGGTAGGACCCTGATTGGCTACCAGACTGGACATACTTCCAGACATGAGTCAATGTAGGATGGTGGGGTAATATGGAGAGAGATCTTAGCAAACTGGCCCCTGGAGAAAGAAAAACAAAAACAACTGGCCCCTGCTAGGGTCAGTCCTGTTATAAGAGGGGACAGCTGCTTCGATATCATTCCTCAGTAATGACAAGGCCAAATAACTCACATCTACCCTAAGCTGCTCCACCTTTAGCAAGAGGAACGGCTCCCTAGAAATATTTATGGAGTAGTCAAAGCACTAATGTATCTGCACTTGCTCGTTTGTTCCTTAAACAGTAACTGCTTATGATGGATGAAGCACAGGGCCAGGACAAAGCTTAGTGGTGGAGCACGTGTTGGCACGTGTGGAGCCCTGGCTTCAATTTTCAACACTAAAAAAGAAAAGAAAAAAACCCAAAAAGTATTAAACTAGGATTTCCAAAAAAGCATGAGTTTCTGCCCTGTCCCCTGGGAGAAGATCAACAGGAAAAGCACAGTGGTCCTTTGATACCCACGGGATATCAGTCCCAGGGCACCTGCTTATGCCCAAATCTCCAGACACTCTATTTCCTTTATGTAACAGTACCATGCTTACATATAATCTACACAAGCCTCTCCTAAGGTTTTTACCACCTGTACTATACTTAGAAAACTGAATAGACTGCAAATGGCCAAAGGAAAAGAGCAAGTGGAATGCTCTGTACATGTTCTACCATAGAACCAGTTTCCTCTGGACTTAACAGGACTAGCCCCATCTTGAAGCAGAATGGCTGTAGTGACCTACAGAAGACCCTGGTCCACAGTCATTATGGTGATAAACAGAACAACATAACAAAAAGCCAATCCACAGAAAGGTTAAGGGGCTGTTTATACTCCCCCTTGGAGACAGAGAGGGTATCACATGATGCTTCCCTGAGATTCCAATCACTTCTCTCTCCACACCAACTGTGCACAGTATTTAAGATATACAAAACTGACTGGGGTTTTGATTTTCAGTAGTGAAACCAACATGCTAAAATTATTGATGGTTTGGTAAATAACCCCAGTAAATAAGCTGACTCCCCATCTGGTCTCAAGGGGTCTTTCTTTAATCTGTCAGCTTCTTTTCTACCTGGGGTGCAGATGTTTCTTTATGTTTTTCAAGGAAAGTCACAAGAGAGACATCAATATGGCACAGTGTCTTAAAAATATTCTCAGCCCATGGATCCAAGGGTCAACTGGGTATGATGAACAGCTATTTAAACGGCAAAGGAGAAGTAATCAACCATCTAACTTAGTGTGTAAAGAACACTGAGAGTGAAGGGGACCTCTTATGAAAATCCCTGGGCACAGACTGGATTCTCAGAGGTCATAAGCAGGGCTGCAGTAAATTACAGCTTTAAAATGAACACACCTAAGATACTTTGTCCTTCTACTTTGGCCCATTTCCTGTGGGACATGAAGCAATTATGTTAAATTAAATCCAAGTAGACAATCAAGAAAAGCAAACTTCAGTCTCCTAGTAAATGTGAGTGACCTTTTCTGACAGTACACATCGCCTCTAAAACTATGTGCAATGTTTCATCTTTCTGTTATAGGAAGTCTTAAATCAGCTATGGTCTACTGAGCACTCTCAACACTGACTTTGGTACTCTAGCTATAAATGATGTTTGTTTCCAAAGAGCCGGCTAGCTATAAAAGTTATTTACAAATTCTAACCTTCTTCTTTTATAAAGTGTGTGTTTGTGTGGTGCTTATGTGTGCATCTGTGTGGGAGAGCTAAAAGACCAGCTCGGGTGTTGTTCTTTAGAAACACTGTCCACTTCCTCTGAGGCTTGGTCTTTCACTGACTGGCCAGACACTCTCCAGTTAAGCTTGGCTGGCTAGGCAGTGAGCCCCAGAGATCCTCCCGTCTCTGCCTTCCCAGCACTGGGATTACAAACGTGCTACCACATCCAGCATCTTATGTGGGTGCTGGGAACCTGAAGAGCATTTTGACATCAGACATGGAGATACAGAGTTTGCCCAGCTGGCTTTGGGTCTTGCTTTGGTCCAGTCTTTCCTCACTATGTCCCTTCCATACGTTTTGTAATGGTAATATCTATCCTGTGCCATTATATGTTGGAAGTATGTAATCTTTTTTTAAAAAAATTTGATTTCATAGGGGATTACAGTTAAGAAATTGCATGATCTCAGAAGAGATTTGAACTTTGGACTAAATGCATTTTGCATTATAATATTGTTACAAGTTTATGGGTGTCAGGGAGTGTAATGTGGTAGTTTGGATGTAATTTGACCCCATAAGCTCATAGGGAATGGCACTATTAGGAGCTGTGACCTTGTTGGAGGAAGTGTGCCACTGTGGGGGTAGGCTTTGAGGTCTCCTATGCTCAAGTGACACAGTGACACAGTTTACTTCCTGTTGCCTGCAGATCAAGATGTAGGACCCTCAGCTCCTTCTCCAGCACCAAGTCTGCCTGCATGCCACCATGTTCCACCATGATGATAATGAACTAAACCTCTGAAACTGTAAGTCACCCCAATTAAATGTTTTCCTTAATAAGAGTTGTCATGGTCATGGTATCTCGTCACAGCAATAGAAACCCTAACTAAGACAGGATCAGACTCAGGTCCTCAGCTTGCAAGGAAAGTGCTTTATCAAATAATCTATCCAAGGCCAAATTCTAACATCCTTACATATTGAATTTAAAAAAGCATTGTTTAAAGATAAGTGTGTGAGTACTGGGCTTTCAAACAATTCCATAGGTTTCTTTTTCTTTCCCTTTATTCAGTTTTTTTAACTTTTGTTTTTTAACAAGGTCTCATGTTGTAGAATATTATTTTAAGATGTGTTACATTTGTTCATGCTGTGGAACATTTGTTTAATGATGCAAAGACATGTTGCATTCTTTTATGTTGCATTTGTTTAACTCTGTGAAGCTGTGTTACTGTGCCTGTCTAAAACACCTGATTGGAGCTGGGTGGTGGTGGCGCACGCCTTTAATCCCAGCACTCGGGAGGCAGAGCCAGGCGGATCTCTTTGAGTTCGAGGCCAGCTGGACTACCAAGTGAGTCTCAGGAAAGGCGCAAAGCTACACAGAGAAACCCTGTCTCGAAAAACCAAAAAAAAAAAAAAAAAAAACACACCTGATTGGTCTAATAAAGAGCTGGGCAAACAGCTGAGTGACTAATAGCAAGGCAGGAGAAATAGGATAGGTGGAGCTAGCAGGCACAGGGAATAAATAGGAGGAGAAATCTGGGAGGAGAAGATCAAGAAGCAAGAAAAGATCAAGGAGTGAGAGAAGGAGGAGGACTCCAGAAAGGTATATAGAAATAGAGAAAGATAAAAGTCCAGAGGCAAAAGTAGATGGGATAATTTAAGTTAATAAAAGCTGGCTAGAAACAAGCCAAGCTAAGGCCAGGCATTCATTAAGTAAGAATAAGGCTCCTTGTGTATTTATTTGGGAGCTGGGTGGTGGACCTCCCAAAGAGCAAAAGAGCCAAAAGAGTGAAAAATAAACAACTACAGTCTCACACAAAGCATATTGGAAATGTAAATGCAAAAGACGGAGAACATCTGAGACGTGAGTTTGTATAGTCCCTTAGCATGTTGATCAGTTTACCAACTCCGAAGTAAAAAAAAAGACAAATGTCCTAGGCATCAACTGCAGGCATCAACTGAGAACACTGGAAACTTACTTGTATAAACTGATGGTTGGCTCAACTGCCAACAGGACAAAGGGCGCTGCCGTGTAAGAGACAGCCAGCTGAGTGGTGGCCCAGGTAACCACGTCATAAGCAACCTTCCGAGCTTTGGAGGAAAGAAAGTGATGTCTGTAGTTGTTCCTCACCTGCAAACCAAGAAGGCAGAAGTAGGAGGCAGGAGCGAAAACTGAAATGACTTCCACTCAGTCACACACACAAGAAGTGGGACCACAGGAACACAGGCTGAAGAGCAGAACCAAACATCTGAGTTCCGTTTTCAACCAAAACCCCACCAGCTTTTCTTATTACATGTATGTATGTATGCATGTATGTATATATGTGTAAATATATGTGTGATATAATACATATATACATATCCTTTTTAACATCTACCCCCCCCCAAAAAAAACAGTTAAAGAACTTGGCACAGAGCTGGGTGGTGGTGATATGTGCCTTTGATCCCAGCACTCAGGAGGCAGAAGCAGGAGGATCTCTGTGAGTTCAAGGCCAGTCTGGTCTACAGAGTGAGTTCCAGGACAGCCAGGTAGCCAGGGCTACACAGAGAAACCCTGTCTCGGAAAAAAAAAAAAGAAGAAGAAGAAAAAGAAAAAAGAAAAAAAGAACTTGGCACAGAGCCCTCCAAAGCCTTTTCTATTTACATGTATCTACATTTATAGTCCTAACGGCACTGGTGAATTTTTTAGCCAGCTTGATGGTTTTTTGTTTTGGTGTAATCTGTTGTATTCTTGTTGCCACGTCCATAAATATTAATCTTCAATGTTATTTAAGGTAATTAGGGAGACTTAGCTTGTCTACTTGCCCCTTGTTTTGCTGCTACAGTTTTGTAGTGCATGCTCTTACTGATAAGTCTCTGTGTTATACCGTTTCCATGGCTACAAGGGTACAAGCATCAACTATTACCACAACTAAAAGCAACTGCTGTTTACTGCGTGCTTCCTGTGTGCCGTGTCTGTGCTAATAGTTTACATGGACTGTGTCTGTTGAGTCTTCTAGCAAGCTACCAACACTTCCTGATGAAGCAAAAGACCTTTCTTAGGCTGGGGATGTACTCAGTTGGTAACTACTTGTCTATGACGCACAAAACACTGGGATCAGTCCCCAGCACCTCTTAAATCTGGGCACCATGGCATGGGCCTATGATCCCAGCACTCCAGATGTCCAGAAATGGAGGCAGGAGGATCAGAAGTTCAGAGTCATTTTTTACATACATAGGGAGTTCCAGGGTAGTCTGAGCTACAGGAGATTCTGTCTCAAAATAACAGTAAACCGAAACAAAGACCCCACCAACAACGATCCTTTTCATCCACTCTCACCGCCTCAGAACAGAGTTTGCGGTTCCATCCATTCAGAAATGCTGGGCAGGAGGTGTGAAATTTTAATAGCTAAGTAGCTGACCTCCAGCCTTCCTGACTGCTGAGTTCATTCTCTTGCTAGAAGAAAAAACAAAACTGTAAGCTCTGCTCCATCAGTCCCCTTTCCCATCCGCTACCTAACATACTTGTGAAAACTGTTTGCAAGGCAGCAATAGACAGGATCTATATAAATCAAAGTCTGTTCCAGAAGAGGCCACTGGAGTAAAGATACTTTAAGGCATGATACTCTGAATACATCAACAAGCAAAGCGCTGACCTTTACTTCTTAGTTTGTTCAAGCAATCTGTTCTTTAGTTTTGATTCAGAGCTGGAGTTGGTACATGAAGAACAAACAAAAGATCTTTCCTGCTTCTTCTCATGTTCAAATATGTATTAATATTTAGAATTTTTAAAATCAGCATGAATAGCAATTTTCTACCTTGTTCATATGTAAAATTTAATATATTTCACCTAAGTAAAACAAGAACCTTCAGGGGAGAGCTCATTTTATCCGATATGATATCTGGACGCCTAGACACTGACTGGCATGTGACAGGGCTGCTGAAATATTCATAGAAAAGTGCACTGAAGAATGAGTAAACAGTAAGAGCTCGGAAGATAACCCAGTGTGAACTGAATATCCAGAAGCCACTTTAAAAAAAGAAAAAAACAAAACAAAACAAAACAAAAAACAACCAGGCATCATGGCATCCAACTGTAGTTCTGGAAGCAAGGGAGTGGAAATAGGTAGATCCTTGAGGCTCATTAGCAGCCAGCCTAACCTGCTGTGAGTTCCAGTCCAGCAAGAGACCCTTTCTCAAAATAAAATAAAATAAAATAAAATAAAATAAAATAAAATAAAATAAAATAAAATAATAAAGGGTGCAAATTGAGAAACAACACCCAAGGCTGTCTCCTGTTCTACACACACACACACACACACACACACACACACACACACACACACAAATGCACCAACAAACACTCACCAACCCACACCCATACCCCATGCACACACCAGGCAAAATGAGTGAATAGCAAAATTTACATATAGTACAACTAACGTTATTGGAGCCTGAAATAAGAGAGACGATCATCATGATCAAAGAACAAAATGAAACCAAATCTAAAACTCTGTACTTAACACAGTAACTTTATGCTTAGATTGTATCAGACATATGAGGTTAGATCTGGTCTCCAATAGATGCGGTTCCTTAGGCTGCTACCTCACTGACTTCTCAGAGACATGGTGAATTACTTCTAGGCGTAGTATAATGACACGAGAAATTAAGCAGGGTATAAGCAAACTGAAGTGTGATAGAGCCTGCATTAATTAATAAACATGATCATCTGTACATGTACATTCAGTTTTCAATGATTAAAAATGTGTCTTTTTCTCAAGGGAGTCATTTGTTGCTTGTAAAATTCTTATTGTTTTACTCTCTGCAAATTAATCAGTTAACCACTTTTACAATGGCAAGTCCTTATACGTTGAAGTATTTCTGTAATAAGACAACGTTTTATACGTTATTTGAGTTTTCCAAATATCATTCCAAAAAAAACCAAACAAACAAAAAACAAAACAAAACAGTATCCAGAGAGGAATTTATCACTCTGCATCAGAAAGTCACTCCCAACAACCTCACACCTTCACCACTGCTTAAAGTAGAACACACACACACACACACACACACACACACACGCACACGCACACGCACACGCACACGTACACACATGCATGTGCACCCCAGGTTGCTAGAGAAAAAGAGCCAACAGCTGAAGGAAGCTTACCGCTCTAGCTGCCAATGTGACAGGGACTCCAGTTAAGAATGTAAAGTAGTATCCCGGGTAAACACCATGCCACAGAGCAGACAGCAGGAAGGTGAGCTCGGTAGGGTACCAGGGGACCCGTTCATAGCACACACTGTAAAGAGAGGAAGGACCAGCAAACCCATGGTGAAAACGCTGCATGCCTCCACCTGCATCCCTTTGGGGCAGATCTCATGGAAGTTCTCAGATCCATTCTGAGAGATGCCTGCCTGACTCTTAGGAGGGGCTTGTAATGCATGTAACCTGTGCGTCTCTGGCATCCTGGAGCACTATCAGACATGCAGCTCATGGCTCTGCTATACATTTTAACCTCATTAGACTAAATGGTCTGAAGCCCATCACATGGTCTACTATAACAAAGGTCTCAGGGGTCTCTTTCAACTCAACACAAGTTCTTGCCTTACAGAAGCAGGGTCCACCAAAGGGCAAATCCACTAGAAGTACTGATATGAGTGTCAACAGCATTAAAATGCCTGGGCTCCAGATAAGCATCCGGAGAAATTATCTTCATTTAGCCAACATTAATTTATCTTTCCAACCAGGCCCCTATGACTAATCGACATGACAACCCTTTTTATCTTTCTGGTAGGAACTCTATTGAGAAATTAGTGTGGCAATTAGAGGACCTGCTCAGAGCACATCAGATTTTAAATCAAGATAGAGGTGAGTAGTTCTTACCTCAAATGCCTGAGACAAGAAGCCTTTTCAATTTGGGATCTTTTTTCAGAGTTCAGAGTGTTTGCATACACATGAGTTATCTTGGGGTCGAGACCCAAGTCTAAAATACAAGCTCATTTGTGTTTTGTGTATATCTTGCACACACAGCTGGAATGAAGTGTCACCCAATATTCTAGTGTGTGTGTTCTGACTGCCATCTGTCACATGAGGCCAGATGGGGAATTTTCCTCATAGGATATCATGTTAGTGTTCAAAAGGCTTCAGACATGGTGATACTTATGGTTTCATGTTTTCAGATACGAGATGTTCAATGTGGGAACTACACTGAGAAGCTAGAAAAGTCAGCGGGTTCCTTTGAAGATCTTTGGCTCTTCTTGAGCCAAAATTAAAGTAAGTGATAAGAAGTGAAAGGGGGCTTTCTCCCCAGAACTCAGGCTATGCATTGCCAGTGGCAGTCAAGGTAGCCACTACATTCTTCAATAGTGACAGGGTCCCAATAGAAAATGCAACAGTAAATTCAAGCAGTTGTCAAGAATCCACCACTGATGGTTCAAAAGTAACTGATTTTTGTTGTTATCCTTGGCTGCACTGGTACTCACTGTAGCCCAGGCTGGCCTCGAACTCACAGAGATCCACCTGCCTCTGCCTCCCGAGTGCTGGGATTAAAGGTGTGTGCCACCCACTGCCCAGCAAAAGTAGCTAATTTACACCTGGATTCAGGGTTTCATCTCTCTTTCATTAGAGGAAAACAAACGCAACTGAAAGAAAAACACAGGCTTGAAACTCTGTTCTCAGTAAGATTTCTTTTTGGCATGAGAACTAGCCATGCACCTTTTTATTTTTTTTCTTAGTTCTTTGTATCTTTTTGCATGAGTGAAATATTTCATTCTCAATCGTCTTGGGCTGTACACTCCTAATGGAAACTGTATGACTCTAGGCAAGCCAGGACTACTCAGCATAAAGAAATAAAGGCTGGTATTAAAATTGCTTACAACATTAATTAAAAACAATCATGTTCATATCAGAATTTAAAAACGGCAGGAACAGGCAGTTTTCAGAGAGCATCACATCAGCTTTATTTGAAGAATTACTACATTGTGTCTCCTTTGCACCAACAGTTTTGAAGATTTATTATCATGTATGTATTTGCATGGTGCTGTGGGATGTGCTGTATGTTAAATGTGTTGCTCTGATTGGTTAATAAATAAAACACTGATTGGCCAGTAGCCAGGCAGGAAGTATAGGTGGGACAAGGAGAGAAGAGAATTCTGGGAAAGTGGAAGGCTGAGGCAGAGAAACACTACCAGCTGCCACCATGACAAGTGAGATGTAAGGTACCAGTAAGCCACAAGCCACGTGGCAAATTATAGACTAATAGAAATGGGTTAATTTAAGATATAAGAACTAGATAACAAGAAGCCTGCTGTGACCATACAGTTTGTAAGCAATATAAGTCTCTGTGTGTTTACTCAGTTGGGTCTCAGCGGCTGTGGGACTGGCGGGTAAGAGAGATTTGTCCTGAATGTGGTCCAAGCAGGACCAGGAAAACTCTAGCTATAGCATGGAGGTTTTTACACATGAGTGCATGTGCCTTGGAGGCCAGAAGAGGGCACTGGATCCCTCAGAGCTGGAGTTACAGGTGGTTGAGACAACCCACGTAGATGATAGGAACCGAACTCGGCTTCTCTGCAAGAGCAGTCCACGCTTAAGCCCACCCACCCCTTCAGCTTCGTCTCAGTGTTTCGAATTGTGAAAGACACTGCTCATCAAAAGCAAAACCTAGTCTCTTCCTATGCTCCCTGCAGGTTCAGGTGCATTCACGAGGTGGAGTTTGGTGCTCCAAAGACAGCATATTCATAGTTCCCTAACAAGTAATGCTTCCCAATTTAGAATGAACACAGAAACAGGTCAGAGAAAGGTCAGTACAAACACAGGCATGTGGGGTATGGTAAAGCTCTCAGTGCTAGGAATAGCAGTGGCCCTCTTCAGGGATTTGATGTTGACACTGACTTCCTAAGATCTGAAAACTAGACTCTCCTGGGTATCAAACTAAGCAGCAGAGAAGCCAAATGCCTAGTTCCGGGAACAGACCTTTGGTCCTGTATCTGTCACTCATAGATCTGTGACTGGGGGCACTCCATATAACCGCTCTGCTCGCTTTCTTCAACTAAAAAACAGAGTAATACTACTAATAGCATCTCACAGGATTGCTGCAAGGAATAAACGAGAGTGTGGAACTGAGTGATGAGCATTATGGGATGAAACAGGCACGTACTGGGATCTTCTCAAGTCACCGTTTCCACTTTTTTATTTACAAGATGTGGATAATAATGTCAAAGTGTCAGATGGTGTGACTGGCAGCCAACTGCTGCCCCCGCCCCCCGGGAGTCCCTAAGCATATCCCTGCCATGAGCAATAAGATAGTTCTTGTGTCCCTTACCATTTCAGCCACGTAGATGTCTGAATATTCCAGTTTTCTAAGTACATTTTGAAACTCGTAGCAGTCTAGAAACAAGAAAATAACACCTATCATTAGCTTTAAAAATACCCAAGCAATGGAAAGTCCTGCCCAGAACTCCCTTGCTCACACAGACGATGTGGATTTCAAGCGGGATTACTCACACACAGTTCAGTCAGCTGTTCTGCCACAGGCAGTAACATTTTCTGGCCTTTATAAGATTTACTTTGCCGCTAAACCTTGGCTTGGAGACTCAAGTCTGCTCAAAACTTATTTCTACATTAGAGCAAAACTGAGGGGAAGTTCTGTCAATTCCCTCCCACTCTGATGTTTAAAAAACAAAGTCGAACGACTTAGAACTACTCTAAAAGGAGATTTACCACAGGGAAAGTCTAATTATCGGATTGTAGGGCTTTCGGGACAAGTTAAATGAAACTGTTATCTTTGTACTGTGTGACCACGTGCAAACTAGGTCAGCCTTTTACAGTCACTTCTATAAATAGCTTCCCAGTCCCAACTGCATCCAATTTTGCCTGAAATAGTAAGAGACTTCATGCATGAAGGGATCACAATACAGAAAAGAAAATAAAGAACTATCACCCGTCTGGCAATAGTGTAAGTCAGTCAACTGCCAAAGAAGACAGCCCCAAATACACTATGACCTGCGCTTTCTCATTCAAAAAGTAGCAAGAAGTGTGGTTTTCCCCCCTGGAAACTCTTCAGCCATAAGAAACCTTGTTTAGGCCACACACCTGCCTAGTGGAATATGCTTGAAAGGAGAGAACAGGCCAAGAAGGTAGATGACACAGAGATGCAAGATGGCCTGACAGATAATACAGATGACAGACAGATGAGAGAGAACACAGGTTGGATAGACAACAGATGATAATAGATGAATGGCATAAAAAAATATATATAGGTAGTATGCTTCTTAGTTTTTTGTCAACTTGAAACAAGCCAGACTTATTTGGGAAGAGGATCTTCAATTGAGAAAGTGCCTCCAACAGATTGTCTGTAGGCAAGACTGTAGGTTGTTTTCTTCATTAATGATTGGTGTGGGAGTGGTGGACACTGTGGATCGTGCTGCCCCTGGGCAAGTGGTCCTGAGATGTATAAGAAAGCAGGCTGAGAAAGCTATTAGTGAGCAAGCCAGTAAGCAGCACCCCTCCATGGTCTCTGCATCAGCTCCTGCCTCCAGGTTCCTGCCCTGTTTGAGTTCCTGTCCTGACTTCCCCCCAGTAACAGACTACAATGTGGAAGTATAGACTGAAATAAACTCTTTCCTCTCCAAGTTGCTTTTGGTCATGGAATTTTATCACAGCAATAGAAACTCTAAGACAAGTAAACAGATATGGATAAATGACAGATAATAGATCAAAAGACAAGAGGAAACTGGATGATGGGCAGATGACAGATGGAAGGTAGATGGATGATAGGTAACAAAACAGACAATGCAGGAGAGATTGTTAGGAGATTTATTACTTATTGAGTTTTTACTTCTAAATCCAGTTTGTTTCTGTTACATAGCTAACAGGATGCTGTAAAACATGGCCTGGAAGGACCGTAACTAATCAGACTTCCTTGTTGTTCCTTTGGTCTTGCCCCACATCAAATACAATTAGTGTTCTCATTTTCTCTTACAGTAACTATGTAACTTACTATCAGCCTTTGACCCCAACCACATGCCCATAATGGAAGGGAGCTGTCTTGGGTGCACAGTTGGGGTAAATTCACGGGCAGCCAAAAGCCAAGGGGGTCAGCTCTGAAGGGCAGTCACCTAGAGTGCTGCAAGGGAGTGAAGTCGCTCTGCAGTCTTCATATGCTTTTCCAAGAATGGGAAAGGTAGTTATGACATCTGGAAACTTCCCATTGAAGAAGTGGTTTACTATAATGGGGCAAATTGCTCACTCAGAACCAGTTCTAAATTTGGTACTTTTTTTTTTTTAACCATATTTGCCAGGGCTTTCTGACCCAAGGAACTCTCAGATTCTCTAGAATCCAAATATCAGTATCTCCCTCACCCCTAGCTGTTTCTGCGATCTGATAAGCCTGAGGCAGCAAACAGCACCAGGAATTTAAACTGAACACATAATGCAATTAGGTACCAAGTGCTAAGTGGCGGTGGAAGAAGAGGAGGAAGAGGAAGAGATGAAGGAGAAGAGGACGAGGAAGAAGAAAAGAAGGGAAAGAGGGAGGAGGAGGAGGAAAAGGAAGAGGTGGGAGAGGAGGATGGGGAGGAGGAAATCGAACCCTCCTTATAAACTTTTGGTTGGTGAAAGGCAGGCCACCTTCCTGCTGGAGGCCTTCCAAACACAGAAGGCCTCAGGCGGAAGAAGGCAGAGGTTTCCTCAGAGGCTCCTTTTGGTCTGCTTTCCACCAAATGTGGGTGGAAGATGGTCAGTCTCCTGGGTTTCCTGCTCTCCCTGTCTGTCCCCGGGTAGATGGAAATAGAAAACTAACCCTGAGTGGGCTGACTAGGGGACTCATGCTCCTGCTGCCCAGCGAGGAGCTGGGCCTTCCTCTACTTCTGAAGGACAAAAGGTTCCGTGGCTCCGAAGTCATGTCTGTGCTAGCGCCAACAAGGTAAAGCAAACTGAGATGATGTGGTCTGAAGGGAACTGTTTCCGGAAGACACAAAGAGAACTGTGGTCCGAGAGGAAAGACAGATGAAAAGACACACTATCCTGGTGGCCTAAAAGGTCTGCGTTGGGATAGTCCTCAGAAAATCAAATGAATTAAAATTGCCCCCCCCCACAAAAAAAAAACACAGCTGAGCATGCTTAAGGCTAAAGGCATAAGCCTCTGGTCTACACTCTGGACTGAAATTCAAGTCAAACACAAACAAAAGAAAATGACATTTTTACTTTCTGCTTGGTGGAAAAAGAATTAAACAATAGAAAGATTTTTCCAGGCTCTTTTTCAAAATTTTGGTGTCATTTTTCCTCAAATCATTAAACGTGTCAAGAAAGTAGGTCTCCTGGAGACAAGATGACGATAATGTGGAGGAGGAAGAGGAGGAGAGGGAAACGATCTGAAATAACAAATGGTGAAGGGAATATGGGGGCCAGGCATCTCCCCCAAACAGCTTTCCCCAGGATTTGGAAAACCTACACTCACAGCAACTGCTGGCTGTATTCACTGAGGCCATTTGTTCCAGAACCACAGTGTTCTCACCTCTATCTTCCAGATGTTCAGGTTAGACAGCAGATCCCAACAGGAATGCCCGTCCGCGTCCACGCCGCTGAACCCAAAGCCAGCTGCATTGTGCACTGCATCCGCTGTGGGTTTAAGACAAAATGTCAGGAACCAGGCAAAGGTCTTTAAAAGAGTGCAAACATTGTCTAGCTCCAATACTGATGCTTATTCGGTAGTTTCTTGGAAAATGAGCCAAAAAACACACAAAGGATTTGGCATCATTATGAATCAGGCTGTTTGGTGACCTTGGTTTCTATTAATTTGTTCTGTAGCCTTTGAGTGCTTGCAAAAACACACAGCACTGAATGTCCATGGAATGGACAGGGGAGTTTCAAGGGGGGTGAAGGAAAGAGGTAAAGATGTTAGCAGTGGGATTCAGTGACTGGCAGGGTTTGGAGAAGAGAAGAAGGTAAAACACACCCCTGCTTAGAGGAAAAGGCAATGACCAAGAGTGATCACTAAAGATGTGACGGGATTTGTTACTTTCCCTGTTGCTATGAGTAAGGCAATTTAAGGATGGTTTCTTCTGGCTCATGGTGGGGAAGGGATGATGGTAGAGACATGAGGCAGCCGGTCACACTACACCTTCAGTGAGGAAGGAGAGAGAAAGAGAGAGAGAGAGAGAGAGAGAGAGAGAGAGAGAGAGAGAGAGAGAGAGAGAGAGAGAGAGAGAGAGAGAATTCTGGCTCTCTATTCACTTTCTTTTTTTTATTCAGTCTGGGACCCCAGACCATGGTTCCATTCACATTGAGAGGAAGTCTTCCTACCTCAGGTAAGCCTCTCCGGAAATGCCTTCAGGCATGCCCAGAGGCATGTGCAACAGGTGACTTGAAATTGCACCAAGCTTATTAACAACATTAACCATCTCAGGTGTTAAAGGGTAGGCGAGCTACCTCAGGAGAGACCCAGTTCTGGAAGAAAACAGGAGCGTATCCTTGACAGGCTACATAAAGGAGATGATTGGCTAACACAAGATACAATTAAGGAAAGTTTACATCCACAACAAGGTAGAGATGCTGGCCTGGGAACTGGAAGCCAGCTGCAGTGGAAGCTACACAAGGCCACAGTGATGAACACCCTGCCAGTGTGTAGTAGCAGAGCTTGGGAGGTAGAGACAAGAGGTTCAACAGTGTGGGGTTATTCTGGGCTACATAGCAATGTAAGACTAGCCTGAGCTATGGAGGAAGTTGAAGACCAGTTTGAACTACACAGTAAAATTCTGTCTCAAAAAGAAAGAAAAGAAAACAGCAAGTCATCTTACTCACGAAGTCATTCTGAAAGTCCCTGCCTCTATCTTTATTTACTTAACTAAACTATAAGAAAATGGCCCCCAAAGGAACAGTCTACCTCAAATCAATGCCTTAATGAGGTGTTTTGTAACCAACTGGAGTCCTGACAAGCCCTCACTGTTATGATGAAGACCAAGAGAGTAATTTTCTCCTTTATCATATTCAAAATTCTGTTAGAATAAGCTCTTCAAGAAAATAGTCGTTAATGACTCACACTAATTAAATCAAAGCACTTTACAGTTCTAGACTGGAGGAGGTCCTAGAGGATCCTCATAAAAGTTTAAGTCCAAATGCAGACAGCTTTTCAAACCCACTGGAAAGGAGCCTGCCTACAGAACAGCCACTCTGAAGGAAACACTCTTCTCCAGGTGGAAGGGGGGCTCTGAGCTCAGGGGTCCAGCATTTGTCCAGCACTTTCCTTGGGTTTCATCCCCAGGACAGAGAGGGAGGGAAGGAGGGAGTGAAAGAGGGAGAGAGAGAGAGAGAGAGAGAGAGAGAGAGAGAGAGAGAGAGAGAGAGAGAGAACACAGCCCTATGTTCATCTCTTCTATTTTTGGCATAGTTGATGATTTAATGATGATTATCTTAGGCTTGGCTTCAGTTGAAAACTATCTGGTTTCACAGAAGAAAGGATTTAAAAGGACAGAGCCCCGTGACATCCTCTCTCCTCTAGAGGGAAATTCAGTAGAGAAGAAAAAGAAAACAAAGCAAGCAAATGCCTGAAAAAGAGCCTCATGGTGTCGACATCTATGTGAGAACAAATCTATGAATGACAAACGTCAAGTAGGTGACAGCTAAAATCACAGCTGGACAGCCCATGGCAAGGCCAGAAGAGCAATTCTTAACTTCTAGCCTCCTCCTTCAATTTTATGCCCAGCACTCCTGGTCAGAGCTGAAAGAAGCAATCAATGATTGTACATAGTGCGCGCATGTGCATGTGCGTGTGCATGTGCGTGTGCGTGTGCGTGTGCGTGTGCATGTGTGTGTGTGTGTGTGTGTGTGTGTTCCCTAGTCGTCATCTGCGATAGTCAGATGTTTTCACAACACACAGGAAAAAAACAACTTCAGGCAGGGACAGATTTACTTCAGCTCAGCCCGATATTGCAATCCATCACTAGAGGGAAGGTGGGGTGTGGCAGAGCATGCCACATCGTGGCGCTCACGAAGCAGGCAGAGCAAGAATTCCCCTGTCCTCATCTTTGCCTTCTCCCCCATCAAATCCCATTTGAACCCTCAGCCTACACATGGTGCTACCAGCATGCAGGAATGGAATTCCCTCCTAGCTCACTGTCTCTGGAAATGCCCATACAGACACACCTAGAAGTGTGTTTTGCTAATAGCCTGTGTGTTCTCAATCCCAGTAAGCTGGTCCTCAAGATGAGCCATCACACACCTTTCAGGGGCTCTGTACCCAACACCTTCCAGGTATTTCCTATTTACCCTCACAGCAGCGTGAGGAGGATCAGGAAGGTAGGCTCAGCAGCATAGTAATGGAAGAGCTAGAGGAGGTGACAAACTTCTGGAAACCTCTCCCCTAAGGATAAAATGTATGTAACAGTGGCACCTATGTTAAAGAGCTATCGAAATGCGCACAAAGTTCACAGCACAGGGTCCATCCAAGGAAGGACTCAGGAGATGATGGTGGGGGCCATTTTTACTGTAGTGGCCTCCTCTGATGGGAGTGCAAAGGAGACTGAGACTGGAGATGTTTGTTCATTGTGCAGACCATTCCAGGGTAGGTAGCGCCAGAATCTGAAGGTCAGAACTGATTCCACATCCTAAAGGGCTGAGAGCTCCTTTTTGAGATAACTGGCTCCCAGAATCGCCCTATTTGGAGAGTCGGGATTCCCTGTTCAGCACGGCGCTTTCCGCAGAAGTTTATCCGAGATTCCATCACGACCTAGAGCAGCCAGAGTGAGGTTCTGACTCATAGCCCCAGACTGGCTCTCCTTTACCCATGCATGGTGTAACTTACATGTCAGACAAACTGATTTGGATGCCCCTTTGTTGGAGTTGGTGGTCCTTAGGACACAGCCCAGACAGCTGGGCCTCTTGAATTAGTACCAATTATTTGGGGTGGGGGGGATCAGAACTGGATGTTAAGTCCAAAGAAAACAGTTTTATTATTTCTGTATAAACAGTAACTAGAGCAAGTCTAACACAGTACAGTACAGCTGACATCCAATGAGAGGCCAGCTTTAAGGATTAAATTTATAATAATTTATAATTAGTACATCAATTATATGTAAATGGCATTTTAAAGAGCCGGATAAAACAGTTATTCGGTTAAGCAATTTAAATATTCCCTGATGGACTATTCATTGCTTCTTTATTCATAAATAATACAAAGGTTAATTTCAGACTAGCCCATGTAATCGAAACTGGAGAAAACTTCAAATCTCAGCTATGCAAATTAACGGAGTGTTTCCACTAAACAACCAGGAAAACACAAAGACGGGGCAGAGGAGACTGGGGAGAAAAGGAGCTCTGTGAGCAGGGAAAGCTGTCCAGAGGAAACACATCTACATTCCAAGAGCCTGGGGAGTTCTCCGCAAGGGCAGAATGACATCCTGTTCCCTGTCCCCTCCCACCCAGACCCTGTCAGCACAACCCACACCCACCTTGTGTCAGACTCTCCCCACAAGGCCACGGAATGGCCTTTTTTCCTCCTTAAATCTGGAGCTGATTTAGTCCAAAGCCAGCCCTAAAGCCCTGAGATACAAAACGTGGGAGCAGACAGGATAGGGAGAGAAGAGAGAGAGCAAAGTCAGTGAAACCAGAGAATGCAGTAAAAGGGAAGACATTCTCAGCACTCCCCAGCCCCTCTCTCATCATAAACACACACACACACACACACACACACACACACACACACACACACACACCCCTGCACACATTCATACTCAGGTTAGAGCAGAGAAAAAGCATTAACTCTTTTGCATGGGAAAACACACAGATACAGGGATCCAAATAGACTCCTAGCTACCTGACATGGAAATGCCTAGCTACTGGAGAAATAAAAAAGGGAGCATTATTAACTAGTAAAGCAACAGCAGAATTGGGAAGGAGGGGAACAGGTTTTTGAAGCACATTTACCCTCCATATTATGCCCCTGGGGCAACTCTTGATGCCTCCTGCCTGGATGATGGAGAGGTCTGTGTTCCCACAAAATGCCATAGTCTTGAGATGCAGAAGATGTTTCCTAGCTCAAAGCCTGGTGTTCAACAAACAGCCCCTAAACTAAACTGAATGGAGATGGAAACAAAACACAGCACACCACAAATTCTAAAACAGTTCTCTCTAATGCTGGGTGTAGTAGTTCACACCATTAGTCCCAGCAGAGGCAGGTGGATCTCTAGTCTACAGAGCGAGTTCCAGGTCAGCCAGGACTACCTAGTAAACTCCTGTCTCAAACAAAATAACAAACAGCTCTAAGTCTAATGTTCTGGCTAAACATTAGAGAAACACTGCTTTTGGGCTGAACTTACACGTAGATATTTTTGCAGCTAAAAATAACCAGGCCCCAGGAGAAACTGCTTATTGGGCACAAAGTTTATGTTTGGGGCAATGAAAGTTTCTGGCTCTTAAGCTTAACTGTCATGAAGAACCTGCCAATGCTGGACTGCATGCCTAAATGGCCAAACAGTCTATTTTGTATTACATATATTTGAATGAAGAAAAAAATAATTCTGCATCTGCAAAGTTTAATTTGGACCATAAAATCTAAAACACAAACTAAGAAGAGAGCCTGAGTCATGTGCTATTCCTTAACCTGCAGTCTGTAGACAAAACACTGGGACCTGCTGAATGACCAGTTTAACTTAAGAAGCGAAGTCCCCGCTCTCTCTAACCTTCCCATCTTAAATCAAAGTCCTTTACCAGTCTTGGTAAGCGCATAGGTTCTTCTCTTAGCAAAGCTTTAAACAAGTTCATCTAAAATTATTTCCAAGGAAAGAGATGAAGCCTTGAGATTGGCCAACATGCCCCAATAGAGAAGGAGAAAAAAAGATGTGTGATAAAAACCAAATGAGGCTGAACTTTTCACCAGGAAGAGGAAAACCTTGAACTCAGCTTCCTTCCGAAGCAGCAAGCTCAACCAGCATTTCCTTCATCACGTGCAACCTCATCTGAGATGCGGGATGGTCAAATTCATCGTACATACATACAACCCGGAGAACAGCAACCCAGATTCTTCTGGAATCTTCTCTTAACTTTGCCCTGCACTGAATGGCCATGTTCAGTGGTTGGAAGCAGTTATGAACATTGGGTTTAAACAGCAGCCCAGATATCTCCTCACAGATAACTGAGTTTACGAAGGGTGGAAGAGAGGAGCGCAATGTTAACAGTTAAAATTGGCACTGGCTTCACCGCCACAGGAAGGATTGGACTTTATCATGATTTCATGATCCAAATGATATTCAGGCTAAACCATTCAAGGAGGACCACTCCATTCCTCATTCATTTTGGGCCACTCCATCAAACTTACCTAATGTCCATGCAAAGTAGTACTTGGGCTTTGCGGCTTGCATGACGACATATAAGTACCAAAGTCGACTCAGAAAGTCGGCCTTATGTACAAACCAGTCATCAACAAGGAAGGTGACAGGAAAGGACTTTGAGAGTGTCAAAAACAACAGCAGAGACATCAAAGTCAGGCACAACTTCTGTATCACAGCTCTCTAGAAATGGGAGGGAAAACCCATGTAACTACTCAGGTATGAGGATCACAGTTTTGGCAATAGCATTTAAAGAACATGGTTATCCAATAACTTCCCTAGAAAGAAGGGCAATGGATATGGGTTTTCTTCCGCAAGACACAAATCTGATAGGATTAGGTTAGGATTAGATACAGAACATACATGTAACCCTTGAGGATTGGAGGTATTCATTGTAAACATGGGACATATCTGAATGTGTCTTTCAGTATCTCCTACCAACATAGGTTAGGTAGGATTGTTGTCCAAAACATGAGGGAAATGGATACCACTATAGGGTAGCAATTTTCTACCTGAAAGCAACAACCATTTGCTTTCCACTAGTACAGGCCTGCAGAGTCAGGGAAACATGCTGTGTCACCAGCCAGGAGGTAGAGGCTTCTGGTATAGTGGCTTCTGCACAGGTGATTGATCACCTGAGCCAGTTCGTGAGCAGATAATGGAGAGCATTAGCTTCCTCGGAAGACTCAAATGTTTAATCTGCAGCTCTGTTACAAGCCTTCTGTGATGAGGGAAGAGGGGAGCTCAGTTGATAACATTCTTTCAGCAGATTGGCCTGTGGCGTGTCTATGGGGCATTTTCCTAATTGCTCATTGCTGTAGGAGGGCCCACTAGGCAGTTGGGCCTGGGCTGTAGAAGTAAGGTATCCCAACAGGAGCCGACAAGCAAGCCAGCAAGCAGTTCTGTGGTCTCTGTTCAACCTGTCTCTGGGTTTTTGCCTGTAGTCACTGCCCTGGCGTCTCTCGGTGATGACTATAACCTGTAACTAAATGTGCCTTTTCTTTACCTCGCTGCTTTGGATCATGGTTTTATCTCAGCAACGAAGACACAAAGCAGAATATCTGGGGTTAGGGTGTCCTGACTTTAGGTTAGTCAGGATTCAGTAATTTTGCCCAGTTCCTCTGTGTTTTCAGTAAATATCATCCTACATGTCTGTAATTTCCAGCTTCATAAAAACGGGTGTCCTTTCTAATACAGCACAGCAATGGTACCCTTTCCAGAAGTGACTGGGGCTTAAGTGAACAGCCATGATGAGGAGCGGAGAACAGTGCCTGGCTCTGAACTGAGCAATCTTACAGAGAGAAGAGCCTCATTCTAGGGACCGAACCCCAGGTCTCGTGCATACTAAGCAGATGCTCTATCACCAAGCTACACTCCCAGCTATGACTCTTTAGTTAGAGTGACTGTTAGCTAGGATCAGCCCTGAGAATGAAACCCATTCTCTGAAACTCCAAAAAAAACATACCGAGTACTAAAAACTTACAGTGGGAGAAGGTTCTGGCAAACTCTGAAAACCTCTTTGCTTCCAGTTCATTTCCAGCAACTTCATATGTATATGTCTCCCTTCGATGAAGGCTACATAGTCCTTGAAGTTATTACAAGGGCCAGCTATGACACTCATAAAGTTGAGATGGTAGCTTAAGTATTCCAAAAGCGAGGGCTTCACTCTGTGAAAGTAAATGAAATTTAAAACTTGAGTCCTCATCCATGCCCAATTCTCCTTCAGCATGTGCCCGTAGACCTGAAACCTTATTGTCCATGGCAAGGCCTTTCACTCTTCTGTTTTCTATAAAATCCAGCTAAGAGAGACATCGTTAAGACAGGAACCATGGATGAGATAGGTGACTGAGAAGGTCACAGTTCCACGTCACCCTCTGCTGGTGAGGACACAGAGGGAGGGATCTCAGGCAAAGGTTACTCTGAGGCTGGGAACTGCTCTTTTCTCATCACCTCTATCTGCTGACATCACAACATGAAGGCATAAACAAAGGCAGGGCGAGAATCTGGCCTAATGTCAGCTGCTGAGATGCTCCAGAGAGGGGAAATTCTCTCCTGACTGCCAACATAAATACAAAGTAAATGGTGGGCGGACCCGACCGGTTTCCACTTGGAAGCCACACAAAACCAACGGTGACAGTCTGTTGTCTGCTTTGGTGTGTCTAGGTCCTGAAAAAGAGGCCAGGGAAAACCTGGAGGGCACAGCTCTGCCTAAGGCTTCAAGGGCACGCAGGAGGCCTGTTCTAGCAGGGTATTACTGTAGGAAAGGAGTACTTGAAACACCGTCGCTCATTGGCTCCTCTGACTGTGCCTTACGCTGATTATAGCTGCATAGTGCTGCGCAAGAGATCAGACTTATTCACACCTGTCTCCAAGTCTCAGTTCCTTAGTGAAGGCACCTCCTGGGACTCCTTAGGGATGCCAGCTGCTTCCGGTACCCTCTAGTAGGAACCTCTCCCCCAGCCATGGCTACTCTTTGTGAGCCACCAAAAGGCATTTTTATCCCCATGTCAATGTTTTTCTCTTGATTCTTTAGGAACCCTTCCTTTCTCTCTAACACTATCCCCTTTCCGCTGCCTGTCCACACTGGCCAAAGACCACCTTCAGAATCCCTCTGACTCCCCAACCTAGACAGCCTTCTGTCCCACTTCCTATCTTTAGGTGCTGGACCTAATCATACTACATGCATTGGCAATTACTATTTCTCAAAGGCCCCAGACACAAGTCCAACAAAAGTAATTCTGGAGTGGACACACACATCCTGGAAAAGGAAACTCTCACAGGACGGACAAAATCAGAGATGACATCCATCTGCTCCTGACCTCTACCCTACAGCAGACTCAAACACACACCAATGATCTATATGCAAAGTCAGCCACTGTTTAGCACTGTCCAAAGGCAAAGATTAGTAGACAGACAAGGGCCCATCAACAGCAGATTCAATAGTAATATCACATCCATATAATGGAATTAACATATGAGTATTAAAGAAACTCTAGAGAAGTGATTCTCAACTTGTGGGTCTCGACCCCCACAGGGGTCACATATCAGATGTCCTGCATATCAGATGTTTACAGTATGAGTCTTAACAGTAGCAAAATTACAGTTATAAAGTAGCAGCAAAAATAATTTTATGGTTCGGGGTTGCCACAACACAAGGAACTGTACTAAAGGGTCACAGCATTAGGAAAGGTGAGAACCACTGCTCTAGACACATCCGAAGGGCTTGAGAATGCACTAGTAATTGCTAACTTACTTCACAGCAAGTCGGTGTTGCTCAGCAGAAAGGTCTTCAGCTTTTCGACCTAATCCTATGGAAGTGAAATGAAATTCAGAGTAAGGTGTTTAAAGTGAAATAAGTAACTGATCCTAAAGGAGTCTTCCCAAACTCATTTGGAAAAAGCCGATTGTTTTTGCTTCATCTACCTTAAAGAATCCCTGCTTTTTCATTTTTCAGAAGCCCTGCAGGAGGAAGGCATTGGTTGAGAGTGAACTTAGAATGCACAAGGCCCTGGATTCCATCTTTCTGATGGGTGTAAAGTTATCCTAGATTAGTCCCCCATGAGTCCATGTGAGGAAGTCTCCATAGGTTTGTGTGCACAAGAGAACATTCTGGGTTCCTTTATTTGATCTGCCTAAGTAGTATATTAACTCCAGAAAACCCTGCCCATCACCTCCACTTAGAGATGCCTTACCACACAGCAGGATTCCATTGCTCTAGCAGTTGTAAGAGTGCCTTTCGTGGGCTGAACCAGTTCAGATGTCTCCCTCATGATGCTAAGTGGGAAACTTGGTGTGACAGCTGACAGTGACTGTCAACTTGACAGGACCTAGAATCACCTAGGAGACAAACCTCTGGGCATGCCTGTGAGGGAGTTTCTAGAAGTGGTTATGTGAGGTGGGAAAACCCACCTTACCTATAGGCAGCCCCACTCCAAGGGCTTAGTAAAAAGGAGAAAATGAGCAAGGCACCCACAGATAGTGTGGGTTAAACGCGTGCTGCTCTGTGGCTGGCCACCGCCCGCTGCGGCCATGCTGGCAGAGGAGAGTGCTGGAGGAAAATCACGAGCCATAGTTACCTTTCTAGAGCTTTATTGGGAGAGAGAGGGGAGGAGAGAGAGAGGAAAAGGAAAGAGAGGGAGAGAGAAAGAGGGAGAGAGAGAGAGAGAGAGAGAGAGAGAGAGAGAGAGAGAGAGCGCAGAAAGAGAAGGAGGTCCAGATGGAAGGAAGGAGCGGAAAGGAAAGAGAGAGACGCACAGAGGGCCCACCCGCTTTTTAGGCTGGGACACCGTCACAGGCTGATGATGTAATTGAGGACCGAATCCTTACAGATAGGCCTCTCTGCTTCCTGACTTCAGGTGCAATGTGACCGTGCACTGGTGCCGGCCGCCATGTCTTCCCAGCCACCTCCAGCTGAGAGCCTGAATGAACGTGTTCTGCCTTAAGTGGCCTTAGTCATGGGATTTTGTCACAGCAACAGGAAAAATAACTAATATACCTAAGAACTGGGACAGTCGTAACAGGGGAAGCTGAGAGGATTGAGAGGGGACATAACAGGGAAAGAAACAGGAACTTTCTCCTTCCAGACAGCAAAAGGAACATAACCCTAACTGCAGGGAAAACACAAAGAATCATCAGACTTTTGTCTTTTGTTCTTTGAACTCAGCCACAGCGGATAAACTTCCAACCACAAGCGATGTTTGCTTCCTGTAAAATGTACATGCTATCTTGGAGTCAAAGAAACTAAAGCATTATCTTGGTGGGTTTTTTCCCCCTCTTGTTTTTTTGTTTGTTTGTTTTGTTTTGGAGATAGGATCTCACTACATAGCCCAGGCTGACCTTGAACCTGAAGCCCTCTTGTGTATGCTATGCAAGTGCTGGGAGTACAGAAGTGATCCCCATATTGGCTCTGAAGTACAAGCATCGTAAGAACTCTAAATCTGCCTAGCAACCACGAAGGCAATTCCACAATGCACTTAAACTCGGGCCTGTAATCATAGCATATGGAAGGCAGAGACAGGTGGATAGAGTTTCAGGCCAGCTAGGAGACATAATAAGATCCTGTCAAAAGAAAATGCCTAAGAAAAGACAGAGTGTTTCTGGAATTCCCTCATTCCTCCCACACACAAGGGGGAAAAAAGAAAAGGAAAAAAGTAAATAAATACTTCCCTCTGTGTTAGGAATACTCCAGGAAATGTGGTAAAGGGAGAGTACTTTAAAATGTAAATTTAGGCCCCAAGTCTATTTCAAAATGAAAAAAAAAAAAAGAAGAAAAAGAATCAGTGTCAAAAAACAAAACAAACAAACAAACAAAAAGACCCCACCCCTTCTAGCCCAGTATGGTTTCAGCTGAGAGGAAACAGGAGGATTCCAAGATCAAGACTAAACTGGGACACACAGTGAGGCCATGTCTACACACATATGTACACACAGAGCCAACAATAAAACCCCACTCTCTTTTTTCCAATGAGATCTCAACACACCCACAGCAACGTACAGAATTGAACTGACTTGGACTATCGGTTCCTTCTGTTAGTCTATACAGGTAGGCGTGTCCAAACTTTTGACATGGTCACACAAAGTTGTCATGTATAAAATTTACACTCAAGCACAGAACAGCATAGCTAATCCCCACCCCCCACCCCCCACCCCCCACCCAAATCTTACAATGTTTTAAGTAAGTTTGTAATTTGTGGTTGGACTACATTCAAAGCTATCCTGGGCTTCCATTCCTCAGGCCCATGGGCCATGGGTTAGACATTCCTGGCAGCCACCACCAAATAGCATTTCCATTTTCCTGGGACTTATTGATTCTGACAGTGTAAGTCACATTTGGGGATGTGTCTGAGCTCTGGGCAAATCAGGATGGTTGGTCACTCTGCAGGCACCCCATTCTTGCTGTGGAATGACCCAGTTCTACGTAGAGTAGCTAAAGCCCCAAGTATGAATGAAATACAGGTGTCAATTAAAATGTAATCTGTCCTCACACTTGAAGTAAAGCAAGGAAACTAATTGTTGGAGAGAAATCTTCTCAACCGGTCTACTATAAAGACATGTCAACAGTTGAGATCCATCTCAGAGCAGTACAAACCCACAGGGCACCTGCCCACTGCACCCCTTAACCCTGTATTGGAATCTTCCACCTGGTTGAAAGTCTTCCTCCCTTCCCTGGAGAACCCCTCTAAAGACGTAAATCGCATGCTCTGACCATTGTTAGGAAGGGCCTAAGTGAAAAAAGTGTTCTGTTTTAAACAGGCAAAAGACTTTTCCTTCTCCTAGCTTTTTATAGGTCAGGATAATCTTATCAGATGATTTTTCCAAGCACACACCTCCCCCAGGGGGCTAAAAACCCAGCATTAAACACCAATTAACCAGCCAATGCTGTTAAATTTTTTATTGCCCTCTAAGTTTTTCGGAGAGGAAATCAAAGCCAAAAAGGAAGCCGTTGTCTTAATAAATTTGGGAAAGGTCAGAGGGCATCATGAATTAACTTGAAAATGTAAACAAAAACCTCACTGTTCTTGGAGCAAACATGTTAGTAAATATGGACTGTGGGTTCAGTAAAGAAATGGGGAGTGATGGCTGGGAAAGTAAAAGGGTGTAACTATGGAGGTCTGGAAACTTTGAACAAGAGAGAGCGAGGCCTGCCAGCGCTCACATAAAGCTTGGACTGTGTGTAAAATACACGCAGGGAGTACTGGACACCTGGATGGCTCTGAGATCCAAGGGGAAGACTGTTTTCTCACCATCGTGAATTTGGAAAGCCAAGGTTGTAATCTTCTGAGTGACAATCATCAGAGGCCTAGAAAGAGGACAGAAAATGGAAACTGGTTCAAAAAAAGAATAGAAGAGAAACTTCTATTACTTTGCATGGTGGTTTTCACCTTGAAGTTTACTAAATCAAATACAGAAACAACTCTAAAATATTCAATTTTTATCCCCCTTGCAATCTGCTTTACTTGTGCAGACATAATAACAGTACTTGCCGTGGTACTCTGTCCTCTCCTCTAGTCTTGATATTGCCTTTGCCAACTGAGACAGTCTGGGACAGTCTACATGAGACCTTCACATGACCGGGTCAATAAACATTGCATCATGACAAGGGGTGAAGGAGAGCCAGCAGGATGAAATGTTCTTTTCCATGTTTCTAGCCTAAGAGCTAGCCCATATCGTTTAGACAGATGGTAGGCTAGACCATTTCTATTTGTCTAAGTGTACTCTGGGATGTTCAAATAATGACGAAATCAACCAATGACACATTTCTCAAACCATGCTCTCAATGTTAAGAGACACAGGATTGTTACTGGCTTCCTCATTCATGCCTGCTGCAGTCTGCTTTGTTTTGTTAAAGGCAAGTCTGGAACGCATACATAATAAGATATATCTGTCAAATGCAGCTGTCAAAAATAAGCAAGTAGTTAACAAAAGTAACAGCAACCTTAAACTGGTAAAGCCAGCCACTGTTGGGAGACCTTTCATGGGAGACACGGACAGACTTCTATTCGTCCCAGATCAGGCGCCAATGAGAGCCAAGAGAAATGAATCCACTCAAGTCTAGCTTGGAGAACCAGTGAGATGGACTAGTGTTACTCACAGGAGCATAGGTGAAGAGTTACCAGTAGGAACGTGGGCAACTTCTGGGCAGCTACTGTATGGAAGAGGACTCTGCCCCCATGTCCCCTGCAAATGTTGACTGTTTGTATATCCTTGAGGAGGGGTCAGACCCCATGAGCTTTAAGGGCCATCTTGTGAAGAACCTTACACACTTCGCTGGTGAGCCATGTGAGGGACTTGTGGGAGTAATTGCAACTGCTCTATTTTAAAACAGCAACAGCCATCTCATGCTCAGAAGATAGAGTCTCACAATATTCCCAAATCAAAACTTTACCTGAAAAAGAGCAGTCATGCCAAAAAGCTAGGATAGTTGGATGAAGGTAAGAATCATCATTTTAACTTTCCGCTATTATATTACATCCCTGTAATCCCATCACCCAGGAAACTAAGGCAGGAAAGAAGGCCAGGAGTTGGGGGCTAACCTGGGTTACCTAGAGAGACCCTGTCACAAAAGAAAAATAAATTTTTGTGCTTCAAAGTAAAGAAAACTAAAAGATGAATGAAAATATTTATAAATCATATATTTTATAACTTAATAACAGACAGTTCAATTTAAAAGTAGTCACATATTCTCAATAACTCTCCTCTCTTTCTGTGTGTGTGTGTGTGATCTGTAAATGGATAATAAGCACATGAAAAGATGGATGCTAGTAATTAGCAGTCACAGAAATTCAAGTGGGAACCACGGAGAGGTACCACTCCCAAGCACCAGTACAGCTGTAATCAAAGTGATAGGCAATGGCAAGGGTTTGCATGGATGTAGAGAAATCAACACCCTCACACACTGCCAGTGAGAGCACGTGGTGATTAATTTTGATCATCCACTTGATTTGATTAAGGAACACATAGGAAATTAATGAAGCACACTTTGGGCTGTGTCTGTGAGTGCATTTCAAAAGGTTTAACTAACGCGGGGAGATTCACCCTCCATGCAGATCGCGCCATAGCCTGGGCTAGAGAAGCAGACTGAATAAAAAGGGGAATGGAGCTGATGAGATGGCTCAGAAGAATACCAACACCTCTGAAATCCTCCTCCATCTCACAGCATGTTTGCAGAAGCCCAAGAGCCAACAGGGAGGACTTAAAACAACATAATGTTTGGGCTAAGAAAAACGGAGCTAGGTCTGCCTAGAAGAAGGGAGGGCATCTGTGCTCTGCTGGATGGAACAGGCGACAGCACCTACAGCCAACAAGAAGGGAAGCAGGTCAGTCACTCTAGGGCAGCAAGCCATGCCATGTTCTTTTATGTTGAGAAATAATCGAATACCATGGTTTTAGTCTTCATAATAAGGGCTACCTCAGAGCTTCTAGAAGACCAACTTGGTCATACAGATCCATGTATCTTTGTAGCTCACCCTCTTGATGTTCAACAAGACCTCTGACCTGGAATGTACAACAAAGGCTGAGATCTATTTTTCTTAAAAGAGGCTCACTATATATAGGCACTGCATTCACGGTAGTTTCTAAATATGGCTTTCAAAGTATCCTAGACGTCTTTCCAAAGCCTTTCTGTCTTTCTTTGCTTTATTTTGGAAGTCTGAAAATGCTAAGAGTCAGTCTTCCTATGCAGATCCCAGCATATATTTTTAAATGTGTGCCACATTCTGTGGTGACCATCCTATTCGCAAAGCTGTAAAGCTTTGCAGTCAACTTAACTCACATTTTCGTGGTGGGGTCTGAACACACGCATACCAATAAAGTGATAAGACATTATGGAATTAGCCTAGATTTCCATCTCTGTAAAAATATAGTATTTGTTTTCACCCAGCAAGGACTACATTAAATGTACTCCATTGCATAAACATTTAATAGTCTAACATGCACAGACATCTCCCTCCCTCTCTCCTTCTCTCTCTCTCTTTCTCTCTCAGAACCAGGGATTAAACCCAGGGTTTCGTGTATGCTAGGGAAGCACTCTATCACTGAGCTATATCCTCAGTCCTTTCTTCAGAGTTTCATTTAGTTGCATAGGTTTGCTTTGAACTTACTAGGCAGGCCTTGAACCTATGACTCTCCTGCCTCAGCCTCCTGAGCAGCTGGAATTATAGGCCCGTGCCACTAGGTCTAGCTTAAATTTCTGTCATATTTAAGACCCCATCTACCCGCATCAGTATCTTCCCTGTGTGGGAGGGGAAAATGTATCCAAGAAATCTCCTGCACCTCTGTTTCCATTTGCGTATCGGCTTCTCAAAGGAAGGATACTAACACAGGCTGTACTACTGGATTGCTCGGCCAAGTCAATAAATACTAATTAGTCAGCATGAACTCTCTACCACTGGAATATGCAAAAACCACACTGTTGCCATGCCTTAGCGAAAATGTCATTTTTATAGGGGGAAAAAAGCAGCAGCAGTTGTGAGTTAAATGTTATCTAGCAATATGTAATAATCTTATCCATTATCTATTGCGTACTCTCAACAGGTAATGCTTTCATTTAAAATATCTAAAGAAGTTCCTAACAGTTTACACACAAAGAAACAACTCAGGGATGAAGAGATGCTCTGCAGGTGAAGCATTTTCTGGGTGAGCCCGAACACCAGAATTGGGATCCCAGCACCCACATAAATGCTAGGTGGGCATGGTGGCCTGCCTGAAATCCTAGGACTTGGGAGGCAGAAATGGGGGACCTGGAGCAAGCTAGTTAGCCATGAGTGCCAAATTGGTAAGCTTTTGGTTCACATAGAGGATCCTGCCTCAGTATATAAGGTGGAAATGATCAAGGACACTCAAACTCAACCTCTGCCCTCAGCATACATGCACGCAGTTGTGTACATCCATCTTCACACACATGTACACCCACATCCGTACACATTCACACTACACACAAGAAAGTAAACAATCATGTGCTTCTAACATATCTAGAACCAGGAGTGTCTGCTGAAAGGAAAGTGGTTCTGAATCCTGAAGACGAGAATCTGCGAGCATGTTGACAGGACAGCAACAGACTGTCCCTCACAGAGCTAACCTGCACCCACAGCTCTTTAGTCATGACTGTCTCTAAATGTGAACGGAGAACTACTGGGTGTAAACAGAGCCTCCAGAAGATAATGAGGCTTGGGAACTGAATCCTGAGAGGCTTCAACCTAAAAATGTAAGTCCCACCTGTGGTGGTATTGTGTTCCCCAAAATATTGTGCATTCTAATAAACTTATCTGGGATCAGAGACAGAACAGCCACTAGATACAAAGGCTAGAATATGGTGGCACTCACACCTTTAATCCTAGCACTCCAGAGGTAGAAATCCCTCTGGATCTCTGTGAGTTCAAGGCCACATTGGAAATGGCCAGGCATGGTGACACAAGCCTTTAATCCCAGGGAGTGGTGGTAGAAAGCAGAAAGGTATATAAGGCGTGAGGACCAGAAACTAGAAGCATTTGGCCTGGTTAAGCATTTGGCTGGTTAAGCTTTCAGGCTTCTAGCAGCATAGTTCAGATGAGAGCCATTGGGATGAGGACACAGAAGCTTCCAGTCTGAGGAAACAAGATCAGCTGAGAAGTTGGCCAGGTGAGGTTAGCTGTGGCTTGTTCTGTCTCTCTGATCTTCCAGTGTTCACCTCAATAACTGGCCTCAGATTTTATTAGTAAGAACTTTTGAGATTCCTGTTACACCCACCTATATTGTATTTCAATCAAATGAAACCATCTAAAGTACATCTGTTGACTTATGATTAGTATTCATGCTCATTTTTGCCCAAAATTCAAAGCTCAGCATACAGGATGTGGGGGTTAATGTTGGCAACTGACAGGATCTAGGATCACCTATAAGACAAACCTCTGGGAACACCTGTGAGGGGTTCTGTAGATGAGGCTAGCCTCTGGGAGCAGCTGGGAGGAGTTCTGCAGACTAGGCTAGCCTCTGGGAGCACCTATGAGGGGTTCTGTAGATGAGGCTAGCCTCTGGGAGCACCTATGAGGGGTTCTGTAGATGAGGCTAGCCTCTGGGAGCACCTGGGAGGGGTTCTGTAGATGAGGCTAGCCTCTGGGAGCACCTGGGAGGGGTTCTGTAGATGAGGCTAGCCTCTGGGAGCACCTGGGAGGGGTTCTGTAGATGAGGCTAGCCTCTGGGAGCACCTGGGAGGAGTTCTGCAGACTAGGCTAGCCTCTGGGAGCACCAGTGAGGGTTTTCTAGATGAGGCTAGCCTCTGGCATACCTGGGAGGGGCTATCCTGAACTCACACAACAAGCATAGAAAGATCAGGAGGAAATCCATAAATGGTTTCCTCATGCAGGTGAAGTCACTCCTCAGCACAGCAAGGTTTCTGAACCTGAGCTGTGCTCTGATTTCTCACCATCAGCACTCAGCCACAGCCTTAGATTCACACACCCTCAGCAACTTCATGCTGTGCCCTTGGCTCTGTGAAGCCTGTGAAATCAAGGAGAGAGGCCAGCATGGGGCGCAGGGCCACCTCCCCATGTGTTATTATTTCCTCCACGATTAAAACAAAAATGAGTAAAATCATACTTTGTCTTCTTGAACTTAAGATGATTAGTCTAATTTGGATAAAGAAACATAAGTGAACAATTAGAAATATAAGCACAGAAATGAAGTAAGGAAAAATAGGCAGGTGAATATAAGTTTGGAACAAAAAGATAAAACACTGACAATCTCCAATCACAAACACACACACACACACACACACACACACACACACACACACACACACACACACACTACTCTTTTCAAAGCTTTAAGCTCTATTCTTTGGCACTGACCAAGAATGCAGTCATCACTTCTCATTTCACCAGGGCACTGGACAAATGAATATGGTGTAACTTTTGTCTGCAAAATAAACTCTAAGTGATTGTGCCTGGAAACCTAGCAAGAGCCTACGGTGTGGGGGGGCGGGCTGTGAAATGTGACAAAATGCCAACACTGAAATCTCTTGGCACATGTCTTCTCCTTTCAAACCATAGAATCCAACTATGTGGACACTGGGCAGAACATCAGATGGGGTTGCCAGATGTCATAAAGCCACAGAGGAAAACACTGCCCAAGGGCAACAGGGCAAATGGCCACCACCAGGAGAGGGGGCAAAGTCATAGTTCTAATGTGCACCCATATGATAGCAAGGGACACAAATGGCAACTGTCCCAAATGTCCATTCTGAATCTCCTTGATCTTTTATTATGCATTTAAATATATTTAAATAACATTCCAGGAGTTTTCATCATGATACTACTAATAAAACAAATATAAAATCACCAGTAATGGTCCCTCCAGGAGAAACTCTCTTACATTTTCATTATTTCTTCCCATTCCTTTTCTATAGATATCCACATCCAGAGAAAGATATAGAATCTCAGCACAGATTCATCTTCTATGCTTTAAAAACATTTTCTTCTTCCTCTGCTTTTTAATTTTTCTTTTTGAGACAGGGTCTCACTCCGTAGCCCACTAAGGCCTCTAACTCAGGACAATCCTCCTGCCTTAACCTCCCAAGTCCTGGGATTGCAGGTGTGAGCCATTACACCTAGCTTAAAAACCTCAATGGAAGCATTAATTTAGCTCTTTGATTTAATTGTTCACCTATTTTAGAACAGTTAGGATACATCCAGCTTTTCACCAGTGAAAATAGCTAAAAATTCTTGTGAATAAATTTTATTTCCTTACAGTAATTCAATTCCTATTAATTTAGCCTATTATAGAAGATGAACTTAGAAAAAAATTCTTTCTTGAGACGTGTGAGAAAATTGCTTTCCAGAAAGGTTATGTGTGTTTCTCCTCCCACCGGCAGTGTGTGAGAGTTCTCGTTTCATGTTTTCAAAAGCATTTGGATGACCTGAACTGCCAACATGAAGGCAGAAATCATCTGCCTGGATCTGGTCTAGACTGGAAAAAAGAAGTCAGAGTTCTGGCTGCCACCCTTGGAAAACATAAGTCCATTTGTACCCTTCTGTGAGTGAAAAAATAAGAGTCAAATCACCATAATTAACTTAAAAAATATCAGCGTTACTATAATTGCTGAGCTTCCTGAGGGAGAGGGGCGAATATTCTAACGCAGTGGTTCTCAACTTCCTAATGCTGAACCCTGTAATACAGTTCCTCACGTTGTGGTGACCCCAGCCATGAAATTACTTCATTGCTACTTCATAACTGTAATTTTGCTACGGTTATGAATCATGCTGTAAATATCTGATATGCGGGATATCTGATATGCAAGCCCAAAGGGGTTGCAACACACAGGTTGAGAACGTTCTAATGCCTCTGTCACCCACATTCAAAGAGAAAACAAGAAGACATTCACAGCTATTAATACATGTATCGATTTAAACTGCATTAGTAGCACCGACCAAAGTGCATCTTGTGTGTGTTCTTTTCTAGGCCAGCCCACGGAAACTTGATTACTTTTGAATGATAATAAACTTTCAAGTCCCAGAACAACCTAACGTTCAAGTGCGTATGTTCTCCCAAATTAAAGACATCCATACATGTTCTGACACAAACACTAATCACATCCAATCCCACTAAACTCCAGTCTGTGCTCTTACACTAAAGGTGCAGTAAAGAGTGTTAAGCACTAAGATTTGCCCACATGCTCACAGGACAGACGCTCCCACATCAGGCTGCTTTGTGACACCACATTCCACTTTAAAACAACACTTTATCTCTTGACACAATCCTAAACACTGCATTTCAGTTGAAAGAAACAGCAAGGTTAAGTCAATTCCATTCTGAAAGAAAGCTTGTAGCTTCTGCATGCTTGTAGTAAGAACCAGCATTCTGGGCCAGTAAGATGGTTCAGCCAGTAAAGGGGACTGCCACCAAGCCTGATGACCTGAGTTAATTCCTCAGGACTCATGTGGTAGAAGGAGAGAACTGACTCACAGAAATTATTCTCTGACCTCCAACATGGGTGCCATGCCATGCACACATACACAGATTAAATAAATGTAAAATATTTTTAATATTTAAAAAGTAATAATAATAATAAATTATTAAAGAATCAACCTTGGTAAAGATTGCCTATAATTGTTGCCAATTTATGATTGAAGCCCCTTGTCAATTTCAGGGTGGGGTACCTCTCTACTTATGATGACTGACATTAGCCAGAAAGATGGGTTTATATCCGCCATTTTTATTCTAAAATAAAAAAGAAACAAACCTCCATGTAGTGGATAACATGGTCACTCATTCTTCGGAAGACTAACTCACATACACTTTTCAAATAGTGAGCACACCTTCTTTGTGTCTGCTCCCTAAGCATGACCTTGCAAGCTGAGAACTCAGCAGTATTGTGTGTAACCTCCAGAGATTTCTTACAGGAAGTTAAAAAAAGCCACAGAATAAAAACCACTTGAGGAAATTCACCAAATGCAGAGAGTGACGAAGATGGGAGCTGATTTGTACCTTCCTTGTCAGTAAACACAACATCAGCTCTGTGGTACAAGCACGTGACTGCTTCCCCCGAATTCCCTTGAACTTTCCATTCTGGTAACTTTCCACGGTTTTGAACATACTAAAAATAATGCAAAAGATGCTAGGTGTGTGATGCATACCCATAAACCCAGCACACATCTAAGAAGCTGATCTGAGGGTTCAAGCCCAGTTTATGCTATAGAGAAGAGACCAGTCTGGAATACATGAGCAGGACTGGAAAGATAACAGGAGAAAAATGGACGGTGTTACTAAAACAAATGGAGGAGGAGGTATAAGACAAGCATCCAAGACGTGAACAGCGAGATGCTCTTACCCCACACAGTCAGGAACAAGAGATGTGTGTTGACCCATCAAACATCAAAAGATGGATAGTCATGAATCAATGTGTATGAGCTGCTTTTAAAGCTGCTATGACAAATTGCCACACGCCGCATGGCTTACAACAACAAAATTTGAGTTCTGTTTTTTAAATTCACAGTCCTAGACAACAGAAGTCCAAGGCTAATCAGATGCACATGGTGGGGGTTCTTTCTGGAGGCTCAGCAGGGTAATGTGCCCCATGCTTCTTCCTGGCTTCTGCTGGTGGACAACAGTTCTTGACATGGCTGGACTCTGGCTGCACCCCCAATTTCTACCCCATCTTCACACAACCATCTTCTCTCTAGATGTGACTTGGCTCTATCTATACAGACCTTCCTACAAAGACCAATCAGACTGAATCTAAAGCATATACTTTGACCCAGGGCCATCTCAACTTAACTAACTACATCTGCAAAGACACCGTTTGGAAATGAGGACACAGCCTGGGGCTGGGTGGACATGAGTTTGGGAAGGACAGCCAATCCTGGGCACGATACTGGTCACATGTTAGTTTCTACGTGATCTAAAAATAGGAGTGCACATTCATTCTGCAGCTGTACTCACTCCTGTCTGTCTCTTCCATGTCTGCTGTACACAGAGTTCCCAGTCTATGTCTGCTAAATAATGAATGAAAGAGCCTTTGATGAAGGAGCAGGGCCTTTCCTTGGAGTGTAGATCCCCTGCACAATGGTAGCTCTTGCATAAACTCTGCTTGAGATCGCTAGGGTCACTTCCTCTAGCATAAATAAGGGAAGAAAAACAAAACAAAAAGGTGCTTGCAAAGCAATCTGAGCAAAGAATCCTTGATATTTTCAGTGTTCTCTAATGTTCCCAGCAGCCTCATCCACATTTAATTCAGCAGCCATTGTTTTTACTATACTAAACTTCCTTCAGTGGCTTCTCAAAGTCCCCCAACTGGTTTTAGACAAACTACTATCTCTCCTTTCATATACATATATCCATATTTATTTATTTACATTTATAGATATGCATACACACTTATGCCCACACATTTATAGATAAGTGTATATATAATCAGCTTCTATGTAAGCTGAGATGGTTAAGTTTATATGCCAACTTAATTGGGTTAAAGAATGTCCAGGCAACTGGTAAACCTTCCTTTTGGATATGTGCATGAAGGTGCTGAGAATCAGTGGCATAAGTGAAGAATCCCTGTCCTCATGGATGGAGATATTATACAGTCCACTGCAGTCCTGGACAGGACAAGCAGGCAAGGCAAGTGTGAATTCTTCTAGTTCCACGCTGGAACACCCATCTTCTCCCTTCAGAGATCTGAACTCCTGGCTTTTAGGCCTTAGGCTCTGGCTTAGTTTGGGTTTCTATTGCTGCAACAAAACACCATGACCAAAAACAAGTTGGGTAAGAAAGTGTTTATTTGGCTTATATGTCCATATCTGTTCATCATCAAAAGAAGTCAGGACAGGAACTCACACAGAGCAGGAACCTGGAGGCAGAAGCTGATGCAGATTCACGGTGGATCCTAGCCCATCAGTTAATTATCTGGAAACACCTTCACAGACATGTCAAGAAGTGTACCTCACCAATCTCCTAGGTGACTCGAAATCTAATCAGGTTGACAATGGATCTTGACTATCAGCATTACTGATCACAGGCATCATCACTTCCCCTATGGCTATGTACAGCACAAGCACCATTGATTTCACACATTTAGGCCAGTCCCAGTTCTTAACCTTATTTAACACCAATGAAATAAGCCTCTTTTAATTGATGTTGTTAAACACCTCATAACTGGTGGCACATCCACTTGTTATGATTCATAGGAATTTATGTATTTTCCCCCCTTAGAGCAAAGCCTATTTACCAAGGATTCACTGAATGAAAAGCAATCTAGCTAGAGGAGAGAAGTTGGGTTCTCCTGATCCATGCTGGGGAATTCCTATCAGATGACATAGAGTCACCAGGAACAACAATGCCTTTATTCCACAAGAGTCATAAAAGGCTGTGCTTGAACTAATATGAACATACATATATACATATATATCATACACACACACATAGATAGATAAATAGATAGATAGATAGATAGATAGATAGATAGATAGATAGATAGAGAGGTGTGTGTGTGTGTGTGTGTGTGCGCGCGCGCGCGCGCGCGCAGGCTCATGTGCACTTGTAGAGGACAGAGGACAACCTTGGGTGTTGTTCCTCAATTGCTATCCTAGTTATTTGAGACAGGGTCTCTCACGACCGGGAACTCTCCAAGTAGGCTGGGCTGACTGGCCAGTGAGCCCAGGAATCCACTTATGTCCATCTCCCCAGCACTGGAATCACGTGCATGTGCCACTATACTTGGCTTTTTTCTGTGAGTTCTGGCGATCAAAGTTAGTTCCTCATTCTTGAAGCTAAGTGCTCTATTCACTTTGCTGACTCCAGATGTCTCAGCGCCATGACACAGAGTTAGCAATGGCCTGTATCAGAGGGCCAGTATGGAGGGGGATGGTCCATCAAGTCACAGGTCACTAGCTGTACCAAGGACTTCCCTTGTAGTTGATACAAGTCTAGAGGATCTGGAGGTGGAATCATGGGTTCAGTAGAGCCAAAGGATGCTAAAAGGCATCATGGTACCACTTGTTTATCAGCTATGGCGTATTATTAACTAGTAAGAGGTGAAGTACAGGGGGCTGGAGAGATGACTCAGCAGTTAAAATTCTTCCTGCTCTTCCAGAGGACTCAAGATCAGTTTCTCTGGCTGGCATCCATCTATAATTCCAGCTGCAGGGATCTAATGTCCTCTTCTAGCTTCCACCATACTGCATTCAAGTTGTACACACACACACACACACACACACACACACACACACACACTTTTTAAATCCTTTAAAAAAGATGAAATATATAAAGGAAGTGTGCTGTAAAGTTTTATGTAAATTGGACACAAGCTAAGGTCATCTGAGAGGAGAAAACCTCAATTAAGAAAATGCCTCTATAATATCCAGCTGTAGGGCATTTTCTTAATTACTGATTGATGGGGGAGGGCCCAGCCAATCTTGGGTGGTGCCATCCCTGGGCTCCTGGTCCTGGGTTCTATAAGAAAGCAAGCTGAGCAAGCCATGGGGAGGAAGCCAGTACGCAGCACTCTTCCATGGCCTCTGCATCAGTTCCTGCCTCCAGGTTCCTGCCCTGCTAGAGTTCCTGTCCTGACTTCTTTTGAATGATGAACTGTGAATCGGTAGTATAAGCCAAATTAACACTTTTTCTTCCCAACCTGCTTTTAAGTCATGGTGTTTCATCACAGCAGTAAAAACCCTAACAGGAAACAGAATAGGTACTTCAGGTTTTGTGGGCCATATGTATAACTATTCTACCCTGCCATTGTAGTACAAAAGCGGCTGCAAACAAGGCATAATCGCATGCCTAACTGTGTTCAAATAAGACTAAAGAAAATGGGAGGGGAGGAGGTTCCTGGGTTGTAATCTGTGACCTTCTTATAATGTATAGAACTAACAGTTGTACAGAACAAGTAAGATTTTTACCTCACCCTCATTAGCACAGCATCTCACTGTAATTTAGCTGGTCATGATAATCCTTAATGTGTACTTGGTGTTTATAGACCCTGAGAGACTTAGTCAAAGTCATCAGTCAAACACGTCCCCATCCAATTAAGATACTCACCCAGAAAAATCTGTAGTGAGAATTCCATAGTGGAAGATGTATATTCGGCTGATGTGGCATATCGTAAGGTAGCCCATTGCTACAAAAAAGGAATACCTGAAACCCAAAACACAGGGGACCAGATTAATGTGCATGACAATAAGGTACTCAATAAATGCTCTCCTTGTCCTCTCTCTCTCATCCTCTACAAGTGACTGGTCACAAAGTCTTGAATGTTCCAGCTACATCCTAGTCCATCCCATCTCCCCTTTCCACTCCTCTAAGCCCTTCATCTTTTCTTACCCAAACTGCAGCTTTGGCGCAAAACGTATCAACTGGAACAGCTTTACAACCTGCAAACCCCTAGGTTCTTCCTCTAGCTATTCTGGTTTAATTGGTACCAGGTACATATGGGCATGTTCTTGGACTTATTCTTGGCACAAACCATTACATTTATATGATGAGCTTCACTAAACACATATCACTACCATATGCTCACAACTCTCCCTACCCACACCTCAGGCATCCATTATCACTTACTTGTGAGCAACTCCCCTGTGTTTTTCAGAGAGATGGCACAGACAATATGACATATGAACTAGCAATACACAACTGTGGCAATGAACACTGAGAGACATTTACGTATTTATGTATTCTTATCAACTTGTAATTTTAAAGACATATGATAATCTGTGCAATGGAAGAATGCATGCCCCCAATTTAGAAATGTTAAAACCCTATATGTGCCGGGTGGTGGTGGCACACGCCTTTAATCCCAGCACTCAGGAGGCAGAGCCAGGCGGATCTCTGTGAGTTCGAGGCCAGCCTGGACTACCAAGTGAGTTCCAGGAAAGGCGCAAAGCTACACAGAGAAACCCTGTCTCGAAAAACCAAAAAAAAAAAAAAAAAAACCCTATATGTATGTTAAAACCCTAACCTCTAGTGTGATGGTATCGGGTGCTAAAGTCTTTGAGAGATGATTATGTCATAGGAAGAGAGCCCTAGTGATTGGGATCAGAACCTATATAAAACAGATCCTTCTGTGCCCATTGTGGTGGCACACAACTGTAATTCCAGCACACGAGGGGTTGAGGCAGGAAGATGAGAGGTTCAAAGTCATCCTCAAGTACATAGGAAATTTGAGGCAAATCTGGGAAAGCCAGGGGATATCCAGAGAGCTTTCCCATAAAAGAATGCAAGAAGATAGATGTTCACCAGAAGCCAACTAAGCTGGTTAAAACCTGGCTTCCATTCTCCAGAGATATGACAGACTAATTTCTGTCTTTTATAAGCCACCTAGCTAGCCTAGCTAGAGTGCTTTGCTGCCAGCCTAAGCAGACTAAGACACTCTGATGAGTGAGCTACTGTCTCCCTTTCTTGACTGTACGTTCCGTGAAAGCACAAATGTCCCTTAGTGTTTGTTAGCCAAATCCATCTACTATGTGTTAAATGTACAAATAAGTATGTGAGCAGTACTTTTCTTTAAAGTGTCCAATGAACTCACCGTCAAGTCAAATAAAAACTCCTGAACACAGTATGCAAGGGATATCCCACGCTAAGCTCTCCTCCACCATGTAGACTCATCTTCAGCTGTGTGCCATGTCCATTTAACGCTCGATTACATTGGCCTGCCAGTGGTCCACAGTTGCAGCTTGTGTTTTCAGGCCAGATGCCTCTCTGTATGCCCCTCCTTTTCCTGTTACTCCTTCTCCATCCTACAGCTCATCTGGAAACTGCCTGGTTTTCAGGCAGGACTCAGCCCCAAAGCCACCTCTCCACTATCACTTGCTCAGACATCCTCCCCAGTTGATCTTGGTTGTCAACTTGACTAGATTTAAAATTGCTGAGGAAATACACCTTTGGACACATCTGTGAGGATATTTCCAGAGAAGATTAACTGAAGGGAGAGATCAACCCTCAATGTGGGTTGTGGTGGTATTGTGTTCCCCAAAATATTGTGTACCCTAATAAGCTTATCTGGGGTCAGAGACAGAACAGCCACTAGATACTTAGGATAGGCAGAGGTAGCACACGCCTTTAATCCTAGCATTCCAGAGGCTATCTGTTCAAATCCATCTGTTCAAGGATACAGCCAAGCATGGTGACTCACGCCTTTAATCCCAGAAAGTGAGCCTTTAATCCCAGGGAGTGGTGGTAGAAAGCAGAAAGGTATATAAGGCGTGAGGACCAGAAACTAGAAGCATTTGGCTGGTTAAGCTTTTAGATTCTGAGCAGCACAGTTCAGCTGAGAGCCATTCGGATATGAGGACACAGAGGCCTCCAGTCTGAGAAAACAAGACCAGCTGAGGATCCGGCGAGGTGAGGTAGCTGTGGCTTGTTCTGGTTCTCTGATCTTCCAGTTCACCCCAATACCTGCCTCAGGTTTGATTTTATTAATAAGAACTTTTAAGATTCATGCTACAGTGGGTGGCAATTCCAACACGTATATAGATACAAAGTCTAAGGGTGTGTACACCTACTTCTTTCTTTCTTTTCTTTAAATATTTACTAATTTTACTTTATATGTATGAGTGTTTTGTCTACATGTATGCCTGTGCACCAAGTGTGTGCAGTTCCCACACAGGCCAAGAGAGGGCATCAGATTCTCTGGAACTGGCATTACAGGTGATTGTGAGCTACCATGTGAGTGTTGGGAATTGAACCAAGGCCCTCTGGAAAAGCAGCCAGTGCTCTTAACTGCTAAGCCATCTCTCCAGTCCGAGCTGCTTATTTTTGAGCATGTGCAGCTATCATTAGACTCCAGCTTCTCCAGCCTTCCAGTGTGGGCTCAGAACCCAAGGAGTTCCAGGTTTTAGTGCCAGATTATGACTTCTGAGACATCTAAATTCCTAGAATAAGTAACTACAAGGTTCTCTGCCTTTCCAGTAGATAACCACTGATGAACTACTGAGCCTCCACCATGTAAGCCAATCTAATAAAGCCCCTTTATGTGTATATCTGTCTGTCTGTCTCTCTCTGTCTGTCTCTCCATCTGTCTCTGCCTTTGCCCCCCCCACTGTGTGCGTGTGTGTGTGTGTGTGTGTGTGTGTGTGTGTGTGTGTGTGTGTATGTGTGTGTTTACACAGGGTCTCACCATGTATCTTTGTAACTGTGGCTGGCCTGGATCTCACTCTATGTAGACCAGGTTGGCCTGGAACTCACAGAGATCTACTTGCCTCTGCTTCTGCCTTCCAAGTGCTGAGATTAAAGGCATACACCATCATGTCTGGAGAAATATATATATATATTCTATTGGTCTTGCTCCTCTGGAGCATCCCACTTATTACACCACCCCTGTTCCCCAAGCCCAGCATAAATCACTGCTCAGCTGCTTGTATTCTTCTAGTACAGAACACTAATAAATTAAAATCATCCACATGGACATCTGCTCCCCCAACTCACTGGAACCCTGAGCATCCCAGCCCTTTGCCTGACACACGGATTGGGGGTAGAGAGGGTATCATGACTATCAGAAGAAATGAATACACTTAACATTTTAAATGTCTCAGGAAACCAACAGATAGAGACATAAATCCAAAAGCTATAACTTCTAACATATGTCATAAACCAGGGAAGATGAATATTCTGACATTAAATTGTACTGAAACTCACATGTTAGCATTAAAATAACTCATGAATTCTGGGTCAGCCCAGAGAGTAGTAAAGTAAGGACAATAGCCAGATAGCGAGCATAAAGAGTTCTCTAAAGCATTACACAACATTGTTTCTCTTTAACCTTAGTCATGGAGGACAATGTTACAGGTGAAGGGCAATGATCGGGCGTTTGCCTACTGTGCACAAGTAGGACCTGAGCGTCCTACTCAGCGTCACCAAAAAGAAAAAAGGAAAACAGTGAGAGTTAAATGGGCTTAACCAAAAAGTTCAAAATCTGAAACGTTCTAAAATGAAAAACACTCCACAATTAAAAAAAGAAGTGTCATGTCAGCCCTCAAAAAATTCAGTTTGCAAAAGATCTCCAAGCTTAAGGTTCCAGATTCAATATTCATGCCACTGTGGTCTACACTCATATTCCAAAATCTTAAAGCCTTCAAAACTGGAAACACTTCTTTCCAAAACATTTTCGATAAAGAATAGTCAGCCTACTCCATACACAAAAGCTCCCCTTACCTTGGATCCATCCTCAATCCCTTCTAACCACGAAGACAGTTGATAAAGTCAATGGCCAAGAACATGTGCCCTGAGAAGCAAGAGCAGGAGTGGGAGGAAGCCTCGCTGCCTCTGGCTTCCACTTGCCTTCTCCAGACAGTTCATGAGCTCAAGGCGAAAGTACAAAGCAGATTCAACAGACAATAGATTCTTCTAGAACCAGGTCAACTATCGTCCCACCTGTTTCTTCCCTGGCTTACAAGGTAAACAGATTCAATCCAGTGGTTGTAACTAAACCACAGCTGTCAATGACAGGGATAAGTACTGAACCCTAATACAACAGGGCATTCTTGCCCTGGCTTGACCTGAATTCCTGTGTGGGGCAGAAAACATATATTGTGAACACAAAATAATAGGAGTTCAAACCCCAGCACTTGTAAAAGCAATCTGTGGTATGAGAAACTGGCATGGTGGCTATTTTTGGAAAGAGGAGTGTGTGGCAGAGATTGGGACAGGATAGTTAGTAATGTTCTCTTGTTGGCCTGGCTGGGTGTATTCTCTTTATAAGAAATCATCAACCTGAATTTACTTACATAAGCATTCATTACCTCAACTCAAAAAATAAAATAAAATCTATATCCTACACGATTGTTTTAGAAAGACTGTGTTAGCAATAATAAAATCAAGTATCAACTGATATATTAATCATTTATATATTGAAACTAATAGAAATACATTAAAAGGAGCTTAGTCTAGTTTGTAGCACAAACAAGGTCTCCAGAATCAATTAACTAAATCACCAGTTGTCACACAAGGCCTCCATCCTGGAAGATATGGAGCAGATCTGCTTCAGCTGGTCCCAGTACAACAAGCTGATGCCTGTGCTTCCTGCCCAATACTGTGATTGGAATGGAAATAGGTAGTACCTAAGAATTCTCTGAAAATATCCTGAGCAACAGCTAGGCCAGAAATGGGTTCCTATAGAGCAGACAACACTACCTTTCCATATCCCTTCCAAGCCACAAGATGGAACTCCCAACACTGGACATGAAAAGGAGGACAATTTAGATGGGATCATGAAATCAGAGTCTTCAGACTTTGCAATCAAGAGGAGTGGGAAGATGGCTCAGTGGGTGAGAATGTTTGCCATGCCAGCATGAGGACTTGAGTTCAAATCCCAGCACCCATGTAAAACCTGGTCATGGCTGTACTTGCCTGTAACTCTAGCAGTTGGGCAGGAGGAGAGACAGACAGATCCTAGAAGTTTTCTGGACAGCCAGCCTAGACAAAAATAGTGAACTCCCAGTTTCAGTGAGAAACAGTGTCTCAAGCCAACAAGATGTCCAGCACCAGAGGAGGACACCAGGACATCTGACATTCAGCTCTGGTCTCTGCATACATGCATGCATGCATACCCATGCATGTACCACATGCATACGCCTACCTACACACACCTGCACACACATGAGGGGGTATTCATAATCATTCAAAAATAACCACACAACAATTTTTAATTTAAAAGAAAAAAGTCATTCACACTTTTACAAAGCCCAGACCTCAAGGGAGTTGGGGAAAGCTCATCCCGGGGAGGCTAACCCACCTGTCCGGAGTTCACATTTTCTGACCTCAGCCTCTTGTTCTTTCCCTGAAACAACTGAGGAAAACAACTTTGGAACATGGTTGAAGTTACATGGAGTTCTTCCTCTGGGAACTGGACCACTCCCTGCTTCTGCAAACTGGCAACCACTCAAGCAAACAGAAAGAGGAAGAACAAGTTTGAGCATCTTCCATGTTTATTCTCATAGCAGAGCCTTCTGCTACCACAAAATTATTATGGTGAAAATCACGGTCTGTCTGTGAACTGCTCAGCTCTGCCCAGGTTGGAGTGTCCCATTCCCAGACTCTGCAGTGGGACTTGGAAAACTAGGCCTGCCGCGGAACAAGGGCTAGTTTTTGACCCTCTAAAAACCAGAACGTACCCCATAAGTGCCATGACAGTATGAGGAAGAGCAGACAAGATTATCATAGGTAATGGCAAAGTCCCACCCCTCACCAAGAAGCTATCTGCTGTTGATGACTGGCGGATAAAGAAAAGTAGTTTAGTTCAATGGAGTGATGCCGGGAGCATCACGTCTACACCCAGGGCAGACAGTGTGCTCAGGAATAGCTGGCGAACATCTAATAGAATCCAGGAGGATTTCGGGTTTTTGTTTGTTTGACTGTTGTTTCATACTTTGTGTTTTTGTTTAAGAGGAAAAAATAAAAGAAAAAAAAAACAAATGTGACAAAATGGAAAAAAAGAAAAGGAAATGTGCTACAAAATGTAACATTATTACTAATCATTTAATTCAGTGGTTATCAACCTATAGGTCATGACCCCTTTCGGGGTAGATGACCATTTCACAGGGCTCACCCAAGACCATCAGCAAATACAGATAATTATATTACAATTCATAACAGTAGCAAGATTACAGTTATAAAGTAGCAATGAAAACAGTATTATGGGCTGGGCGGTGGTGGTGCATACCTTTAATTCCAGCACTCAGGAGGCAGAGGCATCTCTGTGAGTTGGAGGCCAGCCTGGGCTACAGAGTGAGTTCCAGGAAAGGCGCAAAGCTACACAGAGTTTTTCTCTCTAAAAACCAGAAAAGAAAAAAAATAGTGTTATGGTTGGGGGCTACCACAACTGTAGTAAAGGGTCTCAGCATTAGGAAGGTTGAGAACCACTGATTTAACTGCTGTTCAAACTCATGTTTAAGAAGACAAGCAATCTCACCCCCAACCCCAGACCATGACATTTTTAAAAAGGCTTTTATAAGCATTATACATATTGTGTAAAGCATTTACAGAACTTATCCTTTTCAAATCAATAAAACAGACTTCCCAGTTTTCCTCCAGAAGGAATATCTTTTCAAGGAGAGAGAGCTTAGGAAGCACATTTCCACAGCTCATTTGGACACAAAGTTGGAAGACTATGAAATTTAAAAGCACATAAAAAGACTTTCCTCTGAAAATGAAAAATTTATTGTAACAACAAAATGATATACTGAAAAGATACATGTTAGTGTTTTGAAGAAGTGTGGTGATGGCCTTACTAATTAAGGACTTCTGGAAGCCAGAAGGGGGGCTTTCATAGAAGCCAGGAACAGAGAAACAGCAAGTGCAAGCATCCTGTTTGTTTGTTTGCTTGCTTTGGGTTTTTTGCTTTGTTTGGTTTTGTTTTGTTTGAGACAGAGTTTCTCTGTACAGCCCTGCTGTCCTGGAACTCACCCTGTAGACAGGCTGGCCTCAAACTCACAGATCCACCTGCTTCTGCCTCCTGAGTGCTGGGCTTAAAGGCGTGCATCACCATACCTGGCCTGCAAGTACCTTTTCAAAGCACCCTGGCTGTTACTTTCATAAATATCTACTGAGCCTTCACTGTTGCCTGTACCAAGAATCGTTCCAAATGTTGAAAACACAACATAAGCAAAAGATAAAAGTCTTTATATTCACAAAGTGCACTAGCAGCTGAAGAGAGGGCTCAGCAGCTCAGATGGCTTACTGCTGTGACAGCGAATAATTCCCAGTATCTGTACCATGGGGTTTATAACCACCTGTAACCCCAGTTTGAGGGGACCTCATGCTCTCCTCAGGCACCTGTACACACGTGGGGCACATAAACTCACACAGGCACATGCATACATATAAATAAAAATAAATTCTTGAAGATTTACTTAATTTTTAATTGTGTGTGTATGGGTGTGAGTATGTGCATTCGAATGCAGGTGTCCAAGGAGGCCAGAAGGTGAGTTCTCTGAAGCTAGAGTTATAGGCAGCTGTGAGCCACCACACTTAGATTCTAGGAACTGAACTTGGGTCCTCTGGATGAGCAGTATACATCCTTTCTTAACCAGTGAGCCTTCTCTCCAGCGCCCACCCCTGCCAAATAAATTTTTTTTAATAAAAGAAACATTAAAAATAACTTTCTAGAGTTCACAAAAGGCAGAATCAACACTGAGTTTTCAGACAGACCACAGGAAAGACAGACAGATGTTGTCAAACCCACTCCACCAGTCTATCTGCTGATCATGTGATCATACAGACTTCAAGGGAGAATTAAACTACCTCTGTGCCTCGAAAGCCAACAACACAGCACAACTTAGCTCTTTCTCATTGAATAGTTCTCTTATATACTATACATTTACATATTCAAAGTCTACAACTAGTGAGTTTTGATATATGCAAACACTTAGAAAACTGTACTCAAATCTGAGAACGGACTTTGCCTCACCCCTGCACATTTATACATGCTTCTTTTCATGACCTTGACCCATCTCCTGGCACCACCCCACACCATAGATTAGCTTGTGTTTTCTAAAACATAATCCAGGTGGCTTCCTTCATTCAACACATTTATTCTGAGGTGCAAACATATCATTCTGTTTCTCCAGAATTTATTTCTTTCTACAGCTGCATCATACTAAGAATATCTAAGTTGTGCCCAGCTTGAGGCTGCCTGATAAATGGATAAACCTTCTTTCAACTGGATCCCACTTTGCATCCTTTTTCCATAAGTCCTTTTCTGAAGATTCCTCTCTTCCCTGTTCTCTGACATCCTGGAGGCCCTTAGACACATCACTCAGGGGGAATAAGCAAAACACATTTCAGAAGATCACAAAATTCCTCCCCGAACACTGCTCAATCTCAGGATCTTACCTGTGAATATTGGATACACTTGCAGTGACCATGACTCCATAACACATCAACACCAGCACAAAGAGATGTACAGCATACCTTTAAGATAGAAGAAAAGAGGGAGGCGCTAAGAAAAATTCATACTGACCTACGCATTGGATAACCCACCCCTACCCATTCCAAAGAGCGAAGGATTCATTAACTCATGAGAGAACGTAAGTCAAAGAATTGTTCTATGGAAGCAAAACACTATATCTCAAAAAGACACCGGGAAACCTGGACACAGTTTGCAGTTGCAGCCATTGGAACGTCCGGAATCAGTAAGTGAGTAGTTGAAGATGTTCGCATCCCATATAAAGTTGAAAGCCCAAAAGGAATTCTTTTGAGTGGACTATGCTTGTTAAGTCCCATAGCTATTTTTGTAAGTTTCAGAATACCAGTACCAAAACCCCTCTTCCCCATATACCAGGGGTGCTTTGTTTTGTTTTTTTTAACACAGTGGCTGATTCAAAATATGCATCCTTTCCCAATGGTTTGTGGCAGGGTTAGAGAAGTATCCTAATACCTTCGACAAACTCACAAATTTCCCTGAAGAGATACTTCTAGAAATGTTAGTCTCTAAAGCATGTACCCTAAGAAGTACCACTCCCTAGGTATTTGCCATGTTTGGGTGTTAGGAGGTATCTACACTAAGCTTAACCCTCCATCTGATAGAGAATGACTCATGGCCCTAATCCCTGCACTGAAACTTTTGGACTAACACCAAGGTTCCAACAGCAAGACAAGAAACACAGGAACATTTGCAAAGATTAAGGAGGGGTCCCTTGTTGGGAAGAATTAATCCTTATAGCATTCCATCCACATGACTTAAGGAGGTCTGTAGAGGTCTAATCCTAAGGGGAAAAGACAGCACTGACTTCCAATGGCTAGCTTCTTTGCCAGCTCTAGTCTCTGACATGAGCGAAGGTTCCCAGGACATCCCAATTAGTTTACAATAAGTTATCTACAACATTCACAATCTCTCCAAACTTTTCAATACAGGAGGTATTTTACAATGTCATGTATTTCTTACCAAGAATATCATCACAAAACGTCCAAGTGATAAACGTTAGGATTTATGAGGTTCATACTCACCAGCCAAAACAAAACACAACGAAATAAATGCCCAAAATGGTGGCCAATGTGTGACGGACCTCCGGGCTGGCTTTACCAGGATGTAAGTAGATTCTAAACCAGAAAGCAGCAGACAAGGCAAAGAGCTGGCAAGCCACGAAGTTAACCTGTGGAGACAGAGAATAAAGACTTTTCAGTGCTTTGCCTATGTATAAGTCTGGTTGGGGCTTTTCAGGTGTCTATACCAAGATGCCTCTGAAACTTAGATTTCCCCCTGAGCTGAGTGTTTGGAGAAGGAATGAGCAACAGAAGAATGCTGCTTTCATATGGTGTAATGACCAGGGCTGGGACGATGGCTTAGAGGTCGACAACACTTGTTCAGTTCCCAGCACACGCACAGCAGCTCTTACCCATCCAAAACTCCGTTTCCGGGGGATCTGACACCCTCTTCTGGCCTCCTTGGGCACCACACATGCATGTGGTGTACAGGCATGAGTGTGGGCAAAACACTCATACACAAAAAAAAAATAAAGAAAATAACGAAATGATAAACCGAAAGTCCCTTCTCCAGCCCCTTCAAATCTTCAAATGCTCTCCTTCCATTGAATTAAATTTTAGTGTCTAATATTTATCGGTCCTCAACATTCCTAAAGCTGTGACCCTTTAATACGGTTCCTCATGCTGTGGTGACGCCCCAGCCATAAAACTATATTTGTTGCTATTTCATAACTGTAATTTTGCTAGTGTTATGAATCATAATGTAAATATCCGATATGCAGGATATCTAATATAACCCCAAAGGGTTCATGACCCACAGATTGAAAACCACTGCTCTAAGGAGATAGGAAATCTGTTGACTGGGTCTCCTTTCCTGACTTTCAGCACTTCCCTAAAAGGAAGGGTATATGGTCTGGCATGCCTTGTGCTGTGGTTTAAATGCAGCACACCCCCTACAGGCTGACGTGTTGGAACTTTTGAGTCCACAGCTGATGATTTTTCAAAGGTCGATGTACTGTTAGTAGGTGGAGCCTCCCCGGAAGAAGTACATCATGGGGAGGCCAAGGCAGGAAGATCAGTAGTTCAAGGTCATCATCCCTGGTTGCATATATGAGTTCAAGGACATCCTGGGCTATATATGCAAACCAAGGAAGGAAGGGTGGGAAGAAGTGAGGGAGAAAAAATGTATTCCTCACAATCCATGGGAAAGATCAGCTAATTTTTTAGAAAGAACAAACATGTATCATTGCATTTTAAACTTGAGGCAATCTAATTCCAAACATGTTGAGTGGTTCAATCATTATCAAAAGCTAGAAAAGTAATGCAAACCCTTCAAAGTACTGAGGATGAAAATCTGTATCAAGGCACTTTGAGAAAGCAATAAGTTAAAAAAAAAAGGATTTATGACACCACAAGGTTTCATCAGCACTTTTCCAAGACTCAAAGGGGGGCAGCAGTTACTAAAATTCATTAGCTCTGTACCAGGGGAGAAGAGAGGGTGGGGAAGAGAGGGAAGGGAGGAGGAAAGAGGGGGTATCATTCCACATGAGCTCATTTTGTTTTCTCAATAAAAAGCAACCATACTTTAGATCCCTGATAGAAAAATAGTACTTTCAGAAAGATTTGTTGTCTTTAAGGATGGCTGTACTGTTTCTTCTATGTTTAAAAGATTGTATATCACCAGACACCCAAACACACCTGTTCCCACTAGACTCCACCTTTACTTATGACCTGAAAAGATCCAGAGAAAAGGACTTAGGAGCCTCTATGCAAGCTTTGGTCCTACCTTTTAATCTAGGCTAAATGAACAACTGGCATGCATGCACACAAAACAGAGTGAGAAACTGGTGTAGCAGAGCACTCTTGTAATTCCAGCAGAGGGGAGGCTGAGGCAGAGAATTGCTAGTTCAAGGATAGCCTCAGAGTAGACAGTGAGATCTTGTCTAAAAAAGATTAAAAGTGTGTGTGTGTGTGTGTGTGTGTGTGTGTGTGTGTGTGTGTGTGTTTATCACACATTGTTTCCTCTCAGCCCAGGAAGCAGCCTATAACCACAGTACAGCATCTTTACTCAGGAGAGTGGCCACACAGAAATTTGCTTGATTCGTTGTTTGGCCAGGAATCGTGCAGCATTTGCACATGAGAAATGATTATATATATATATATATATATATATATATATATATATATATATATATATATATTAATTAGTATTTCTTAGAGCACAGCCCTCAGGACAGTAGTGATAGCACTGCCTGGAAACCAGTTAGAAACAGACCTTCTCCAGATCTACCTAGTCGGGGCACTTTATGGGCGAGATCCAATAACACATGTTGTGCCCCCCCCCCACTCTGCCTCAGCATAATCCACTTTGAAACTGTAGTGTGAAAGGGAAAGAAAGCTTTCAGTGAGCTAAATAACCAATGACACAATCCAGTCAGGCATAATGGTGTATACTTATAATTCCAGCATTTGGGGGGTGGAGGCAGGAGCATTATCACAATTTTGAAGGCAGCCTAGGTTATTCGCTGTTTTTTAGGCCAGCCAAGCTACACAGCAAGACCCTATCTCAAACTCAAACTACAAGAAAACAAAACAAAAAGAATACGGTTTAAAAATGATTGTATTGTTTGAACTGGCTAAGATTTCTTCCTGCCCAAACTTCATTGAGGTTCCTGTATCTTCTAGATACAGCCTTAGTTTTAGTAAGAACCACACCGCGGCCCTTCATGCCTGATCACCTTTGGTTTCTGATCAGTCCCCTGCTTCTCCTTGGTGTTTGATCAGTCCCCTGCTCCACCATCACCTAGGGTCATCTTTAGACTGAAGAAGCTAATACATATGACCTCTTGAAATAGTGCATGCACTCTCTAGTAGACTACATTCCCAAAATTAGCATGTGCAGAAGTTGAGTGCAGGATGAATTCACCAACTCTTGTAGGGCTGTTTCCAACTGACATCCCCAACCCCTTCCCTGCTTGCTCTGTACCCAGTCTCTCTCCCACCCAACATTCATATGGTACCCAAGTCACCTTCATCCTTTGCTTCTGTATGAAGAGGCAATACAGCCCTGAACCCAGTTATTCTCTGGGTTTTCAGCTCCTAAGCTGAGTTTTATAAACACACAGTAGAGACAAACTTGAAAGTCAAGGAAGTTTCCAGAAAGGGGAATGGAAAGGAGAGAGATCTTTATTTTTTCCTTTTCATTCTAGAAACTTTGCTTCATGAAAAGAATTCAACATACACCAAAGCCCCTAAAGATTAAACCCCACCTCTTAGAGGAAGCATGATAAAGAAATTGTGCTGGCATGCTGTATGATATTGTTTTATTAAATCCTTCACATTCACATGGAACACTGGACACTGGTGGGTTATTTCCTTTTCCAGCACTGCAGCCTCCAGAGGCATGCTGGGGGCTGCAGTTTCATTCCTGAGCGCTAACAGCCCTGTCACCACAATTACAGCATTGTGTGGACCTGCTGTACAAAGAAGTAAAGGGCAGCTGTTTTGTTGATCAGATTCCCAAACACAAGCTAAGCTGGCATGACTCAGATCCAGCACAAGCTCAATTTCCACAGCCTTTACAAGATTTCAAAGGCACTTGGAGGCAATCAAACACACCCCCAAAGTGTGCTTTCTTATCCCACCCACCCAGGGTATGCTGTGCTGAGCTTTTCAAATGGGACTCATAAATAACCTCGGCTATTCACCCACTCCAGTAGAAAGCTGCTGTTTGGGGATTTCTGTCTCATGGCCTTCATGGCTTCCAACTAAAAACAAACTGTGTCCGGACCTAAAAATATTACCTTCCTCCTAATTGAAGAGAGGCAAGAGCACTATTTTTAACAGATAGCACATATCAAAGGTCTAAAATGATTTCCCCCTCCTCCTGCGGTGTACTAGCAGTACACCAAGAGGGGCAGGCAAGAGGGCAGGCCTGGAACGTTTTCCTCCACAGCGCTGCTTTATGCGCACCAAGACAAAACCAACGTGATTAAATGATCCCTGACTCAAAGGAAAGTCTTTCTACCACAAACAGTACTCTCAAAAAGCCGAAGGGGGAACTCAGACTGTGACTCCCTTCTGTCTTCTGTTTCAATGAACAAAAAGTGTCTGTTCCACACCCTTTAGCTACTTTTCACTTTCAAAGAGATCCTTATTACCAGCACCTTGGAATGTCAGCAAGACATGTTTTTAAGTCTGCAACAAGACTGTTTTTCTCCCCAGCCTGTGGGTAAGCAAATGTTATTAAAGATGGATAATCAATGTGCATAACTTTGTAACCCAGCAGATTTTTCCATTGATAGCTCCTCTCATCCTGAACATAAGTGTCTTCTATTGAGTACTTAGGATGGATGGAGGACAATGATTTTGCACTAATGATTCTGACAGCCTTATGCCATAGCCTGCTCCCCTAGACACAGGGAGACAATTAGGAACACTAGCATGAAGTGCAATGGCTGAAGTCACAGCAAAGCCCACGAAGGTCCACAAAGCCCACGGAGGTCACTCGTGGTTCTGTACCACTAAGTCTCAGTTCCTAGCATTTTCCCAAGAAGCACTACAACTCAGGGAAAACTGCCAGCTGCTTATAGAATTTCTGGTGCTGCTATATCGAAGTACCACACAGCAAGTGTCTTGAACAACAGAGACTTATCATCTCCTGATTCTGGAAGCTGGAAGGCTGAGACCGAGATGTGAGCAAGACTGGCTTCTCTGGTGCTTTTCTCCTTAGGTATACTGACTATCTTAACCTGCATCCTCACATTGTCTCTGTGTGTCACTGTCTTAATTTTCCGTATAAGGACACCAACTCTACTACATTCCATATGGCCCACCCTCATCACCACGTCCTTAAAGACCATCTCCAAACACGGTCACATCCCAAGACACTGGAGGACTTCACCGTGTGAATCCAACCTGTAACGCTGCCCAATAAAAACCCTCTTCCCAAACCCATGAGCTGAAGTAGACATCACTTATCTCAGAAGGTAGAGAATAGGCAGAGCCCAAAGAAAGCCAAGGCTGCAGGGGATGCTGTGGGCCTCACCATAACCTGGAGCCAGCTACCTAGAGGCTATACCAAAATGACTGCCAATAGGACCACCCAGCTGCTGGCCCTGCTTGGATGCTACCACCCCTGTGGAATGATAGTTCACCCTAGGTCTGTGCATGTTGAAAAAGTCCACTGTCCTTTGTCCTTTGTTTCAAACACACAAGCTTGAGAACAGTGACAAAAAGCACTTTTTTAAAATGTATGCATTCATGTATGTGTGCATGCACGGTATCCATCCCGAATCTTCTTCTGTCACTCCCCACCTTATTTTTCCAGACACAGTCTCTCACTGAACCTGGAACTCACCAATTAGACTAAGCTGGTTGGCCAGCAATCCCCAGGGATCCACCTGTCTCAGCCCCCAGCACTGAGATGAGCACTACTCACAACTGGAGTTCTTACATAGGTTCTGGATGAGGGAACCCAGCTCTCTATGTTGATGCAGCAAGCAATTTACCTACTGAGCCATCTCCCCAACCTGGCAATCAGCATTTACTGAAACATATCATGTGTCAGGGGCTCAACAACTGTCAGTTACCATTCAAAGTGATTCACACCTACTATCTCATTTAATCATCGCGAAGAGTGTCAGTAACCGCCAAGAAAACTAAAATACCAACTCCGTAAAATACTCGACCATGTGGTAGCACTCTGAGTTAAACTGAGGCTCCTCATCACCTGCAAGACACCAGTGCTGTCCAGCAGAAATCTGAAGTAAATACTACGAGGGCTAAAAGTTCTTGCCAATGACGGTTCATTGAGTAAAACTCTCCAAGTCCCCAGAGTTTGTATTCTCACGTACCAAGCCTCCTTCAGCAGTTTTGAGTAAAATGAGATTAGCCCTCTTAATTCCCAGAGAAACAATCAGCACATACTTGGTGACAGTTTAATTTGCACAGGAAGACGTCTGACTTGCCCTGTCCTGAAAATATCATGCAGCATTGTGTTAGTTACAACTGAGAATGAACAACCTTTAAAGACTGACACATTGGGGGGCAAATGATTATGGTGTCTCTTTAGCCATGAGAAGGCTAAATCTACCAAAAAGTCATATGTTTATAGTCCTTGACTCAGTAAACAGGGAAGGATACATAGACTTCAGGACTATGTGGGATCTGAAAAACCCTATATTCAGACTCGCTCTCACCTACCTCCTCTGGAAGTAAAACTCACTACTACTGTTAGCCAGTATAAAAAGCCAATAATAATGGTGGTGTGGCTAATAATTATGGTACCAAGAAAATGGCCAGAATTTGTCTGAATCCTCTTGTCTGTCTAAATAAGTCCTTTCATCTTCAAAACTCTAAAGATATTTGAAGTCTATGGTAGACAAAGAAAATAAGTCACAAAAGAGTTAAGAAATTTACCAAAAGTTCACACACCAGAAAGACAGTGGCAATCCTGGATTTGAATTCAAGGGATCTAAGCTGAGAATGTGGCTCCTTTGACACAGTGCCTGCCTCGCAGGCACAGAGACCTGGGTTTAGTCCCTAGTACTGCATAAAACCCAATGCGATGCTGTGCACCTGTAATCCCCACACTGAGGAGGTAGAGGGAAGAGGATTGGGCGTTCAATGCTATCCTCAGATCAACAGCGAGTTTGAAAGCAGCCTGGGCTATGGGAAACCCTGTCATAAAGAAAAAGAGTTCAGGGAGCCTGGCTCCTGAGCTCAACAATGAGCTCACTTCATTCCACCTTCTCACCCAATTCCAACATCCTGTTTTCTAGAAGAAGAAACAAGCCTAGTACGCGTTCTGGGTCACAGAGTGCGAGCCTCAGAGTTGAGAACTAGACCTCGGGTGTCCTGTGTGAAATCTGTTTCCTGTGACTATGATGCACACATGAAAAACATTTAAAAAGAAAAAGGCTTTTCTTTTGGCTCATTTTTCATTTGGCTCATATTTTCAATCCATGGACAATGAGCCTTGGTGATTCAGGCACAAGGTGGCATAGAACATCAGGGCAGGGGCATGTGGTAAAGAAGGCCTGCTCACCTCATAAGGTCCAAGATACAGACGGGAAGAGGCAGAGGTCCTAACATCCCCTTCAAGGGCATGCCCCAGTAACTAAGCTTCGTCCAACTAGGCCTCACACCTTAAGACATGGGTGTTTGGAAGACATTTTGGGTCCAAATACGGCTTCCTGACTCACATCCAGCAAGCCTTGCTGTGGCTCTTCACAGTCTTGGAAACAGGTGGAAGTAACACAGAGTGGGGAGTCAGAGGGGCCCATGTAAGAACAGGGTCTTATCAAAGAACTCTGGATGTCCGAAGAGGATAAGGGACGGTGAAGAGGCCTGGAAGAGCATGTGGAACATTTGTGGATGATGTTGTAAGCTTGAATGTGTCAAGATTCACATATAGAAAAACAACCCTACTGCTAGCAGGTGTGTGTGTGTGTGTGTGTGTGTGTGTGTGTGTGTGTGTGTGTGTTTCATATAGGTAATATACATTTGTATAATGTCTAAATGGCTAATAGAAAATATAGACATTGTGTATATATTAATAGAAAATGTACATATATAGTGCATAAGTGTATATTATGTGTATTATATTATATGTTTTTATGAAATCTGAAATTTTTTATGTGACTCAGTTCTACCCAGCCAAGGTTGTAATCAACTTCTCTCAATCTGGATGAATAATATAACATCCAGTACAGAATTGCCACCATGTTCTTGGTTATATGAGAAAATAACATCTATCCACAGGCTTGTTATGGGCTTTAAGTGGAATGTGCTAGCCCTTTCTGAACTGTGAAATTCCATATGAGTTAGCTGAGCTACAAACGGTAAAGTTAATTGACTAACCAGACCACCCAGAGACAACGACTCTCAATTGACCACTAGAATCAAAGGTACGTTTAGAAAATATTTTTAATTTAAAATGAAAAGAAAATTCCTCCCAAAACAAAATTGAAAAGGGCTGATGTTTGAGCTTAGAGATGGCTTGTCAGGTAAATAAGCTTACCGCCAAGCCTTGGTGATCTGAGTTCAATTCCCAGGATCCATGTGGTAGATGGTGAGAGCCAATTCCAGCAAATTGTCCTCTGATGTCTAAACCCATGCAGCAACACACACACACACACACACACACACACACACACACACACACACACACTATGTAATAAAAGTTTTGCTTCCTCCCAAAACTAATATTCATAGAGGCTGAGACCTCACAATGGAAGAGGGAGTCCTTTCTGCTGTAAAGATTTCCTGGGTGATTCTAACAGGCAGATAGAACTGAGTCCTGCTTCCACTCATCACACTGCTAAGTAGCAGATAAAGGGAATGTAAGTATATGCTGCAGTAATTAACCGCATTACAAAAACATATCAGACTTATATTGATTTGATCCAAATTTCTCAAGTGTTCCCCAGAGGGGTGGAGACCATGGTCACACTCTACAGAAGGAGATGGAGTCTCCTGACAGCTAGATCTGCTTTTACTACCTGGCTCAAGGGAACTATGACGTCACTGGCACTTTTTTGACATGGCATTCCTAGGTGCTGGCTGACAAGTCCAGTGTGCCTTTTGTTAACATTCCCTTGCTCTTGCGCATCCTCTGCTTTATGTATCAGAAGAAGGCTACAGGAAGACTCAACACATAATAGACCTAAGTGTTTACACAGGGCTTAAAAACAAACAGGGATCTTCCTGTCTCAGCCCCTCAAATAGCACTGAGGTTGCAGGCTTGGAGGGCCATGCCTGGCTCTTTACATACGGGCTGAGGATTTGAACTTAGGTCCTCAGGCCTGCACAGCAAGTACTCTTACCTTTCTAAGGCATTCCCTAGCCCAGGGTTTGGTTTTTAAATGCTGTTATAGCGGAAGATGTCTTTAAATATGCTAAACTTCATATGAAATATGTATCTCTAGGTTGCACTTAATAAAACCATAATGTGATTTGAAATTTTAGTAATGAGCAAATAGGGAGGTGCTATAGAGGTGATTCAGTTAACAAAGTGCTTGCCATGCAAACATAGGGACTGAGTCCAGATCCCCAGCCACTGTGCCTGGCATCACAGACATCTAGTATCCACCTCTGCCCTCTATATACACACACACAGGCACAAATACATAAACATGTACATATACACACATACCACGTGTGCGCATGCACACACACACACACACACACACACACACACACACACGCATTCACACATATACACGCACGCACACACACACATGAAAACCGATTGGTCCATATGGAGTGTGTAGGGCCATTCAGACAAATTAAACTAACACCTTGTGTTCCAGGACTGAATGAAACATACTGCAGGTATGCCATGCCCTTCCTTCTTCTAGGCACCGAGTAAAACCACATCTAAATGAAGTCTATTATAAGAAGCCATGTGAATTTTCAGTAATTTCATTATATTATAAAATTAATAAATGCTCATTTTAAATAAGACAACAGGAATCTATTTTCAATAAAAGACGAAAAAAATTAAATGAAGGGACAATCTCACCATCTACCTTCCTTCTTACAAGATCTGTGAACATTCCTTACTACATCTTCTATATTTCATTTAAATGGAAAAAGGTAGTTTCTATTTGCAGACATTGGTTTCTCCTTTGGCTTCTACAGTCATGGTATAATGCCTACCCTGTGATGTGGTTTTCCACTCAGCTAAGAAGATGGGTATCTTTCTCAGTGTGGTGATTAATTCTGTCAACTTGATTGGATTAGCAAATGCCTAGGGCATTAGTCAAGCACTCCTCTGAGTATGCCTGTGAGGGTGTTTCTAAAGAAGATTGGCCAAGAGGGGAAGACCCATCCTCAATGTATGGCACCATGCCATAGACTGGGATCCAGACTGAATAAAAAGAAAAAGGGGGAAGTCAGCTGAGGACTGGGTTCCCCCCCTCTGCTTCTTTACCCACCATGATGTCAGCAAGCAGCCTTTTGCCATCACAGCCAGAGCTGGTCCCACAGCCATGCCTTCTGCTCCAGGCTGGACCCTGGCTCATGGCTCATGGCTCCCCTGAACCATGAGCCTGAGTAAGTTTCCCTTCCTCAAGTAATTTCTCTACAGCCCTGAGAAAAGGAGCTAATACACCAGATCTGTTCCTCTCAAGTTAACTTTTCCTTTTTAGATCTTCAGGGTATTCCACAGTATGAGGCAGTGGAAGGCTCAGTGAACATTCCTCATTCCTTAGTTTTTTACAGACAGCCTGAATTTCCATTTCATTTCCCGGGAAGGTATGTTAGTCAGCTTTGGGTTGCTGTGACAAAATACATGGCATAGGTCATCTTAAAGGAGGAGAGGGTTTGTGGCCCACAGCATCAGAGGTTCCATTCGTGGGCACCTGGTCCCATAGCTGTGGTCTTGTAGCAGGGCAGAACATCACGGCAGAAAATAAATGAGGAAGGAGGTCTGTTCACCTAATGAAAGCTGGGAAGCAAAGTAGGAGAAAGGAAGGGCCAAGGTCTCCATTTGCCCTCCAAGGCATATCATACCCCCCAATACTCACTAGTCCCCACTCTTGCAAAAGGTTCCAACACCTCCCAACAGTGCTAATGGCTAACAACCAATCCCTCAACACACGACCTTTGGAGGATGTCTAAGATTGAAACCGTAACAAGGAAGATGCATTCCACTTCCTATCCACCCCAAGGAGTCCCCAGGTGGGTGGGTGGGGGGTGACGTAACAAAAGTCAAAGGGAGGCACTGAGCATGCCCAGTCCAGGCCCTAAGGGCTTCCCTCATGGAGAACTAGCCTGTCTACACAGAGGCATTCTTAATCTGTGCTCTCTGCATATTATCCTACCCCAGGAGTCTTGCTGCTGTGAGGACAGGAAGTCATTTTCATTCCAGAGTAAAAATGTAAGGCGGAACTTGGAGAGATCCTGTCCCCAAATAAAAAGTGAAGAAAGGGGCAGGACTGGATATAGAGCTGAATGATAGGAGTTACAGCTCAGCATGCATGAGGCCCTAGGTTCAACCCTTAATACTCCAATAATAATAATAATAATAATAATAATAATAATAATAATAATAAACAGTAAACAGAGAGAAACTATTGTGATCAATCAGTTCCATCATTATTAAAGTAATATTTTAATCTCTGGTGGTAGTTGCTTGGGTCTTATTTTCAAATCAGTCCTATATCTAGGAGAGAAAGCAAAATGTACTGTGTGTCAATGGTCCAGGATGTTATCATGTGCATGACAGCATTCTCTCAACCATTCTATGAGTTCTCATTTGCTTACAGCTTTTGTTGTTACAAACAACACCGCACAGAATACTTTTCTACATATAATTACTTACTGGTGAAGTCTTGGATGTAAGATAAAGTCCTGGCTCCATTGAATGATGTAGTTACTCAAAATTCTAGTCCTGCTAGTTCTGTTTTCCAAATGCTGAAGTCAGTTTCAACGCCCACTAGTCGAATATAAGACAGTTTCTCCCCGACCGCCACCCGCACCCCTTGAGGCTGGCACTGGATGAGGAATCTGCCCAGCTGTTTTCAATCAACTAGTGGTGAGAAACTGGGGTGCACTGCTTTCAATTTCCTGGCTAGTGGTTGAGCACATGTTCACTGCTGATTGGCCTTTAGCCAGGGAGTCTCGCGGTCAGTAGACTAACATCTTCAAGCATTCACCGCAGAGGAGGAGCATCACCCAGAGGAGCTGGGCACAGTCCCCAAATCAGCAGAAAGCAGGAGACAGTAAGTAGTGCAACAGCACAAGTGTGAAAGTGACCTTGTGGAGCAGAAGCCACCTTGTTCCCTGGTGTAAGTAAGACACAGGCTAAATCATGTGGCCTGTGTCTCTGTAAAGTGAGAAGAGGGCAGGGAGGATGGCTCAGTAGGTAAAGACACCTGCTGCCAGACCTGAGTCCAATCCCCAGGACCCAGCTGGTGTAGGGATCCACACACACACACACACACACACACACACACACACACACACACACACAGAGAGAGAGAGAGAGAGAGAGAGATAAACATAAACCAGATACACGACAGTTGGAATAGTGTGGCTACTCTGACAGAATTGAGTTAATACGTGTCAGGTGGCGAACACAGCACACCCACAGCCTTAAATGTGCGACACAAGCTAGATGTCACAACCGGCATCCCTTTTGTCCCTTTGAACTGTTTTCTGATGCTGAACAGAGGAGGGATGCTCGGAGGAACTAATTAGAGGCCACCAGTTTCTCAGAACAATCTTTAGTAGAAATCATGCACAGGATGCGGAGACTTCCCCCAAATCACAACTCCCTCACAAATAATAAACTCCTACACAGTTCATTAACTCACACGGCCTACATGTAAAAAGGCAACTGGCCCGCCAGCTTTTCCAAATGGCATTTGGGTTAATAATTGTGTTTTAAAGACACAACGTTTACAGCTCAGGTTCTCTTCTCCTCTTTACTTTTCAATTCTTAGTTACTTATATTTACATACAAAATGTAAAAATTAATTTTAAAAATTAGTCCAACCAGAATCAATACTATGACAGGGTAGTGCCATCCCACTAAAAGGACAAAAAAAACGTCTCTCTCTCTCTCTCTCTCTCTCTCTCTCTCTCTCTCTCTCTCCACACATGTTTAGCTGTTTCCCGTCACTAATAAGGCAGTCAGTAGAAGTATCATCAGTGTTTTCCCAGTGGGTAAAATGAAGGTTAAAGAAGGCAAAGATAAAGAAAAACAAACTCCCAAGTGGTTTCTTCGCCCCATAACCTATGTTGTCTCCTAAACAAACAAGAACTAACCATGAACAACCTTTGCCTTGGTGACGTTAAGATAGAACTTCATCACTCCAAATTAAGTAATAATAATAATAATAACAATGGTAATAATAATAATAATAATTGCTATTTAGGATCTTAGCATGAGTGAGACCTTCAGGGACAAAGGAAAAAAGCACAGCCAGGGCTGCTGTCTTATGCAATACCCAGGGGCAAAACCAATTATCTCAGAATACTTTGTGAAATTCTCAGAAGTCTCAAAACAAAATTAATTTTAATTTGGTTTAATTTCAAAATAAAATACATTGCCATTTAGTTTTCATAAAACAAAGCTCTCATGGGGCTAGCTGGAATACAGCACAAATGTCACATCTCCAAAAGTGGAGGGACCTCAAGGCTCGGTGGCCTTTGAGGAATGGAGAATGGAAGCTGTCAAAAGAGGGATACTGTCACTATGTATATCCCCTAGGACCTACGCTATTCTGAGCTCTCATTACATCAGCACCTTCTCCAAAATATTTGTGTATAATAAAAAGGAAATCAACATGGACCAAGATTCGAAGCAACTGCACATCCCTACGAATCAACCTTCCTCAGTTGCAAAGACACAATTATCAACTGTAGGTTAATTTTAGTTTCAATAGTAAGCAAGCTTTTCTTTAGTGTGTATTAATTTTCCAACCTTCTCAGCTCTCTATTGGGTTTACAGGAAAAAGGAAATTATTTGAAGTTTTGTTTGTTTTGTTATGACAGGGACTTGGTAGTCCAGGCTGGCCTAGAATTTCCAATTGTCCTGCCTCAGCCTACCAAATGCTGGGATTACAGACATGTACCACCATACTCAGTATGGATTTTCACTTTCACAATCAGACTCCATTGCTGACCCTTGTCCCTTAATTCATAAACTATAGAACATTCACAACATTCTGCAGCTGCTCTGGCTGATGCGCAGATTCTCCTATTTTACTAAAGCCAGTGAGCAGCAGGACTTCTTAGTGTCACTTGCCCCCACATGACTCTGCTCTTCTGGACACAAGAACCATGTTTTCCTGCCCCCCTTCTCTTGCCTTTCTGGTCACTGCTATTTCCTCTCCATTGAGGATGCTGCCTCCAAGGGCCGATGCCAGGCCAGGCTTTTCTTCTGCCACACTATAAAGGCAAGGTGAGCGTGAGCGAGGTGGTGGTGGCTCACACCTTTAATCTCAGCACTCGGCAGCCTGGTCTACAGAGTTAGTTCCAGGACTACCAGGGCTACACAAAGAAGCCTTGTCTCAAAAAAACAAACAAACAAATAAATAAAGGCAAGGTGATCAATCACTTCTACGTCAACAAAACCCAGTTGTTACTTTCAAATTGTCTTCTCAACTCAGATGTCTCTCCTGAATTCCCAGGCATATACCCTACTGTCCTACTGAAATCCTCACTTGGAAAAACCACACTCATCCATTTTATTCCATCTACAACAGCTCACCATTTTCCTCTTGCTTATTGAACTCTATCGTTTATCTAAGGGAAGGTAGATAGCTAGTTAATTTATCCACTGAACTAGCCAGACAACTGCATCACTCTCTCTCTATCAACCTAAATAGACTCAGTCTCCACACACTGTATATGATGCCTCCTTCACCCATTCTAAATCCGTCCACTCCCCTACCTACACCTACCTTCCTCCCGTCAAGCCACCCTTTTATCACAATGGTAACCTACAATAACTCCAGCAGCCATCTAACCGACCCCTGCCTCTGGCTTTGTCCATTTCTCCTCCTCGATCCTGATCTCAGCTCAGAATCATCACCTGCTACCAGAAGCTCTCTTTCACACAGTCCCAAGATAACAGACATGCTACTCTTGCTGGGGTAGCACCCTCCACGTCCTCAGGAAGATAACAGACATGCTACTCTTGCTGGGGTAGCACCCTCCACGTCCTCAGGAACATTCTTCTCGAGCTCTTCTGTAGTGATCTCCTTACCTAAGCAAAAACCTTCAAGAAGGTGGAGGCCATGCTTCATCTGTGTAGCGTCACATGATTTTTGTTCTGAGAAGACACTGGCAAATGTCTATTCATTCTTCACGGGGCACCAATAACCAGCCAGAGGAACAATCCTACTCAAATCTAGTTTGAAAAATTAATGACTTTACTGGGAAGCCTTACAGAAGGTTGGGCCAGGGGTTCTCATAGGAACATGGGTGTATCTCAAGCTGCTGCACCCCAAAAAAGCTTACCCTGAGTTGGATAACAATTTATGAAAGTTATAGTCCTAGCTCCCTTCCCAACATGCAGGCAGCTCCACCAGAATGTCTACTCTCTCCAGCAACTGTTTACGACTTTTGTGACCATGGGGAAGAGCACTGTGAATTTTGTAACTTTCATGAACTTTTGGGGTCTTATAAGTTTAGTAAGTTACCTGTTTTATGAAGTGCCTCTTCTCTCCAATCAGGGATGCTTCCATTCCAAAGAAACAGCTACCTAACAGTATCCATAGTGCCTACCATCTCCATTAGGGTCTCAATAATGTTAATGAATGAATGAAGAAAAGAATGAACGAAGGTTACATTCAGAAGCAAAAGAGTTGGTGAGCATGTCGGGGAAGTTTTCAAAAAGTAGATAGAGGGAGACAGAGTGGAGAACTGGTGGACTTGGCACCCTGTATTCTGAAAGGACAATGTCAAGTTGGTCAAGCCTGGGTCAGATACTCAGAAAACCTTTGTCAAAAGTGTGATATGTGACCATGCATGTTCTAGAACCATTAGTGATTTCATCAAATGTGTGACCTCTTGAGGGTCAGGTGACACTGTTTCATTATCAAAAACACTGTGTTCAGATCAAATCCTCATTACCAACGTGAATGGGAAGCATTATAATAATCCTGCTAATCTAACCAGGAGTATCACTGACAGTAGAAAACATGTTTACAACTTTAATGAAGGAAACTATAAGAGAAGTTATTACATATACTGGAGTAAAAAGTGCTATGAAAACCAATTCTCAGGGAGGTTAAAATTTCTCACACTATATTTACCAAGCCAATAGAGGGCCTGCAGCCTTGTCTCCTCAACTCTTGTTTTTAAAACTAACCAGAGTGGCTGGAGAGACAGTGTGGCTGATAAAAGCACTTGTTGCTCTTACAGAGGCCTCAGGTTCCATTCCTAACATGGGAGGCAGCTCACAGCTGTCGGCAACTCGAGTTCTAGAGGATCCATTGCCCTCTTCTGGTTTCTGAAGGTACTACACACACACACACACACACACACACACACACACACACACACACACACAGTGGACAGACACACACAGGCAAAAATTCATACACATAAAATAAAAAGAAATAAAGTAAAATCTTTTACCTTCCCAAGTCTGTAGTTACCAAGGCCCTTATATTCCAAAATTGTGCTCTAAGAAAATTCTAACAAGATTGCAGTGAGAACTCAGTAAACATGAAAATATAAAATAATTACGTGCATATATAATATTTACCTTATGTATCATGAGTATATTTATTAATAGCATATTTAATAGCAATGGCATATTTCATAATAAATTATATATGTTTCGACATAATAAAACATGGTGTTGGTTAAATACAAAAGAGTAGAAACATGCGATTGTCTAACTTTCCTGAAAAAACCTGAGTCCTCATTCACTACACCAACTGGCATTTCTAGACCTCTGCTTCCATAAAGGAAAAAAAAAAAAAAACTCTGATAGTATATCTAGGATTTAAATCTCAAAGTTCCATTAGATAATCATAGGTTAAAAGGATTTTAAGAGATGCCACAATCTAATGGAAATCTTTCATCAGAAATGATGAATTACTCATGCTGGAAAAAAAAATACCTGAAACTAAGTCAAAACTCACTTGGCTGCTTGTAAACCAGCACACAAAAGAGAGTTTGAATTTTTTTGACTGAAGAAGAGGCAGGCCAGAAATCATACAGCTTTTTAAAATCTGAGAACTGCATGTAGAATTGGGCCATGCAGGTAAAGATTTAGGAATATAGAGTTTAAAGACTAGAGGATGGAAAGATATAAATGTTTGGGAGGGAAAATAAATAAAAAGCAGAGTAGTAAAAAGGATGTGGAAAGAGTCCCTCTTCTCAAGACAGCTGTAAAGCTCAGCAGAGAGCCTAACGTTGACAGACCGATAAAAATAATAAAGACTCTAAAGCTGGAACACACTCCGGGTAGAACAGGAGGCTCCATTAAGGAGCCGTTTCCTCCAATCTGAAGTGCTTCCTCCTGGAGGGAGGGTGGAGGCTCAGAAGACTCAGAAATCAGAAAGCTAATGAGATTTCTGAGGTTTGGGAAACCCATGAAGGTTACAGGATCCCAAGACTCCATCCCAAGGCTCCCAAAGCCACGGACCATTGCTGGAGAAAGGAGTCTTTCTATCGGAGCTGCCTGGGATACGGGGAAGGAGAAAGGAGATCCAAGGATGTAACTTTTGTGAGTCGGTACCCATACAGGGGACCTTTTCAGTGATGCAGCTACCTGTGAGTCACCTATGCTCCTGTAGGCATTCCCAACAAACCCGCTGGTCCTCCATACTGTACATACATGGACGAAATCATTTCCATCATCTCGGAGATTAGTTTGTATCCTCTTAGTAAAAGTCACATGACAGCCTCATTCACAGAAACCTAGAGGCTTGCTACTCTTTGGCACTGCATGCATTCACAAAGGAGACAGCTAAAGAAAATCCAGGAGAAAAAGTTGTCATATTAAGAGGATTCCAACAGGTATCAATGGCTCCCCTAACTAGTGGCTCCAGAAATCCCTCCTTCTTGACTGAGCCTAAATGTGTCATATACTCAGCCAGTATACGACTGGCAGGCATTCTGCTTCACTGAATGGGAAGACGATCTGGCTTCTGTTTTCGCTAGAGCTGAAAAGCAAGGGAAAACTAGCTCAATACTCACACTACGTAACTCACCTCTTTTCAACTCCCAAAGGTTCAATAATGCCACAGGGAAGCGTTACAGGCCAGAGAGTGAGAACAGCTCTCCACACAAGTCAGAGGGCCAAGTTCACCCGCTACATGACAGAAGCCAGTGACGGGCTTGAATACAATGTGTCTCCCAAAGGCTCATGTGCTGGAGTCGTGGTCCTCAATACAGCAACCTTTGGGAAATGGGACCTACTTTGGGAAGGTGGTTAGATCACTGGGGGAACCATCTTCAGAAAGGATTAATATATTAAGATAGTCCTTACAAAAGTAGGTTATCAAGTGACACCACCCCATGCACTTGTCACTTTCTGAAAATAGCTCCTGCCATGTTGTGACCCAGCCAAAGGGACTCTTCCCACAAGAGTCCAACAGACATGGCCATCTGGTTTTGAACTTCCACCCTCCAAAACTATGAGCCAAATAAACGGAGGTGTCTCAGTAGGTAAGAGTGCCTGTTGCCAAACCTGGTGACCTGAGTCCAGTCCCCGGAGCCCTTCTTCTGAATTCAAACTGCATGCTGTGGTGTACACACACACACACATACACACACACACACACACACACAAATATGAAAAATATTGTGGAAAACATTCAAGAAATCAAATCACCTTTAGCACAGACATTGCTTCCTAAGTATAGTATTAAAGCATGGGTTCTCAAAGCAAATCTGTGTTTTTTGTCTTGAAAGGGAGCTGAAGGCACAATGTCATCTGTTGAAAACGGTAACTGCAATGTGTCATGTAGCCCAGGGCATCTTCATGGCTGTTTGCAAAGCACTGAAGGCCTGGCCATGGAGGCTCATGTCTTTGTTTTGTCTCTGATTTAGAACAAACAGAGCATTGTGCCAATGAGCACAGGATCTAAAGCCTACCTGGACCCTCATCTGGTACTCACCCACTGCTTACTACCTTCATCTACAGAATGGGCACACGCCCTTCCACATTCCAAGGAAATAAGGTCTTAGCACATCAAGATACATAAATAGTAATATTCATATCAGCACCCTCAAGGACTCTGTTGATGAAGATGATGATATTTTATTTATTTATTTTTTTTTTGGTTTGTTTTCAAGACAGAGTTTCTCTGTGTAGTAGTTTTGGTGCCTGTCCTGGATCCAGACTGGCCTCGAACTCACAGAGATCTGCCTGGCTCTGCCTCCCGAGTGCTGAGATTAAAGGTGTGTGCCACCACTGCCCGGCTGATATTTTATTTCAAAACGAACTATTTTAAGCTGAGCCTTTTTTATTACATTTTTCAGTGTGTGTGTGTGTGTGTGTGTGTGTGTGTGTGTGTGTGTGTGTGTGTGTGTATGTGTGTGTGTGTGTGTGTGTGTGTGTGTGTGTGTGTGTGTACCTGCACTGCCATGGTACAGGTGTAGAGGTCAGAGGATAACTCGTGAGAGTCATTTCTCTCCTTCCACCAGGTAAGTGCTGGGAATTAAACTCAGGTTGTCAAGTTTTCTGGCAAGTACCTTTACCTGCTGAGCCATCTCACCAGCCCTTAGAGCTTTTCCTTTAAACAGGCCCATTACATGACTCCAGGGAGAGGATGGCCAAAACTATTCATTTCTTTTTTTATTCCATTTCAAAGATTAGGGAGAGGTGTAGCTTCGTAATTCCAATTATAATTATAAGCAGAACTTGACTTCTTACAAAGCTACTCCACACAGAGAAGAAACCCCAAGTTCCTTGACAGTCTAACTGCCCCATCAAGAATGACTAGCTACTCTCACAACCCAGAAGGACACAGTAACAAGGACCCTGCTGGGGTGGAGGCTCAGCAGTGAAAACCAGGCCAATATTAGTCATTTTCTGCCAACGATCTGGTCTTTGATCTTCAGGAAGTTTCATCTGTTCCTGTTTCTTAAGCAGCAAACAAAAGGCCTCTGATCTACATGGAGATGGCTGTGATAACAAATAGGACTATTTTTAAAACCCACCAAGAAATGCAGCTATGCACACCAAATGCCCTGGGTATCCTGATGTCTCCTGCAATCTGGCAGGCTTGTTGGAGACATTCCTTAAGGGGTGAGCTTTGTCTACCACCTTTTTCTTTTCTCATTTCTGTTCCTTTCCCCCAATCTCAAGCTGTGGCTCCACCCCCAAAGGCTTCCCTTGCCTCATCCATTGACCTCTACGCCAGTTCCACAAAGTCCTGCTGGAAGAACTGAGCATCACCTGAGCGACTCACACCCCGTGGCTCTCTAAAAGATTCTTGAATGTTCTGAACTGGCATCAAGGCTAGTCTCACCAAGTGTCATGGTGCACACCTATAATCCTGGCACTTGAGAATGTGAGGCAGGAGGATGGCATGTATAAGAATAGCCCTGGATACGTGTCAGTTCAAGGGCTAGATGGTGGGATGCTATCTGAACAAGTGGTACTCACACCTCCAGAACTCTTCTAAGCCAACATGAAAGCTCCTGTCTCCTATGGCGGTTCTTCTTTTTCTGTTTCACATTGGAGCTGGATCCTTCCACACTACCATCAGAAGTGGCCACCTGATGCTACTAGCTGGTTCTCAGGAATGCAAGTTCTATGAGGAGGGAGGGTGGTGTAGGGCAGGGGACACCTGCACACAGGGAAACAGAACACACGGAAGTCCCTACAATCTTGTTTGGGATGTCACCTGCCCGCCCCCCTCCCCAGGACAACACTTCCTTCTGAGCAGAAGCTAGGCTTGTTAGAGCTACTAAGTAAAATGCAGGCCCATCAGTACAATCCTTATCAAATAGCTAATGCCATAGGAACACACTAGTGTGGAGAATCATGGGAGAAAAACATGTTAAAATTAAGAATTGCTACTGGGGTCTGGATAGATGGCTCAGCAGTTAAGGACACATACTGCTCTGTTCCCAACACCAATACGAGGCAGCTCTCAATTGCCTCTTTCTCCAGTTGCAGGAGAGCTGATGTCTTCTTCTGGCCTCCACAGGTACCCACACGTATATATGGCACACATATATTACACTCAAGCTCATACACATAAAATAAATAAATCTTTTTTTTAAGAGGTGCTACTACCTTAAACATGATGGTCTTTCCAAGCACACCTGGTTTACAGTGAGGACACTGGTTCCCTAGTCCTGTATCAGTCACTAACCAGCTCCGTGACAGATGCAGAAAGAGCGGCTGTCAACCTCTGGTATGAATTTCATTGGACAGCCTTTAATGAAGATGCTATGCACACAGATACTTACTGCACCACACACAGGTACAGTGATGCTGCCTGTATAAACTGTCCTGGTCATCAAAAGGAGTAAAGACTGAGTGCTTGCCTCACCCCATCTTACCCTTCAGGGTCAAAACACTCTAAACAGGAAAATCTGGATCTCAGATGAATGATCTATAAGGTTCCTAAAAACTTCCTATAAATGTGTTTAATATTTTGGCAAAGATAAAATGACTTATCCTAGGAAACAGGGTTTATGGCCACTCTGATGGCAAATGATGAGCTGATTCGCTACACATGAAGTTGCCATTGGTGAGATAATCAGAATACTATCAGATATTCTGTGTGCACACTCTATGAGACAATCAGTACACTATCAGATGTACTGTATGCACACTCTATGAGACAATCAGTATACTATCAGATATACTGTGTGCACACTCTATGAGACAATCAGTACACTATCAGATATACTGTATGTACATTCTATGAGACAATCAGTATACATCAGATATACTGTGTGCACACTCTATGAGACAATCAGTATACATCAGATATACTGTATGCACATTCTATGAGACAATTAGAATACTATCAGATATACTGTATGCACACTCTATGAGACAATCAGTATACATCAGATATACTGTATGCACATTCTATGAGACAATTAGAATACTATCAGATATACTGTATGCACATTCTATGAGACAATCACTATACATCAGATATACTGTATGCACACTCTGAGACAATCAGTATACTATCAGATATATTATATGCACACTCTATGAGACAATCAATATACTATAAGATATGCACATTCTATGGAAAAGCAAGGTCGTCCCATCAAACATCTTCTCACCAGTCATGAACATACTATGAGTATCTAGCACTCAGGAATTCCCAGCATAAAGTTAAATAATAAGCAAGATGTGGGAAAGTGGAAAGTCCCTAACCTTTACCGCCTTTTGATGATTGCTACAATTTACATATGCTAATTTTATTGTGGCATCCAGTCTGGGACATTAAACATCTTCATTAATAGATTGTGTGATGTTTAATTTTGATTGTGAGCTTCGTTGGACTAATAATAATGCAGGGCATTAATGAGGCACACTTTGGGGTGTGTCTGTGGGGACTTTTCCAGAAACAGCTAACTAAGGAGGGAAGATTCACCCTGAATGTGGGCAGCACCCTTCCATGGGCCCAACACTAAATAAAAAGGGGAAATGGAAAAAGCATGCTGAGTACTGACTTGCCTCTCTCTACTTCCTGACCCACCATGATGTGAGGAGTCTCAGCATTACAATCCCATCAATATGAACTCCACCACGCAGGCGCGCGCACACACACACACACACACACACACACACACACAGACAAGCACATACACACACAAAAACACACACAATGGCTGCACTTTAAATTGTGAGCCAAAAAAATTTTTTTCCTTGTTTCACTCTCTCCTTAAGTTGGTTCTGTAGGGTATTTTTGTCACAGCATCAGGAAAGTCACTAATATAGACTGTCTTAACTGAAGAGTCCTACTTGGCTGTTTTTACCATCATCCAGAAAGTACAAGCTTTCATGGGCTCTTGACAGTAACCCAGAAACACCTTTATCTCCCCCGACTTGCCCAATGACCCCTCTCTCCAACCACCCCACTTACCCTGCCCTCACCACATGCTGATTTCATACGTTCTCCAACACCACTACCCTTCTTTTTCAGCCCACAGCTTGCCAGGCCCCTCTAGTTTCCTATCCCCTTCCTCCTAAGAGTATCCCCACATACACTCTCAGGACTCTCCCACAGCTCACTCCAGTAAATCCCCCAGCTCAGGCTGCCTCATCCTATTTTCTGACCCTTCCAGAAACAGCTGTTCCAATATTCTGTTAACTGAGCTCGACCCATCAACACTTAGAAAGCTGCCAGCAAAAATCCACATGGCACTGCCCTTGATGTCGCTGAAATTGCTGGACTTTGAAATGGAATTTCTGACCTCTAAATACGACCCCAACTCTTCCTTCGGCCATTTAAATACCAATTACTTGGGACTTTTTTTTTCTAATTCAAACAGATCATTTATCCAAGCGTAAATGGATTTTATTAAAACTTTCATTTAATAACTGGCTTCTCTTAAGGAAACTTCCAAACTGCTTTAAATTGGAAGTTTATACAAAAGCTTAATTAGAACTTAAAAAATTGAGAACAAAAGGAAATGAGCTGACCAGAATGCAGTTGGATGTAGCCCAAACTGACTTTAATGAGACACGTAATTAAAATAGAAATGCCACTGAATGATTACCTCAACCAACTCAGGCCAGACAGTGCTGAAGACAGGTTAAAAGAGAACCTGCTTTCATCTGTGTACTTCTTAGTGGCTTAGGGACCTACCCATCTGAGGGCACTTTCAGGCTTGGTGGTTCTGAGAGAGTGGGGGTAGGTTATGAAAAACAATCCAGCCACGACAAAGTCCAGGCTGGCCATTGCTGTGGTGCTACCTGCCTCCCAAGCACCACAAGACAGAGAGGCCCAGGGCACACTGCTGGGTAGCTCCACAGAGGGACTGAAGCATCACAGATACAGGACCACCACATCATGGTCCATCTGCCTGCTGAGTGTGAGACCCTTCCACTCTGTCTTTCTAAATTTCTGCTCTCTCTCCTAGGACCAGCTCCCTTCTGCCTTCTTCTCCCTGCCCCCACTTCATCCTATTTGTGTCTTGCTGCCCTTTTCTCTCATCTGTCTCCTTTCATCATCTATATGTGCACACATGTGTACAAGTGGGCATGCATATGTGTGTGTGTGCATATAGAGGCCAAAGGTCAACGTTTGAGGTCTTCCTCAGTCATGCTCTACCTCATCTTTTGAGACCAAGGCTCTCAGTGAACCTGGAGTTCATCAACTCGGATAGTCTGGCTGGCCACCAAATGCCAGGAGTCACACTGTCTCTGCCTTGCTCAGTGCTGGAACTACAGAAATGTGCTGCCGCACCAAGCTTTATACATGAATGTTGGGGGCCTGAACTCAGGTCTTCCACTTGAATAGCTAGCACTTCATCATCTGAAGACTACGTCACATCTGCCGGGAATTTCAGGAGCACATACCAGGACACATGAGTTTTGGACCGGCAGCATGTATCACAAGATGACCTAGGCTAGACAGTCAGAAGTGCTTAGGGTTAAGTCCTTGTTCACCGTGTTCACCTACATAGATGGGCAATGACTCAAGACAAATTGCTCAAATTCCTTACCTATAAAACAGAAGCATAAGCCAAGCATGATGGCATACACCTTCATTGCCAGCAGAAGCAGAGGCAGGCGAATCTCTCTAAGTTTAAGGCTAGCCTGGTTCAGACAGCAAGGAACAGGACATGCAGGGCTACAGAGAGACCTTGTCTTAAAAGAAACCAAATTAAAAAAAAAAAAAAAAGAAACCAAATAACAATAAATATTAACAGTGATAATGCTTAAATGGAAGTATAAATACCCCAGAGCCATGGAAGTAATTACATGGAAAGTGCTGGATAACTGTCTTGGTCTTTTGTGTTAGTACAGCAAATCACCTTGAGCTGGGTAAATTATAAATAACAGAAGCAGTTCTTAGAGACTGAAAGTCCAAGGTCAAGCTACCAGCAGACTTTGTGTCTTCTGGACAGTACTTCCTATATATCCTCACTTGGCAGGAGTTCCCCCCACTTTTTTTTTGGGGGGGGGGGTTTCGAGACAGGGTTTCTCTGCGTAGCTTTGCGCCTCTCCTAGAACTCACTTGGTAGCCCAGGCTGGCCTCGAACTCACAGAGATCCGCCTGCCTCTGCCTCCCAAGTGCTGAGATTAAAGGCGTGCGCCACCACTGCCCGGCTCCCCCCACTTTTTATAGGGACATGAATTGCCTTCAAGAGAGCAGCTCTCTCTCCCAATACTACTACTGCACTGGTCATGTGGTTTCATTACATTCATGTCAGAAAAGACTCAAGGGTTCACACCACCAGCCAAATTGAGCAGGCTGTCAATCCCTCCACCTGGATCCATACTTTATCAGGGATATTTCATTTCTGGACCACTGGAAAGTGGCCTTTACCATTCTTCCTGTCCTTCTCAGTCACCTTGCCTAAGGGAGGGGAAAGATTGCCATGAGGACTCTCTTCCTCTGAGGAGACCAATGTGCCAACGACTCACGCTCTCACCCTCCTGCTTCCAGCCCACAGGCTGCTGTCACCCTCCTGGTGCATCCACCCACCCACCCCCAAACACAGGGCAGTCAAGCTCCCCAAAGCACTCCAGTGTCATGACTGCAACCGAGACAGATCATCTCAGCCCAGGACACAGAAGCACCTACTTCATCTCTGGGTCCATACTGACACCTCCCCGTTAGCTTTGCCCCCGTTAGCTGGAATGTGGAGGGCTGGAGAGATAGCTCAGTGGTGAAGAGAACTGGCTGTTCTTCCAGAGGACCCAGGTTCAACTCCCAGCACCTCCATGGCAGCTCACAACTGTCTATAACTCCAGTCCCAGGAGATCCAACGTCCTCTCTGGCCTCTGCAGGTACTCTACACACATGGCACACAGATACACATTTAAGCAAACACTCAAGCCCAGCATGGGCAACTTAGTGTGTCCCTGGAGCAGATTTTCAAAGGTTAAAGAGATAGCTCGGTGAATAAGCATGACTTGCTGCCAAGCCTGACAGCTGACATCAGCATGAGTGACAACTTTCTAAAGCCACACCCCACCCCTGGTGTTCACTGCTCAGCTTGCAGGCCACTCCACTGGGGACTCTCCTCTGCTACAGCAACTGTGCATTGCTTACAGAACCTTGCGGTGAGGCTTTGTGAGCCCTGCAACTTCCTGAGTGTCCTGAGCCTTGCAAAGTGTCATTAGACGCCTGATCTCTTGTGACCTTCTCCTCCTCCCTCCAGGAAGGAGTGTGTCGGTGTAGAGGAAATGGTTATAGAACACCTGGCACTAAAAGAAAAAGAGCTGACTGTGTGAAGATGCCCTAGTGTGCTGAAGGTGTCGCCACCAGCTGCGTCAATTACAACCTGAGGTTAGAGGATGAGGGAAAGGAGAGGGATGGTCCTATCTAAGGTGATGGCATGTGATGACCAGTGGACAGAGATGGGTAGGTAATAACCCAGTGTGACTGTGGTGGAAGGCCACACTGGGCAACAAGTATTCAAGAGACACGTGATGAGACGACTCGGCAGAGCTCTAGTTCCAGCATCAAGGCTGAGGGTTAGGCCTCCCTGCCTCGAGGGATGACTTGCGCTTATGTGTCTATCAGTCTCTCCAGCTTTCATGGTTGTTAGTCTGCACGTTCCCACAGCATCCTCTACCAAATGGACTACCCACCCACCCTTTCTCTCCCGGACCTAGAGCCTTTCAGATACCTCCCTGTTCCCTGCAGAGGGAAGCTCTGCCATCATCTAAACGTTTCGCTGCTTCCCTGATTCCCTGGGCAACACCTGATAGACTAGATGTCTGCTTGTCCTACCTCTATAGTGCCTTGCGTACTTATATTCTTCTCTCTCTTTCTCCCTTCCTTCCCCTGTGTGTGCGTGTGTGTGTGTGTGTGTGTGTGTGTGTGTGTGTGTGTGTGTGTAAGTGCATATGCACATCTGTGTGCACAGTAGCTAGACTACAGAGATGTAGGCTGTGAACAAGTTTTGTTCATCTTTGTAAATGTGGTGGTTTATTTTACATGCCCGTTTGTCTAAACCCAAGTACTTGGGTATCGCTCAAGTGCTGTTTAGATGTTTCTCTGATATTTTAGATGAGAAGGGGAAGTGGACACAAATTTCCACAGCTAATTAAAAACACATTTGCAACAGACATCTTTTACTGCAATTTAATGTAATAACATTTAAATGAATAGAATGAAACAGTCTGCATTACTGAAATTAGTCTACTCAAAAAGAAGATAAAAACTTTTCTAAAGGGGGTGGGCCTCACCCAACAAGCAGCAACACCAGAGAAGAGAGGTTTCCACCAGCAAGCAGTCCTCTTTTGAACTTGAGCTGCAGCCTGTCCCGGGTCTCCAGCCTGCCAGCTTGGCTGTAAATTTTTGGACTTATCAAACCTCCACATTCTATGGGCCAATCCTTTAAAAGACACCCAGAGGGGGGGATGGAGGGATGGACAGGCAATCAGCTATAGGAAGAGTCACACACATCTCACTGGTTCTTACTGAAACAAGCCATGGCACACACGGCAATGCAAATTAATTTTACTCTTGAGGGCAGGCAAGATGGCTCAATGATGAAGAGTATTTGCTGTTGAGCCAGTACGGTGGCACATGCTTCTAATCTGGGAAGCAGAGGCAGGTGATCTCTGTTGAGTCCAAGGCCAGCCTGGTCTACCAAGCAAGTTCCAGGCCAGCCAGGGCTACACAGAGAGACTATGAAAGACTACCTCAAAAAAAAAAAAAAAAGGCAGTTCCCAGCACCACCCACATAGGTGGCAGATGACTCTTCTGACCTCCTCCACAGCACCTGCAGGCATGTGGTACACATACATACATTTGGGTCCATGCACACAATAAAAGTAAGTTAATAAAATCTTTCTTAACAAATTAATCATATTCTTTAGGATCCAAGGGCTTTCTCTATTTTTTTTTCCATTTCAACACTTCCTTTCCAAAGATGAAGGCTAAAACTTAAGGACTGGCTGCATGCCCAGAGCCTCGCCAGTTCTGATACAATTCCAGCTGCTTCTGGCTCAAAGCCTCAGATCACTATGTGGAAGGGAACGGACTCAGCTGCGATGCCGGCACAAACTTACTTGCGTGCCCTGTGCACGGACAACACAAAGGGGTCCTGGCCTCCTCTACTATGTGCTGTCCACACTATCACCAGTGATCTGTCTGGCAAGCCACGGCCCAGGGCTTCTGCCTCCACTCTCCAGGTCTGAGCCCTTGAAGACCCACACAGCCTGAGTTTCCTCACCCTTCCTGCAGCCACAGATGAGGGCTTGAGAAACAGAGAGAGAAGCCAAGCGTGATCCTAGGTAGAATGGGAGGCTGCTGGCTTAAAGTGAAGGGCTTGAGACCCTGGCTGCCTGTGAGGCTCTGAATCAGGAGGGTCCACGGAAGGCCAGCCTCAAATCCCATCACTTCCAGGCAGAGCTTGTGGGAGAACCCTTCAAGACACGGCATATGTTGGGGTCACAACCTAAGGGGTGAAAACTGTGTCTTGCTGTGGGATTTAGAAGAGCTGCATGAGAAAGAATATATATACTCCTGAAACAAAATAACTAACCAGAAATTCAGAAGGAAAACCACAACACCTGGGGCCAGTCACAATGATCAGTTCTAGTTCATTTAACAGTTCCACACTCTCAGCCTTCCAAAGAGCAAAGCAGGAGCTGTTGGCATGGTGACCTGCTCAGCTTTGGGCAAAAGCTAAAACTTGTAAACACAGTTTAAACTACTTACCAAGTTGGTTGGAAAAGTTTATGACAAATTTAAACGTCTTTAGGATAAAAATAGCTTTGCATATCTATTCCTCTAAAACTTCATTGACTCCCCCCAACTCACTCATTCAGATATTAATACCACGGCTTCCCAAGAACACCAGAGAGAATTCCTAAGCTGCTTGGAATGCTTAAACACCAATCAACAACTCCATCTGCAGGAACCTAATTTGGATGTCTAGCCTTCTCTTTTAATTTTCTTTCTTAAAAATTATTTATTTCTTCATTCATTCATTCATTCATTCATTCATTTATCTGAGACAGGGTTTCACTGGCTGACCTGGGACTCATTGTGTAGAGCAGGCTGGCCTCAAACTCACAAGAGATCCTCCTGCCTCTGCCCCCCAAGTGCTGAGTTTAAAGGTGTGCACCACCACCACCACCACCCCAGCCTAGCCTTAATATGGTCACATTTTACTGATTCTGAAGAGATGAACAGATTAAAAAGCATGCAAAATTGGAAAGAATGTGGATTTTTGTGTCAAAAAAAATCAGTTCTACACCAGCTAGGTGGGTGTCCTTGGGCAAGGTATCCAATTATGATGAGCCTGGGCCTTCTCAGCTATAAAGTCAGAAAAAGAATAAGATCATAGCTGTGGTCATTCTTAAACTTCCTTAACAAAAACAAATAAAACATGTCACATGCCTCCGAATGGCCCATTCACAGCACACTGAATGAGGCAAGAATGCTGGAGTTCCAGAGCATTCGCTTTCTTCCTCCCATGGCCCCTCTGAAGTTTCAAATTCTAGTTTTCCAGACTGAAAACCATTTACAGAGCTGGAGGGATGACTCGGTGATTAAAACTGCTTGCTGCTCTTACAGAGCAGCGGTATTCAGTTCCCAGTACCTACATCAGGTGGCTCACAACCACCTGTAACTCCAGCTCTAGAGAACCCAATGCCCTCTTCTGATCCCTAAGGGCAACCCACAAGCACAAACCCCAGCAGACACAGAACACATACACAGAATTTTTTTTAACTTTTAATCTTTTTAAAAACTACAAAAGCAAAGAATTCAGCAATCTCTGCTTTCAACAGTGAAGGGGGAGTCACAATATTGAGTGCTAAGTGTTAAGTCTCAGACCCTGGACAAATGGCTAAGGTGCCTATTTAACTTATCAGAGTGAACCTGGCCACCAGGTTCTCCCAGCATCCCTCAGCCTGTACCTGTTACAGGTTCTCCTGACTTGCATACTGGGCCCCTACCCAGAACTCTCCAGCCCAGTGGACTGGGCTGTTAGCCCCTATGTAATCCAATCAGTGCCCTTTTTGAACCTTTGCCCTCTTGGCTGTTGCACCTGGTTCCCCTCTCTCCCTTTCCCTCCCTCTCTCCCCACACGGCCCAGCTCAGTCTGGTCATGTCCACTCTGGACATTCCCAGATGTCCTTGTCTATGCCTACACTCTCCCTTTTATCTACAATAAACGTTTTCCTCCACCGTATCTAGGAGCAACCATGTCCTTTCTTTCTTCTTTCTTTTTTTTTTCATTCACTAAGTCAATGGATGGAGTCATTTGTGAAAGAAGTATAAAAAGGATAATGGGGCTGGGTGCTGGGGGTGCACACCTTTAATCCCAGCACTCAGGAGGCAGAGGCAGGTGGATCTCTGTGAGTTCAAGGCCAGCCTGGTCTTCAAAGCTAGTTCTAGGACAGCCAGGGCTGTTACACAGAGAAACCCTGTCTTGAAAAAAAATGAGAAGAAATAAAAAAAAAAAAAAAAGATAATGGGTTTTCTAGCTACAGTGGAAACTGGAGCGTTGAACCAAGTATGGTGGCACACATCTGTAATCTCAGTACTTGGGGCATTAAGGCAGGAAGGACAGGAGATGAAGGCCAGCCTCAGCTACATAGCAAGTTTGAAGTCAGCCTGGACTACCAGAAATGCTATCGAAAAGAAAAGAGAGGAGAGAAGAGATGGAAGAAAGGAAACGGAAGGGAGGAAGGAGCTGGTACACTTTATGCAAGGAAGAGGGAAGCCTATGAACCCCTAAACAGAATCTAGAGAGGAGGATTCGAGGGTGTGCACAGATTAAACAGTAGGCTGAGAAGAGTGGAGAAAACCAAACACAGAGCCACAGTTCAGAGACGGCTTCAGCCTTGGAAATAGTAAGCTGCCTAATTAGTACGGCAGACAGGAAATTTCCAAGGGGGGAAAACTCAAGTGACCCTTTGTACAAAGCTCAGACTACTGTGACCTGGAAAGGTCTGCTTCGTCTTTCAGCCCCCAGTGCATCCCAGGCAGGCAGCGTCTAAGACCCTCAGAGAGGCGAGAAGCAGGCAGCGGAATGAGGCCAGGCTAACTGTGGTGGTGAGCAGCACTGAAGAAGGACTTAAGACGATAGAAATGCTCAGTCCCATGAGAGACCCGTTCCTTCTGGCTTTGGGCCCCACTCCACCACGTGATTGGAAACATATAGGCACAGAAGAAAAAATAAAGCACTTGTGTTCTTCCAGTGTGTACCCAGAAGTGGTTCTAACTCAACACCAACCCCAACCTCTTCCCGGGGTATTCAGGCCATCAAACTCCTTATCCATCCTTTTCGGATTAACTTCCTTTTGTCTCTCACAGCTTCCCAGGTTTTGTGGTTTCTTCACATCTGTCTTCAAATATAGCCAATTCCTTTCTACCTTTAAAAACATTAAACATAACTCTCTTGCCCTTCCTGACATCTTCATCTCTCTTCTTTGAAGCCGTCAGGTTTCCCTCTGATACGTACTGTCCTTTCCTCTCACCTCATCCCCTCCTGAACTCAGCCATTAGTTGTGCTCACAAGACTCCATTCTCCACTAACCCCAACAGCTTTCTTCTCAGGGAATCTGAACACTCCTCTTCCTGTGGGCCTGTAACACCCATTTCCTTGCTAAAGAGCCTCTGCCATGCTGTGTCTCTTGGAGGTCCTCCCTTGCTCTGACAATGGGTCATCAAAGACACAGGTTCAAGGTCCAATGCTTTCCCAATCTCTTTCCTTCAACAACATCTCAGTGTGCTAATGTCCTTCCTAAAACCCCATGGCCCACCTACAGAGTGACATGACTTGACCTACACAGCACGAACACTATGACCTACCTGGCACAGGACAATGGTGCAGAACAAGTCCCTTGGTCACTACACAAGCCAGAGAGTTGCCAAGCTCCTGAGGGAGGGAGCAGATGTGTTCCCACACTTATCCAAATATTTTCAAGTCATCCCTGCTTTGAAGCATAGACATCAATGAGTCGATAAGAATGGAGGATCAGAATCCACATGGCCTGGGTCAAAATTCTGGCTGTACTGCTGGTCAGCCATGCAGCCAACCACAAGTCACTTACCCACTGAGGCTTTTATGGAGGGATGTTATTTCTTACCACCTCAAGATGCTCTGAAGCTTAGAAGAGATAAGATGGTAATATAGGAAGCCCCTGATTTCAAAGTCTCACTTGTAGCTCTGTTAGCAATATACCCAGAGGCTGAAAACAATATACTTCTAAGGAATAGGATGAATAAAGACACCTTAGCCCAGACCTTTTCAGAAACTAAATGTATTTCCAGACCTGGCCATGGTGGCCCATACCTGTAATCCCAGAAACTGGTAGCCTGAGGCCAAAAAAGAATGTTTGGAGATCAAGGTCAACCCAAGCTAAGTTCAAGGCCAGCAAGGGCTGCATAGTGAGACCCTAACTCAAAAGACAAAAAGTAGTCCCTTTTCATTAGAAGAGACAGAAAGCACATCTTTTTATGTATCCAGTAGCTCAATGTCTTTTTAGAGACAACTGATACTTTTTTTTTCAGAAGTTCCACAGGCAGAGCTATTGTGGTGGCGAATGATACGAAACCAACACACTAACAATCACCGCACTGGCAGCTCAGAGATAAGAAACAATCTTTATGTAATAAAAAGGCCATTCCTCTGAGACACTGCAACATTTCCTGAATATTCAAACTCTCTTGAATCCTGGTCATAATTCCATTCCATTCTCCAATTTCACTACAATCAAAACCTTTTCCTTCCAATCTGTCATCCATTATACCTTTCCTTATGCCTTCTCTTGGCCCGTTTTTTTGGGGTTTTTTTGGTTTGGTTTTTTTTTCTGCCTTAGAGAACCCTGGTCATTATCCCTAAATTGAGCTTTCTTTCTCTTCTAGGAGTTATCCAGACATCTCCTTGCCCCTGCATCCCAGACACTCATTAAGGAAGCTCCAAGGACAGACTGAAATCTGAGATGGTCCAATGGAGTTGTTTGTCCAACTTAGACCACTGAAAACAAGTAGCTAGGCCTACAGGTGTAAGCTCAGTGGTGGAACTTCCACACAGCATGCACAAAGCCCTGGGTTCTGACCCCAGAAGCACCAAAATAACTCTAAGGTAACTCCTGAAAGAGAATTCTTTGCCCACGTGTTCTAACAGAGAAGCCTTTCTCTCTGAGCTTCAAAACCGTGGGGGAAATATATGTGCTGACTGAACAATTTACTAAACCAAAGCTTTCCCCGGAGTCAGCTACACCATCTGAATTCACAACCACCCCTTAATGTAGGTTCATATGCTCACTTTAAAGATGAGAGATCAGGCCCCGAAAGTTTTGTTTTTTGCTTTTGGTTTTTGTTTGTTTGTTTGGTTTGGTTTTTTTTTTTGGGGGGGGGGTTGGTTTTTGTTTTGTTTGGGGTTTTGTTTTTGGTTTTTGTTTTGTTTTGTTTTCTGTTTGTTTGGTTGGTTTTTGTTTTTTCGAGACAGGGTTTTTCTGTGTGACCTTGGTTGTCCTGGAACTCACTCTGTCGACCATGCTGGCCTCAGACTCACAGAGATCCACCTGCCTCTGCCTCCTGAGTGCCAGGATTAAAGGTGTATATTGGTGAAATCATTAAGGCCACTCCACGTAGTTAAAAGGGAGGTTTATTTTGTGGGGTAACTTACAAGTGAAGGGATAGGTAACAGGGTTTGGAAAAGGTGTGGTGCAGTCTGGGGGATCCAGGAACCAAGAGACATGGTGCATCTGGATCTCGGGTCTTCAGGGTCCTCTCTGGGCCCCGCCTTGTAGGCGTGACAGCTACCGAACCCTCAATGGGGGTTGGAACTTCCAGATCAAAGCTGGAATGGCTACCCACTACATCTCCCCCTTTTGTCTAAATAAGAAGGTTTTAACCTAATACAAGACTATATACAAAGGGATGGTTATCAAATATTGTCCAGGAGTAATGAGGGATAATGACCTAGATAAGATGGAACTACAACCAATGTGAACAATATCAAGGAAGAAATACATACTAAAATCCAGAGAAGTCTAGAGCGTAGGTAAATGGCATGTTACAAAGATCATTCCAAAAGGTGTCCTATCCTAAAGAACCTGAATCTAATACTTAATGTGTTCTATCTAAGATATTATATATATACTAAGTTGTAACTATAACTGCTAGTCTTCAACTACATCAAAGACCTCAGAAGGATATACTATTACCTGAGAAACGGGAGAAGGATGCAAGCAACTTTTAGGAGTCTTGTAAGAGTAGACCGAGACAGCTGGCAGCCTGGACAGTCACCTAATGTTTCTTTGTAAAGTTGGGGCATCTGTCTTCAGCCTACAGGCCTAGAATCTCTCAGTTACTTCTCTCTGTGTCCTGTAGAATGTCTGGCAGTTTCCTCTGCAAAGCAGGAACCTGAAGGACCATTTTGCCAAGCAAAGTTCAGTGGTCACCTTCCTATGGTTCCTGCATGTCCAGTCGATCAAGCAGTCTAGGCAAGAACAGTTTTTTGTCCAAATGGCTATTTTTGCCAAGGTGGAGATAAACACCATATGGAGTGTCTTCGATGCCCATCCTCCTCTCTGAAGTAAATCGGTGCTGCCAGGAGCAGACATGTCTCACTATCCAGAAAGTCTAAATTTTTAAAACATTTTAAATGCCATATTCTGTAGGTCTTTGAAGTGTTTGAAGATTACCTGTCTAATTGAATTATATCTATGTATACCTAGAAAACTTAACTGACATGGCTACAAGTATGATTATCATAGATGACTAATTATTAATCTATTTTTTAATTATCCATTACAATTTTAAATGAGCTGTACAATCATAATACCTTAAACAAGAGTACAAATATACACACAGTATAACAAAATTAACTTTAAATTTGTATCAATAAACTAAAATCTATAGCAATGTAAAACATTTCTAAATGAGTTGTTGTTCTCTAAAAGTAAGTTCATTAATTTACCCTTTCATCCTATCATTATCTATACTATCCCCCTTTCTTCTTAGAAAGAGATTGCATTTATAATCAACCGTAAAAATATTGGTTTTTCTTGGTCCCATATCAGAGGGCTCTTCTGATATAGGACACAAGAATCTCTCAACCTTTTATTTTAGAAATATGCTTGGGTTTAGAGGAGTGAGCCAATTTTATCTCTAAAGCCAGCTTGGTATATTTGGGAATTTGGGCATAGCTTCTTATAGGTGGGACAAGCAGAGAGGAGAATTCTGTTGGAAGGCAGAGGCAGAGAGACGAGACGCTGCCAGCTGCCACCATGAAAAGCAAGATGTAAGGTACTGGTAAGCCACGAGCCACGTGGCAACTTATAGACTAATAGAAATGGGTTAATTTAAGATATAAGAACTAGATAACAAGAAGCTTGCTGCGGCCATACAGTTTGTAAGCAATATAAGTCTCTGTGTGTTTACTCGGTTGGGTCTAAGCGGCTGTGGGACTGGAGGGTGAGAGAGATTTGTCCTGACCTGGTCCATGCAGGACCAGGAAAACTCTAGCTACAGGTGTATGCCACCATGTCAGGAGAGGCCTCGAAAGTTTAACTGGCTTATACTAATAAATATTGCCTATAGATCTAGAATGAAATCTCTATAAACCAATGCTTGCACATCAGTAGTTCATAACTATCTGTAACTCCAGCTCCAGCTCCAGCTCCACAGGCATCTGATGCCTCCGGCCTCCACAGGCACCTACACTCACACACACATTAAAAAAAAAAAACTTTTTTTAAAGCAGAAGGTCCCATGAAACCAAAGACAGGGGCAGTCAAATTCAGGATTACACAAGCAGCATTTATTAGAGACTTACAGAGGGGTGGATCCTTGCACCCCACGGTGGAAGCTGGGGGCTCAGATACAGTCTACACAGAAGGAAGCTCAAGCCAATCAGAATGCTCTGACCTCTCACCTCTCCCAAACACCAGCAACATGGCAGTGTCAGTTAGGAAACAGCCAGAGTGTCCATGGCTGTCATGAAACTCCTGGCTATCTTAGCAACTTTGTCCTACAAGGGTTGGGACAGTTGTCACGGTCACCTGCCTGGCCTAATGGTGCTTACAAGCAAGAGGGCTGTAGTTATCTCAAGGCAGATACCCGAGTTCCTTACAAGTGGACTCCTGTGGTTTGAACAACACACACACTTAAGGCATTCTATAATAAGGAGAGACTGAATGGAGAATGGAGGGGCAACATTCTGAGATCATTCCCATTTAAGTCAAATCTTAAAGAGTGGAGCCTGAAGATTTAAGATGAGCCAAAGTCCTTACATTCTCACAGAAATGACTGAAGATGTATGCAAAGATTTTAATAAAGCTAACTGCAAGATGAAAGTAAAACTAAGCACTATTACATACTGATGCAATTGTATATTCATGTTGCAGTCTTTCAACCGGAAGATTCTGCAGAGGCGGGGGGCGATAGAGCTCAGTGGGATAGCACTGTCTAGTGTGTGCCCTGAGTTTGATCCCCAGCACAAGGAAAAACAGAAAAAGGAGAAGGGGAAGAGAAACAGAGATGGGTGGGAAGAAGGAGGAAGGAAGAAAGGAAATAAGGAAGAGAGGGAAGAAGGGGAGGGAGGGAAAGGAGAAAAGAGGAGAGGGGGAAAAGGGAAGTCCCCGAAAGTACGGGTCCTAATTCCATTTCCACCAGTATGTAAATATGATGTTCATCAGCAGAACAAAACTAAGAGTCCTAGGTCACAGTTAAAAGGTATCAGCGTCGGCTCTCCCAAGTCTCAACAGCAAGAAGTGTGCAGCAGTGGTAGTCCAAACTCCCGGTGAACATCTCCCACCAGCTGACTGTGCTTACCACGGTCAATGAACTGTTTTGACACATTGTTACAATTAGATGATCACTGTTCTAGACCAGCCTCCTGCACCGGGTCCAAATAGAAGCCGCTAAAAATAAAAAACGAAGTTACTCATACAAGGTCTCTACCACTGAGTTCTCCCATCAGCCCCCACACCAGATTCCAAAGGCACAGTAATGAAATTCCCTCGACCTTACACACACACACAATAACCTGGTGCTAATTTATTAGCTATTTTCCTAGTATTTTATTGTCTACAGTTTCCATCTTAAATGTGTCCCAAGGGCCCATGTGTTAAAGACCTGGTTCATAGCCTGTGGCATTATGGGAAGATGATTGAGCCTTTAGAGGTGGGGCCTAATAGAAAGTAGGTCACTGGGGAGTATACCGTTGAAAGGGAGGATATGGAGACTCCAGATTCTTCCTGCCTCTCTTTGCTTCCTGACCACCATGAGGCAGAAACTCCTCTGGCAAACGCACAGTGGGATGTACTGTGACCCACAGCCCCACAGTAACACGGCCAGAGCACCTGAATCCTCTGAGGGAGAGACCCAGAGCAAATCTCTCAGTTCTGAGTTGAAAAATCTCAGATAACTTGAGAAAGCAATGGCAAGCAGACAAACACGGTCTCATGGGGCCTGCCTTACGAGGGAAGCTGCTAAAGTGGCCTGTCCATGGTTTTGTCGTGTTTCTGCATGACTGAAGAGCTCTGTCCAAAAAAATCAAAAACCTTTTCCCAAATCAAAGGAATATTTATTCAATTTTATGGAATGGGAGGTTGCCTCGTTCTACAATTGAAAATAAAACCAAAAATAAGTAGATAGGCAGGAAGGTAGACAGATAATAAATAACAGACATAAAAGGTTATAGATAGATGAGAGAGAGAAAGAGAGAGAGAGAGAGAGAGAGAGAGAGAGAGAGAGAGAGAGAGAGAGATATTGATTTAAGGAAACAAAAACACCAAACAACTTTTTAAAAGAAGAAAAAAGAGAAAGCCAATTAAGCTCATTAAACTGTTGTAACATGAACCTTTTGCATTAGTAACTAAAATTCATGCTTTTCCAGATTCCTGACTTTCCTGATGTTTCTTCTCTGTTTAAGGATTCCAGGATACCACATCATAATTACTTGTCATTTTAGGCTCCTCTGTTGTGATAGTAGCTCAGGTTTTCCTTAGTTTTGATGACTGTGACAGTTTTCTTCACCTATGTGGTAGGCTTATTACATGTGCACTACACACCACTCTGCGTGTTAACTTTAATACACTACATACTGTCTGGTGTGTTATTATACGTATACCAGACACTACTCTATGTGCTAAGTTTAACACATGCACACTCCACATCACCCCATGTGTTAAGTTTAACACATGCACACTCCACACCGCCCCATGTGTTAAGTTTAACACATGCACACTCCACACCACAGGCTCACTTTGCTCGGCTCTTAAGAGTCCAAAGCTGGAGGTGCACACTGTACTGTGATGAAATGTTGCATGGTCTCTGTTCCTTTCTCAAGCTTGTTCAACTTTTTCATTCTGAAATAATTTTAGACTTACAGAGAACTGGCCAGTCAGTTCCTGTATGTGCTTTATCCATCTCACGCGATCATTTTCAAAACCTAGGAATTAACTCTGGTTAGTGTTCTTAGGTTGGTTTTAGTCTGAACTTACAGGAAAGCATACTTATGTGTGGTGTAAGCGGGATGTTTCAATGTGTACACAGTATGTAACAATTCAATCTGAGTAATTACCGTACCGCCTCAAGCATTTATCGTTCCTTCCTATCATTCCTTCAAAGTAGGAATATCAAAAACTTCCTCCCATTTTGAAATATACAATATATTATTTTTTGACCTTGACCTTTGAAAAATCTTTGCAGAAACTCTCAATTAGTTGGGGTGTGATTGTGCACATCTGTAATCCCAGCTCTTAGAAGGGGAGTCAGGAGGTTCTGTTGCTAAAAACAACCTGGCTGTATAAGAGTCTGACGTCAGCCTGAGCTACAGGAGATGCTTTCTCAAGAAATGAAATAAAAGCCAGAAACTCAAACTCAGTATCTGCCCCATACTTTGCTCATAATCATACAGGATTTGGGGGTTATGGCTTTCTGCAAGGAAGGTCAGAGCAGTAAAATGCCACTTGTGCACATGTTCAGGGTGACCTGCTGTGGACGAAGCCATCACTGCCTATGTGAACACACATTGAAGCGATCCCTGGCTCCTCACCGTGAGGTCACTTGCCCCACTCTGTTCGCACACTATAACATGCAGAGCTGTAATAGAGGAGGTTATAAATTAACTAGTATTCTATAGAACGTTCTAGATGTTCTGTGTAAAATACAGAGTATTCTATGTAAGTTTCTTCTGAGGGGGAGGGGTCCTTACCGCCCTGCTTCCTCCACTTAGCTGTCTAAGCCATCATTTGTCCAGGCACTCACACTTCCTGGTGTGAGCTTACGGAATGTGTACTTCATACCTGTGAAATGTCTACCATCTCTAAGTATGTCTATGTTATAAACTTCTCAAATACATCCTCCCACAATCATATAGTTCTTTCTTTATTAGTTGCACACTTTATTCCAGGATTCTCCATTTTCAACTGGCTCCTTCAACCGACCACCATAATCTATAAATTTTATTTATTTTGGGGGAGACAGTTGCTTTTGGGTACTTCTATACTTTCTGGAACTACAAACAACTCCAGGTTCATATTATAGATTTCACAGTTGAGCACTAGAAGTATTTCTCCAAGGACTCCAGTTCCTTGTGATGGAGAACTGCATTAGAAACCATGATCTAGGCTTAGGTCCACCCACTGCTGAAAGAGTTTAATTCTTACAGGCTGCCTGGCTGACAGACGAAGCGAATGTAAGCATGTGGGGCTAACCTTTGAATCCTCAAATATCTATATTTTTTTCTTTGTTACTTTCTGTATTTATATTAAGCTAAGCATGGGTTTATAGTGATGGATTGGTCATTTCCATGTACATCTGATCTAGTAAAAAAAAGAGAATGCTTGGAGCCGGTGAGATGGTCATTTTTAGTTTTTATGAATATGGCAATGACGATAGAACCTTCTCAGGAACTGAAGAGAATTCTTTAAAAGTTAGCAGAGCAAAAAAACTGCCCTCCATGTTCAAGGTCCTCTTCAGGAAACGAGCCTCACTGATACCCCACCCTGCCCCAATGATACCCAACTCTGCCCCACTAATACCCCTTCCTGTCCCATTAGTACCACTCCCTGCCCCACTAATACCCCAACCCTACCCTACTAATGATTTTCCACCCTGCCCCACCAATAATGCCTCACCCTGCCCCATTGATACCTCATTGACACCCCACCCTTCCTCACTGATACCCCACCCTGCCTGGCTGCCTAAACAGCACATTGAGGTCTTCTTGGTAGCTGTTCCATGATCATATGGCTTTGTGCCCTTCTTAGTCAACCCATCTTACTTCAGTTCACTTCCTTTGGTTTAGCAGTCTTTGGCCAGCCTGATTTTCTTAGAGACATGTTCCTTCCTCTTTCCTGATGTCTCCAATTCACCCAGAAAGTACCATGTGGAACCAAACCTAGATACACATTACTCTAGACTAACAGGTGTTTGAAGGTTGCCAAGTACGCAGGATGTGGCTTTACAACTCTGATAAAGCCATGAGAAGTTCATTTCTAAATTACTTTATAACCCACTGCTTTCCTTCAAATTTTCTCTGTAATGTCCACTAGCTAAGACACACAATCATAATTTCTTATTCATTATCATGAGTCAGGGCCCCACCTTGGATCTCGATGAAATGACTGCTTTTCATTTACAACCTCATTATCTTATAAACTAAGACAGCAAAACCAGAGTCAAATAAAGCCATCTCTAAAGACATTCTAAATGCTTAAGTGGAAAGATGAGAAATACAGCAAATTAAGTTTTGTAAAGTGGAAAATTAACCATAAAACCGAGAATACGGACTAGGGATGCAGTTTCGTTGGGAGAGTGCTTGCCTACCAAGCACAAGGCTCAGCATCTGAGCCCCAGAATCGAATAAGGCAAGCATGGTATTGCATGTCTGTTATCTTGGAACAGGAGAAGTGGAGACAGGAAGATCAGAAGTTCAAGGCTACTTCTCCATACATATCGAGTTTGAGACTAGCTTAGGAGACATGAGTCTCTGTCAGAAAAAGAAGGAGGAGGAGGAGGCAGAGGAGACAGATAGGCTGTGCAAAATGTTTATAAGGCAGCAAGAGGTAGGCCAGTTTGGCTTCTGCGGCCTTTGTGAAGTCCACCTCATGCCCCACATATTTAAAAAACAATTTAAGAAAAAGTTAAATTAATTTTCCCTACACAATCTACCCACATGGGTTCCCTTTTGTTAAATAACCTATAGGTAAATTGACAGCTGTTGTTGGGAGACCAGGCCAGGCAATGCTCCTTTCTCATGGAAAGAGAGGCTAAAAAGCTCTTCCCTGACAGACAAGAGTGAAAAGCTGTTCTCTGCATGAACTCTTCTACAGAGTAGCATGCAAGTTCCTAAGACATTCAGCCTTTACGCTACCAGGGAGAAGATTCCAGAATCACAAAGGCCAATCCACTTTGGCCAATACACACCAAAAGGAGCCCCTTTCATTTAGAGAAATAATAAAACTGTGAAATATACAGCTATGACCTTTAAGGCAAGCCCACTGGAAAGTAGAAAGGAATGAAGGCTCTTAGTTTGTGGTGGTCCTGACTCTTAAAACGTCCTTCTTTATCACCTAAAGCCAACCCGTCCTTGATACCAGAAGGAGCCTAGTTTGCATGGCTTCTCAGCTTTTGCTAAAATCAAGTGCAGCATGTGTTCTTATCAGTTTAATTCCTGGTGTGTCTTCTATCTGACAACAACAAAGTCAATGGATTTTTATTTAAACGGGAGAAAGATTAAGAGCCTTCTCCAGGCCGGGCAGTGGTGGTGCACGCCTTTGATCCCAGCACTCGGGAGGCAGAGGCAGGCGGATCTCTGTGAGTTCGAGGCCAGCCTGCTCTCCAAAGCGAGTTCCAGGAAAGGTGCAAAGCTACACAGAGAAACCTTGTCTCAGAAAAAAAAAAAAGAGCCTTCTCCATCTACCCCATGCATCCACCTGGTATTAGAATGCCTCCCAGAATGTACCACATCAAATAATAATAATTGCAAAGGGTACCATTTCCAGTGGATGTGAATTATCAAGACTTCCAGGTTAAGTGCCTTGATCAGCAAGCTAGCCAAAGATGGAGCCATTTTCAGCCTGCTGCACGGGGATGCTGGAATCCATGTCCTTACAGGTGTGTCTCACTTCTCTTGTCTGTCTGAGGGGGGCAGTGAAAACAAGTCTCTCCTCTCATAGCTCCCACCTGAAGGGACTATCAGAACTCTCTGTATTCCGGGTCAGGTGTTCAGAGACCTGCCCAGCCCCTTACACCCCAAACAACAGCAGGCTGGTGTGTGCAAAAGGCCATGGCTGTCCCTACAAGGACAGAAATGGAACAGAAAGGGCAGAAAGGAGGTCAGGTATCTTCAAAGCTCCACGGGATGATATGAATCAGTTTCTAAGAAACAAGGGTAAGTGGAGGAGGAGCAAAAAGTAGCAGAGGGAAAAAGCACGCTGAAGAACTGTAGGTTGTCACGTGTGCAGAGAGCAGACAAGATTCTGGGTGCACATAGACATAGATTGTGTCTGAAACATAGGGAAGGGGAAGAGCCATCTGGAAAATGGATGAGCAGAGGAGAGAGACCGGCCTGCACTATCCATCCTTCTCTGTCTGCCTATGTGTTTGATACCAAGTGTATATGCTACCTAGTCTAAAATTTAATTGTTTGTTTGTTTGTTTGTTTGTTTGTTTGTTTGTTTGAGACACTATTTCATTATACAACAAGGCTGGCCTGGAATTCACAATGTATCCCAGGCTGGCATCAAATTCATATTGATCCTCCAGCCTCAGCCTCTAGAATGCTGGGATAATACTCATGAGTATACACGCCTGACAGAAAGGTTAATTTTCAAAATTCATCCACAACAACCAAAAAAAGTAATGATAAAATATTTAATATACTAGAAAGATATATACTAGATTCCTATTGTCATTGGCTTCAGTAAACAAAAGAGTAAAAATTAATACCCTTGAGGGGAAAAAAAACTTAGAAACAAAGAACTTTTGAGTGGGACAAGTGACTTCACTGCACGACCTTTGGATCTGGTGAGTTCCTCTTTGCAGCCCCTCTCCAAGTACCTGGGCTGAGTCATCCCTCTGAATCACCTGCCACAGGTTGGAGCTGCAGAATGATCAAGAAGGACCAAGCAGAGAGGGGAAATAACCCCAGAGAGCATTTTTCACCTTAACCCCCGGTGTGAAATGAGAGTTTAGAACAAGCGAAAAGCAAACACATCACATCACTTGTCCCCTTGTTCTTTTCCAAACTTGACCAGAACCTGAGCAGAGTTCTGCGTTGTTTAGGGAACTAAACCTAAAGATGGAAGATGGTGGTAACATATGGATGGGTGGTCCCCAGACGCTCAGCCCAGAAATCTGAATTCAGTGTTTTAAGCTGTGTTGATGCTAGCATGGACCTTCAAATCCATACCTAAGGCAGATAAGATCACAAACACACAAAAGAAGATTAACCGCTGAAAACTTAAGTAATGGTACAAACAGAGCTTGGGTATTACAAGGAAGTTGGTCAATGATTCACCAAGCCCACGTTTTTTTTTAGAGAACTAAAAGCACATTAGAAATGGGTTAATAAGTTCAGTTGGCTGGGGGTAGTCACAGTTCAGCCTAGGGGATGGCAGTCTTCTACTAAAACACATTTTTACTTCAAGACTAACTAGTCTTGTGCTCCCGGCAAAATTTCTAAAAATTGTCTTTCAACTGAAGAAAGTTCTTCCTGTGTCTATCTGCTCAGAGGCCTCACTTGCTTGAACAGAAGATCTCTTTTCTCAAGGACACACACTGAATTTGCACAAGCTGCTGCCACCAAAGCTGTTTGCAGAGTGTATCTCTTCAAGTACATCTGTCCCTAAATTTCTCTTATAGACTTCAAGGACCATGTTTCGGAATATTTGAGAGATTTTTTTTTTAATATGTGATTTGACTCTAGACAGAAAAAGAAAAGCATTAGACATTATATACGTAAACTGGAGTCAACTTATCCAGAAACAACACAGAAATCAACAGTAATCTCCAGATATGGTACTTCAACTCCACATGAAGAGAACAGAAATGGAGTATGTTATAATTAAGCATAATTAGATTATCAGTAATGGAGCCAGAAAGTAGAAATAGATCTAATCGGCACGAAATTCAGGCTCTAAATAATACACAGGCCTAACTCTCTTGGCAAAAAAAAAAAAAAAAAAAAAAAAAAAAAAAAACTGCTTCCCAAATTTATCTCAACTTAGTCATTCATTCCAGACCAAGAATGTAAATAAAATTCCATCACAATTCAACAAACATATATTTAACTCCTACTCTGTTGTAAGCATACAAAGGTGCCTCACACTCGCTCTCACTGACATTAATAAAAAAATGACTGGAGGCCTTTGTTAAGAATCGGCATCTGCTCTTAGATCCAGATTCTTATAAACCAGAGCAGGGTCACGCACACAAAAATCAACCCCCAAATGGACCAGTGGCTTTGTTTGTTTGTTTTTTGTTGTTTGTTTTGTTTTTAAAGGGAGGCTTGCAGTAATCAAAGCTACATAGGTCCCCCAGGGGTTGGGAATGTAGCTCAGTAGATAAAATACTTGCCTGGCATGCCTGAAGTTCACTTCCCTAGGTTTGATTCCTAGCAATCCAGGCACAGTGGTAAACCCCTATTAGTCTTAGCAATCTGGGGGTAGAGGCAAGCGGATCAGTAGGTTAGGGTTATCTTCAGGACACAGTGAGTTTGAAGCCACTCTGTGCTGTGTGAGACCCCTCAAAGGGGGGAAAAAAGACCTCCCCACCAAGGTAATCTAAGCTACTTGGCAAGGGAGTTCCACCTTGGTACAGTAATTTTGAGTTTTCTATCTGATTAGCGGGGAGGGGGGGCACCATCAGAGGATAACTTTATTCAGGTAGTCAGGCTTTGTGGCAAACACCTTTACCTGCTGAGCCATCTCACTAGCCCTGAAAAATAACTTTGACATAACTTAGTGTCTGGTTTTATTTCTTATTTCTGCTTCCCTTAGCCTTTCAGCCTGTAAAGCCACCTCCTCACTACAACTCAGATTCCTAAACCACTACTAAAGGACAATCAGGCCTTTAAACTCTGTTTGCTGACATTCTGTTTTGCGATGGTGATCGCTACCCACAAAGAATGTGACTCTTCTAAATCTTGGCGCCTGTGCTGAAACTGCTTCTGTCTAGAATATTCTGCTTGTCCCACCTAGCCCAGAACCACCGCCCCCCACCAACTCCTCTTTTCTCTCTCTTCTCCAGGAGCATTCCTTCTAGCACTGGGGGGGGGGCACCCAGAGGTTCTGAGACCTCAAGGTCTAGGCATGGAGTGCACGCATGCACACTGAACACTTTGACATGCCAAGAGAGCAGTTTAACAAGCATCTACAGGTCCTCCTGGAAGGCACAGACCACGTTTATCTCTGCACTTCACATGAGGCAAGGTGTGCTTGGCCACTGAGTACTTGGGGTACTCAAAGTGTAACTTTTAAAAGCAGACTTCCAGTGTTGGGCGGGGCAGAAAACACTGAATAATAAATACATGCCCGAGACATAAGGAAAGAGGCCCCATAATAAGAAAGAGAGTGTCTGCAGAATCAAAAGAGTGGGAATCAGAGGTGCGGCTCAGCGCTACAGCATTTACCTGGCATTCACGACGCCCTGGGTTCAAACCCAGCACAGGAAACAAAATACTGACTTTATAAGTTTGAACTTTGGAGGGAAATTATACTTGGTGTTTATTGCTATTACTTTATGTAAATTACAAAAAAATCAGCTGCAACAATATTACCCATTTGTTGTGATGACAATAAAATGTAAACCAGGGGCAAGATCACAATTTTTGTTGTTACTGTTTTGGTTTGGGGTTTGTTTATTTGTTTGTTTGTTTGTTTGTTTGTTTGAGACAAGGTGGGGGTGTGTCTCTCTACATAGCCCTGGCTGTTCTGAAACTCACTATGTAGACCAGGCTGGCCTGGAACTCACAGAGATCCACTGCCTCTGCCTCTGCCTCCCAAGTGCTGAGATTAAAAGTGTGTGCCACCATGCCCGGCATAGTTTTTTTTTTTAGAAACCCAATGTACCTTAGGCATGAATGCAGCCATTTATACAGGATGGCATCCACTGTTTTATCCCTTTATCTAGTCAGGAAACTGTATTCTCATTCAAACTTAGCCTTTTTTCAAATTCTAAGATGCTGGGCTAGCCGAACAGTCCTCAGATATCTGTATAAATTTTAAAATATAATAACCACGACAGTCACAAAAAGAAGAACCATGGGAAAAATCAAGAGCTCTCCCAGGCCCCGGGGAAGAGGGGACCAGGAGGAATGGAGGCGGACAAGAAGGCACAGGCTAGGAACAACGTGCCAGGGGAGGAAGTGTGTGCCCAGAGGCTGGAAGCTGTGAAGACATTGGAGGGACAGGGACCGAACCATCCACTGGGGTGAGAAGGTGGCTCAGTGTGGCTGGGACACAGTGCAGTAATAACACAGAGCCTTCAGCAACAGCACGGGTTCAAACCCTGCCTCTTCCTCTTCCTACCTGAGGAACTACAGACAAGCCCTGCAAATCCTGGGGATGTGTTCCTTCATTTGAAATTAGGGGAATGCCTCTGAAGTATGTGTGTGTGTGTGTGTGTGTGTGTGTGTGTGTGTGTGTGTGTGTGTATACACATGTGTGTGTGTGTATATTCCAGTTCATGTGTATACGTACAGGTGTGCATGTGGAGACTAAGAGTCCCAGAGATCTGCCTCTCTCCACCTCTCTAGCCCTTCGATTACAAGTGTGCCCAGCTTTTTATAAGAGTTCTTGGGATCTATCTCAGGTCCTGATTACCAAATGAGCTGTCTCCCAGCCCCTGCCTTTTGATTATTTAGTTTTGCCTATCAGTTGATTGAGATCGTGTAGCCATAACAACTGGCTAGATGCCAATAGCACAGGCCTTCAATATGTAGAGTTTATAATGTCATTAAGCCAGATAGGCAAGTTGAGGCCAAGATGTGAAGACCACCTCTTATCCACAGCAGGAAAGTTAAAGTCCCAGAGTGCCTGCTTCAAATGCTAGGGAATACATGGTCACACAGACAATCTACCAGCCCTTCTTCCGGCCACCACACTGTGGCATAAACCAATATTCTGTGTGAGGGACATCCTGGAGACCCTAGGGTGGAGACTGTTCATCTTCCTGCTCCATGTGTACAGAGTCCTTATCTAAAAGGAGAGGGCTGGGCGGTGGTGGCGCACACCTTTAATCCCAGCACTTGGGAGGCTGAGGCAGGCGGATCTCTGTGAGTTCGAGGCCAGCCTGGGCTACCAAGTGAGTTCCAGGAGAGGGCTGGAGTGAGGGGCACCCCCACCCCACCAGCCTTGTCCCCCAACAGTATGGAATATAAAATTTATACCTATGTGGCCCTAACACACCCATGTGATGTTCTCTAGCTGCTCCCCAGAGCCACCTTCTACCTCCCCATTGCCATCTCTTCAGAGGCACAAAGAAACTTTCCACCACAGTCATATACTGCTCTAGGAAAGACTGCAACCTCTGAGGAAGGTCTCTGGACTCACTGGCTTCAGGGAAATACCTGCACCTCCCAAGACCATCCCATTAGCCTAACCTCAGACTCAGCTCCCTAGACCATCCCATTAGCCTAATCTCAGACTCAGCTCCCTAGACCATCCCATTAGCCTAACCTCAGACTCAGCACACAAGCTCCACTCCCAGCCTTCACCAGTGCGCTCCTGACTTCCTCCTCGTGACTCATCTCCCCACAGGCCTCCTCCCTCCCACTACTAACCTCACTTCGCTCCCATTTCACCACTAAAACTGCAAAGTCAATGTCAGGAGAAAAGGGTCAGTGTTTCCTCAAAACCCCACTGCTGCCTGGGATCATTTTTCTTCCACCGTTCTGCAAAACCTCTTCTCCTTCCAGACTCCCCCCCGGTGCTAGCATTCAATGAGACAATTCAACAGGAAGGCTGGCACTGCGGGTCATATCCTCCTTTGCTCTTTTTTCCTGTTGCCCGAAACTTTCCGCAGTCCTGAGATCTTACATACCTCATATCTTCTCCATCTCAAAGCCCCAAATACACAGGAGCAGCTTCAACCATGAGGGCAATCCATCAGCTCCTCGGCACCTGGGGCTTGTGCAGGTGACCCGGCTTTTACCCTAACCCCCACGCCCACACCCTGCCTTGCACGGTAGCCCAGAAACCTTCCACTCAAGAATCTCAGCCCCCACCCTCACCTCTACAGCTCCCTTTTCACTGTTTTCACTTTGGCCTACTTGTCAGCATCCTTCAACACCCCTTCTTAACTTCGCAATAGCCTTCTCTGAAAACTTCATGTGTTCCATATTGCTCCCAGAAGGAGCTGTTGAAAGAAATGCAAAGGTGTGACGCATGCTCTGAAAGTTGGACAGCCAGAGGAAATGGCTCAGACAGTGAAGCATGTCCCTTACAATCATTAGGACCTGAATTTGATCCCCAGCACCCATGTGAACACTGGTGGTGTGGTGACACTTTTCTAAGTGCAGCCTTGATGCTGCAGAGATGGGAGCCTCCCTAGACTGGCTAGTCAGCCGGCCGAGCCTAAGGAGTGAGCTCTAGGGCAGTGACAGGCCCTGTCTCAAAGGAGGCAGATGATAACCCTGAGAATGGCACTGGAAGTTGTACTCTGGCCTCCACACACAGACATTTATATGCCCCTGTGTGTGTGCGCGCACACACACACACACACACACACACACAGTAAACCACTAGAAATGTCATTTCCAGTGAGTGGATTTTACGTGGTAGCACACTGCATTGACCTCTTTCTTCAATCCCCATTAGGATTGGGTGTGTAATGTCCCCCACAGGCTCCTGTGATTGAATGCTTGGTGCCCAGCAGGTGTCACTGGTTTGAAATCTTGGGGAGGTGAGGTTTCACTAGAGAAAATGGGATGCTGATGACAGTCTGACATCACTTCCTGTTCTCTCTTTGCTTTCCCTGTGGATGTGAAGAAGCAGCCACCATGAGTTCCTGCTTCCACTGGCCTCTCCCACCACCTGCCTTTCTCCATCATGGTAGACGGACCCAATGTCTCCACTGGCCTCTCCCACCATCTGCCTTCCCTGCCTTGATAGATGGACCCAATGTCTCCACTGGCCTCTCCCATCACCATGCTTTTCCTATCATGATAGACTATACCTTCACATTATGGGCTAAACATATCTTTCCTCTCACAAGTTATTTCTTTTCAAGTATTTAGTCACAGAGATAAGCAAAGTAACTAATACACCCCCTTAATGATCGCTCTAAGGCAATGGTTCTCAACTTTTAAGGGAGTCGAACAACCTTTTTACAGGGGTCATATGTCAGATATCCTGCATATCAGATATTTACATTATGATTCATAACAGCAGCAAAATTACAGTTGTGAGGTAACAAGGAAATAATTTTATGGTTGGGGTGTCACCACGACATGAGGAACTATAATAAAGGGTTGCAGCGTTAGGAAGGCTGAGGACCACTACTCTAAACCTTCACCCATCCTCAAAGATGCTGCACCCTGTATCCTTGCCTCCTTCAGCAATGACCTCCTGTATCACTGTAGCATGACAATCTTTCTGTACTTCAACCCTTCAATGTCTTCCCTTAGACTCACTCTATTAAATCTCAGAAATCTTTCTGCCTTAAATTGCTAAAATTACAGATGTGAGCCACCACACCTGGCTTAGATGGGTCATTGCCAACAAGTTCTGAGGAAGACTCTGTTAGTCCAGGTGGTACCCAGAAAATACATCCCTGTCTTACCCCAAATGAGCTTTTAGTGTCAGGATCACTTTACTCATGCTTGAATCACTGCTTCCCATGACTCTGGAATCCCTCTGAACCCAAAGGAAACTTGATTCTTGTGGCCTGAGGTCTAACCAATTAATCTCCTTTGTAACCCAGTCATTTACAACACCCAACAATGACAGGAATATTAACTGGGAAGAGATTTGGCTTTGCCAAACTGACTGAAGCTGAAGAAGAAGCAAGAAGGTGGGAAAGAAGAGGGATGGGGAGGGGAGCTGGAGGTGGGAAGGCTTTCTCTTGCCTGATGCTCTGTGTCCTGATGGGTGTTCACGCCCATCCTGAGCTGAGGCTAGATGTAGCAAACCCAAGCCACAGTCTGGAGGCTGCACAGACAACGGCGGTGTTAGAATGAGGTCCCTTCTTTCTAAAGGCCAACCTCTCGTCCCCTTTAAAAACAAGGTTCCAAGCCAGGCATGGAGGTGTACACCTTTAATCCCAGCACTCAGGAGGCAGAGGCGCAGATCTCTATGAGTTCAAGGCCAGCCTGGTCTACAAAGCAAGTTCCAGGACAGCCAAGACTAGAGAAATCCTGTCTCAAAAACAAATAAACAAAACAAACAAACAAGGTTCCTGGGCTGGGATCACCTCCTTAGTAGAGAGTGTGCCCTAGTGTTTTCAAGGCCCTCAGTTCAATCCCTGGGACCAAAATTCACAAAATCAGAATACCGTTCTTTGCATAGAACTTTAATAATTAACAACATTGGCATCTTCTGTTATGACCAACAGACATTTTTTGGGTATCTAAAATCCCCCGGGGAAGCAGTTTCATGAAACCATGAAGAAACTTGAGTTTGAAATCGTCTGCAAACCCAGCAATGTCACAATACAAGGTGACTTTCACACAGTGTCTTGTTTGTATAAAGTCTACAGGAGTCAAATGTGTCCTTCACTTCTCTTCCCGTGCCCCTGAGGTGCCAGCTACAAACTGGAGCATACACCCGTTTACTTGTGTGAGCCTCTCCTCTGCTGATACATAAACTTTTCTACAGTGGGAACCTTGACTTTATTTCACCACACAGCCAAGTACCTGGTACTAACAGGATTAAATAAATGTTTAATGTATTTAACAATGGCTGTGGAATGTGAGCCGAGCTTTTAATGTGAGGCAAGACTTAGATAAGAACAGAACCTGGGTTTTCCAAGCATAGCCAAGGACTTCAACCAGGTGACCAAAAGCTCAAGGAAACCTGAGGTCACAGATCTCAGCGTAATAATCTTCTGCTGGGTCACCATTAGCCTAGTGCCGGGTCTCCAAGGCTAGCCTTCTTGAGTGCACTTAAAAAAAGGATGTATTTTTTGGGGGTTTTTTTTTTGTTTGTTTTTTTGTTTTTTTGAGACAGGGTTTCTCTGTGTAGCTTTGCGCCTTTTCCTGGATCTTGCTCTGTAGACCAGGCTGGCCTCAAACTCACAAAGATCCACCTGCCTCTGCCTCCTGAGTGCTGGGATTAAAGGCGTGCGCTACCACCGCCCGGCAGGATGTATTTTTGTGTGTATGAGTGTTTTGTCTGCATGTATGAATGTATGCATGCCTGGTGCCCTCAGCTGTCAGAAGAGGTCAATTCCCCAGAACTGGAGTTACAGATGATTGTGAGCCACTGTATGTATGCTGGAACCAAACCCAGGTCCTCTGCTGGAGCAGCAAGTGTTCCTAACCACTGAGCCATCTCTCCAGCCCCATGAGTTCTCCTTTAAATGGGATCACAGGTCTATGTTAAACTCTTAAACCCTGGCTACTTTAACCTCAGTATCATTTCCTGGATTCTAATTCTAGTCTGTCTCTTTCTCAGCAGATGATAAATTGAGAGAAGGGGAGGGGGAAAGGAAGGAAGGAAGGAAGGAAGGAAGGAAGGAAGGAAGGAAGGAAGGAAGGAAGGAAGAAAGGAAGGAAGCAAAGAAGGAAGGAACAAATGAACGAACGAATGGACAAACGAATGAATGAACGAACAAACCTGGGCAAAGCATCATGGCCTAAGGCTTAACTGACCCTTGATAAAAACACATAAAGTTTGGGGACACCATTAGGCACTGATGTCCTCGGCCCCCAGAATTCACCACCACCACACTGACATCCCTCAAAATCTGAAAAATAATTCTTCCCTATGAGCATTGTTCCCAAGCTACAATCACACACCACATGAATGAATAATGTCAGAACTCCAGATTCCATTCAGGTGGTTGAGCCGGCCATGCTTTGTAATCATGGAGGCTACGGTTCAATTTAAAGTTCATCATGTTGTACTCCAAAGTCAGAACTCTCTAGAGAACATGAGCCTTCACCTCATCCTCCATTCCTTACCTAATTAATCCTAAGTGAAGGTTAGTGTCTAGATAATCCATGGCCACACAGACAAAGGTTCGTTTAGAAAATCAGGTTTAGTCTTTTAGGGTTTGTGTGTGTGTGTGTGTGTGTGTGTGTGTGTGTGTGTGTGTGTGTGTGTGAGAGAGAGAGAGAGAGAGAGAGAGAGAGAGAGAGAGAGAGAGAGATAACATATGTAATAATATATAGTATAATATATTATATATATCATTTATATTGTGCACGAGTGTGTGTGCACATGCTGAGGTCACAGGACAGCCCGTGGAAGTTGGTTTTCTCCTCTCATCACGTGGGTCCCTAGGATTGACCTCAAGTCATCAGGCTAGCCTCAAATGCCTTTTAACCCACTGAGCCATCTCTCTGGACCTCATGACACAGTTTTCAGCAAACATATCCAAGCTGCAGAAGCTCTGAGTCATCCCCATTTCCTATACTTCATTTGAATTGCAGTGCTCTAGCTGTCTGTCATTAAATAAGAATTTCACACTTAACAGCTTCAGGAGCTTGTCAGGCAAGGCAAGTACATATTTTTTTTAAAAAAAGCTATAAAAACAGCTATAGACTTCTATCATAGACATAACTGGACACAAGCATTCCTATCTCAGACTGCCCTCAAGAACAGGTAAAAAGGATCATCAGATGAGCAGAAACAAAGAGTTCCTCCCACAAGCCAGGACACAGAGCATAGTACAGGGTTTTGCGGATAATAAACTTTTTAAAAGATTTCTTTTCTTTTGGTGTGCGCGTGCATATGTGTGTGTGCGTGTGTGTGTGTGTGTGTGTGTGTGTGTGTGTGTGTGCAAACTCATGCATGGATCCTCTGGAGCTGGAATTACAGACGGTGGTGAGCTGCCTCATATGGGTGAAGGAAACCAAATTCAGGTTCTCTGGAAGAGCAGCAAGCAGTCTCAACTGCTCGCCCATCTCTCCAACCTCAATAATAAACTTCTTGATGCAGGGAAAGCTAGAGATTGAAGGCAATCACAGAAATGTGATTTATTAAAAAGTATGAACAGGAACGTGAAACCTTGAGACACTGGGGAAATGATCAAAGACAAACCCACTGCCACAGTTTGGTCCCAAATTATACTAGTTATGGCTCAGGATTTTTCCCCCAGGCTGAAAACAAGTGATTTAAGGTATCATATGATGAGCACTTCTTTCACCAAAGCTCAGACTGACCCCGCTGGTCAGGCTGACCTAAGATCTCAAAGATGCCAAGTGTTCCTGAGGATTTTCCATTCATCCCATGATCTGAGTTGATATGTGGTGTGAACTAAAATCATTCACGTCTGTAATGCTCTTCTCTTCCTTTTCATAAATTCAAAACAGGATTGCTTTGGGGGCTGGATAGATAACTCGGAGGTTAAAAGCAAAGGCTGCTCGTTCAGAGGACCCAGTTCAGTTATTAGCACCCACATCCAGCAGCTCACAGTTGCCTATAACTCCAGCTCCACGGGACCCAAGACCCTCTTGTTCTCAAGTACACATATCCACCAGGGGCTTGTGTGTACACACATGTGCAATGCACACACACACACACACACACACACACACAATTTAAAGTAATAAAATAAATCTCTTCTAAAAACCAGGTTAACTTTTACAAAAATTCTACAGCTTGGGGAGGGAGGTGGATGCAGCTAAAAGCTTGATAACACACTAGGGCCTCCTCTCAATTTGCCTTAGTACTTCACCAATCTGTTTCTTTCTGTACAAAGGGGGAGAAGCCCCCTCTGAAAATTTCCTATGGAAATTCAGCAACAGATAAATTTAGTTTCCGAGTGACAGAATTTGTTCTTGTGCCTGCCTGCCTGCCTGCCTGCCTGGGTCCCTTGGACTCCTGGTCTTTACTACAAAGTGAAGAGTGATTGACTTAACATCTGATAGATCTACCAAGTTCCTGATTCTCAGAGTTTCGCAACTGATGAGAAGGCAGTAGGCAGAACCTCAGAAGCTGAGGGGACGCTGAGTAAATGCCAAGGCCAGGTCCAACTTCATCATTGCCGGAGGAATGGAGAGGCAGCAGGTACAGGTAGCTCTAGTGTGAAAGGAAAGAAAGAAAACAGCTCCAAGAAGATGGGAAATTTTTGTTCTTGTTTCGCATTTTTGAGCCACGGTTTTACCATGTAGCCCAGGCAGGCTTGGTGCTCTCCACATGGCCTATCCTGGTCTCCAACTTGAAGATGTTAAGTCTCGAAGCCTGGGACAGATGGCTGAGGTGCCATTTAACAGAAGCAATCTTCCTGCCTCAGTCTCCCAAGTACTGGAAATACAAGCATGCACCACAATACCCAGCAAAAGAAGGTAAAATAAACACAGAAAACTCAGCAGAAACGAAATAGTAGGGGGAGCGGGAGTCTTATTCCCACCTGCCCTGAGTCCATTTAAATCAATAGGCATCTTACACAAGCCTGAGGCCCAAAACAAAGTAACAAGGCTACACCCCAGGAAGACTTTTCCCCTAGTCCTGGGGCTAGCACCCAGACCCTCCTGGATACTACAAGCTCTACCTCTGAGCTGCAGCCCTGGCTGTCTTTATATGATTGCTTACCAAGTTACTGTTGCCAATTTTAACTGTAATGTAGCAGGCAATTCCTGAACAGTTCAAAAGATTTCCCCGCAGCCCCTCTTCTCCCAAGAACCGGCCCTACTCATCAGCTTCCCACAGCAGGGATGAGTAAAGACTGATAACAAAGGCCCTCGTGGTCTGATAAGCATCTCCACACAGAAGGAAGAGGATCACCACAAGTTCTAGCCCAGCCTAGGCAAAATAGAGCGTTCAATGCCAGCCTGAACTACAGAGTGAGTGTCAAGGAAGTCTGGGCTACACAGCCAGATGCTGTCTCAACAAACAAGTCACCGCCATATGCTAGACTATATACCTACACACCTGCGTAGTCGGGCTGTTTACTTCTTGTGGTTGTTTGGTTTTGTTTTGGGGTTGAGGCGTCTCACTCAGTTACCTAGACAGTAGACTGGAACATGCAGCAATTTTCCTGCCCCGGGCTCTGGAGAATTGGGATTAGAGGAGTGAGCCATCACCACGCCCAGCTCGATCAGACTTATTCTTAAAGTAGGCTCGCCTAAATTTAAAATCACAAAGACCAAAGTGCACTAGTGGGAAAATGCTGGATTCCTGAATCTCACCACTGAAGTTTCGATCACAGACCAAAACTTAAGTTCAGTCCAACTTGCCGGTTTAGGTGAAGTGGTAGCTTTCGCACAGAAAAAGGAAGCCCTCGCACCTGTGGCCTGTGGGCGGGGACCCGGGCGCATCCCTCTCCCCAGACCGAGGGTCGGGGTCACGGGTGGGACGCTGTTACCTGGTCTAGCGGGATGCCGAGGAGCTGGCTGAGCGGGTGCAGGCAGGTGGAGCCCGTGGTTCGGTAGGAGAGGCTGGCGGGCGATTGCGCAGCCATCCTGCATCTTCGGGTATGCTATCGCCCGGGCGCTGCACACTGGTCACCTCGAGGGTTCTGGAGGATCGCGCGGGAACCCGTCGCCTCCTCCAGGGCGCGGACCTGGTGCTAAGGTCCCCCGCGCCTGGGAGGGCTGGGCCCCCAGCGCTCGGCTTCCCGCTCCGCACCGCCCGCCGCCCATTGGCCGGCAGCCGGGGACGCCCCAGAGGAGGAGCCGGGCAGAGCAGGGCGCGGATCCCCGGGAGCCCGGCCCCGGGCGGCCGGGAGACGCCCAGCCTGCTCCCTAGCTCGTCGGCCTCCGGGGGTGTGGGGGGCCGCCCTGGGTTCCTTCAAAGTCGTCTAACTCTCCTCCCAGGCAGCAGGGGTGTCCTGTGCTCTCTTTACAGGCCCGGTTCCTGCTGCCATTCCGGAAGCCAGAAGAGATCTTCGGGCTAGCCAACACCCAGATTCTGCTCACTTTTAAGATTTATTTATTTGCTATTTATAGGCAGGATGGCCTGTAAGCCTAAACTAGCAATGAACTCCCAAATACTGGAATTACAGGTGCGCACTAACCATAAAACTCGACTCCATATTCCTTTTCTTCTTAGCCCCCGCTTCCTCCCTCCCTCCCTCACTATTTCTGTGTGTCTCTCTGTCTCTCTCTTTCTCTCTGTCGTTGTTGTTTGTTTTCTGTTTGTTTGTTTTTGTTTTGAACTCCTGGTCCTCCTGCCTGAACCTCCCCAGTGAGGGATAACAGGTTTCTCTCTTTCACACACACACACACACTCTCTCTCTCAATGTTTATTTTACTTTACACATTTGTGTGCCCTTGTGACCGGATGCCTCTGGAGGCCAGAAGAGACCGTGGAGTTACAGTGATTGTGAGCCACCGGGTGGGTGCTGGAAACTGAATTCAGGTCCTCTGCAGGAGAGTTAATGCTCTTAGGTCCTGAGCCATCTCCCCAGCACCCAAGGCTGGTCTGTCTTTACCCTTTCCGGTCAAGCCGCAGTTTCCAGCAGCCCGACCCACAGGCCCTGCTTCACCCAGGCGGACACTGGAGACTGCTAGCTTCATCTCACTTTGACCAGGAGCTGTTTCTTAACTGTAAACTGTGTTTGCTCTTTACTATGCACATGCTGGCAGCTCTTCACTGGCCACAACATCTCCGTATGCTTGGGAAATCCTTTTCAACTTTGATATATATTTAAAAACATCAGGGAGACCCTCCCAGCACCTAGGACTCTGCTGCATCTAGCCAGTGTCAAAGTAGCTGTTCAAATTGGAAGTTTGAGAAACACCCAGGAACCTACTGAACCAAAAGGAAGCCAGAAACTAGAGCCCGTAGCATGTGTGTGTGTGTGAGTGTGTGTGTGTGTGTGTGTGTGTGTGTGTGTGTGTGTGTGTACCTCTGGAGGCCAGAAGACAGAGTCAGAGCTGGAGTTACAGGCAATAGTGAGCAGTTCATCATGGGTGCTGGCAACAGAACTCCAGTCCTCCGGAAGAGCAGGAAACGCTCTTAACCCCTGGGCCATCTTGCCAGCCCCTACAGCCCTTTGCTTAAACTGTAGAATGACTGGGAAACTGGGGCCTTTCTGTTGGAGTGAGAAGTAGTTGAACATGAAGTCCACTTCAGAGAAGAGAAGATCCACATCATGTCTAAAGCTATTTCTCAGCATCCTTACAAGATGGTGATAATGACAAACTGGAGATGTGCCACATCCCCATGAGCTTACAGGATCTATAAGGTACTATTTATGCAGCCAGTAAGAGACTACAGAGTAAACCCTCGTTCTGTCCTATGGAGCCCCTGCACAGAATACTGAGATACAGAGAAGAATGACTACTCCCTGTGATGACACTGCTGATCTCCTACCTCCCATATGCCTCTACCTCCAGTGTTCCTGACACAACTGTGGACCTCCATCCTCCATGGACCTCCATCTTCCATGGACTTCCAACCTCTGTGGACCTCCAGCCTCTATGTACCTCCAGCTTCTGTGGACCTCCAGCCTCCATGGACCGCCAGCCTTTGTGGACCTCCAGCCTTTGTGGACCAGCTTCAGGACTATGGCATCCTAAATCCATTCAGGAAGTTTCAATAGGCCCCATTACCAGTCGTCCATCATCATGGGGAGGGGATCTTCTAGCACCCTGGAGGTGCTATTGAAATTAGATGGGGGCTGCACGCATTTGTTTAAAAAATGAAAAGGGAGGATCATGGTATATGTGCAGTCTTATCTATTGGGAAGGCTGAGGCAGAGTCATCCTGGAGCCCAGACGTTTGGAGGCAGCCTAGGATTGTCTAGAACTTGTCTAAAGAAAGAGAAGGAAACTCTTAGATGGGAATGGACAGAACAGAAGTAGGCCACTGGCTTAATATCCTCAAGCAAATGGTTCCCATAATAAGGCTAAGCTCCTTGGACTTCTAGAAATTGTCCTCTGGGGGTGAGGGGGCTGGAGAGGTGGCTCAGTGATTTAGAGTACTTGCAGCTCTTCAGAGGACCTGAGTTTATTTCTCAGCACCCATGTCGGTGGTTCACAACTGCCTGTACCTCTGGCCTCAAAGGGCACCTGCACTCAAAATCATAAGCAAACCAACAAGCAAACAAAAACAAGGAGGCAGGGATAGCTCCATGAAAATGAATGTTATCTATAGCAGTACATCATGATAAAAACTGAAGGTCAGGTATAAAAAAGATCGGATAAAGATTGTGGCCTGTTGTGGAAAGGTATATGCCACTGTTGTTGGGGGAACCACACCCGTGGCACCAGACTGTAATACCAACACCCAGAGGGCTCAGGCAAAAGATCATGAGTTCTAGGCCAGATGGAGCTACAGAGCAAGAACCTGTCCTGCCATCTACCCACCCCCTCACACACACTAATAACACCAGTCATATGCTAGTTCCAACAAGCCTAAGATAAACAACTGAATTAAGACCATCTTCAAAGTTTTCAAAGATCCAAACCCCTTCTTTGAGGACAATGAAAACTATCTTCACACCATGTATGGAGCTAAGCTTGCCTCTTAATGTTATGTATACACAATGACAGCATGGACTCGTGGAGAACTAGCATTTGTACGCTTTTCTCTGACCCTCCCAACAACTGTGGGAGGGTGGGGGACCACTCTTTCGTTATGTCGTTTCCATTCTTATTCGTAAGAATATCGAGTTACCGGTGACTTGCAGATGTCACCAGGTTTATTCAGCCAGTACACAGTACAGAAGCAAACAAAATTCATGGTTCCATTTAATTATTATGAGATCTTTTTATTATACTAGGAGTCCACCTTCAGGAAACAGAAGAAACTGTTTGCATGAGATGTTAAACCAGAGGTTCAACATCTGTGAGCTGATCAGAGAAGGGTGGAAACTTACCCACTGGGGGCATTGTCATTGGCTTTGAGCAGTTTCTACACTACCCACAAAGCAGTGAGGAACTTACATTTTGCAATCCATGCTCCAGTTTCCTCATGCTTTAGCTCAACTGATAGATGTGTATTTGGACATATAGTATTATCTATTGGCCAAACATGGCCAGGCTGGAGATCAAGTATAAACACTACTTTTCTATTTCACATGTTCAGAAAATAAAGAAACTAATAACAACTGTCCAATGTACTACCACAATTACCACATTTTTTTCCTTAAGAATACTTTGTACATGTAGGCATTTGAGATGTATCAATACCAGTTATCTCAGTGAGCTAGCTTCTCACATCCAGGGGATGCTGATAAATCCAAAGACAACAGAATCTGTAATAAGATAAAATAAATCAGTCACGAGAAATGCAAAACAGAAAGCCAGATGCAGAGGGCAAGGCTGCTAAAAACACTCTGTTAATTAGAATACTCAGACCAGTGTTTTAAGATATGATTTTGTGTATCTGTGTGGTCATCATTTAAGCCCAAATAAACGGTAAAGGGAGGTAATGAAATCCCTCAAAGCCTGAGTGGGTGGAAATACTACTGCTCTTTTTTTCTGTTTTGATGACTTTGAGCCATCCACATCTCAGGCTTCAGATTCCTCCATCACAAAGTAGGCATTAGAATGATCGTTTTGAAGCCAGGCAGTGGTGGCACACGCCTTTAATCCCAGCACTCGGGAGGCAGAGCCAGGCGGATTTCTGTGAGTTCGAGGCCAGCCTGGGCTACCAAGTGAGTTCCAGGAAAGGCGCAAAGCTACACAGAGAAACCCTGTCTCGAAAAACCAAAAAAAAAAAAAAAAAAAAAAAAAAGAATGATTGTTTTGTCCAGTATGATGGTATACACTGTAATCCCAGCACTGGGAAGGTACAGCAGGAGATCTGGAATTACAAAGCCAGCCTGGGCTATGTAGGGAGATACTATCTGAAAAAAAAGGGGGGTTGGGGGAGGAGGAAAGGGAAGAGAAGGGGAGGAGAAAGGGGAAGAGGAGCTGAGGAGATGTATGCTGATAAAGTGCTTGCCTTGAAAACCCAAGGACCTGAGTTCCATCCCAAGTCCACATAAAATAAACTGGACATAGGGGCTCCTGCTTGTAATCCCACCACTGGGGACCCAGAGACAGGGAGATCCCTAGAACTCACTGGCCAGCCAGCCAAGCCTACTTGGTGAGTTCTAGCCAATGAAAGACCCTGTCTCAAGGAAGTAAAGGTAAACTGCTGGGGATGTCTTTCTGTATGCTGTGAATGTGTTGCTCTGATTGATTGATAAATAAAACGCTGGCCAGTAGCCAGGCAGGAAGTATAGTATAGGTGGAGTAAGCAGAGAGGAGAATGCTGGGAAGTGGAAAGCTGAGTCAGGAGATGCTGCCAGCTGCTACCACCATGAGAAGCAAGATGTAAAGTACAGGTAAGCCACAAGCCATGTGGCAACTTATAGATTAGTAGAAATGGGTTAATTTAATATATAAGAACTTGATAGCAAGAAGCCTGCCACAGCCATACAGTTTATAAGTAATATAAGTCTCTGTGTGTTTACTTGGGTCTGAGCAGCAGCGGGCCCAAGCGGAACTGGAGAAATCTCCTCTGTCACATATTCAGAGGCTTTTCCCTTCTTATTTCCTGCTTTGGTAGGATCCCAAGTAATTTTTATTGCAAAAAATATATTATTTATGAATAATAAAATGTGGTTACAGACAATGCTTTGGGATGTAGAAGTAGAAACTGGCATAGCCAGAACCTGAGGTAGGCTGCAGGGTTTGGGGGAGGGGGTTGCTGTTGGGGTGTTGGTGTTGTTGTTGTTGTTTAAGGGAACAGTTGACACATGGTCTTGCTATATGTCCCCAGGCTGACAATGAACTCATTGCAATCCTCCTGCATCAGGCTCCCAAGGTGTTAGGATTACAAACAAGAACCACCACACATGGCTTGGGTTTTGCTTCAAAAATCACCTAGATCTCTACTATGTCCCTGAAGCCTTTGGGTAGCCTAAGATGCTTGGGCCTGACACACTCCATCCTTACTCCCTTCACATCCCTCCAGGGGTGCTGGGGGTGAAGTAGCAGCTGTCTTAAGCTTCACAGAGCTCTGAAGAACAAGCCTTTCAAACCCAGACTGTGTTCTTGGAGGCTGTTCAGAATCACCTTTGACCCTTATATTTTACCCTCTTCTCCATGCCCTGCTCAGCAACCTCATTCCCCAGAGCCAATGTTAGGACCAAGCATAGTGGTGTTATTGGACAAATAGATGGATGTTTCCTGGCAATCAACACAGCCGACCAGGCTCATGACTGTCTCTTCTATTGTTCAGTGAAATCCTCATGACCTAACTCTTTGTACTAAGCATGGACAGTGATCAGTCAGCACATTAGACTGGCCAACACAGGTGCTACATGTTAGAGAAGCTAAGGTTCATACACCCCATGGCTTTTTTCAGGTACCCCTAACATACCATATGTTAACCTTGGATTTCATTTGGATTTTTCAATCATTCAAACATCAATCAATATTCCAACTATCTTGTTCTGTTTGTTATTGCTATTTTTAGTGGTTATTTCATTTTGTTCTGTTTGTAACAGGGTCTCACTATGTGACCCAGGCTGGCCTTTAGAGCACCATCCTCCTGCCTCCACCTCCCAAGTGATGGGAATGTAGGCATGCACCATCATGAGTGATACCAGGGAGTCCTTCTTAAACTGTCTCCAAGAAGAGACTTCAAGATTATCTGACCACAGCCTTGTCTGCAAATCTTGCTTCAGGATTTACATCCCACATGTCACACTTGAAGAATTTGTGCCTTCTTTTATGAACACTAATTCTATATTCAGCAAATATTTATTTTAAGAGGCTATGTATGGTTTGATTTTTGTCATTGATTGGTTGGTTTTGGTGGATTTGTTTGTTTGTTTGTTTGTTTGTTTTGAAACAAGGTCTTACTATGTAACTCTATCCAATCTGGAGCCCACTATGTAGACCCACCTCCGATTCACAGAACTCTGCCTTTCTCTGTGTGTTGGGCACTGGGATTAAAGGCTTATACCACTACTCAGGGCAGGGCTATGATTCGTAAAGCTCTGTTCTCTGTGCTCCAGATACACAGGAAGCAGTCCACCTACAAAATCCCTCCCTCCCCCTGTGCATCCTCAAACAGCCAACAAACCACTTAAAACTAGTACTAGTTACTAGACAATGCTAAGTACATAGAAAAAAAGAGAGGTACTGCAGGGCAGATGGGGTGGTAGGTTACTTGTGTCAATGCAGAAACAGCCCTGATCTCTGAGGAATAAGGGATACTTCATTCTAGAGCTGAATATGAGTGACCATAGACTGAGAAAACAGATTCCGGTTAACCCATACACCCCACTCTAATGTGGTAAGTTTCATGAAGGTTTTACAGTTGTAGAACAAGAGAAAGTCATGAGTCAATGCAATTTTCTTAAATGGTGGTAGAACCATCAGGCAAGTAGCTAGCAGCTAAGTGAGGAAAACTCTAGACCTCAGATGCTATCAGATGACATTCTTAGCTTTTAAACTGAGGGAAGCTCATGACCTGTTAAGTTCATATGTCCTAGGAGGTTTCACATGATAATCACAGAGCTGTTAGAGCTGACAGAGGTGGACAAGGAGTGGCTAGTAAGGATCCTAAAGTCTGCAAGACAATTGAACATTTCAGATGCAGCACTCCAACTCTCCACAACAATGGCGTTCTAATCAGTCAGTCAGCCTTGTAGCATCTTTAACACAGGAGGCACTTCTTTCCTGTGAACCTCAACTCACTTATACATGGCAGTGTTTAACAGAGTATGTACAACTGGTCCCAATGAACAAGATTTGTAGGAAGTAAATGATGGACCCAGCAGATCTCTCTTCTTTTTCCAGTACATGAGACAGTTGAGGATGTGGTCACATTGGTCCACAGTCATGAAGCAGGGAAAGAGAAATGCTGTCACTCAGCTGGCATCCTACTTTGCCCTTTCTGATTGCTGTGGCAGACTACTTGGCAACAGCAACAGGAAGAAGGAAAGGTTTCTTCTGGTTTATAGTTCATGATGGTGGGGAAGGCACAGTGGGAGGAGCTTGAGGCAGTGGGTTACATTGCACCTACAGTGCGAAGAGAGAGATGAACGCTGGCACTCAGTTCACTTTCTTATTATCCAGTTTTGGACCCCAGCCCATGGGCTGTCCATAGTTAGGGAGAGTTTTTCCACCTTAGTTAACCCAGTCTAGGAAGTCTCTCACAGAAATGCCCAGAGATTTGTCTCCTAGGTGACTCTAGATTCTGTCAGGTTGACAATAATAGTAACTATTCCAGCTACTAAGTGAAATAAAAAAGATAGATAGATAGATAGATAGATAGATAGATAGATAGATAGATAGATAGATAGATGGATGGATGGATGGATGGACGGACGGGTGGGTGGGTGGACGGACGGACAGACAGACAGACAGACGGATAGATAGATAGATAGATAGATAGATAGATAGATAGATAGATAGATAGATAGATAGATAGATAGATAGATAATAGAGAGAGAAATGATAGATAGATAGATAGATAGATAGATAGATACATACATACATACATACATACATACATACATACATACATACATATAAACAGACAGATAGAGAGATAGAAACAAAAGCTAAAGCTGTGTGTATGAAACAGCCTAACTTGATCTGATTGTTGCCATCTTGGCTATAACCTTCATTTTGCCTGTCATATGACCCTGGTGTGTGTCACAAACTCTATAGGTCAATATTGTTAAGGAGTCAGCCAGGGGTATTGTGCTGGCCACTGATAACTGGACTGTTTATTAGTGGACCTTGGAAACATTCAGGTTTTTAGAAAGGCTGGCCACATTCCAGCTGGTTTGGGCCACCATCTGTCTAACTCAGAATATAGACCACTTCCTCCTGCCTTGAAGCTCTGGGATCCATGACAGAAGTCCCTTGTAAAACCAACTTGTGTGATTCAATTTGCTACCTCTGTCTATGGCCTTTTGACATAGTCTGCCTTTGGTGACAGGTTCTCATACCCAAGACCCAGGTCCTTTTTGAACATTATTTCCTTAAATAATACACAGCAGTAATGGTGGGGGAGGTAAGTGTGACTATAATGGTCCATCTTCACTGTCAGCTTGGCTGGATTTGAATCACGTAGGAGACACACCTCTGGTATGTCTGTGAGCGCATTCCCAGAGAGTTAGAGGAAGGATGATCCATCCTGAGTGTGGGTAACATTATCCCATGGGTTGGGGGTCCAAGACCGAATAAAAAGAAGAAAGTAGCTGAGTACCAGCATTCAACTCTCTCTGCTTCACGACGTTAGGTGTAGTAGGAATGATGGCCTCGAGTCCACTCCTTCCTTCCCCACCATGATGGACTATAACTTCAAAGTGGAGCCAGAACAAGCCCTTCCTTCCTCAGGTTGCTTCTGATACATGTTCTGTCACAGAAATCAGAACAATAACTAACACCAGAGCTAGCAAGACAGCTCAGCAGGTAAAAGTGCTTGTCACTTCAGCCCAGCGTCCTGAGTTCAGTCCCCAGGAGCTACGTAACAGACACAGCTCCATCCACAGTCTCTATGCTTTGAAGATTGGGCAATGGCCATCTTGAATATCAAATTTCTCTATGAAGGTGCCGTTCCCATGCAGTCTCCTATCTGCCCCTTTCAGCTGACAAGTTGCCTGACATTCTAGTTTGATCTCTGCTGCTGTGGCAAAACATTCTGATCAATAACAACTTAGGGGACCGAAGTGTTTATTTCACCCTACAGGTTACTGTCTGTGCAGGCAGGAGTTCCAGCAGGAACTTCAAGGAGGGTCTGCCTGCTGTTCCACACAGCATTACCTCTGTAATGGACCGAGGAACTCACTTCACACCAAAGAAGTACATCAGGACTCCTGACTGCTGGCTGCTAGCTGGATCACAGACCGGCTTACACTCAACTCACTTTCTTGCATAGTCCAGGACCACTTGTCCAGGGTACTACCCACATCAATTAACAATCAAGACAACCCCCACAGACATGCCCACAAGCCAACCTGGCTTGGACAGTTCCTCTCAGCTGACTCTAGACTGTGTCAAGTTGACAGTTTAAGCTAACCAGGACTCTCAAGAACCAGACTCATTCTGTCCTTCTAAATGAAATCCTACGATGGACTCTCATTGGCCCTGGGTGGGTCATGTGCTGACCTCTGAACCAAGGAATGAATGAACCCCTCTAATTTGTACCATGTACTCTTTTGCAGGGCTGGAGATGGAATTGGATCCTTTCAGACTGAACGTATGGTAGGGGCAGTAAAAAGGGCTCTGTAATCAAAAGACAGGGAAATGAACAGCAGGCTTCCAGTAAAAACGGACGTCTACTTCAGCTCTGAATTTTTATGTATTAATCCCTCTTCTGATTCTGTTGATGTTCCCAACAGCTACCTCTCTGGTTTTGGCTACATTAGTTACTCTCTTGGAGTTAATTTACTCACTGTAGCATGAAGAAAAACGTAAAATAATTACCAAAGCCATTTCCATTCTTAATTTCCTCATTTTGTGATATACATGTTAAGTGAGTAGAGAGAGGGAAGGCTTGGAAATGCAGTCTCAACAGAAAGCAGTGATAGAATTAAAATTCCAGTGGCTGTGAGGTTTATCAAGTACACAAGCTCCCTAGGAACCCCACAATTAAATTCTAGCAATCACCACTGAATAGCTGGGGTCAATTAGTGGGCAAGGCTTTTTCAGTGGAAGGACTCTCAGAAAGTGCTCAGGAGAAAAAAAAAAATCCTGATTTACTAATTAGAGGTGACCTCACAAGGGTGAAAGAAGATGACAACAAAAGAGATTTAATTATGGGCTCTTTGTAACTCAGTTTTTATACTTTTATTACATTGATTTTATGTGTGTGAGTTCATGTATGTGTATGCAAGCACACATGTCCTACCTACAGTGTACATGTGCAGGAAAGAAGATAAGCTGCGGGAACAGGTCTCTCGTCCACCATGTGGGTCCTGAGATTGAACCCAGGTCATCTGCTTTACAGGAAGTCATTACCTGCGGAGCCATCTTGCTGGCCCATAATTCAGACATTTAAAAAGATACTCACTATTCAAGTGCGTGTGCATACATGCATTCGTGTGTGGTTGTGTCTGCATGTCTGTGTGTTGTAATTTGAAGTGTAAAGTGTAACCCAGGGGTTAACTGTTGAAACACATCATTTCCAGCTGGTGGGGTCATTTAGGGTGATAGTGGAACCCCTAGGGTGGGAAGCATGGCTAACAGAGAAGAGTCACTGGGGACCATTGAAGGGGACAAGCGAGCCTGCTTTCAGCCCACGCTCATGACTAGCTGCTTCATGCCCCCACTGCCATGAGCAGTTTCTACAGCCACTATGCCTTCCCCACCACAAGCCAAAACAAATCTCTCTCCTCTTAAGTTGCTTCTGGTAGATATTTTATCACAGTGATGGGAAAAGTAGCTAAATATAGTCTATATGATTTATCAGGAAGTCCACAACCTAGGTATCTGAGTCCACATCATGAGACATGGCATGATGTACATGAAAGAAAAGTAAGGCCTTGGACCATGTGATGGACATCTCCACTCTCGCTGTTTGCAGGCTGCAAAACTGGAGCAAGCTCCCAACCCACTTCATCTCTTTGCTCATGTGCAGAATGAACATATTTATCTTAAGAGAATGGGATAATATAAATAAAGTCCTTGACCTTCAGAAGAGTCCCATCTTCCACCAATAGGGCTGACCTTATAAACCTTCTCCTCAATGGCTTGCCTGAAATTAGACATTCACTATCGCAGGATGTCTGCATGGGCCACAAACACAGCTCCATGCTTCACCGTTAGCAGCCTGAGGCTTGCTTTTCACAGGCCCCTCCTCAGAAGAAGACAGGATTCTCGACTCTACTACAGAAAAGAATCTGGGGACCTAACTGTGCAAAGCAGACTTGGAGCTTATCAGGGAGAGATTTTAACATGAATCTAAGCAAGGGAGGTAAGAAAGAGATGGTCAAAGAAACAGTACAACACAACCCAAGCTTGTGGGTGGGGCTTCTCAAGAGAGGATGCTCTTGGTGTCTTAGCTAGAAAAGGAATTTGGAGTCTTCACATTTTCAAAGATTTTCTAAAAAAAACTCCTTCTCTTTATCTCCTTTTTGCACCAGTTTTTGATAAATGGGATTACAGAATAGCTCAGCCTTAGATAGAATTACAATACGATACTGTTAAATCAAGAGCCACAAAGGTAGGACAAGGAGATGAAGATATGTCTTTTACTGTAAACGGGGGTCCTTGGGAAATTCCTAGAAATGATCAGGTTTGCAGCTTGGGAAGGAAAAGAGCCATACATGCTTAGGCCTTAAGCATGATTCATTGCTATTTTAACAGTTTTATTTGAAAATCCATATAAAAGGAGTATTGTCTACATGCAGCCAGCCTTCACAGCAAGTGTTAATTGTGCTGGAATTCCTGCCTGGAGCTGGTGAGAGTCTTCCCTCAGACTACAGGGTGAGGGACACCTTTCCCTTCCTATGTACTAAGCTGTCCCTGTATTTCTATCCTGCCTCACAATGGCGTGAAACAGTGGCACAAGTGTGTGAGATGCCTCAGCAGCTAAAAGTGCTTGCTGCCAAGCCTGGAGACCCGCGTTTGATCCCTAGGCCCCACATGGTAGACAGAAAGAAAGAATTCTTACAAGTTGTCCTCTGATTCTCTGCACATACACGAAAGCACATAAACATTCACAAATTAGTTAATCAACTGCTTTCATTGTGTGGTCCATTTTCCTAGATACTCTTTCAATTTTCTTTCTTTTCTTGAAAGAATTTTAGCTTATTTTTAATTATGCCTGTGTGGGAGGAGGTATGTATACATGAGTATAGTGCCCCCAAAGGCAAGAAGAGGGCAATGGATCTCCTGGAACTAGAACTTACAGGCAGTTTTGAACTGCCCTGTGAGTGCTGGGAATTGAACTCAGGACCTCCAGAAGGGTAGCCAATGCTCTTAACCACTGAGCATCTCTCCAGCTCCCACCCCACCTTTTCAGCCTTCTATCCTGGAGTTATTTATTATTTAAGAACCATTTTCATGCACAAGCGACTTGCTTTAAGCCAAAGCTCATAGTGCTGGCTTCACCTCAGAGTCACTGGGGGACCTTTTTTCTGAATATTGCTGTCACAGATCTATTCTAACCCAACTAAATACAAATCTTCTAGGGTTATTCTCAGCAAAACATGGACAAGTTTGTGCTAATTAATGGAAAAGTAAAGGGCCCAGGATAGCTAAGATTATTTTAAGAAGAATAAAAGGCCCCAGCTGCCCAGACCAACCAACTCAGCTGCCACCCAGCACACATCCAAGGCTTGGAGTTGACATACCCCAACATCTACCTCATTTATGATCTTCTGGAGTATTTGAAGGGACTGGTCCTGCAGAACCATAGCTGCAGGATTTCCATGACTTGGGGCAACAGCAAGATATCAGAGAGGAAAATCGGTGGAGGTCCAGTTTTGATCGTATACCAAAGCCAGCGGCCTTGAACCTGACCAACAACTCATTACACAGAGAACACTTGCAAGTAAGGCTGTTTGGACAAAAGGGTTTACTGCACAATATACAGCAGCTCCCAACACCACTAAGACGAATGAAGAGGAGATGGAGAGGCCAGGAAGACGAGGATCAAAGTATTTTCCCCTTTTTTGTTTTATTGTTTATTTTTATTCTATTTTAGCTTTCCTTTGCATGGGACATTACAAGAGTGAGAAGCAGATATGGAGGGACTGGGAGATGAGCAGGGTTGGAGTACATAATGTGAAATTTCCAAAGAATCAATTAAAAAAAAGAATAAAATGGGAGCCATGCTAACAACTATTAAAGCTTGTGTGTCGACAGTATTAAAGATCCCATGGCACTGATGAGGGTAACAGACAAACCAGTCAAGGAAACAGAACTGTGTTTCACACTGACAACTAGAACCAGATCCACATGAGCATGTCTGGGAGGCTGGGGATGGGGAAAGGCACAAAAGCAACTTACTTGAGAAAAGAGGTGCTGGAGTGATGAGATTTACATAGACAAAAGAAATGAGCTATAGTGATATTTTATTTGTGTTGAAATGTGATTTTATTTGTATGTTAATAAATAAAGTTACCTGGGTGTCAGAGCTAATAGCAAGCCATAGCAGAAGTCTGGCAGTGGTAGCACACACCCTTAATCCCGATCACATGACAGGCAGATCTCCATGTGTTCAAGGACACCACTAGCATGGAGACACACTCCTCTAATCTCAATACCAACCATAGAGAACTAGAGGTCTGTATAGACAGGCAGTGACAAGGAGGTCATGTGGTTGGGTTTACAACCAATGAGAAGGCAGAACAGAAAGTCAATAAAAAGACAGATACACAGGAAGTAGGTCTCTTTCTCAGGGAAAGGATGGCAGCAGCAGCAAGGAGTAAGAAAGGGTTTTAGTCTCTACTCTTAGCTACTTCTCTGACCTCTTGGGCTTTTAACTCTGCATTTGGCTCTGTGTTTCCTATTTAATAAGACTGTTATATCTATAATGAGCCTCATGGGTTCGGGCAATGGTTCAGTGGGCAAAACTGATTGTTGTATAAACCTAAAGACCTGAGTTTGGTCCCCAAAACCTGAGGAGGAAGGAGAGAACCAATTCCCAAAAGTTGTCCTCTGACCTCTACATGTGTGCTGTAGCATATGCACCTGTACACACCACACACACACACACACACACACACACACACACACACACAGAAATTAAATTTTAAAAATTTAAAACATGAGCCTCAGAATAAACCTCACACATTGTACAAAAAGAAAAAGTGGATCACTGGCTTAAATATAATAACTACAACTGTTCATCTTACCTGGGTGTGGTGGTCCACCCTGTGATCTCTGTACTAGAGAGGCTATGGCAGACAAATCATGGGTTTGAAGTCACAATGAGCTACATAGGAAGACTCTGTCTCAAGAAACAAGAAAAATGTAAAAATAAAATAAAAATAAAAATAAATGGGCCAAACAAACAAACTCAATACTAATCTTGAAGGAAAAAAATTAAGATAAAACCTTCAGGATATAAAAATGATTGATTTTTCACTCGTGTGCTTCCGGCACTGAATTTGTGGTTTCTCCTGGGCCCACCACCACTCCAGCTCTCCTGATACAACTGTCCAGAAAGTCCATTCAGATCTATGTAAGGGGCTTCTTCCCAAGATCGACACTTGCAGCTGTATTTCTCACTGGCAGGCAGTCAGGGTTTTCCTGGCCCCGTTCGCATACTGGATTAGTTTCTGAAATGTTCTCATAAGAATTTATGGAAGTGCCATAGTAACTATTACCAGTTTAAAAGAAAGAATATTTCTTCTTGTGTATATAAATTACTATCCAAGAGAAAGGGCACATAGGTGAGGTTCTGGAATGGACTTGATTGACCCACTGACCTCATGAGGGATGTGCTTGCTGATGCAAAAGCCCGAACTCCACTGTTCAGTATTGGTGAAATTATTAAGACCACTCCACATAGTTAAAAGGGAGGTTTATTTAGTGGTGTAACTTACAAATGAAGGGATAGGTAGGTTGCAGGGTCTGGCAAAGACGCAGCACAGTCCAGAGGTGTTCCCTGGAGAACTCTGCTCGGTCTACCTCCAGCATCCAGGGTCCAGGAACTAAGAGAGAGGGCGCATCCAGATCTCGGGTCTCCAGGGTCCTCTCTTGGCCCTGCCTTGTAGGCGTGATAGTTACCGAAGCCTCAATGGGGGTTGGAACTTCCAGATCAAGGTTGGAATGGCTACCCACTACAGTTCAGAGTGAAAAAAAGCACATAGCAGAGCAAACTGCTCATCTCATTGTCTGGGAAGAGGAGGAGAAGAAGGAGGAAGAAAAGGAGAATGTGGAATGAGGAAGGGGAGGAGGAAGAGGGAAACAAGAAGAATAGAGAAGAAAGGGAGGGGGAAGAAAGAGGAGGAAGAGAAGGGGAGAAGAACAGACCATAAAGAATGAGTGGAAAGGGAGGTAGACGTTGGGGAGGAAGAGATGGAAAGAAATGAAGGAATACAAAGCAGAGGAGGAGAGAAGTTCACGTGGACCTTGGAAGGAACTTGACCATGAAAACTATAGGAGGGCAGTGGGATGGGCTGCCCTCAACAGCAGGACCTGGGCTGGTCATGGCTGCATTGTTTACCATGTAACTTTCATTGGACAATTTGCTCTCTCGCTCTCTCTCTCTCTCTCTCTCTCTCTCTCTCTCTCTCTCTCTCTCTGTGTGTGTGTGTGTGTGTGTGTGTGTGTGTGTGTGTGTGTGTGTGAGAGAGAGAGAGAGAGAGAGAGAGAGAGAGAGAGAGAGAGAGAGATTGTGTTCATTAGGGGCTCAGAGTTAGATCTATATTGAATGTTATTTCACTGTAGCTTAAATAAGGAAGAAGCTGTGTTTAAGGGTAGTTGGAAAATTAAACAAGATAATGCACACAAAGAATCCCCCTAAGACTCAGGGAACATCGTAGAAGGTACTGAGAAAGGATAATAGGAAATTAAAATGGACCAAGATGCATTACATATGTGGGAAATTACCAAAGAATTAAAAAAAGAAAAGAAATTAAGAAAATCATCTCATTTACAATAGCTATTAAAAATATTTACGGATGCTGTGCAGTGGTGGCGCATACCTTTAATCTCAGCACTCACTTGGGAGGCAGAGGCAGATGGATTTCTGTGAGTTCAAGACCAGCCTGGTCTACAAAGTGAGTTCCAGGACAGCCAGAGCTGTTACACAGAGAAAACTTGTCTTGAAAAAATAAATAAATAAAATTTTAAAAATATTTAGGGATAAATTTGATTGAAGAGATAAAAAGACTTATCCACTGAAAACTATAAATTTTAGTGCTAGAAATAAATGAAGACCAAATAAATGGAAAGATAACTCATGTTCACAACTGGAACTATTAAGAAATTCATGCCACCCGAAACAGTCTACAGATTAAATGCAAACCCCATCAAAATTTCAATAACATTTTTCACAGAAATTGTTGTGGATATCACTCTGTGTAAATAAAATGCTGATTGGTCAGTAGCCAGGCAGGAAGTATAGGCAGGACAAGCAGAGAGGAGAATTCTGGGAAGTGGAAGGCTGAGGAAGAGAGATACTGCCAGCCGCCACCATGACAAGCGAGATGTAAGGTACCAGTAAGCCACGAACCACGTGGCAACTTATAGACTAATAGAAATGGGTTAATTTAAGATATAAGAACAGCTAGCAAGAAGCCTGAGCCATTAGGCCAAGCGGTTTAAATAATATAAGTGTCTGTGTGTTTATTTTATAAGTGGGCTGTCGGACTGACAGGGCTTGGCAGGGCTGGAGAGAAGCTCTCCAGCTACAAAATAGAAAAGATGATCCTAAACTTCATCTGGAAACCACAAGACAAAGTCAAAAGCTAAGGCACTCTGGAGCAAAAAGAACAGAGTCAGGGTCATTTGTTCCTGATTTCAAACTATGCTACAAAGCTATCATACCTAAACTAGTATGCTAATGACACAAAAATATATACAATGGCCAGTGTAACACAACAGATCTCCAAGAAATAAACCCTCACATTTGTGGTCTGTGATATAACAGGAAAACAGATGCTCTCTGGAATAAAGAGAATAAGGAAAACTAGATAGATGCAAATGAATGAAATTGGGCCTCAATCTTATGCTGTATGAAAAATTAATACAAAATTGAAGCCAGTTGCTGTGGTGCATGCCTTTGAGTCTAGCATTTGAGACATAGAGGCAGGCAGATCTGTTGAATTCCAGAACAACCAACTTCACACAGAGACTTTCTCAAAACAATAACAGTAACAAATTAATACAAAACTGATTTTAAGTTCAAACATGAGATATGAAACTATAACATTACTAGAAGAAAACAGAAGGAACTATGCAACATTAATCCAAGCAAAGAGTTTTTTAATTTGAGCCCCAAAGCTCAGGCAACAAAAGGAAAACAGACACAGGTTCACAACACACAGGAGCCCCTGTGTGACAGAGGAAAGGGCACAGGGCAGTCACCCTGCAGATGGAGAAGAGATCTCTGAGTCACACGGCTGCTAAAGGGTCAATGTCTAAAATGGATGCGGAACTGTAATTACTCAATAGTAAGAAATATAAATAACTGAGGTTTTTTAAAATGAGCAAAACCCTTGAGTAGACATCACTTAATAGAAGACTATGAATGGTTGATTTTTATGAAAAACTTCTCAAAATCACTATTATTAGAGAAATAAAAGTTAGACCCATAGCGAGATAACATTTATAATTAAAAAATAAATTAAAAGCAGGTGGCAGCAAATCACAACAAACAATGTGCTAAGAATGAGTTACTCCTGAGCACTCAGCCCTACATGGGACATCTGTACCACACCCTCCAAGAGTCAGGAGCATGCCTGGAGAAGGGAGGGAAAATGTCAAAGTCAGCGTTTAGGAAGGATGCCCTGAAACGCTGCTGTCTTCAGGAAATGATGTGGCTTTTGCATTATGAACTCAGTAGCTGAAGTTACCTGGCAAGGTGGGTCCCATCAACCTTCTATCAGATGGGGGTGAGCTCCTAAGGCTCACCTCTCCCTGAGGAATGCTGGGAGTTAATGGTTTCTGGGGAAGGGGAAATTTTTTCCACCAGTGGTTTTGTTATTTGCAACACAGGTGAAACGTGGAGAAAACACCATAATCCAGAACACCAGCTGTAAGTACCACACATGTATAAGTACCACACATTCTATAAATGCCACACATGTACAAGCACCCCGCATGTACAAGTACCACACTTCTTCACTTACATGTGGAATCTAAAAAAGCAAACTTACAGGATAAGGTAGGGTGGTGGTTACCACAGGCTCAGAGGGATGGAAAGATGCTGGTCAAAGGGTACAGGGTGTCAGTTACCCCAAAGAAACAGAAATAAGTCTCAAGATTAATTATACAGGGGGTGACATTAGTTAACAACACTGTGGTTTATATTCAAAATTGGTAACTGAGTAAAATTCAGTTGTCTTAACCACAGAAAATGATAAGTACTTTTGGTGACGAATATGCTATTTAGTTTGATTTAGTCATTCCACATTATACATATAAATTTTACAGCAAATTATTATTTGACAAACCATTACAGCTTTTCTCCATGTAGAAAAATTATGTAAGTGTCAAAGAGAAAAATAACCCATAATCTTTCTAATATATTTCCTTCCCAGAGTTCTTAAACCTTCTAAATTATATAAAATGTTTCTACATTTCCTAATACTGGCATCTCTGTAGCACTTTCTACTTCTTGTGTTACAACATTCTATCTTGTGTTGTATCTGTAAGTGAACAAATCCTAAATCATCCTTTGATACTGAATATCAGAAAGGCAGGTTATTTCTTGTGCACACCCCACCTTTTAAAACTCTCCAAGACATAATACTTTGTACAGAGGAGAATGAATAAGTGAATGAATGAATGAATGAATGAATGAAAGTTTGAATGGCAACCATTAACCTGGTGGCAGGTTCTTATCCAGCCCCAAGTACTTTTGGTTATTAGAGAAAGATGACAAGCACATCAATGTACTCACAGGGTAAAACGAAAGGGTAGGGGTATGCAGTACATGCTTAGATACTGAGGTCATAGTGTGTGTGTGTGTGTGTGTGTGTGTGTGTGTGTGTGTGTGCATATGTGTGTTCCTGCTTGTGAAGGCCAGAGGTCATCATCAGATGTCTTCTATCACTCTCCACTCTGTTTTTATTTTTTGAAGCAGGGTCTCTCACTAAATCCAAATCTCACCAGCTTGCTAGACTGGCTGTCCAGTGAATTCCAAATGTCTACCCATCTCTGCCCTCCCAACACTAAGATTTCAGATGTTCACCACTATGCCTGGCTTTTATGTTGGTGCTTTGGGATACGAACTCAGATCCTCATGATTGTGCATCCGGACTTGACTAACAGAGCTATCTCTCCCGTTCCAAGTGATCAGATTCTTGCCTTTTGCAATTGTTCTAACAGGAAACCAATCAGAAAACTTTGGTTAAAAGGCTCGTTTTCTCTTAGACTTGATATCTTTTTCTCTAAAGAAAATAGATGAGGAAATTAAGTAACGTGGCATTTTAAAAAAGGGTCCATGCACAGAGGAGCAATGCTAATTGGATTCAGTTTGTTGAAATGATGAAGACTTGAAGTTGGAAAGAGGACATGGTGGTCGGGCTCTGGAAGGAGTTCAAGAGTATAGCAAGGTGGGTATGCTCAGAATACGTTGTACACACATATGAAATTCTCAAAGAATAAATTTTGAAGTATTTCAATGCCTTACCTTTATAGTATATAAAAACAGCCTTTTTAAAAAAGCTGTCGTGATTGTACCTGGAGCAGGCACTTGCTCACAGAAGATCAAAGCTCTGCCTCCAGGCCTGGCTTCGCCCTCCACTGAGCTATTGCGTAATCCCAAGCTGGCCACTGCCAGGTCTGAATCCTCCCTCTCAACCTAAATGAGATTGAAGGATTTTGTCTATTATCTTTGAGATCTCTGCAGATCTAGGGCTTAGAAAATGAAGTTTAGTGTATCAATTCACCATAGTACCATGCTTGACATTCCATGTTTGGGTCGAAAAGCTCCATCCTCTCCCTTGCCTTTTTTTTTCTTTTTGAAACTATAATTGTAGTAGTTTAAATGTAATTGGTCCCCATAAACTCATAGGGAGTGGCACTATTAGGAGGTGTGGCCTTGGAGTAGGTGTGGCCTTTTTAGAGAAAGCGTGTCACTGTGGAGGTGGGCTTTGAAGTCTCATATACGCTCAAGCTGCTCCCAGTGAGATAGTTGACTTCCTGTTGCCTGCAAACATGTAGGACTCTCTGCTACTTCTCCAGCACCATGTCTGCTACAGGGCACCATACTCCCAGCCACCATGCTCACCATGATGAACCTCTGAAACTGTAAGCTGCCACCTCAATTAAATAGTTTCCTTCATAATAGTTGCTGCAGTGGAGGAAAGATGCCTTCCCCCATCAGTGCCTGCAGCAGGTGGGAGAGTTGGCCCTGAGGTCATAAGAGCAGGAGAGCTGCCCCTGCCCCACATCAACTGCAGCAATCAGGAGAGTGGCTCCTACACCTCCCCTGAACAACACAGTAGAGCTGGCCCTGAAGGTACAGGTGTGGGAGAACCAACCCTGAGGATGTGGAGGTGGGAGAACTGGCCCCGCCCCATGCTCATTGCTGCAAGGGGCAAACTAGCCAGGGCAGAGCTGGAGAGCTCCCCCTGGTGGTGAAGACAGGGGAGAGCTGGCGGGCTGACCAACCTTGCAACTACCTGGTGTTGCCTGGCCCAGCATCCACCCCAACTGTGATCTGCCTGAAGAGGAAGAGGTGAGGGTGGGGAGGAGGGTAGGATGGAGGAGTGTTAGTTCTGTGGATCCAGGGCTGCAGGATCTCCGAGACACAGGGCAGGAAGAGTCCCAGTGAGGGCCCAGAGTCAATGGTGCAGCAGAGAACAGGGGCCTCAAGCCAGACCAATGATTCCTTGCGATAAATGCCTGTATATAAAAATGAATGGATAAAGGGCTTTACTGAGTGACTCACTGTGTCACACTGCAGCTTCCATGATGAGATTTCCCCCCTTCTTCTTTTTATTTTTTTCCTTTTTTTCTCTTAAATTTTATCTTGTTTTATTTTGGGGTGAGGGGAAGGAGATGGGTGGGATCAGGAGGTGAGATGTGAAAGACACAGAGGAGAAAAAGAGAGAAAGAGACAGAGAGAGGGAGAGAAGAGAGAGAGAGAGAGAGAGAGAGAGAGAGAGAGAGAGAGGGAGGGAGGAAGGAAGGAAGGAAGGAAGGAAGGAAGGAAGGAAGGAAGAGAAGAAAGAGTTGCTGCAGTCATGGTTGTCTCTTCACTTCAATAGAAACCCTCAGACAATAAGACAACAATATTATTACAACATAGTTCTCCCTTCTCCTTCTCACATATCCCCCTTGTTCACTTTCAAATTCATGGCCTTTCTCCATTAATTATTGACACATATGTGTATACATATACACACGTATATGCACATATATATTTTATACATATGTGTATGCTGTATAGATGCAACCTGCTTAGTCCATATAATGTTGCTTGTATGTATATGTTTTCAGGCCTGGCCATTTGGTATTTGATTATCAACTGACGTGCTCTTCCCTGGGGAAGACTGTTTCTCCCTATCTCAGCCTTCTTCAGTTGCCTGTAATTCTCACTGTACAGTTGGGTCCTCATGGATTTCCCCCTTCCACATTAGTATGTCTCTTATTGTCCTTGTTCAGCTCATGTTTAGGCCATCATTTTGGTGAGATTTATAGGTGTGACTTCTGACATTACTATGAGACACAATCTTACAGCAAGCTCACTGTTCCTCTGGCACCAACAATCTTTCTGCCTCCCTCTTCCACAAGGACCCCTGTGCCTTAGGTGCAGGAGTTTGAGTATAGATCAGTTTGGACTGGGCTCCACAGCTCTGCATTTTTATTGGCTGTGGTTTGCTGTAGTGGTCTCCATCTGTTGCAAAGAGGTGTTTCCTTGATGTAGGGTAAGGACTACACTTACCTGTGGGTATAAGAGCAAATATTTAGAATGTAGTTAGGGGCTTATGCTGGTTTGGTAAAATAGAACTTGTGTCTTCTCCTCTGTGATCCATGACTTCACTAGCCCTGGGCAGTTGAGTAGATTTCCCTCTTTTTCAGCTGGTCTTAAGTCCAATAAGAGAGCTGTTGGTTAACACTAAGGTATGTGTGTCACCATTTCACCTTTAGAGTTATTGTACCATGATGGTTATTGCTGTGGTTCATAGGCATCGTAGCTGGTAGGGTATGATAGGCAGGACTGTTGGTTGCTTCCCTCCTTTGGAAGCTTGCATGACCCTTCTGGTACCATGAATGCTAGTCCTCAGGGAGGAGGACTTCAGGTCAGTTCTGGCTCAGGGGCCTTTAGGTCCTGCATCTGAAGTGTATGGTGTCTCCAGCGCTAGGGACTTAACCTTCCACCTAAATGGGACAACCAAGGGCAACAGCAATATCCTGGTTTGGGGTCTCTTGGACAACCCTGACCAACAACTCAGAGGAGCTTCTCATGGTTGGTGTTGGAGTTTTTATTAAATGGTCTTTGACTCTTGGAGGCAACATTGTCAGCCCAGATGGAAATTTTTCATTTAAACTATACTTGTATATTTATATACCAACTTAAATGTATTATAGATATTTTTAAGTAGATAAATAGTATGATTTCTTATAACTTTTCCAGACATCCTTATTGTTACTTTACCCTCTTCTCTCCTTCTTTATTTATATCTCTCCCTAACCATCCCTAATTAGACACCATACCCTGTTTTTTCCTTTTTCCCCTATCAGATCACTTGTACCTTACTAATCTGCCCCTTTTCTGTCTCTCATTAGAAAACAAACGGGCTTCTAAGGGATAATAATAAAATCAAATAAGCTGGACAGTGGTGACACACACCTTTAATCCCAGCACTCAGGAGGCAGAGGCAGGTGGATCTCTGAGTTCAAGGTCAGCCTGGTCTACAGAGGAAGTTCCAGGACAGCCAGGGCTATACAAAGAAACTCTGTCTCACAAAGCCAAAAGTAAATAAATAAAATATAATAAGATAAAGCAAAAATAAACACATAGAACAGGACAAAACAAAACACAGAAAGAAAAGGGCCAAGAAACAGATACAAAGAGGCTCACTCGTTCATACAAAATGCAAAGGACATATAGGATAAAAAAAATAAAAATTAAAAGGATAGAAAATTTTTTAGAAAGCCCTGACATGACATTATGAGATAGTCTCCAAAGATGCCACTGAGTTCATTTTCTGTTGGCCGTCTACTGCTGGGCATGCGGCCTACCCTTAAGAGTAGTTTGTTTCCCCAGTGAGACTCCCTTGGAGAAAACTACATTTTCATTTGCAAGTGGCTGTCAATTGGAGATGATTTCTGGGTTAGGGATGGGGGTGTGTGTCCACTTCTCCTTTCAGCTGTAGGACCCCATCTGGGGCAGACCTGTGCAGGCCCTGTGCATGCCGCCTCAATGCCTAACTTCACACATGTGTTGATCCTGTTGTATTTAGAGGGCTTTGTTTCCTTGGTGTCCTCCATCCCCTCTGGCTCTTACACTCCTTCTACCTTCTCTTCCACAAGGTTCTCTGAGCCGTGAAGTGAGGCATTTGATGGAGATATTCCATTTAGGGCTGAGTGTTCCAAGGTTTCTCTTTGCATAATATCCGGCTGTGGGTCTCTGTATTTGCTCCCATCTGCTGCAGGAGGAAGCTTCTCTGATGATAGCGGAACAAGGCACTGATCTATAAGTGTAGCAGAAAGTCATCAGGAGTCATTTTATTGTTAAGTTCTTTTACTAGACAGTAGTATTTCGTTTTACCCTAGGTCCCTGAGCTATCTTGGTTAACAAAGCAGCATTGGGCATGTGTTCTAACCCCTGGAGTGGGCCGTAAGTCAAATCAGATATTGGTTGGTGCTGTGGAATAATCCTTCTGTACACTGTGAAAATGTGTTGCTCTAATTGTTAATAAAAAGCTATTATAATCATCCCAAAACAAGAGGCCGAAACACCAGTGTAAGAATGCAGTCAACAACAGCAAGGGCAATATGACACCCCAGACACCAGCTATCCTACCACAGCAAGACCTGAATATTCCAAGGCAGCTGAAGCACAAGAGAACAGCCTTAAAAACAGCTTTATGAAGATGATAGAGGACCTTAAAGAGGAAATAAAAAAAAAAGAAATTGAGGAAAAGACAACCAAAAAATTAGAGGAAATTAGTTAATCCCTTAAAGAATGCCAAAATAATCAAGAAAAAATCAAACAGGTGAAAGAAACTGTTCAAGACCTGAAAATCAAAATAGAAGCAGTAAAGAAACCACAAAGTGATAGAATTCTGGATATGTGAAATCTGGGTAAGCAGACAGGAACTATATAGATGCAAGCAAGCATCACCAACAGAATACAAGAGATGGAAGAGAGACTCTCAGGCATTGGAGATACAATAGAAGAAATAAGATTCATCAGTCAAAGAAAATGTTAAATATAAAAAATTCCTAACACAAAACATCGAGGAAATGTGAGACACTATGAAAAGACCAAACCTAAGAATAATAGGAATAGAAGGATGAGAAGAATCCCAGCCCAAAAAACCCAGAAAATATATTTAACAAAATCATAGAAGAAAATTTTCTAAATTTCCTAAAGAAGGACATGCCTATAAAAGCACAAGAAGCTTACAGAACACCAAATAGAATGGATCAGTAACGAAGATCCCTGTGCCACATAATCAAAACACTAAACATACAGAACAAAGAAAGAATATTAAAAGCTACAAGGGGAAAAGGCCAAAATTAAATTTAAATAGTATCAGCTGGGCAGTGGTGGCGCAATTTGCTGGTGGGAGTGGAAACTTGAACAGCCACTTTGGAAATCAATAGAATGGTTTCTCAGAAAACTGGGAATCGACCTACCTCAAGACCCAGACACACCACACTTGGACATATAACCAAAGGATGCTCAATCATACCACAAGGACACTTGTTTAGCTATGTTCATAGCAGCATTATTTGTAATAACCAGAACCTGGAAACAACCTAGATGTCCCTCAACCAAAGAATGGATAAAGAAAATATGGTATATTTACACAGTGTAGTATTACTCAGCTGTTAAAAACAATGACATCATGAATGTGAATAGATGGAACTAGAAATAATCATCCTTAGTAAGGTAAACCAGACCCAGAAAGACAAATATGGTATATACTCACTTGTAAGTGGATATTAGCCATAAAGGATAATCATGCTACAATCCACAGACCCAGAGAGGCTAGGTAACAAGGAGGGCTCAAGTTGGGACTCTCAGTTCTCCCTGGGAAGGGGAAATAGAAGATATTTCATGGGTGGACTGGGGGCAGGTGGGGAAGGAAATAAAGGGATCAGGTTGGGGAGACTGAGGGAGAGAGTATTGAAAGAGACAACTGGAAAGGGGGCCTCATTAAGGGTCAGATAGAAAGCTGGTATAAGAGAAACTTCCAGGAATCTACAAGAGTGACCCCAGCTAAGACTCCCAGCAATAGTGCATATGTAGACTGAAACTGGCCATCTCCTGTGACCAGGCAAGACATCCATTGGAGGACTAAGACACCAACCTAGCCACATAACTTCACCCTACAGTCCAACCTGCATATGGATGTGCTGGGGTAAGGGTGTTGCAGAGATATGGGAGTGGCCAACCAATGACTGGTCTAGCCTGAGCCCCATGCCATGAGAGAGTGAACTCACCCCTGACATTGCCTCAAGTACCAGGACCCAGAGGCTGGATGGCCCAAAGACCTAGGATAGAACCAAACAGACTGGAGAAAAAAAAATGTCAATGTAATGATGCCTGACCATATTCTGCTACACTCACAGATTGGCGCCTACCCCAATTGCCATCAGAGAGAATTCATCCGGTAACTGATAGAAACAGATGGAGACCCACAGCCAAACATTAGGCTGAGCCTAGAGAATCCTGCTGAAGAAAGGGAGGAAGGTTTGTAGGAGCCAGAGGGGTCAAGAACATCACAAGAAAGCCAACAGAATCAACTAATCTGGGCTCATAGGAGCTCACAGAGTCTGAACTGACAATCAGGGAGCCTGCATGGACTGACCTAGGCCTTCTACACATATGTGACAGTTGTGTAGCTTGATCTTCTTGCAGGATTGCTAACAGTGGGAGCAGGGCTGTCTCTAATTCTTTGACTGGCTTTTGGAAACCTACTCCTCATACTGGGTCGCCTTGCCCAGCCTTAATGACAAGGGGAGGTGCTTAGTCTTACTGAAACTTGATATGCCATGTTTTGTTGATATCCATGGGAAGCCTACCCTTTTCTGAACAGAAATGGAGGAGGGGTGGGACAAGACCCTATCCAGATAAGCTTCCAGCTTGTGAAAAGAAACTAAAAAAAGGTGAAAATTAATTAAAGAAAAGCTTAGGGCCAAGTATGGTGGTGCACACCTTTATTCCCAGCACTCAGAAGGCAAAGGCATTCAGATCTCTGAGTTCAAGGCCAGCCTGGTCTACAGAGTGAGTTCCAGGACAGCCAACCTTAGGCAGTGAAAGGAAACCATCAAAACAGAAAGCTGGTAATTGAACAAAAGGACTATGTTTCAGACCCAGCAAGCAGCAGAACTTGGCAGCTTCGGCCACATAGTTCTGGATTTAGAGTCAACAATACAAGAAAGGGGTTATAGAGCATTACTCTAAGACTAAGGAAATCCCCTGAGGCCAGGCATGTGTCAGGGGTATCCCTGAATGAAGGCCTGGAGAGGCTATTACATGAAGCTGTGAAGGTGAAGCCTGGATTGTCTTGAAGACCCTGAGATGTTGGAGATGCTGAAGTCATGGGATACCTGCCAAGGAAAGCTGATAACAGGGAGTGGAACCAGCCCAGGAGAAAGAAGTGTGTTTCAGTCAACAAAGCTGAAAGGAGTTGGAGATATGAAGAGCATTTTGATATCAGACATGGAAACGCAGAGTTTGGAGTTTGCCCAGTTTGGTCTTGTTTTGGTCCAGTATTTATTTCCTCACTCTGCTCCTTTTCCTCCCTTTTGGAATAATAATGTATATCCTGTGCCATTATATGCTGGAAGTATGTGATGTGCTTTCTTATTTTGATTTTATAGGGGATTGCACTTAAGAGATTGCCATGATTCTCAAAAAAGACTGGACTTTTAAGCAGAGTTGAGATTGTTATAGACTATGGGGACTTTCAGAAGTGGACTGAATGCATCTCTGCATCATGATATGACTACAAGCCTAAGGGGGCCAAGGAGTAGAATGTGCTGGTTTGAGTGAAAATAGCCCCTATAGGCTCCTAGGGAATGGCACTATTAGGAGGTGTGACCTTATTGGAGTAGATGTGGTGGTGTAGGAGGAGGTGTGTCACTGGGGGTGGACTTTGAGATCTCAGATGCTCAACCTAGGCCCAGTGTGGCACTCACTCTTTCTACTGTTTAAGAATTTGGATGAAGAACTCTCTGCTCCTTCTTCAGCATCATGTCTGCCTGCCTGCCACCATGCTTCCTATCACAATGACAATAGATGAAACCTCTAAACTGTAAGCCAGTCCCAATTCAATGCTTTCCTGTATAAGAGTTTCCATGGTTATGCTGTCTCTTCATAGAAATAGAAACCCTATGACACCATGGGAGCCCTTTGGCCCACAGCTCAATTATATGTAACCCATTCCTGGTACTGGAAACTTCATTTGGTGACAAGAGATGTCCAGCGGGGGCTCTGTCTCCCCCTTAATTTGGCCATTTTATTTAGATCACCTTCATATATAATGAATCTTCAATGGTATTGTTTCCATACAATCCCTCAAATGGCCTTTGATTTTAGCTGTTTCTCCCCATATTCCTTCCCTGTCCTTATCTCTTCCTTCCCTCTCTCCACCTGATCCTCCAGTTCAAACACTCTCCCCACCCCCTGACCCCTACTTGGTCCTCCAGTGAGTACATACATTATCTGATATCATATTTGTCTTTCTGGGTCTGGGTTTCCTCACCAGGAAGATTTTTTTTCCTGTTCCATCCATGATTTTATTAACTGAATATATTTCACAGTGAATGAATATATACCATATTTTCATTATCCATTCATCAGTTGACGTATATTTGGGTTATATCCATTTCTTAACTATTGTAAATAGAGCAGCAATTAACATGGCTGAGTAAGTATCTGTGAAGATGTCATAAGTCTGGCCTAGAATTTGGGATGTAGACCCGACTGGCCTCAAACTCACAGAGACCTGCTTGCCTCTGCTTCCCAAGTCCTTGGATTAAAGGCATACATCACCATGCCTGGCCATATTTTGACTGGTTTATGGTATGCAGTACTTTTGCATATGGTTCTGCTCTGTACATTAAAAATATATATTTTAATATATATAGCTTTAGATAGATAGATAGATAGATAGATAGATAGATAGATAGATAGATATAGATATAGATGGCTTTTAAAACAACCTAGTGCCATTCAGATAAAGACACTTAATTGTCTTTACATAAAATTGCCTTTATAGGCCAGGCGGTGGTGGTGCACGCCTTCAATCCCAGCACTCGGGAGGCAGAGCCAGGCGGATCTCTGTGAGTTTGAGGCCGGCCTGGGCTACCAAGTGAGTTCCAGGAAAGGCACAAAGCTACACAGAGAAATCCTGTCTCGAAAAAAAAAAACCAAAAAAACAAAAAAAAAAAAAATTGCCTCTATATATGGTGCCATTGAGTATGCCTACAACATATTTTTGCTGAATGAATGAATGAATGAATGAATGATGCTTTAGTGGGTGTTTGCTAAGGGTTCTGAGAATAATAACTTACATTCCTTTCTAGACTTGATTTCTAATAGGAGCTAGCTTTGGCTTTTGTTTTGTTTTGTTTTTCCACCCAAATTTGCTTTGAGTCACTGATATGATTCATAACATTAAAAACAGGTTGAACCTGAAAGCACCCTGCAGGAAATGAGCTAAGGAGCAGAGATCGAGTGAAAGGGAGGGGCTTTAGAGAGAGAGAGGGAGAAAGAGAGAACTCACTGAGTTTCTGGTGCGATATGAGGAAATGCCAGCAGCAGTTTTGTTCTCATTACTCCAATTACATTGTTTGAAATAGTTAAATCAAATGCAAAGTACAGAGCAATTCAATCTCCAGGATCCCAAAGGCACATTTCCCAGGTGTGGCTGGCCTCCCCACTCCACCCCCAGATGAGTCACTCTACAGAGATTAGGAGAGAGGGACCAACCCATCCTTGAGCCCTCCCACACCCATGCACAAAATCATTACCTCAGGTGGGGAGAGGTGGGTGCATGGATCGCCACTAACGGTGAGGTGACTGTCTCAGCCAGTCCTGCTGGGGCTCTTCTAATGGGAAGAGGAGGCAGAGGAGCAGGAGCGATGGGCACCTTGGCAAAGGGCTCTGAGTCAGGTAAGGAGGTGACAGAGCATTTGAAAACATCTTTAAAGAAAAGCTTGGTCTCAGAAACCCGCTTTCAGTGTCTTCTCTGCAACGCAAGCTTCTGGTACCATCTGGCACCTCCCTAGGAAGCCCGTGCCCTTTTCCTGCCTGTTTCCCTATAAGTGATGGCATTATCTGAAAACCCATAAAGATGGCCAATCTAGAAAAGCAAACAGCTCACCCTGAAAAAAGATAATAGTTCAACAGGAGGAGGGTAGGTTCAGCCCTTAATGTTAGCTCAAGGAGGCTTCTGGTCCCTGCCCTATGGTATGTGTAAGATGTCCCACCCATGACCTCATGCTTTAAAGAATGAACTCTCCCTCCCCTGTGCCCACATACTAAGCTCTCTTACTTCTAAATCTCACTCCAGGTACCCAAGATTCTTCCTCTCAAATGACCGTGAACTCTCCTCTGGTTCAGTGTCCTCTCTGTGTGCGGCTGGAGTACCCAGCCCAGCCTGTAAAGTAGAGAGACAACTGTCTGCAGCTGTTGTAGGTGGATAAAGATGTACTTGCAAAGCTAGAGTGTCCCTGTAGGTTCCATGTGCCGCGGGGCCTCCTGAGTACAGGAGCCCTTGGGGAGAAGCTGAGTGGCAGGGAATGGGACTGGTAACCGGATCACCTATCCCCAGATGACCACAAATCTGTGTGCAGCAGTAAGTGATCCCAGAATGTGAAATTAGACTTTGCCTTTCAGGTGCCAAGAAAGTATTCTTGTCAGTAGAAGAAGATAAACCAAGTTTGGGGATTTGGTAGAGTGCTTGCCTAGTATGCACAAAACCCTGGGTTCCATCCCCCACACTCCAAAACTGGGCATCATTGCTCATGCCTGTATTCCAACCCTCAGGAGGCTGACACAGGAGGATCAGGAGTTCAAGGTTATCCTTGACTATATAGCAAGTTTGAGCACAGTCTGAGCTATATGAGACCCTACCTCACCACAGAAAAAGAAAATGAGGGTGTCTTAGTCACTGTCCTATAGATGTGAGGAGACACCATGATCTAGGCAAGTCATAAAAGGAAGCATTTAATTGGGGGCTGGCTTACAGTTTCAGAGGTTTAGTCCACTATCATCCTGGTGGGGAGCATGGTGGCAGGCACACATGGTGCAGGAGCAGTAACTGAGAGCTTCATCCTGAGAGACTGAGCCTGGTCTGGGCATTTGGAATCTCAAAGCCCACCCCCAGAGACACAGCTTCTAATCCTCTCAAGTAGTGACACTCTCTGGTAACAGAGCATTCAAACACATGAGCCTATGGGGCCATTCTTATTCAAATTACCACAGAGCAGGGGAGGGAGGCAGGGAGGGCCTTACCACAGAGGAGGAAGAGGAGGGGGAGGAGGAGGAGGAGGAGGAGGAGGAGGAGGAGGAGGAGGAGGAGGAGGAAGAGGACAGGGAGGAGAAGTGGGGGAGAGAGAAGGGAGAAAGACTTTTATTTAACAATCTCTTGAGTTGGTTTACGACCTTTAGACCTATCATGTGATTAGTACTAGATCCTAATTTGGTAGTACTTTTGCTTGAGCACCGAAGACAGCAGACATGGGTGGACCCACTACATGTCTCCATACAACACAGGCTGTTTATGGCTTTCCCAGTAATTCAAATTTGGTCAATACTGCGGGATTGCCTCTGCCACATACCAATTTCTCAGTCTGTCAAAGAGATTACTATGCTTTCCTTAGCAAAGAAATATCTAACTTGGTGTCAATAATTCATGACAATAGCAGGAAAGGGCCATAGTTTTTCATAGAAAAGAAAATGAAGGTGTCAGGTTGGATTACAGCTATGAAAGCCTCTCACCTCATCTGGTTTAAATTTCTAGCTACTCTACCCAAGTTTCTTTAACAAAGGATTCCAGGAGGTTCAGGATTTAGCAAATTAATGAGTTTCCTATGTTTTGGTTTATTTTAGAGAAAGCATTATCAAAATATTTAAACAACTTTAATCCTATAAATATTCTAATGGAGCTGAATTTTTACACTAGTCATTACTATAGCAACACCTAGAGATGCTAAGGTATCGTGCTTACTGCTCTACAAATCCTCAGGGTACCAAATTGGCACCAAAGTCTTGTTAAATGCACCCTGACACGGTATAGAAGCCTGTCACACAGTCTGACACCAACACTGTTGAAGGCGTCTTGTTGCCAGGGGAACCTCATTATCAGAGCCCTATCTCTGGCACTGACAGTGATCACAGAGCAACAGCATCACCACAAAATGCCAGTTACCATGGATGGAACTGCCATAGGAGTCTCTGTTCAAAAGGGACAGGAGAGTCCTGGGGATGGATGCAGCTTAGTGGGTAGAGCGCCTGCTTATTGTGCAAGAAGCCTGGGGATGGATCCCTGGCACTGCATGAACTGGACTTGGACTTGATGAAGTATGTCTACAGTCTCAGCACTCAGGAGATGGAGGCAAGAAGATCAGAAGTTCAAGGCCATCCTTAACTACCTAGAGTTGGAGGTCTGCCTACATATGAAACTCTTCAGAAACAAAGGGGAGGGCATGTGATCAGGATCCCTTTCCCTCTTTTTAGCTTTCTCAAATATATTTACTTGAGTGCTCTTCACTCATTTGATGACTCTGAGACAGACAACATGTTCCGCTGTTGGTCATGCATGGCATACTGGTAAAAAATGTCCTATGAGAATGAGGCCACTCACTTTCCAGACGAGGCACAGTGAATCCAAGTCTTCCCTTTTTTACTGAGAAATACCCACAGCCCAGTGTGTAGCCTTCACAAACAGCAAAAAGTCCCTCCTGACTTGTCTCTTTCCACATGTATCAATACACCTGAGCCCCTGGCAATTGTACCCCTCACCCTGGTACTCAATTGTAGTCACTGATTTCATCAGCACTGGCTCTCCTTGTTCTTTGCAGCACTAGCTCTTTGAGAAAGGAAGGCTATCTGGACCGTGGACATCATGCTGTCACTGGACTTAAGGCAACACTTTGTTTCTGTGTAGGAGGGCTGCACAGTTCCATTCGTTTCCTCTGATTGACAGGGTGAGGTATCATCTCTCCCAAGGTACTCATTCATAAGACTCCTGTCAATCATTCTTGTCTGTATCTTCTTGTACTTCTTTATCCACAAGCACTGTAAGAATGGGAATATCTACCCTGCAGATGTGTCTGTCTTGAGAACTAAGTCCCACAGTATTCTGAGTGTTCTGTAAGTGTTCCTTAGCTGAGCAAAGCTTCAAACATTTAGACTGCAGATGTAGTTCAGTGTTAGAGTACTAGTCTAGCACATACAGGGCCATAGTTTCAATTATCCTGGCACTTAGGTGGGACAATTGTACAGGCATTCTATTGGCACAACAATGGATATCCGCTTGCCTTCTTTTCAAGACCTTTCTTGTCTTCCTAGCCCCACAAACTCATTGTGGTCAACAAGAAACCCACTCATCGCCTCAAATGATCCAATCAAGAAAATCCCTTACTGGTTCACCCAGCTGCTTGGGTGTCATTTGACTCAAGCTGTAGTCAAGTTGACAACCAAGATTAGTCATCATAGAAGGGTAAAACATTTTATCAGTGACAAAAAAATGTATTTTGTGTGTCTAAGTAGTGCAGTGGGATTGAACTGTAAATTTATTGTTGATTCTTCAGCTCAGAGCATGGTACATGTCATGTAGAAGGTGCTTGACTAATGATAAGTGAATACGTGCGTGATAATTGTGATATAAATGTGGGGACAATAAAATTGAGAATATTTCTACAAACATGTTATCTATCTGTGGATCCTTGTCTTCCCAGTGAATATGTTTATATGATAAATTACTTAATAATCATGACTTGCTTTAGTTACCTAGCAACATAGTTAAAGAGCTTTACCTGCATCTAATTGACCCATTTCTAGACTGGGGGAGTATTATTGCCACTTCAAGAGACATTGAAGTGTGCATTTGTGCAGGAATGGTTCCTTGTGAGGCATCTGCCTGTTTCTGATGGATTTCACCATCTTTGGAAACCAAAAAGAGACCATAAATGGTTTTTTTTTGGGGGGGGGGAGATGAGAGAAGTATAGAGAGACACAGAGGGGAAGCAGAGAGAGTTATATGGACAGTGGAAGGAAGGAAAGGGGGGAAGAAAGAGAGAAGCGACAGTTTGGGTCCCAGGACTCTAGTAGCTCTGATCTACCTCTCCATTCTTCAGATAAATCTCTCTTTGGTAGGGATGGGATGCTGAAGAAATGGCTCAGCAGTTGAGAACACTTTCTGTTCCTCCCAAACACCCAAGTTCAGTTACCAGTGCCCACATCAAGCAGTTCATAACTCCCTGTATCTCAGCTCTAGGGGATCCAACACTCTCCTGTGGCCTCCGCGGGTACTGCGCTCCTGTATTTGCAGATAGACTGGTGTACACAAATAAATCCAAAACTAAATGACTCTTTGTTTGCCCCGGTTTGGTTTGTCGTCTGTCATTTGCTGCTCTGTCTGAGCAGTGTCTCTCCCCATGCAGCTCTTTGCTCCCCTCCTCGGTCTCAGCCATCTCCTCTGGTGCTTCTGCAGCCCTTGTAGACCATATGTCGTGCCAGTCCACACCCTGTGTGTGCCACCTGCACCCACCCAAACCACACCGCTGCCCCCTGCCTTGTATACTGCGGGAGAGACTTTAGTCACTTAGAGCTGTGGTTCTCAAAGCTTAGCATCTCAGCTGTGTAGATTCACGTCTTGCCATCTCCAGACAGCACAATTCTAAATGCTGCTGCACAAATACAAGGAAACGCAAAATGGGAAACGGTATCCCAAAATCCGGGTACTTTTTCTTTCCTCTGATGAAAAATCACAAATCTTTGTCTCTCTTCAAAAGGAAGAAAAAGACAAGATTCTGACTGGAGGGAAAGTTTGTCCCTAGAAGCCGCCCCTTGCTGATTGATAGCCTTTGGTTGGGACAACTGAGGTTAAGCCTCAGCTACTTCCTTCCTCTTTGGAATTTCATGTTTTAAATATTTAATTGCTGCCATATGTGAGCCACAGCATGACCAAATATTTCACCCCTGAAGTAGAGCTGACAAAAATAATCAGATCTTCTCTCTCAGTTTACATTCTGGTAGACAACCCAGACTCTTAACTTGTACACAGAAATCGAAGCAGTTGAAGTTATAAAATAGTGAGTGGGTGACACCAAGCTAAAGATGGCCACCAAGAGAAGTTGACACTGGACTTAGCCTGTCCTGCTTCTTCTCACCCTGGGTTCTCACTGTTCCATCTCACTGGTTCACCTTTGTCTCGGGTAGCTTTGTACCTGATCAACCTCTATTCTCACCTCCTCACTATGTCTCCTGTGATCCAAATCCAGGCCCTTCACATAGCACAGGAAAACCCCAATCTCTCCTCCCTGGGACATCTGGGGAACAAGCATGTGCAACAGAGCAATCTGCAAAGGGCTTTATTCCCCCCTCGCCTGAGTCAAGCAGGAGAAATCCCCTTCTAATGACTTAATTAAGCTGTCGGTCAAAGAAGTATTTGGTGAGAGTTGCTTTGGGGAACCTCAAGAAGGAAGTGTGTGCCATGGACAACCGAGGAAGACAGGGCCAAAGGCATCAGCCGCATCCAAAGGCACCAAGTAGACCTGCACAAGTAGATGAATATCAGCGGCTCTCTTCCCTCCCCAGTGGGCTCCTGTCCTCTTCATAGCTATGCTTTTTTTAATACAACCAGCATTTCCATATTGTCCCATGCTAGACCTTAGACCTTCAATTCATGCATCCCTACATGAATATATGTCTTCATTCAACGTATGGATGTTGGGAACCCACTGTGGTGTAGGCTGCATTAATGATATGCAATCAATAATAGCAGTCATAGGGACCTTCAAGGATCCCATGTCCTAGAGGTTATAGACAGGGAGAAAGAAGTGTGTAATAAACTCTGAATGCTTAAAGTTGAAAATTGCTGTAAAGAAAAATGAACTAAACTGAGGGTAATGGGGTTACAGAAATATATGCTATTTAATAGGGTGGCCCAGGAAAGATATACTAGTCACTTTCCATTACAGTGACAAAAGACCCAAAGTAATCAACTTACAAAGCTAAAAGGCTAGCCTTAGCCCATGGTTTTGGAGTTTTCAGTCCATGACTGGTTGGCTTTGTTGCTTTTTGGTCTACAGCAATGATGAAACATGGAAAACAACATGGTAGAGGAACCTCTAAGGGAAAAGGTAAGAGAAGGATCTATGTCTCACAATGGCATTCATGTAACAACCTAAAGTCTCTTACTGGGTCCACTTCTTATGGTTTCTATCCCATCCCAAAAGGATGAGAAAAAGGCCTTAAACACATGGGCTTTGAAGGATGTTTCAACAGATCCACATTACAACAAAGACCTTACTAAAAAGTGTGATTGGGGCCAAAGACTTAAAGGAAGAGAAGTGTTCTATTTAGGGTTTCTATTGCTGTGAAGAGACACTATGACCACTACAACTCTTATAAAGGAAAGCATTTAATTGGGTCTAGCTTACAGTTTCAGAGGTTTAGTCCATTATCATCATGATGGGATATGTCGCATGCAGGCAGACATGGTGCTGGAGAAGGAGCTGAGAGTTCTACATCTTAATCCACAGGCGACAGAAGGAGTCTGTGACACTGGTCGTAGCTTGAGCATATGAAACTTCAAAGCCCAACCCCACAATGACACACTTCCTCCAACAAGGCACACATACTCCAACAAAGCCACACCTCCTAATAATGCCACTCCCTATGAGTGTCACTTTCAAACCACCACAGGAGGTTAACTAGACATGTGGATATGAGTTCATTGTGGGGGTGGTTTCCACTGGAAAGATCAAAATGTTAAGATCTCAAGGCAAAGAATGCATGGAATGTGTAGAAACTAGGAATTCCAGGTGAGATGGGTGTGTGCCGGACCAGCCAGTTTCAAATGCCAGGAGCTCAGCTTCCTCTGCATGCAGATGATCCCTGGAGGATAGATAGGGAGCTGCTTTGCTTTGTTACAGTGCTGGGGATTGAACCCAAGGCCTGGAGCACTCTAGGCAGGAGCCCTGCTACTAAGCTAGATCCCCAGCCTGCCCTGTACAGTGATAGAAGGTGACTTATATTTCAGGAGAAGCACATTGGCTGTTTTGTCCAGAATAGACAGGCTGAGGAGCAGGGAGCTAGGTAGAGACCATGGCATATGTGCGAAGAAGGTAGAGGTACTTTCAAAGATTTCGAGAGATGAATCTGGGTTCTATGTTACGTTTCAAAAATAGATCCAGTGGGACTAACTGGAAGAAAAAAAGATACATGAATGATTCTATTAAGATAATGAATGTGGAAAAAGCTGGTGGGGGACAGATAATGAATGTTTTGTGAGGGAGAGATGGAGAGATGGTCCAATGGTTAAGAGGGCTTACTACTGTTGAAGAGGAACCAAGTTCACAGCCTAGCACTCAAGTAAGGCAGCTCAATCAGGTCTATCCTTAAGGGACCTGATGCTTCTGACCTCCATGGGCGTCTGCACATATATACACATACCCGTACCCACCCATACACATAATTAAAAAGACTAAGAAAAACTGAGGTAGTTGCTTTACAACACACAGGCAAACCACAGACAACATATGTTCAGATCAAGTTAAATCAACATTCTTCCTTGAAACACAAAATCTGCCATGACTTGGATGTGATTTGTCCCTGCCCGAACTCAAGTCTCAGGACCTTTGAGAGGGATTTAGGCAACGGAAGTGCCACCATTGATTCCTATAGGTGCTGAGAGTGGATAGTGATGGAGCAAGCTCAGTGCCTCCCAACCCAGTTCCTCGTAGGCTGTTTCCTCTTTGCATACACTTCCTTCCTCCGGTTTCTCTTTGTAGCTCTGGCTGTCCTGGAACTTGCTATATAGATCAGGCTGGCCTCTAATTCAGAGATATGCTTGTCTCTTCCTCCCAAATGCTTGGATTAAAGATGTGTGCCTCCATGCCTAGCATTTATCGTCTTTCTTAAAAGATACAGTAGCATAAACAGTAAGAATTACAGCACATGCTGTTATGTTTGATAGCTTTGTGAGTAGAATAGAGAGCAATGCTCCTACACCTCCCTAGAATGAAATTCACATCAATCGAAAAGTTGGTGCTGTAGGTTAAAATGTGCATGCCTTCTAGAAGAATTCCTGAAAGGTAATAAAAGAAATTGTAGCCAACAAGTGCAGAAAGCAAAGGCAGAAGAGGAGACTTTCCAACAAACATTGCTGAAACAGCTGGAGAGTCATGCACAAAAGAGAAAAAAAATCTACAGCCTGGGAAGACGACTCAGCAGTTACGAGCGCTTATTGCTCCTGCAGAGGATCTGGATTCCTCTTACCAGCACCCACATCAGGTGGCTCACAACCCCCTTTAACTCCAGCTCTGCAGTATCTGATGCCCTCTCCTGGTCTCCTTGAGTACTGCAAACACATAATTAAATATTTTAAATAAAAAATTTTGAATGCATCTAAGCTCAGGTTTCATACTTTTCAGGAAAAATTAACTTTAAATGAATCACAGGCCTAACTGTAAAATGCGAGAGCACACATTTCTGAAAGAAAACCTAGGTGATTTTGAGTTTGGTGATGATTTCTTAAACACATGCTAGGAGAAAAATACATGCTCAAAGAAAAAAATAAATAGGATATTAGATTTGAGATGAATGATATTAAAGACACATTGTGCTATAACTTAGGAATGCTGCTAAATTGGAACTTAAGATAAAAGATGTTTTTAGAAATGTGTACGTTAAGAGAAAAGCATTATTCATCAAGATTTTACCCTTCTAATTTAAGATACTATGATAAGAAAAGTAAACCAAGCCTAAAACAAGCAGATGGAAGGAACTAATAAAGACTAGGGAAGAAATTAATGATGTAGTGGATACAAGAATAATGGAGAAGGCCGGGCAGAGAACGCATTTAATCCCAGCACTCAGGAGGCAGAGGCAGGAGGATCTCTTGTGAGTTTGAGGCCAGCCTGGTCTACAGAGTGAGTTCCAGGACAGTCAGGGCTGTTACACAAAGAAACTCTGTCTCGAAAATAAAAATAAATTTTAAAAATGGTGAAAACTGAGCTGGAGGGATGGCTTAGTGGGTAAAGTACTTGCAAAGCATGATGACCCAAGTTCAGATCCCTAGTGTCCACATAAAGCTGGACACAGGAGAACGACCTCTGAGTCAATGCTCCCAAGGGGAGTTAAGCAGCAGAGACAGGGAAATTCCGCTCGCCTGGAGTACTTCAGTGGTGAGCAAGAGGCTGCCTCACACAAGGTGGAAGTTGAGGACTGGTGACTGAGGTTGTCCTCTGACCTTCACACGTGCACCTTCACACACCCACACCCACACCCACGCACCCACGCACACACGCACACGCACATGTGTACACATACACATACATACACACAAAGATTTGAGAAAATAAATGAAACCAAACACTTATTCCCTGAAAAGATTAAGAAATCTTAAGCTAAACTGACAAAAAAAAAGTGAGGAATTACATGACTAGAATTAGAAGTGAAAAAGAGAGTTACTACCGTATTCATAGCAATGAAAGAACTGTAAATAAACATGGTAATCTGTGGAAAAATCATACGATTTTGATGAAATGAATAAATTCCAAGGACACAAACTGCCAAAACTGACTCACAAAGAAACTGACAATTTGAATAGATATGTAACAATTTGAATAGATATGTAAACTGGATTTGTAGTTTTAAACACACACACACATACACACACGCACACACAAAATTATTTTGTTCCTACTTCATAACTGTAATTTTGCTACTGTTATGAATCATAATGTAAATATTTGTGTTTTCTGATGGCCTTAGGTGACCCCTGTGAAAGAGTCTTTCAAACCCCAAGGACCTGCGACCCAGGGATTGAGAGCCAATGCTGTGGAGGCATTTTTCTCAACTGGGGTTGCCTCCTTTCAGATTACTATAGCTTATGTCAAGTTGACTATCCAGCATACTCATTTGGATAGTGTGTGTGTGTGTGTGTGTGTGTGTGTGTGTGTGTGTGTACCATGGTGCCCACGTGGAAGGGCAACTTAGTGTAGTCATTTCTCTCCTTCCATCATGTAGGCTTTGGGGAGTACACTCAAGTCAGAAAGGCTTGGCAGCAAGCACCTTTACCCATCTTGCCAGCTCTGAAAGGCTAATTTTATTGCAATAAAAATGGATTTGTTTGGGGTATTGTAAGTTAAATAAATTCAAAAGTAGTCATAAGAAGAATAAAGAGATCTGGCTTCCTGGGTAACTGAACCAAGTGTTAGGAAAAGAGAGAGAAAAGATGCCCAGTCATTCCACCAGACTCTTGGAAGAGAGGAAAGGAGGGATGAGGTGGCGTATCCAGAAAGCAAAATAGGAGGAAGAAGAGAAAGCAAATACATTGCAAGAGATTCAAACCTTTTTAATCTTCCATTTTACACATCGTTTGTTGATATGGGGCATAATGGTTATACCTGAGATTTCAGGACTCTAGGAGGCTGAGGCAGGAAGATTGAGGATTTGAGATCAGTCTGGGAATGGAGAACCCTGCCTCAAAACAAATAACAAATGCATGAATAAATAATAGTTAATTGTATTACATTAGGAGCAAATCCTGTGAAGTATAACCTAAAGATACGTATGTAATGCGTAAGAATACAGACAGTATACACAAAGAGAGCCACAACTCTTAGCTCAAACTCTAGACCCAAATGTGTTTAAGGTCGATTAATCTATTTAAAGGTGGACACAGGGCAGATGTGAGAGCTGTAGTGGGGCTAGAGACAGCACTCCGTGCTCACACACAGTAGCGTTTCTGGGAAAAGAGCATAAGCATTCACACTAAGAAAATAATGGATTACAAATAGTTCCTTGTGGACACAGATCAGGGTTTGCTGCCAGGAGAATTACAAAAGCAACTTTTTGTTTTCGGAACTCTGGTTTCCAGAGTTGCAAACTGGGAATCACAAACCTGAATCAGGCCACTGACAGTAGCCAAGGCCAGCTGCTGCACCTGAGGCATTAGCAAACAAAACAGACTCTCAGGCAAACGTCACTAGAAGCTGACAAACAATGATATTTTTAAAGACTTCAATTAACCTGGGAAATATCACAATTCTAAATCTATGTGCTCTTATTCAGATAGCCTCCAGCCACTCAGACACACTTGATAATATGGTGGGGAAATCTGGTACACAGAGCAAACAATTTTCAGTGCATCCTGTCTCATCTGCCTGGTGTTTCAGAGCGTCTTGTCTTCCTAGCCACATTATGAAAATGGGCGATGAGTGGGCAGTGAAGTGGAGCGTTAAATGAAAGGCTATGGACCAGGCTCTTCCATGATTACCTCCTCTGAGTCATCTGATGGAAGCAAGTGAGGAATGCTATCTTTTTGCAACAAGAGGTGAAGCAAGGTGCCCAGAGTCAGACTACTGGCTTAGTCACTGTTCTATTGCTGGGAAGAGGCACCCATGACCAAGGCAGCTCTTAGAAAGCATTTAGTTGAGGCTGGCTTACAGTTTCAGAGGTTTAGTCCATTATCGTGGTGGGAAGCATGGTGGCACACAGGCAAAAATGGTGCTGGAGAAGTAGCTAAGAGCTACATTCCAACCCACTGATCAAGAGAGAGACTCTGGGTTCAGCATGGGCTTTTGAAACCCCAAAGCCCACTCCCAATGACACACTTCCTCCAACAAGACCACACCTCCTTAGTCCTTTCAAATAGTGCCACTCCTTAGCAACCAAGCATTCAAACCTATGAACCTATGGGAGCCATTCTCATTGAAATCACTGTGACTGCTAAGTACAGGAGCTCATACTCCAATTCAGTCCGAGCCTAGAGATCCAAGATCCTTTCAATGTGTCGTAGATGGACAGCTGTACCACATCCCTCTCCACAGGGCTTCAGGGAGCAGGGTGGAAGAGGGAGCAATGAAGAAGATTAAATCAGCCAGCCTGGGGGTGGGGCAGGGTGAAGCAGTGTTTTCTGGACCGGGCTGGACCACTGCACCCATGAACTCATTACAGTTGTGTTTGCCCAAGAGCAAGCCAGGCGATACTCTGATACTCCGTCATGGAGGAGGGAGGGGCTCCCAAGATCCCACCCCTAGCTGAAGAGCTTTTGACAGTTGAGGGCTGCTTGGGGAAAGAGAGCCAGTTATCTTTAGAGATGTGGCCCTTAGTAGGACAACAACGCTCCTGTGGATGGTCCCACACCCGCTCATGTTCGGGTGCGAATTGGACTCAGTGAGTTAGAAAAAAAAAAGAGAATATGAAATTAGGAGGGGGATGGGAAGTGGATGGGGTGGATATTATGGAATGAATATATTGTATGCATGTATGGAGTTTTCAATTAATAAAAATATTTTATATATAATTAAAGGCATTGTCCCTTGATTAAGGGAAGTGTAAATGGCAGCCATTAAACAAGCTCAGCTGTCGCCAGAACGGTTTGTTTACATTTCCAAGAGACACTTTACACAGTGTCTGTGTATGAGAGACTCTACAAAAGAGTTGATACAAATGTCCTCTTCTTCCATCAGCCCCAAACCTTACCACTTTCTCCTTGACCTTAAGACAGTGAGTGGGTCTCAACCTTCCTAAAGGGTCGAAGGAGACCCTTCAATACAGTTCCTTTTGTTGTGGTGACCCCCAACCATAAAATTTTTTCGTTGCTACTTCATAGCTATAATTTTGCTACAGTTATGAAATCGTAATGTAAATATCTGATATACGACCCCAAGGGGTCTCAACCCACAGGTTGAGATTCACTACCTTAACGAGAGAACTCTCAATGTCAAACCTCCTGGTATTTCCCGGGCTTAAATACGTATTATCCCTTGGCAGTTCGTTTGTTCATGCATTTGTTGGTTTGTTTGTTGTGTAGCCCCAAACTTGTGATCCTCCTGAGTGCTAAGGTTAAGTATAGGCATATGCTAACCACACTCAATCTCCTGAGTTCTGTTTGGTTTTGCCTTGTATTTTTAAATATATATATATATATATATATATATATATATATATATATATATATCAGTCATTTGGAGAAGGAGTGAAGTTAGAAGCATGAATGAAAAGAAATTCTTTTAGCCTACTTGATTTTCTTCTACTCCCATTTACTTATAAGCCTCTAAAACAAAAAGAGAAAAATAATTATACAATTAAAATTGGCCACAGTAACAGCAGTTGGCACAAAAATAAACAGTCAAAAAATACAATATAGAAACAACAGCAATGCATTTGTCCTTGTGTTTACAGAACATTGCAGACTCCTAAAGAAGGAAAAGGAAGCAGGGGAATCTTCACCAGGGACATCCCAGAATGCTCTAGACCACGCGGGCTGGGATCTCACAAAGAACCCTGGAGCTAGACGTGCATCCTCACAAACCGCCACAAGAGGGCGGTCATCAAAAGCCAGTGAAAGGTCACCCTGCCCTCCGCAGACACCGGAAGAGTAAGTCCTGCCTAAGGGGGTTGAGACTATTTTTATAATCAGAAGCTGCTGACAGAGTTAGGAAAACATGATCCAAATTAAGATTTTCTTCCAACTATTTTGGTGTTGTTAATCCCATTTTAACAATTAATTCTTAGAGATTCATTAACAGTAATAATAAATTGTTCCGTCTGCAGGGTAAAACAGAAACCAAATTACTTTCTTATATGAAGCCATTTTAGTAATTTGCGATCATTAGGTGGATATTATTTTAGGTATATTTTACCCTAAATGAGGGATAAAGGAGATTCAGCCTGCATTTACCTTTTTTAAAAATGTGAATTTAAACTGAATCTAATTTTTGAAAAATTAAAAACTTGAATTTAGTTCTACTTGTATTACTATGCAAAAGTCCTTTCCTCGCCCCTCTGTTTTTCCATATCTTCCTTGCGAGGTTTTTCATGGAGAATGTACTCCTTGAAATGGCTTCCTCTGACAATCTATCTAAGGACTGAGACCTGACAATCCAGAACCCTCTGGGCTTCCAAGTGCCAACCAACCCCCAGTGGTGTACGTGTTCATGCTTTCTGGGATCCAGATTTCCGAATTTAGATGCATTTTTCATGTCTGGACATTGGTACTTCTTTTTCTAGTTTTATAGGCAACCTTGATTCAGACCCTCATAACTCTTCTGCAGTCCTGTTTCCTTCCCTGTGACATGGGAACAGGAACAGGTCTTACCTCATCAAGGGACTGTGATTATTTGACAATGCAAAATGTGCGGGCCTGGCGTCTGCTCCGTAAATGCTGATGGTAACAATTATTATTGTATTCTCAAATATCTATGGAGCAACTACAATCTGTCTATGAACAAAATAGCCAATGATCCCTGAAACTGTGGGCTTGCGTTCTAGTAAGGGAGGTGACAATGAACAGCAGACATTCTAAGTAGTCAAGAATGCTTTGAAGTAAGAAGATAAGCACCATGGGAAAGGAAAGTGGAGAGAGATATGGAGGCTTGAGAAGGCCTGTTTTTTTTTTTTAATTTTGTTTTTGTTTTTATTTTTTGAGGGTACTCATTTAGAAGGTAGGACTTGCATAAGAAAATGGGAGGCGTAGGCATACCACGTCACAGCTCTGCTGGAAAGAGCATTTCATGTTGAGGACACAGCCAGGTCATGGGCCAGGTCAGCAGCTGCTCTAGCAGGAGTGCCTGGTCTGTTCAAGGACATGCAAGGCAGCCCAAGGCATTCGGGGTAACAAAAACACTCCCCAAACCATGCATGCCACTTGCACATGGAGCCCCAAACAAACCCTGGCATCCCTCCCTGCCTCTGTGGAATTTCTGTGGGATTTTCCCTCATTGTTAATGTGAAGTCCACCAAAGGTTGTAACTTGGAAATCACTGTTTTAAGTTTCTCCCTATCTTATGGCTTACAGTTTTTGTTTGGGGCTTGTTTTTTACAGTTCTGGGAATGGGACCCAGCCTTGTACACGGTAGGCTCACTCTATCGTTGAGCCACACAGTCCTCTGTTCATTTTCCCATCCAATTATGGTGATGCCCAAATTGCAACTTGTAGCTGAAGTTTTCTCTGGTCCTGCCAGGTCCCTGCAGTCCTGTAGCCCGCTTATAAAATAATCACGCAGAAGCTTATATTAATTAAAACTGCTCAGCCATTAGCTCAGGCCTACCACTGACTAGCTCTTACAGTTAAACTAACCCATTTCTGTTAATCTATATGTTGCCACATTTTCTGTGGCTTTATCTGTGTGCTTTACATGCTGCTCCATGGACGGCAGGCTGGCATTTCCTGACTCTGCTCTTCCTTTTCCCAGAATTCTCCTTGTCTACTTATCTCGCCTATACTTCCTTCCCAGCTAGTGGCCAATCAGCGTTTTATTTATCAACAGATCAGAACAACACATATTCACAGCATATGGAACGTCCCACAGCAGCACCTGGTGTTGCTTGAATGCTGTTACAAATACAAACACCCCAGCCCTCTCTAGTGTGTAGTTGAAAGTTTTTCTGCCCAGCTCCACAGTCCCACAGCTGCTTATAAAATAATCACTCAGAGGCTTAATATTATTTACAAACTCCATGGCCTATGACAGTCCTCTTGCTACCTAGTTCTTATATCTTAAATTAACCCATTTCTATTCATCTATGTTTTGCCACGTGTTCTGTGGCTTTACCCATCTGCTGGTGTGTTGCTCCTTGGGCAGCAGGCTAGTGTCTCTCCAGACTCTACCTTTCTCTTTCCTGTTTCTCTCCTTGGATTTCCCACCTGCCTCTAAGCTGCCTTGCCATAGGCCAAAGCAGCTTATTTATTAACCAATGGGAACAACACATATTCACAGCATACAGAAAGACATCCCCTAGCACTAGTATCTTAAAATTTACCAATATACCTTTTTTTTTCTATCTCTACTATTGTAACAGAGAGACAGATGAAGACCTGGCCCCAAGATTTAAAATACTCACTGCCCTTCTTTATAAGTAGCAAAAATTTGTAAAATCATATGAAAACTGAGGAGTTCTTGGTTTTAGTTACCCCCAATTTGTCCTATAGTATGTGCTTAATCTGCCAGCCAGAGATCAAAACTTACATCCTCCATCTCCATTCTTATTGACATCATTTCCTATAGGCTGGTGTCTTTATCTCCTCCATTATATCCCAGCTATAATCTAAAAAACACAGAACTGTGCTCGACCTTTGGAAGACGAAGAATCCTTACTCATGGGAAGATTTGTAATAACCGGCTACAACCTGCCAAATAAGTCTCAACTGCAAAATTGGTCCTCATAGTTACCAACAACTTGAGATTGTCTTAAACTTCTATTACAATCTCCAAAATGCTTAACTCGATAGATGACACACATACACACTCAATCCTTGTTGAATTGATGGGAAAACACATCTGAAGGATAGTAAAACTCATAATGTCAAGTTCTCCCAGTTCTGAAGAGCATCGTTGACATTTTTAAAAAACTATATAATATAATTTACATGCAATGAGTGTGCTCTTCACTGTATACACATCTGTGAATAGTGACATATACATATGGTCATGTGACTACTGTCCTGACACAGAATAGTTGTCACTAAAAGTGTCCCCATGTCTGATGATAGTCAACTCCTCCTTGGACCCCCAGTGACCCCTTGGATCACTGACTTCCTTTCTGTTCCTGGAGCAGTCTCCTTTTCTAGAGGCCATAATGGAATCATCTGGTATAGGAGTCTGGCTTCTTTCATTTAGCATAATGCAAATGAGAAGTCCATCCTCATTGCACATATGAATAGCTCCTTCCTTTTGCCAAGTGGCATGCTAAGATGCATGGATGGATTGCCGAGCTTATCCTTTCAACAGCCAGACAACATTTGGAATTTGGGCTGTTTCCAATTTGGGGCAATTATGAATAAAGCTGCTATAATCCTTCATGTCCAGATTTTTGTATGAACATATGCTTCCATTTTCCCTGGCTAAACACGAAGAAGTGCAGTTATTGGATCATGCGGTATGCTGAACATTTTAAGAAAATACCACACACTGTTTCCCAGGGAGGATGAGGCCATTTTCCCTTTATCACTAGCAATCCCACCACCAGCTTCGGCTCCATTGGCATGTGGTAGTGTCACTTTGTTTTATGACATTATTAGTTTTATCAGTTCTAATAAGCTTGCATTGTGGTTTTAGTTTGCATTTGCCCAGTGATATTGTGCTACAAAGAGTGGAATCCAGGGCCTCACTGATGCTAGGTGAGAAGTCTACCATTGAACTATCATGGTGTGGTGGCTCCTGCCTTTAATCACAGCACTCAGAGAGCAGGGGCAGGCAGACCTCTGAGTTCGTGGCCACTGGTCTACACAGTAAGCTACAACCCCACCTCTGGACATGTTCTCGATGAATGTTTGTTCAAATGTTTTGCCACTCTTAAATGGATCATTTGCCTTCTTATTCTTACATTTGAATATATATATAATTTTCCAAATAATATTTATATTTATATGAATACATATCCTATATCAAATATGTATTGTTGTAAACATTTTTTCCCTACTCCATGGCTTATCCTTTTTTAAAGTCTACACAGAAGAGATCCACACTAGGGTGCACTCCATGAGTTTAAACATAGGCCCAGATTCTAATACATATACAAGACACCTATAAAAACACAATACAGAAGTCAGGTGCAGTGGTTCACAACTACAATCTTGGCACTTAAGAAGTGGAGGTAGAGGGATTAGGAGTTCAAAATGAGCCCAGCTACATAGTGAGTTGCAACCAGCTTGGGCTATATTAGACCCTATCTCAAAAGAAGGAAGAGGAGGAGGAAGAAGAGGCAGAAAGACACATCATGGACTGGAGATTCACTAGTGGTGGTCACTAATGACTGTGGTCATGTTTCCCTTTATTTATCCTTTCTCCTCACCCCATCTTCTGTCAACCTTTTCTTTTACGCTATAGTTTTCCATAACACATACACTCTCTAAATAAATAAATAGACTGCTGAGATAGCTGTCAGGAAGTGCTTGCCAGGATGTGTGGGTGTGGGGTTCTTTGGCAGGGAGCATGATTTAGCCTGCCACTGTAGCAAAATCAATTTTGATCACGACTGAGGAATATAACTTTGGTCCCATGTTTGCCTTAGAACTATAGTTGGGATTTGGAGATGTGACTGAGATGTGGTGCATGTCCTACAAGGAGCCACCATGAGCAAAGGCCTAGGGGCACTATGAGGATACAGAGAGGGTAATAGTGTCTATACTGGCCTGTTAAAGCGTATGTCGTGTTCTGTTAGAGTGAGAGACCAGGCTGGCAGCATAATTAAAGAACCAAATAACAGAGGTCTTTGAGCTTTGGAATTTTGGTTATGCTAGAGAGACAACGATATTGTTTCTTGAACAGGAAATGGCATATTGAGGCCATGTTGTAGGAGGATCAATCTGTGGCTACCTCATGGCGGCTGCCATTTTTCTAGGTAAGAAAGGATGCAACACTCTGAGCTTTTGATGATCCTACCTCCACCCCAGGCTTCCTGCATGCTGGGCAAGCACTCTGCCCGCTGAGTTCCACCCCAAGTCCCTGATGGTTTCTTTGGTGAGTGTTTGTGGTTTAAACCTTTGGTATTACTGACTCAACCTTGAACATTTAAATACTTTAAAGTGCTGCTGCTTACCTATCTAAGGCATTTCAATAAGCAAGTTAATAAAGAAAATAAGAGGATTCGTATTTCTGCGTGTATTTGCACAAGCTGCTTACAGCACGTTCGCATCCTGTGTGTGTCTTCGCCATCCATCACAAATGAGACATAAACACAGACCAGGATCCCTTGACATGAAAACACCTTGTCTGCAGCTTTAGTTTATGAATGTGCCAGAAAGTAATAAACTCTGGTTCTTCAAAAAATATTCTCTGTTTTAGATTGTGTTCCCACTGTTAGCTGAGGTTACTGAAGTGTTACCGTGAATGTCTCATGAATTTCCTTACCCTCACTTCAAGGGACCACTAGAGGATTGGGCAATTTTCTCCTTAAAAGCAGGATAAAAAGATGAGGCCAACTGGTGAGAATAAGGGGGAGCTTCGAGTCCACAAAATATACTGCATTTATATTGCAATCCTATTTACACTCAGATTTACCAAATGTTGAAATATCTTGATATATGCACACTTCCTTGGAGAAGACGTCAGTCTGTCTAACACGTCCATGGTCATTGTCTGTGTCTGGCATCATGCAGCATCTGCTAAGCCCCGCTGGAGCTGTGGGAGATGCTAGAGAAGTTATGAGCATCTTTAGAGTTTATATCTTAGAGGGGGAAATCATATCACATTAATATTGAAATATATATTGCCATAAACTATATCACCACATAAAAAAGTTGCTGCTGGAAATAATGCAAACTGAACTCTAAATTCATAAAAATTAAAACAACATCTTGCCTATCAGAATGTGCAAGGAAAATCAATGGCTACCATTGCTTGCTTTGGAATAGTTAGAAAAGCAAAATATGCAGCTGTTATCTCTGACTTGCTAGTCAGAGTTCACAGGCTCTGCCATTTAACCAATCCTCAAAATGCCCTGAGTATATATTTTCAATCTGGTCAGGGACCACTTCTTCCCTGCAACCAGGTCCTACAGTTCTCAAGGGATGCATTCCCCAGAGGGGCCTTGAGGCAAAAGTGTTCAGTTTTTGCAGTATACGCTCTATTATATACATATCAAAATATATGCTTTTTTTTGTCCTTAAAGGAACTTTGGTTTGGCTGGATACCTGAACATTTGATTTTTTTTTCTCCATCATGCCATTGACAATAGCTGGAAGCTCTCCCGCGCATCCTTGATTTTTAAACATTAAATATTTCAGACTCATTCCAGGCCATTTCCTTTTCTGGTCCTTGACTCTTTCTTGAAATGACCCCTTTTAGTTCAGCCAAATGTAAACAAAACCGAATGTTCGCTCTGCTCTCACAAGAGCTGTGTTTAGACTACAATTTGCTCTGGGCCAATGCTTTTCAAAGGGAGGTTTGGATCCCCCAGGAATCCTTGAAGGTGAAAGATACCAGGGACAGGAAGTCAGGATTTAAAAACACATATTTGTTCAATAGAGGTTATGGTAGAAGGGGGGAAAATCACACTTCCATGCAAGCAAAACGCACCTAAGCACAGTGGGCTACTGATGGGATTCAGAAATGCCCAATTACCCTATAACTCACAGAACTGGCCATCTTATTTCAAAGTGTACTTTTTTGTATGATTCCATATATCAAAAGTGTCTGAAATAAACAAATCTATCAGATAGATGTTAGATTGGTGATTGCCTGGGGCAAGTAGGTGAGGGAGGAAGGAAATGGATTAATGAATATAAACTTTCTTTGGGAGGTCACAAAGATGATGTCTTAAAATTAAGTCATGTGGGGCCAGCGAGACGGCTGAGTGGAGAAAGGTGTTTGCTGTCAAGTCTGGTGACCTGAGTTCAAATCTGGGAACGCACATGGTAGAACTCACTTCGACCTGCACATGTGCTTTGTGGCACGTGCCCACACACATGCATGTAAAGAAAGAAAGAAAATGAAGAAGTTTTAAATTAGTGTGAAGAGTTGTATTGAATGCACAGCTTTGTGGATGTATAGAATGAGCATGGGTTTGTATATTTGAAAGGGGTGGGCTTTTTGACATCCGTATTGTATTTAATAAAATAGTATTTACAAAATAGAGCTGGGGAGATGGTTCAGCTGCTAAAGGGGAGGCTCACAGACAAAACACCAAAAAAATAGATTTGCCTCAATATTACCCATGGGAAAATAATAACTAATACAACAGAAAATGATCAAGGATATATTATTGGAAGTTTACCCAAAAAAACTCACAGCTGGGCAAATGAGGATGAAAAGAGAGAGAGAGTGTCACCAGACGATGGAAATTGCAAAGCAAGATGAGATGACTTAATTCCACAATACTGGGAGAAATGAGGATCATTTCAAATGACGGCAGAGTGTGAGACTCAGAATCCCACATACATCCAGCGTGAAGGGTGATGGCTCAGTTTTGGACCATAGTTTGACAGCACTCCAGAGCTGCAAACACAAAGTTCTGGGGTGCCTCTGTAGCACCAGAAAAACAACAACGGATGGGAAGTAACAGCTGGATGGGTTTGTAATGCAGTGTATAGCGCTGCAATAAACATGGAGTGAAGAACTTAGCATGCGTAGGCCCTGGGTTCAAACCCTACTGTTACAAGAAATTAAATTAACACAACCAAGTTAAACATAAGGGTATCTTACAACCCTATTTCTGGGTGTGAGCGTCCATTGACGTGAGCATTATTTTTAACAGAGAAAAATGGAAACAACCCAAACAAATATCTGGTAACAAAGGGAAAATAATTAAACTATAGTATTAATATAGAATGTTATATAACACCCAAGTAAATAGGTTAGATTCATTAAAAAGCAATTCATCCTTACAAAACATATCACAGGATTTTTTTAATTTATTATTTTTTAAATTATATATGTGTGTCTGCACTCATATGCACATGAGTGCAGGTGCCCTCAGAGGCTAGAGGCATCAGATCCTGTGTTCCTGGAGCTGGAGTTAAGGATGGTTGTGAGCCTCCTGATGTGGGTTCTGGGAACCCAACTTGAGAACTTGGGCCCTCTGGAGGGAACTATGCATTTTTAACCTCTGAGCCATCTCTCCAGCCTATTGAGGATATTTCTTAAAGGGAGGTAGAGCATCTGATAGAGTTACATCATAACATGACTCTGACCATTTGCATCAATGCAAAAGGAGATGTTATGGATAAGAGGATCACACCGTGATTTAGCCACATGAGACCTACTGCCAGCACTAAGGTCTGGGAGATTCTCTTCCTCCAGAGATTTTTATAGTATCTATCATAGGTGTAGTGTGGTGGCTTACTCCTTTAATCCTAGCACTCTGGAGGCAGAGGCAGGCAGACCTCTGTGAGCTAAAGGCAAGCCTGGTCTATGTAGTAAGTTCCAGGCCAGCCAGGCTCATAGTGGGACCCTGTCTCAAAAAATATATATCAGTTCCACCATAGGTAATAAATACCAGGCTCAGCAGCATTCTCTCTTCCACAAGTATGGGTCTTGGACCTATAGAGATTCATCTAGTTCTGTGATCTTCAAAGATGTTCAGCTTCATTTGGAGATTTGCTTTTAAGAGCAAGACTTAGAAACTGGGATACTCCAAATATTCTGCTTGCATCAGGTATGACATGTGCTCCTTAGCAGAGCTGTCACTCGGGGGTGTCGGTGATGATGGGCTGTACTACCTTTGTACCATTGGAGGACGGTGGCAGGTGCTACTTCCTGTAGAGCACCTGATTCGTGACTAGGAAGTTTGAAAAACAGAATGTACATTGTAATTGATTTTAACTGATTTTTGTTTTTTGTTTGTTTGTGGGTGTACATGTGTGTGCATGCATGTGGAGGCCAGGGATCAGTTTCATGTGTCTTCCTCAGTCCTACTACACCTCATTTTTGAGAAAGGGTCTGGAGCACATGGATTCTTCTGAATTGGCTGACCAATGGGCTCTAGGGATCTTCCTGTCTCCACCTCCCTAGCAACTGGGGTTCCAGATGCACAGACTACAGCCAGCTTTGTACATGAGTGCTGAGGATGGAACTCAGGTCCTCGTGCTTGAGTAGCAAGCACTTTGCCTATTGAGGTTCCTCCCTAACCTAATGTATTCTTTTGAGATAGTCCTGTGTCTCCCAGGCTGGCTTCAAATCAACTACATAGCCAAGGATAACTGTGACCTTCTGAGCTCCCTGACCTCACATTCTGAGTGTCAGGATTATAGGCACCACCACGCTTGCTTTGTGCAGAGCAGGGAAACAAAGCCAGCACTTTGTGCAAGTTAGGCAAGCACTGTACTGATGGAGCCACACCCCTTATCCCCTAATTTTAAGTGGGAACATGTAGTTAGTAACAAAGATATTACCCAGCATCACTCTGGCAGGCTCTGGGTGACCCAATTCTCTACTTTATCAGGCCCTAGCCTCCACACCACACATTTAGGTGATCTGTCTGCCCTCTGAAAAACAGTTTTTACCTTGACTTACATTTTATAATACTATATCACAAGCGATGGGCAAAATTTGCAGCCTCCTTCATCTTCTCTGTTCACTCATTCAATATTGTTTTACTGGAGATGCGTCAAGTCCCTGTCAGGCATGGCATGTGGCTCTGGAGGAAACATGGACCAGTGAACTGCAGCACTTCAGGGAATGCACGAGACAGAGGAAGAACAGATACATTAGAAATCCTAACCCAAGCCAGGCCAAATGATTCCCACCTGGAATCCCATCACTCGGGAGGCTGAAGCAGGGAGGTGAGTTCGGGGCCAGCCTGGACTCCGGACTGCTGCTTGTCTCAGAAAAAAACAAAAACAAAAACAAAAACAAAAACCCACAAAACTAAATGAAGGAGGAACAGGAGAAGAAGAGGGAGAGGGGGACTAGAATGAGGAGGAAGAGAAAGAAGGCGGGGAGGGAGAGGGGGAGAAAAAAGAGGGTGGAATGCAGAGGAAGAGGAAGAAAGCAGAGGAAGAAGAGGAGGAAGGCCAAAGAGGAGAAGGAAGAGAAGGAGAAGGAATCGTGGCCTGTCCTAGGGATTCAGAGACATTCACTCGAACTTCAGGTTGGGGATGGGGAGATCTTGCAAGATGCTAATGGTGGAATCAATGCAGAGGTTTTTTTTAGTTGACATAATAACTGTGCATATTTCTGGAGTGCAGTGTGGTACATTGATATCTGTGTATGTTGTGTAGTGGTCACATCAGGATATTTCACTTATCTATCATCTCAAATACTTACCACATCTTTGGAATAAAATATTCATATCATCTCTTCTAGGTATTTTGAAATATACGATACAATATCGCTAACTATAATTACCCTTCTATGAAACAGTAGACAAAACTTATTTCTACTGTCTAAATGGGGCTCTGTACCCTTCTGTTTCCAGTGGTCAGAGTCCAGACTGGGTGTCTCCAGGTTCTTGACCTCTCATCCAAGGAATTGAAATGAAGTCTCACACAAATTGCAGAAGTAGCAAGGAAACTCTATTAAAGGAAAGAGACAGTAAAAATGAGAAAGAAATACATTTTCAAGATTGACAGCAGGCCACATGAGTGAGGGCATTCATAGGCCCTGATTATTGTCTGTGGCTTCCTTTTGGAGGGGGGCCAAGAGAAGAAGGAGTCTGATTTTTAAGGACTGTGGTTTGGGTAGTTCAGTTTTGATTGGCAGATGAAGTGGCACAAACATTTTTCTATTGCACATGTTCTTTCCCATGATGCATTTGATTTTAATCATATGCACATCTAATTATGCATGTACATAACATGGTAATATGGGATTCTCCTTAAAGCTCACTTAGGGGACACAGTTTGCCTTATTTTTCATGCGCTCCAAACCAGTTCAGGCCAGATTGATCAATTGAAGTGGTTCTCTGATGTTTCCAGGGTGTGTTTAAAAGGAAATGGGGCATTATCATGGGCTTACTAAGAGGGAGTGACCTATTTCCATTGCAAAAAGCAGATGGACAAATGCCCATGCAGGTGCAGAGGGGAGGTCCCAGGTTGCCAATAAGTTGCTATGTACATTGCTAAGAAAAGGGTGCCTGTACAGTCCAAGCCAAACACTGTCCCAGTTTATTCTAACTGCCAATCTATTCCCTATGCTTGTCTGCTGTGCCTTGCTGGGTAATCCTACTGCTCTCCCCAGCATCCGACAAACACTACAGTATTCTATACTCTGTTTTTATGATACCAACTTTTTAAAATTCAGATCATGAGTGAAATCATGCAGGGTTTGTCTGTGTCTGCTTTATTTCCCCACCATATCTTCCAGGTCCACTCAAATTGCTACAAATGACAAGATTTCGTTCTTTTGATTACAGAATAATGTTATATGGTATGCACCTAACATATTTTCTTCATTTTAATGGCTAAATTTTGGTTTCAACTTAATTACATCTGAAGTCAACTAAAACCCAAACAGTTAGATGTACCTAGGAGAATTTGTTTGTTTGTTTGTTTGTTTGTTTGTTTGATCACTTGAGGTGGGAATATTAACCTTCAATCTGGCTACTCCTAGGCAACTCACATAAAACGACGAGGAAGAAGGAAGCCTTTGCTTTTGGCCTGCTTGCCCTCACACTGCCTGGTAAATCCATCTATCCTGCTGCTGAGGCATTCCTTTACCGGGATTAGAACTTACTTCTTTGAGATTTCGGTGTAGACTGAAGACTAGCTGTTCCCCAGGAATCTTCTGGGACTCCAGCCCCAGATTGGGACTGCTGAGACTCGAGCCTCACAGACTGAACAACGGCCGAATTCCTGGCCTTTGCATCGGGAGACAGCCATTGTTGGACTAGCTGGCCCACAGCCTGTAAGCCACTTTGATAAATACCCTTTTAGTATACATAGTCACTGTATCCATTTTGTTCCTCTAGCAAACATTGCCTAATACACTTACGTACTCATCCCCTCATGGATATTTAGGTTGTGCCCAGCTCTTGGCTACAGCTAATGATGCTGCAGCAGCAGATGTCTCCTCCCTCTACCGTTCTCCTTCCGTTATATACCTATCAGTGACTTTGATGGATCACATGACAGTTCTAGTGTTCGTTGACTGAGGGGCCTTTATGCCATTGTCCATAGTGGTTGTCATCACTTACAGACCCACCAAAGATGTGTATGAGTTCCCACTTCTCCAACTCCTTCCCAGCATTTTTCTTTTATCCTTTTGCTAACAACTATTCTAACTGGAAGGAGGTGGTTACCTTCCTGAGGGTTGGAGATGATGGTGCTTTGTACCCTCTTTTGTCTTGTGGCTTTTGAGGGTTTTGCCTCCTGTTGCCCAGGTTGGCCTAGGTCCTGGCTTCAAGCAGTCCCCCTTCCTCAGCCTTCCTAAGTGGCTGGGATTATAGACCAATACCAGTGCAGCTGGCTTTTTGACTATATTTTAATTTCATTATTTGGGGGTTTTGCTGTTGAATTTCGGGAGTTGGGCCAGTACAGATTTTCGTGGGCATTCTCTGCCGAGCTACAGGCATCTTTCATTGGCTTCTTTTGCCCGGTAGAAGCTTTTAGTTTGATGGAAGTCCATTTGTCTAGTTTATTCTGTTGCCTGCAGTAAAGAAAACTTAAATCACATTAAACTGACTTAGGCCTTTACTTAGGACAAAAGGAAGCCACTGAAAATTCCTAGCCTCTGTTGTCTCTCTCTTCAAAATGAATGCACTGGAGTTGCCCATTGGTCCAGCAATCTATCACTGGGCATGAGCTGAACAGAACTGAAAGCAGAGATGTCTGTGATCTCAGCACCCATGAGGCAGAAGCAAGAGGATCAGGAGTTCGAGGTCAGCCTGGGCTATGCAAGACCTCTCTCAACACCTCAGGGGAAAAAATGAAATCAGGATCTCAAAGAAATATTTATATGTCCATATTTATAGCAGTATTGTTGACAATAACCAAAAAAAAAAGGAAAGAGACCCAAATGTCCATCAGTGTATGAAAGGACGAGCCATATGACATGCGTATCAAAAGCAATATAATGAAATACATTTCTGCATTAGGAAGAAATAAAATTCTGGTTTGTGCTACAACATACATAAACATTTCGGGCATTATACTAAGTGATAAGCCAGCGTCCAGTTCAGCAGCACAAATACTAAAACTGGAATGCACAGAGATTAGGACGCATCTGGATGAGGATGGCACACACAAATTCATGAAGCATTCCACATGAACGAAAGAAAAGAAAGGAGTGAAGGAAGGAACAGTGAGCCATCTAGATGACTACACACACACACACACACACACACACACACACACGCATGCACAGAGAGAGAAAGATAGAGAGACAGAGAGACAGAGAGAGACAGAGAGAGACAGAGAGAGAAATATAGCCATACAATAAAAATGTATTTTTAAAAAAAGAAAGGACAATAGTGAGAAGGGTAAATGTGACTTTATGGGGCACAGATGTCATCAGCTTTCTAGAAAGAAATTAGAATGGTAGTAGCCAGGGTCCAAGCGGAGGGGGATGGGAGCTGCTGGTTAATGGGTACAGAACATCAGTTTGAAAACCTGGGAACACTCTTCAAACAGATGTCAGTCATAACCACACCCTCAAAATCAGAGTCCACAGTGCTGCTCAGTGGCACTACAGGTTAAGATGGTAAAGCTTGAGCTGGGTGGTGGTGGCGCACACCTTTAATCCTAGCACTCAGGAGGCAGAGCCGGGTGGATCTCTGTGAGTTCGAGGCCAGCCTAGTCTACAGAGCAAGATCCAGGACAGGCTCCAAAACTACACAGAGGAACCCTGTCTCGAAAAAAGGAAAATAAAAAGATGGTAAAGCTTATGTTGTTTGTATTTGAGCATGTTAATAAAACACAAAATAAATCCATTGTTATGTTAAAACTGTGTAAGTCTCCCAGTGCGTGTTCTTCAAAGTGTCCTTTTTAAATTACTTTTTTAAAGTTACATTTTATTTAAGTGTGTGTGTGTGTGTGTGTGTGTGTGTGTGCGTATGCACACATATGTTGTGTCCGCATATTTTATAATCCCATCATTTGGGAGGTTGAGGCAGGAGAATCACGAGTTCAAAGTCATCCTAGACTGTGTAGCAAAACTTCATGTCAAAAGAAAAGGGGGGTGGTGTGGGGCAGGGACTCTCAAGACACAGGTAGTTCAGTGGTGGGACCCGTGCATCGCATCAACAAGATCTCCTACTCCAGCATCGTTCTTTCACACATGAAGAAATTAAAATCTCAGAGGCGTTAATGCCCTGCCCATGGTCACATGGGATAGAAGCAAAGCCACGCAGGATGCAGGTTCCTGACTCTGACTCTCAGCAGTTCATATACTATTGATTGCTTTGTGTTGCTTCAATGTGTCTTTGAAAGGGCTCCTTTAGAAACGTACATTGCCGTTACCCTGTGGTTCACCAAGGCTACCTTGACAGCCTGCAGTTTCCCATATGTCCCACTCAGTGGGGCTGTGGTCAGCGCGGAGTTTTCACTCTTGGTTGTATTTCAGCAAAATCGAATGCACTGTTGAAGGTGTAGCGGAACTGTTAGACAGTGTAGATGGGACCCCCAGGGATTGCTCAGACTGTGCATTGCTAAAATATCCAGCTGGAGTCCAGGCCATACAACCACTCAAAGCCTAATCTTCTTGACTGGGTGTCTTGATTCTTTTTGTTTCTTTGTTTGTTTTTGTTTTTGTTTTTGTTTTGAGACAGGGTTTCTCTATGTAGTTCTGGAGCCTGTCCTGGATCTTGCTCTGTAGACCAGGCTGGCTTCGAACTCACAGAGATTCGCCCGGCTCTGCCTCCCGAGTACTGGGATTAAAGGTGTGCACCATCACCGCCCGGCTTGATTCTTAGATAAGTATTATTAGAAGCTATCTCAAAGAAGCAACTGTAGTGAGTGCTTTCAGCACTGAAAATATAGTAACAGAGACAGAAGATAACACAGTCTTGTTGTCACGGTCAGGCAGTGGGAGCCGGGGGGAGGGGGGGGTGTCTTTTCCATTCTGGAATGATGGTAGCAGATCCACTGAAACTCTCCATGCCTTCAGAGCTTCTCCAGCTTGCCTGCCGGAGATGCCTCCCAGTAGGTGGACATGCCCACATGACCTAGTTCAAGGCCCTGAGAAGCAGATAAATGGGTGAAATAGACATTGTTCCTTTCCACATTTCACTTCCCTTTGTCTAGACAAGATTGGCTGGAGCTGGAGCAGTCATCCTGTGTCTGCCGTCCCCAACCCCTCTCCCACCCCCATTATATACACACCTGTATGCCAGTGGGCTTACCCGTGCATGCGTATGTGGTGGGCATCAAGGGTCTTTCTCTGTCACTTCTCACTTTTTTTTTTTTAAACTGGACTGGAACTCACCATTCTGACTAGGTTAGGCTAGACCCTGGGACCCACTTGTCTCCACTCACCCACCCTCATCTTCAGAGATAGAGTTACAGACCTATGCCTCTAGGCCTGGCTTTTAAATGAATGTTGAGATCTGAATTCTATCTTTATGCTTATGCTTCAGGCATTTTACACAGAGCCATCTCCCCAGCCTATATGAGAAAAAAATTGTTTCTCCTCACTTTTTTTTTATGCTCCTGTAGATGGTTTCCTGTTTCCTGTAGCTGAGTACTGTTCTAACTGAAATACTAGTGAACTACCTCCTTGGAAAATTAGAGATTGGAATGGAACCTATCAGAATATTTGTAGGTGGGGCCCAGGAATGCATTTACAGGTTGAACAACCTTAATCAAAATATCTACACCCAAAATACTCCAAAGTTGAAAACTTCTTGAACACTGGCATATAGAAAATTCCACACCTCCTCTCACATGGTAGGTTGGGGTCAAGGTGCAGGAACAGTAAACACATTGTAAAAAATCACCTTCAAGCTATGTAGTTACACAAGAAATGGAAATGAATTCTCTGTTTCCTCTTGGCTCCCATCTTAAGATATCTCATGATTTCACCATGAAGAGCCAAATATTCCCAGTTCAAAATCTGAAACATTTGGTCTCGGGTACTTTAGATAAAGGATGTTCGGTTTGTGTGTGTGTGTGTGTGTGTGTGTGTGTGTGTGTGTGTGTGTGTGTGTGGTGTGTATGTGTGTGTGTGTGGTGTGTATGTGTGTGTGTACATGTGAATATGGTCCCCAATACCTCCCCTCCTATTTGGAAACTGCCTGTATCAGGTTTTCTTAATTAGATCCAGTTTTATTTTATATACAGAGTCAAAAATCATTGATTAAAAAAAAAAAGAACTTAGAAAGAGTTGGTATCCAAATACAACCTCCACACACGTAGACTTTCCTAATTTGGGAAGCTCCGGATACCACCCAAAGATGAGAGATATCGTCCTAGGAGCGTGAAGTTGCACACATGAGTGGAGCCATCCCTAGAGAATTTGTGCAGCTCTGTGGGGCTGGACCCACGGGACAAGTGCTTAGGAGATTCGGTGAAATCTGCTTTGCCCAGCTGGGACTTGCACTGAGGCTGTCCTCACACAACCCTGGAACAGCCCACTCCCTTGTCTGTGTAGTGTGTGGGGCTTCAGCTGAGTAAGCAATTGCAAGCACTGGCTCTGTTGCTATTAGTGCCTTGGCCAGATCCCTACAAACCATCTGCTGGCTTTCCTTGCATTCATCATTCTGCAAAGATCACGGTTCAATCTGTTCTACCATGCTGAGGCCAAAGCTCTGCAATCAACTGCGTTAGTCGATGCGAAAGTCAAGATCTTGCCAACAGTGGGTTGCCTCCTAGATCCGTGGTGTCCCTCCGTCACTTCGACATATCACACTGATATTAGTCCTTAGAAACTGAGACGGATTTCTTCAGTCTTCTAACTGCAGGAAACAGGTGGGCAGATGTCTGAACATTGCTTTTTATTCTTTTAGATGAAGCATTAGTCCACTGTGCAATGGGTGAAATCCACCTTTCCTGGTTACAGGAGGACACCATTTCATGTCCTTAAAGCTCCCTCTTCTCACAGCTGCCACAGTACAACTCCGGAATTGCCCGGAGCCACCCCTAGAAAGTTCATATGTTGTGGGATGTTCTGTATGGCAAATGTGTTGCTGATTAGTCAATAAAACACTGATTGGCCATTGGCTAGGCAGGAAGTATAGGCGGGACAAGGAGGAGAATAAAGCTGAGAAGTGGAAGGCTGAGTCAGAGAGACACTGCCAGCCGCCACGATGAGAAACAGCATGTGAAGATGCCGGTAAGCCACGAGCCATGTGGCAAGGTATAGATTAATGGAAATGGATTAATTTAAGCTGTAAGAACAGTTAGCAAGAAGCCTGCCACGGCCATACAGTTTGTAACCAATATAATAAGTCTCTGAGTTTACTTGGTTGGGTCTGAACGGCTGTGGGACTGGCAGGTGAGAGAGATTTGCCCTGACTGTGGGCCAGGCAGGAAAACTCTAGCTACATTCATACACATGTCTCTCCAGCTCCTTACCTGCCCCACACTGGGGGACAGTGACCTCTCATCAGCCAGTCACTTGTCTAAACTTGATTTCACACAGTTTGGGCACTGGGTATTTAATAAACACCCTAAACCAAAAGTAATGGACCCAGGAGTGGGGAACTGGTTCTGGTCTTGGGGACAGGCAACCTGGAAAGAGATGATGAATATGAATCAGACCCAGTGCCTTCCAGGGGGCACCTCTTCATTCTTATGCCTGTGGATTGGTTTGATTACTCTGAGACTTAAAAACAAAATAAAAATAAATACAACCTGCATGTGTTCTGTTTGTCCTCTTCCCACGATTGATTATTCCCTAAATTAAGGCATCCTTGTGTTGTTATTTGTGAGTTACGTGTGGTGGTTTGAATGTTCCCACGTGTACTCATGTTGAAATACACCTTTGAGGTGATTCGGCCCTAACGGCTTTGCCTTTGTGAATGGACTGATGTCCTTGCCTGTGAGGGTCTTAGTTGTGAGTTACGGAGACAATATAGTCCATTCCCGCCCTCCTCCTTTTCTCGTTTCCACTTGATGCTTTCTGCCATATTGTGATTCAGCAAGGAGGCCCTTACCAGATACTCCCCCAACAGTACGCTCCCCAGCCTGGAGAACTACGAGATAAAGAGAACATAGCCAGTCTGTGAGACACGGTGATAGTAGCAGAAAATTGACTGTGACAGTGGCCCTGTTTGTGATGGTGGAGACAGTAAAAGTTTACCAAGCCAGTCAGCCACAGCACCTTCCTGTAACTGCACGGTCACATCTTTATTCTAAGTGAACCAGAAGAGCAGTATTCTGCCACCTTCCTGCAGATCAAGTGGCCCTCCCCAGTGGCTACTCGATGTCATTCAGCTGCTTACTCAGATCGTAAACTCTCTCAACTCTAACCCAGTCTGTAGTTTTGTTTCTCAAGTGAATTTCTTTGTTTATTCTGCTTAATGCAGTCTGTTTAGTACAAATGAAACATCACCTGATTATTCTCTCATTAAATGCATCATTAGACGCTCCCACTAATTCTGCAATTATTCCTTCCAGAGGTATGATGAAGTTAGCAGAACAAAAATAAAGATAATTAATAAATGTGTTAGTGTATTTGTCCTGTTGCAGAGCTTTGAAGTAAAAAAAAAAAAAAAAAGAACATGATAATTATGATAGAAGTGCTTTGGGCTTTTAATGCCGATGTCGTAACTAATTTAAAAGGTCTATATAATAATCACAATATCAGGAAGAAGGACATAACTCAGTTAGGAAAATGTTCTTTTAACACCCATGAGGCCCTGGATTCCATTCTTAGCACTTCATACACCAGACATGGTGATGTACTCATGTAATTCCAGTACTCAGGAAGCAGAGACAGGAGGATCAGGAGTATAAGTCACTCCTGGATGCATAACAAGTTCAAGCCCAGCCTGAGATACGAGAGATCCTGTCTCAAAAAGGGGGGTGGGGGAGGGTTAAAGATAAGGCTCCATCAATAACATGCTTCCTGTGCAAACATGGGTGCTTGAATCCAATCCCCAGAATGCACAGAGAAAAAGCCAGACATGACACCACATAGCGCCAGGGTGGCACATAGCACTGGGGAGACACAGATAAGAGGATCTTTGGAGCTCTCTAGCTAGCCAGCCTCCTTAGTGGCTAGCCCCGGGGCCCAGTGACAGACCCTGTCTCAAAACACAAGGTGAATGGCTCCTGAGGAAAAACACCCAAAGCTGACCTCTGCCCTCTACGTGCACATGCATGTACTTGCACCTCCCCCACACACACACAAACATATAAATCTTTTAAAATCATACGTGCTGAGATGAGTGTGGTGGCACACACGTAGAACTCCAACACTGAAGAAGCTGAGGCTGGGGGATTGCCCATGAGCCTGAGGCCAGCTGGGGCTACCTGGTAAGATGCTATTTCAAGAAACAAAAATATACAGAAAGAAGAGGAAAGGAGAAAGAAAGATCCGTTTCCTCTCAAATCTTCTGCAGAGATTTTTTAAAAAATATTTTTATATCTTTAAGGATTTCATACAATATATTTAGATCATATTCATTCCCCTCCCTCAATTCCTCCCAGACCCTCCTCTACTTCCCTACCTATCCAACTTCATGTTCTCATGTCTCTCTTTGTCTTAAACAAACGCATAAACAAACATGGAGTCCAATTTGTGAGCTGGCTTTCGGGTCCTGTTAAAAGGGTTTCTGAAGTCATGGGAAGCATGGTCAAAGTAGTCTAACAAAACAAATGTTACACCTTTTTAAAAATAGCCTCCTGGGAACCATCATGTCAGGGCCGAACTCTGACAGATTGCTGGGTGTGAATTTCACCTGCCACTTGTTAGGACAGCCTGGGAGGACAAAGGAGACTTGCAGAAATGTAATTATAAGGGGACCTCTCATCCCACAAGTCTTTCAAAATGTCCTCCTGTATTCTGTAGGGCAAGCATCCAGTCTATAGATGGTGTCGATTAAAAGCCTCCCAAGCCAGGAACCACGCACTGCAAACACAGACTGCCCAGTCTTACCCAGACGAAAATAATCCAACATGTAAACAAGATGCATCACCAGCTAGGAAGTCCCTGGACGGACAACTTCACCTCAGAAGCTGTTTGGCTTCATGTTGGCATCTGAATAACATGTCTGACCTCTTTGAAGCCCCATTACGTTGCTCTCTCTGCTAATTTCCCTGGTGAATCCTCAGAAGCGACCTGCATCCTCCAGGTATGAAACAGTCACAGTGATGATCTCAGATGTGAGGTGTCAACAAGGATTGGCCTCACAGTTCTGTCACCCTCTACCTCTGGGTCTCGTTGCCTGTGCCTGCAAGGCTCATGTGGACACCTGCAAGGAGGGGCATTGTGTTTCTTTTTCTCTTGTTTTGACTTTTGTGTGTGGTTGTGTGGTGATGGGTGTGGTGTGTATACATGTGTGTGTACACTCACCCCTGTGTCCTCAGAAGCCAGAGGAGATGTCAGGTATTCTGTTCTGTCACTCTTGGAATTGCTTCTTTCAGACAGGGTCCCCCGCTGAAACTGAAGCTAGGCTTGGAGCCAGCAAGCCCCAGGCATCCTCCTGTCTCTGGCTTCCTGCCCCACCAAAGTGCTGGGGTCACAACTCACCCTCATTGATTTTAATCCAAGCTAGAAGCAAATGGGAAGAGGAATCTTAGTTGAGAAAAAAAATGCTCCCATCAGCTTGCCTGTAGGCAAATCCGTGGAGCGTTTTCTTGATTGCTAGTTGAAAGAGGAGGAGCTAAGCCACCGGAATGGTGTCACCCCTGCACAGGTGGTCCTGGGTGATATAGGGAAGTGGACTGAGTAAGCCATGGGAAACAAACCAGGAAGCAGCACCCCTCTAGGACTTCTGCTTCAGTTCGTGCTGTGGTGATATACTGTGAACCCTAATAAACTTGCCTGAGGATCGGAGGACAGAGCCAGCCACTAGATAAGACATAGAGGTCAGGCAGTGGTGACACACACCTTTAATCCTATCTGTTGAGAGGCAGAGATCCGTCTGGATCTCTGTGAGTTCAAGGCCACACTGGAAACAGAGCCAGGCAGTGGTGGCACACACCTTTAATCCCAGTACTGGGAAGCACATACACCTTTAATCCCAGGAAATGATGTTGGGCAGAGAAAGGTATTTAAGGTGTGAGGAAACAGGAACTCACTCTCTTTAGGCTGAGGATTTCACAGAGGTAAGAACTAGTGGCTGGCTGCTCTGCATCTCTGATCTTTCAGCTTTCACCCTGATATCTGACTCTGGGTTTTTTATTAAAAGACCATCTAAGATTCGAACAACACTGTGCCTAGAGTTCCTGCCCTGACTTCCCTCAATGATCGACTGTTACCTGGAAGTATACAAAGAAGTAGACCCTTTCCTCTCCAAGTTGCTTTTGGTCATGTGGTCTATCACAGCAATAGAAACCCAACTAAGATGCCTGGTCGCCCCCAAATTTTTATGGGAACTATGGGGATTTGAACTCGGGTCCTTGCGCTTCCTCAGTCAGTGCTCGTACCCATCTCTCTCACCTCTTTCTGTCTGATCACCGCCTCTCTTCCCACTCTTCATGCCTCTGTCTTTCTGGTTCCTCTAAGATCCATCTGGCTGTCACTTCCTCCCGGCAAAACCAGATGGGATTCCAACCCCACACCACAGTCGGGATGAGGGTAACTAACCTACCTGTTCGACACAGGCTGCCTGCACTTACAAAAGGAACGGTGACCGTCATTGGATGTCGTAAAATGACGATTGCTGTTTTCGAGTTAGCTGTTCAAAGGTCAAGAAGAAATACACTAGGGAAGTCTGCCCACTTCTTTTTTCCCAACTCCACACTTCTAACCAACCCAATGGAGTCACACAATGGGCTTGTCAAAGACGTAATTCCACGTCTCTTGCCTGTTCGCCTGCGCAAAGCGTGGAAGACAGACCGCATCAGGTAACTGAGGTCTAGAGAGTCCCGGCCAGGGCTGTTGTGGTAGGCCGACGACGAATGTCTTCACATGTTTGAAAAGTGGGTCTGTTAAGTGCCAGCCATGCCTGCTGTTTCCCTTTTTTTACTATAGGGAAATGGGCTTAGCATTTTCATGACAAGTTTCAAAGCAAGGATCAAATCAGTGCTCCTCAGAAAATCCGTGAGGAGAAATACATCTAATAATCTAATACTCAAGGTTTGGGAACAAAGCTCTGTGGTAGAACACTTGCCTAGCACTCAACAGGTCCTGGGTTCAATTCCCAGCACCACCACCACCAGAAAAAAAAAAATGTAAGGAGTTAAACAGTGCGGTACTCAGGGGCAGAGCTGCATACGAAGACAGGAAGAGTTGGGTTTAGACTGATTCAAGCCCCATTTTGGCCTCTCAGCCTCCAGCCTTGGATAGCATGTGGAAGCTCATCTGCAGAGAGGAACAAGAGGACTGTTGTGGGGATTAAATGGCGCTGTGTAAGAGGCATACGTAGTAACACAGACGCTGAGATGCAGCCGGGTCCTGGCAGAGCTTAATAGGTAGTACATTATGTAACTGCTGGGCTGCATAGAATTCATTAGATTCTGCCTAGAGCATAGGTCAGAAAACTTTCCCTTTAACGGTAAGATGATACATATTTCAGGCATTGGAAGCCATATGCCATGTTACAATTACTCAGCTCTGTCCTTGTTGGTTAATAGTAGCTAGAGAATTGTGAGTTGGTGCAACTGTAGTGTGTTGGTGGGGAGGGGGCGGTTCACATTTGATCTGTGGGCTGTAATTTGCTGACTCCTGCTCTGGTAGGTGACCAATAGATTTTTAAAAACTCTGGCAAGAAATCCAGACTCTTAAATCAGGACAATCAATAAAGATGAGGGACGAAGTGAAAGCACTGAAGAGTTCAACCTTCGCCGGACCTCCCTCAGAGGTCCTACTTCATGCTAGGTTCCATATGGATTCCACAAACAACAGGGCTAAGCCTTCCTTCTGGAAAATCCTTTTTAAAAGTTGCAATTTCTGACACACAGAAAGAATAAAAAGAGAAGGAAAACCCCCCAAACAAAGACAAACCCACAAGCTGTGGCTAGGGATGGCTCATCAGTTGAGGGTACTTGCTTTTGCTAAGGCCGCTTCTTAGCACTTGCACTGGACAACTCATAACTGCCTGCAACTCCAGCTCCAGGAGATCTAATGCCCTTTTCTGGCCTTCATGGACACATGCACAAGAGTGGCAGAGTCAAGGAGATCTCTATGGGTTCAAGGCCAGCCTTGTCTACACAGAGTTCCAAGGCAACCAGGGCTACACAGTTAGACTCGGTCTCTTAAAAAAAAAAAAAGGAAAGAAAGAAAGAAAGAAAGAAAGAAAGAAAGAAAGAAAGAAAGAAAGAAAGAAAGAAAGAAAGAAAGAAAGAAAGACTGAAGGGATTGTCAGGACAATTGTGGCTTGATGCCATCATGGAACTGCTGTCTCCATGCTCCCTGGACCATGAAGGGAAAAAAACTATTAGATGATGTCACATTAGTTCAGGCTCTCTGACATGGGACTGAATATCATCCATAAATGGTCTTTATAAAGAATAGGGTCAAAGCTAGGAAACCTTAAAACACGAGATATCCCGCCATTCTGTACACCACTTATAAAGAAATCCAATATTATCAAGTATGCTATAACATAGCACAAAGATGGTCCCGTTAGACATGTGCTATTAGATACTGTCTTGCTTTGAAATTTCTATTCTTTTCCACTTTTGTGGCCGTTCACATCATTGTTGAGGATGACACATAGTTCTACAGTCTCTGTGACTAAACCTAATCTGCCTGTGGGTGTCTTGTTTTTCAGTTTTCCCAAAGCAATGGTTTCTGTTTGTCAAGGTCACTGAAAAGCTATGTGACCTATAATTTGCACAAAGGCATGTGGTCACAGGAGCAAACAAGGCTACAGTCCATCCCAGCACTAATGTCCTGGCAACAATCAAGAAGGAATAGGGAAGGCCTTGCACATGCCTAGAGAGGCACTGTTGCCTGATTCTCGACAAGGTTCTCTACATACTTCCCTGGAACCAAGAATGTGATAAAGAAAATGGAAGATTGTTCCTGGTGTCTTAGGAGGAAGAATATTAGCAATAAAGTATGTCGATGGGGCCCTGTGGAAGTGACTTATGCAGGACCCAAACCTGGAGTAGAGAGGGAAGGAAGCAGGATGGGGCAGGGGTTGGGGGGAGGCTGGACAGGACAGTGGAGCCTAGCTTCAGCCAGATCCTCACAGGCCATTACTTCTGCTCTGTAGACAAAAGGCCCATCCATCATCCTGTATGCTCTCAGCTGGTCCTTAGCTGAGGACTACTGCAGCTGTAACTTCTGAGAGAGACAGCCTCATACCGAGAGTAATACTCTGGTTTTGGGGGCAGCTGTGGGTTATCAGCAGTTAAGCTACAAGGTAGTAACTAGGGTGCGTATGCTAGACTTTGTGAAAGAACCTGGGCAGGGAAGCAATGGCTTCTACACACACACACACACACACACACACACACTACACATTCACTGCTATTAGTTGGCTTTGACTGTGCCTCTACTTGTCCCAATGCAACTTTATTTTATTTATTTATATTATTATTATTATTACTAATTTTTTTTTTTTTTTTTTTGGTTTTCGAGACAGGGTTTCTCTACGTAGTTTTGGTGCCTGTCCTGGATCTCACTCTGTAGACCAGGCTGGTCTCGAACTTACAGAGATCCACCTGGTTCTGCCTCCCAAGTGCTGAGATTAAAAGCATGTGCCACCACTGCCCGGCAGCAACTTTGTTTTTTAAAAGTAAAAAATAAAAATTTTGCCAGGCATTGTGATGCACACCTTTAATCCCAGCACTCAGGAGACTGAGGCAGACAGATTTCTGAGTTTGAGGCCAGCCTGGTCTACAGAGTGAGATCCAGGACAGCAAGAACTGTATAGAGAAACCCTGTCTCAAAAAAACCAGTAAATAAATAAATAAATAAATAAATAAATAAATAAATAAATAAATAAAAAGCATACTTTTTACTCTGTATTCCCCCTGTTGGGGAGAAATTTCACCATAAGAGTAAACATTGTTTAAATAATCAGTGTTCAAAAATATTAGAAAAGTAGTCAGATGTAGTGGTGTACCCCAGTCATCCAAGCAACTGGGAGGCAGAGGAAGGAGGATCTGTATAAGGCCGACCTTAGCAGAAGCTAGCCTGAGCTACTTGGGACACTGTCTCAAAAAAACAAAAACAAAAACAACTAAAAAGTGCCATACACATTGCCAATTAAAGATGTTACTTAAGTTCAACAATAAAAATTAAATTTAAAAAAGTTAAAATGGCAGAAAAGTAATAAAAATAGGTAAGATCATATTTTCAAAGGAAATCAAAAGTTAAAGCACATTTGTAGGTTCCAGGAATGAAAGAAGAAAGCAGAGCAAAAATAAAGATACATTTCATGAGGAAATGCTAACAAACAATGGAACTAGCTCCCTGAGTACAATGATAAGGACTTCTTACAAAGATCTGCTGGGCTCTGCACATAGCTAAGTGGAGATGTGCTCACCTAGCCCTTGATGGGGTCCAGGGTTTAATCCCCGACACTGCAACAAAGGACAAAATAACTTGTTAAAGTCAATATCCTCTAAAACTTCATGTACTGTACGTTTAACTTCTTGGGTCTTTATAAAAATATCTAAAACCTAAAATGACAAATCGCGAAAGCAGAAAGCATTCTCCTAAAAATTTTAAGTACATTAATAGATGCTTCCCAAACATAAGATGCCAGAATTCCATCAAGTTAAGCATTAATATGCTGTTTAAGATTAAATTGTGGCTCTTTCAAAATTCATATGTTGAAATATTCACCCCCCAGTACTTCAAATTATGACCAGGTGAGGTGGATATGGAGGTTGAGAAACATGGTAGCATATGCCTGCAGTCCTAGCTGCCGCATGAGACCCTGCCTCAGAAAACACAAACAAGCAACAACCAAGTGTTTACAAAGGCAATCCAGTTAAAATGAGGTCCTTGGGGTATGCCCTCATCCGGTGTGACTGGTGTCCTCATAACAAGGGGAAACTTGAACACAAGCACACACAGAAGGCAGATCGCATGGAGAGAGTCACAGGGGAAGCCAACACCTGCAGACCAAGGAGAGAGCCCTGGAGCAACTCCTTCCCTCAGAACCTTCCACAGCAACCCGCTTTGTCCACATTTTGGTCTCAGACTTCTAGGCTCTGGAATTGTGAGACAGCATACTTCTGTTTTTTAAGCTTCCTGGTATCCGGCATGTTGTTACAAAACTCCAGGAAACTAGCAGAAAGGAGCATGGGAGGATGGAGGGGACACGGGACACCAGTTAGAATATAGCTTGCCTGTTCATTACCAGAAAAGTGACTTTCTGGCTTACTGGTTTAACTTCAGAGTGAAATAAACGAAGTCACTTCATAATCTTTCTTGAGTGGTTTGATGAAGAAGGGACTGAAAATTCTGGAACACACTGTAAGGAATACATAGGCAGAAATGCAATAATACTTTGAAATGTCAGTATTTCACATGGCAAATCAAGAGGATTCATGTTTAATGAAGGAAGTTGGAGTTGACTAGTATAATAAATTAGATAGAATTAAAAGGCATGTAGAAACACAAAAGAAGTTAATACATATATTTTCCCAATAAATGGGTCATCAAAAATATCAAACAAAACACACAAACTATTCATATAAATAAAAAGAGGGAATGTGTGCATGCTGCATTACAAGCATAAAGGAACACAATTTGACACACAAACATATCAGAACTTGTTAAAAATTTCAAATTTTAAGCTGGGATGGGGGTGGAGCTCAGCAGGGGAGCATGTGCTTACCATAGATGAGGTTCTGGGTTCAATATTTAGCACCATTTTTTAAAAATCTTGTTTTAAAGACTTATTTTATCATTTTAATTACATGCATGTTTGTGTGTGTGCCACCTGTTCCCAGGTGCCAGCAGAGGCCTTAAGAAGGTGTCAAATGCCCTGGAGCTGGAGTCACAGGCAGTTGAGAACTGCTGGGTGTGGGTACTGGAACCGAACTCAAATGAGCAGCAAAGACTCTTAACCACTGAGTTATCCCTCCAGTCTTTAATTAATCTCTTAAGTAACAATACATTAGCGAAGAAACCTACAAAATAGGCCCCTGTATTCTCTTAAATCACGTTATACAAAACACATATAAAACCAACAGTGTCAGCAGAGTGAGTTCCAGGACAGCCAGCACTACAAAGAGAAAACCAACCAACCAGAAACTAACAACTAACAATGTGTAAAGTTGTTTTTGAAAATAGATCATTCTCTCATACAATATATCCTGACCACAGTCCTGTCCCTGCCCCCTCTCCCCCAGACCCACTTTCCCTCCAGAAAGGAGCAAGCCTCCAAGGGACAAAAACCAAACCCAACAAAACAAGATACAAAAAAAAAGATACAATAAAAAAAGACTGGAGGAGGCCACCCAATAGGAGAAAAAGAGCCTTAAGAACAAGCAAAAGAATCAGAGACACCTTTAATCCCAGCACTCGGGAGGCAGGGGCAGAAGGATCTCTGTGAGTTTGAGGCTAGCCTGGTCTACAAAGCGAGTTCCAGGAAAAGCGCAAAGCTACACAGAGAAACCCTGTCTTGAAAAACAAAACAAAACAAAACAAACAAACAAAAAAGAATCGAAGACACACTGGCTTGGTCTCTTAGGAGTCCCATTAAAAACACAAGCTAGGTTGGGGATTTAGCTCAGTGGTAGAGCACTTGCCTAGCAAGCACAGGCCCTGGGTTCGGTCCTCAGCTTCGGAAAACAAAAACAAAAACAAAAAAACACCAAGCTAACAGCCATAACGTAGACACAGAGGACCTGGTGCAGACCCCCGAAGGCCGTGTGTTTGTCGCTTCAGTCTCTGGGAGTCCACGTGAGCCCCACTTTACTGATTCAGTGAGTGGTGCTCTCCTGGTGTCCTCCATCCCCTCTGACTCCCACAATCTTTCCTCCTGGTCTTCTGCGGCTCTGCCTCCCATCTCCAAGGGGAGGGACCGGTGGAGACCTCCAATTGAGACTCTCTCTGCATGCGTGTCTGTGGGTTTTTCCACCTGCTCCCATCTGCTGCTGGAGGAAGCCTCTCTGATGACTAGACAAGGCACCAATCTAAGAGTATAGCAGAACATTATTAGGAATCATTTCATTGATACCTTTTTGTTTGTTTTTTTGGCCAGTCATGTTTGGTTTTACTCTAGGTCTCTGGGCTATCCAGTCTCAGGCCCCTGGCCATCCAGGCAGTGTGGGGTGAACTGCCCCTCGTGTAGTGGGCCTCAAGATAAGCCAGACATTGGTGGGTCACTCCCACAAGTTCTGTGGCACCATTGCCCCAGCACATCTTACAGGCAGGACAGATTGAAGGCCGAAAGTTTTATGGCTGGGTTGGTGTCTGGGTTTCTCTTTCAAAGGCCTGCAGATACCTTCCCACACCAAAGAGACTAGAATGTATGGGTGAAGGCTCCATGCAGTCACCAGCTTGGCCTCTCTACGTCCAGTGATCTGTGTGGATGCTGTCATAAGCTATGGGCCCACTGTCAGTTTTCCGAGAGTGACCCTCTGTCCTGGCATTAGCCTGCATTGTTTGGGAATCTCCACAGGAACCCCCCTCAGGCAACAACTCAACTCTGGCCCCTCACTGGATGCCTTGCCTGGCTACAGAAGATGACCAGTTCTGACTCCATAACCTCCATTACTAGACGTCCTCACTAGGGTCATCCTCACAGATTCCAGGAAGTTCTCACTGCACTAGGTTTCCACACTGCCTCCCAAGTGCCCCCCATTCTACTCTCCTCAAACTCTTTTAAAGGGAGAAAAGGTGAGACTGGAGAGATGGCTCAATGGGTAAGAGCACTTGCTACATGAACATGAGGACCAGAGTTCAGATCCCAGGACCCACATAAAAAAGCCCAGTATAGCCACTTGCTTACCTGGTGCCGCAGCACTGTGAGGTGCAGAGGCCGGAGGAGCATTGGGGTTTGCTGGCCTCCAGTCCAGCTCCAGGCTCAAGGAAAAAAAGGTTGAAGAGCAGTAGAGCAGGACTCATGATATCGTTCTCTGGTCTCCATCTATGTAAAGGTGTACACATGTTCCCAAATGTGTGTACACACTACACACACACATTTTAAAAAGCATAAAGAGAACAAGGAAAAAGGAGGCCTAATGAATTATGCATAAATAAGTAGGAAAAAACGAAGGTTATGGACAGGAAAGGTTTTTTTGGTTTTGTTTGGTTTGGTTGTCTATTTGTTGTGGGTTTTTGGTTTTTTTTTTTCTTCTGAGACACAGTCCTATTCAGCAGTCCATACTGGCCTCCAAAGTGTTGGGATTACAGGCATGAGCTGTCACACTCAGTTTATTGGCAGGATGTGTGTATGTGTGTGTGTGTGTGTGTGTGTGTGGCAATCCTTTAGTGCTAATCACTGAAATATAAGGAAATCAAAATTAGTGGTGTCCAGTTCAAATAAAAAGCTATTCTAAATGTAAACCACCACTTTGTTTCACTGAGCAGAAATATTACTATTTTCAATTATGTGATAAAGCATTCACTGACAGAAATGAAGTAGATGTTTTTAAGATTGAAAATATAATACTGAGAGGACTAGCAGAGACCCAGGCTTCACTCTATAGGTCCAGAAGGACATTGTACAACATTCTCCAAGAGCTTCATGCAAACATAGCCACTGGTGATCCCACTTTGAGTAAGACACTAACAGGAAATGTTTTGGTACAATAGACTTGTAGAAGAAAAAGCTGTTGATTACATTTAAATATACAGGAAAGAAGGAGGAGGAGAGAGTCACTTGGCCCTTGAAATAATTCCCTTTTTAATTTAAGCCTGAAGTACAAATAGTGTGCCAAGGGTTCGGTGTGTCCAGCTTGCCAACTCGAGAACACCAGAAATTAATTTAATTAAAGAGTGGCATACATAGGGGCTAACATACGGTTCAGGATAAAATTATTTCCCCAACAAGTATGAAGACGAGTCCCCAGAAAGCATGGAAAAGCCAGGCAGGTATCATGGCCCCCCAGTAATGCCGGCTTCCAGGAGGCAGAGATGGGATCCCCAGGGCAAATTCACTAACAAGTGTAGCCAAGTCAGCAAGCTTTGGGTTTAACAAGAAGCCTCTACAAATAAAGTGGAGAGATTGAAAAGGACACCCAACACCCATGTCTGCACACACACATGCACATACATGTCAACACATATATACACATGCACAGAAGTGCCACATATATACATAAGAAGATTTTTTTAATGTCACAAATATACAGCCTTTAAACCTTTAATTCCAGCACTCAGGAGGCAGAGGCAGGCAGATATCTATGGGTTTGAGGCCAGCCTGTCTACATAGCAAGTTCAAGGCCAGCCAAGGCTACAAAGTAAGACCCCGTCTCAAAAAAAGTAGGGTGGGTTGGGGATTTAGCTCAGTGGTAGAGCACTTGCCTAACAAATGCAAGGCCCTGAGTTCATTCCTCAGCCCTAGAAAAAAAGAAAAGGAAAGAAAAGAAAAAAAGAAAGGAAGGAAGGAAGAGAGGAAGGAAAGAAAGAAAAGAAAAAAGAGTTACAAATATTAATAAAAAAGAAATACTGCAGCACCTTATACAGAATATAAGTGAGTTTCAAAGGAAACAGGTTATGGAGAAGGCCCATGTATTTTAAGTAAAATCAAGGCTGTTTTTTTTTTTTTCACAAGCCAGCAATGGTAACCCAAAGGATACAAATAGGGAAAGGACACTATTTAATGACTGTTATGGGGATAACTGGATACCAATATAAAAAATTGGGTCACTTATTATTTTATTTCATACAATGAAATACAGACTGTTTTAAAAGCTAGAAGCCATGACAGTGTCGCTAAGGCTGACAGGTTTAGTCAGCTTCCGATCCATGTAACACACACCTAAAACAATCAGCTTACAAAAAAGTTTTGACGGGTGTAATGGTGCATGCCTGTGATCTCAGCACTTAGAAAGTGGAGATAGGAAGATTGGGAGTTCAAGGCTAGTCTTAGCTACAGAGTAAGCACGAGGCCAGCCTGGGCAATGTAAGACTGATTTAAAAGAAAAATAAAGAAGAAAAGAGAGAGAGAGAGAGACAGAGAGAGAGAGAGAGAGAGAGAGAGAGAGAGAGAGAGAGAGAGAGAGAGAGAGAGAGAGGGAGGGAGTGAAGCAGGAAGGAATGGAGGGAGGCAGGGTTTTAATTTGGCTCATAGTTTGAAGGTTCTAGAATGTGATTAGCAGGCCCTCTTGCTTTCAGGCCTGTGGTGAGCTGCATATTAGAACAGGACTATATAGTAGAGAAAAACCTCTAATCTCATGCCTGGAAAAGAAGACAATAAAACAAGTCATGCTCACACACACCCATGACCTAAGCTCTCCCACTAGGCCCCACTGCTTAAAAGTTCCATCACTTTGCAGCAGCATCAAGCTGGAGACCCACCAAGCCTTTAACGTACAAGTCTTTAGGGGACAGGACACCATATGGCATTGCTGTATCAGAATAGCAAAGAAGACGACGGAAACATGACACAGAAGTCATAGCCCTCGCATTAGTTACTGAAATCAAAATGTGAACAACCCTAAGATCTAACTGTTGAATCCACTTGTTAAAGAGAACTGAAGAAGGGAGGGCTCCGTAGATAAAGCGCTTGCCACGCAAGCACCAAGATCTGAGTTGGGATCCCCAGCACCCACATAAAAAGCCGGGTGCCGTGGTGCATGCCTGTCATCCCAGTCCAGTGCAGAGACAGGAGGATTATGGAGGCTCGTTGCCAGTCTAGTCTAGAAAATTCAAGGAACTCCAAGCGAGAGACCTTGTCTCAAAAACTAAGGTTGAGGGGTCAGGGAGACGGTTCAGCCTCTCAGTGAGGCACTCATTTGTCAAACCTGACAGCCTGAGTGATTGCTGGAACCTACAGGAGAGAGAGAGAGAGAGAGAGAGAGAGAGAGAGAGAGAGAGAGAGAGAGAGAGAGAGAGAGAGAGAGAGAGAGAGAATGACTCCACAAAGTTGTTCTGACTCACACACACACACACACACACACACACTCACTCACACACTCACACACACACTCACACACACACACACACACACACACACACAGGGTGGGTGTTGAAATCATGACAAAGACTAGAGTCTCTGTACAGATAAAGCCAGATAGGCCACAAACTTCACTTAATTTGCCAACTGAACCCAAACATAGTTTGAGCTGTTTCTTACAAATATGTATATATACTTTAAAAAAAGAAAAGGAAAAAAAGGAAAAGGAAAGAAAAGAAAAAGGAGATGGAGAGATGGCTCAGTGGTTAAAAGAATCGGTTGCCCTTGCAGAAGGCCCAGGTTCTATTCCCAGTCACCCACCGGCTGGTTTACAAACATCTATAACTCCAGTTCCAGGAAATACAATGCCCTCTTCTGAGCTCCTCAGGCACCAGGCACACACACAGTGCACATACATACCTGCAGGCAAAAAAAATCCACACATATAAAATAGAATGAATAAATATAATTAAAAATGTTAAAAACAATTTAAACACAATAAGGAATAGCCAAAACTATAACATAATGTAGTTGGGGACTTCCCAATGGTAAGTTAGTACCAATTGGTTAGTACTCTTCCTGATGAGGCAGTACCACGGCTGTACCAAGATGGGTGCTTCCCTTAGCTTACTCCCACCGAAGCTGCTGAGGCCGCTCCTTCATGCTTCTTCACTGGACCCAAACCCTCAGAATCTGGTGCTTCTCACCTCATGGATTTACTGTTTATTCAAATAGATTCTATAGTCTTTCATGCTTTTAGTCAGCTAAAGTGGATTTGTGTCATGAAATACAGTGTGCTGGGACTGTGTGCAGGTAAATGGACTAAGTACACCATCTGGAGGGTGGGGCTATCTTCCCCAAAGCAACGTGTCCATAACGGAAAGCATTGTTAACATTCTTTTGTATACACAAAATAATCATCGTTTTGGTCTGTCACCTCACTTCCCCCAAGTGCAAATCTCCAAAATACTTAAGGTAGGAATGCTCACACAGCACTTTGAGGAAATGCCTCGCTACCCAGCGGAAAGGGCTGTTCAGAGCAGATGGTGGCACAAACCCTGTGGAGTCCCAGCTTCCCCTCGCTTGCTCACTGACAGCTCATCTTAGTGACCCAGCAGAGACACCTAACCCTTTCCCTTAGTCTTTGTGTAATTCCTTCCCCATCTATTAACCTCTCAACAGGTCTCTGCCTCCAGCATCCCCCCTCCCCCCATTGGCTTCCGCACTGGTGTCAGAATGCTAATTCTGAAACCCTAGAATACTTAAAAATCCCACCGTGCCTATCCCTCTTGCCATAACTGACCAAAACATGCAATCCTGCCTGGCATCCAAAGACCTCCAAGACCTGACCCTACCCACCCTGTGTTTCTTCTTTCCCACAAAAGCCTAGCTTCTTTTCAACCCATGAGGCTATTTACAGCCCTGTGCCTTGACTGGAATGCCCTCCTTTGCCCTCTCATCCTCCTGACAAATGCCTCTCACCTTTTAACCTTAGTGCAAGCTTCCCATCCCCATAAATCCTTCCTAACACAGAAGAGGAAAGGTATGCTATTCCCTCAGAGCAACCCAAAGATAGGGCCTTGTTTATTTCCTCCCCCTTCTATTATTCCTGGCATGATGGGGGCTTTGGAGCTGGAGCACCCCAACTTGCCAATTAAAAGTTATTCAGTCTCATTAAGTCTAAAACTCTTATTTTCAGAGAGATAGGAAAGGTTCCAACTTCTCATGAGAGTCCTTTCCTCCCTCCCTCTCTTCTGCCTTCCCCCTTCCTTCCTATCTTCCCCTTCCTTCCTTCTTTTTCTTTTTCTTTTCTTTTTCTTTTTTTCTTTTCCTTTTTTTTTTTTTTTTTTTTTTGTGTGTGTGTGTGTGTGTGTGTGTGTGTGTGTGTGTGTGTTTTGAGACAGGGTTTCTCTGTGTAGCTTTGGACCCAGTCCTGGAACTCACTTTGTAGACCAGGCTGGCCTCGAACTCATAGAGATCCACCTGGCTCTGCCTCCCAAGTGCTGGGATTAAAGGTGTGCGCCACCACCGCCCGGCTCTTCCTTCTTTTCTTTTAGGAGCATGCGTGCCCCAGCAATTCCCAGGCATTTGAATCCAGGGGAATTGTCATTGCAGTGATGTGCTTTGGTGACCTTTTGTTGAGCAAAGCGTCACCTAACTTCCCTAACCCAGTAACTGTTCACTTCAGGCTTGTGTTCCTACCAGCTGCATAAACTCACAGCCTCTGGCATCCCAGATTCAGATTCTTCAGGCTCTCGGGCTGAGCCCAGGAGACTTCCCTGGTCCACCAAATCCTCAGTCCTTTAACATCGCTGTGCTGTGCTCTCTGGAGTGTGGAATGTTCTCAATACCAGGTACAGGCTGTAGGCACCTGGGCCCCTGCTTGAGTCCATGTATTTGGACTCACCCTCTGTCAGTTCTCTCTGCTGTAGTTGGGTCATGTTGGGTGTGATTATATCACACATTGCACCCTCTCCCAAAATGTGTGGAGACGCACTGAATCTGCCCAGACTTTCTGGATGCCACAAGACTGTCCATTCATCCCTGCACCCGTCTCCAGCCTTGGAGAGAGTCCATCACTCATAGCTAAACTCTTGCTCTTTTTCTCCTGTTTTCACAGAACCTAATCAGTGTTGGCATGGGCTCCTGATCTCACTGGTTTATGGAAGGCTTCTCTGCTTTAGTACTTCTTGACATCCTGTTGAAATGCAGATACTGGTTCAGTAGTTCTAGGATGTGGCCTGGGATTCTGAATTTCTACCAAAGCACCTAGGTGATAGCAACCTGCTGGTAAAATGAGAACTGTTTAAAGAGTTTAATCAAGCTTCACCCTGACAAAGTTGTATTTGCCTTCTTGGGCAAATTCCACAGGACAATAACAACTGACAACATGAAAGAGAAGAAAAGTGGCCATCAGTGGAAAAACATCAGGCAAAGGTTCACAGCTAAGGCCTGTCTTCCAAGGACCAACACACTTACCTCTCTCAATAGAAGCACTGCTGTCTCTTCAGGACTCTTACGCTGTGCAAATTTCAATCATTGCCTGTGTGTTTGATTACACACACTTATCCCTAACTATACTGTAATTTTCTTGAAAGTGTAGAACAGAATTCCCAAATTGGTGGTGACGGGTCCCATATGGCCCCACAGGTGTGTTCTTTTACCATCACTCTCTTCTAAAATACAGGAATCAGGTACCACATGTAAGGCTCCAACTTGCAGCCCTACTGCACATCAGAACCTCCTGAGAGACTTCCCAAGCCATGGCTCCATCTCTAGTCCATCCTCTCTGGAGACTGTGCTTTGATTTGTCTAGAAAGGGCCCTAGACATCAGTATTTGATTCTCATATTTTGTTGACTTTGAGAACACTTGTAGATTTGGAGAGATCTTGCAGAGATGGCACAGTGCTTCCACAGACCTCACACTCCATCTTCCCTCTTTAAAGTTCACACTGACACAGGACATTTGTCACAGATAATCAATACTGTACGTTCTGGTCAACCACTGTTGTGCTTCACTGGGGCTTCCTCTGATTTTCCCTAAAGACAATTTCTGTTCCCACATTACATTCAGTTATCCTGTCTCCTCAGGCTCCTCCTCATCCTCTTCTTTTGAAGACTTACTTTATTTTTTCACATGCATACCTGCAGAGGTAAGAAGAGGGTGCCTGGAGCCTCCAGAGCTGGAGTTACAGGTGCTTGTGAAGCACTCGAGGTGGGTGCTAGGAACCAAACTCAGGTCTTCTGCAAGAACAGCAAGTGCTCTTAACTACTGAGTCAGCTCTCCATCCTCTTCCTCCCCACCTCCCACCAGCCCCTAACCTGCTTCTTCTACTTTCTTTTTTTTCTCTGAGACAGAGTCTTGCTATATAGCCCAGACTGGCTTTGAATTTCTTCCTGACTGTCTTACAAGTACTGGGCCTGCCGGCGTTTTTCACCACTTTAAGCTTTTCTTTCTTTCTTTCTTTCTTTCTTTCTTTCTTTCTTTCTTTCTTTCTTTCTTCCTTCCTTCCTTCCTTCCTTCCTTTCTTTCTTTCTTTCTTTCTTTCTTTCTTTCTTTCTTTCTTTCTTTCTTTCTTTCTTTGTTTTTTGTTTGTTTGTTTGTTTGTTTGTTTGTTTGAGACAGAGTTTCTCTGTGTAACAGCTCTGGCTGTCCTGGAACTCACTCTGTAGACCAGGCTGACCTCAAACTCACAGAGACCTGCCTGCCTCTGCCTCCTGAATGTTGGGATTAAAAGTGTGCGCCACCACAGCCAGTTTAGGCTTTTCTTGTTACAGCTCCTCACATTGATCTTGATCCTGGGAGTACGATGCTCATCCTTAGAAGGACTGGTAGGGAATTGGTAGAATGCTGCGTATTTGGGAACCCTTTGGTGTTTTCTCACGAGTAAAGTGGTGTTCACTCATTAGAGTAACCCTTCAGTCACTCTAATGTCCAGTTCATATTAAAACAACATCGACTTGAAGAACGCAGAGAGTTTACATGAAGATGTGTGTTCTGGCGTTTTTGGATCCATGGGGAGATGTAACTATGCTGGAAGTTCAATCAGCTGACCCTGGTGACACACACCTGAAATCCCAGCACTCAAGTGGTAGAAGCAGGAGCATCTGGTTTTCAAAGCCACTTTCTGCTATATTAGTGAGTTCAAGGCCAGCTTGGTCTTCATGAGACCCTGTGTCAGATAGATAGATAGATAGATAGATAGATAGATAGATAGATAGATAGATAGATAATAGATAATCAACCTCAAAATTTTTCATGTAAGTAATTTATTTGTGAAGTTTTTGCTGTCACTTTTAGCTCTCCACAATCCACAATCATGCTTGTCTGATATCCATCCTCTACTTTCTTCTGTCCTGAGGAGGTGGAAGTATGGCATGGTGCCTCTTTGTTGTGAGAGAGGCGATCTTGGTATGTTTCCCAGACTGCTTTCAATCTCCTGAACTTCAGAAGTCCCCTTATCTCAGCCTCCGGAATAGCTGAGACTACAGCTGTAAACCATCACACCCAGCTAATAGCTCATGACTTTAAAGCATAGGCTCTGTTCCCATATTCTCTTGTAGAATAAATAGCCAACAAAAGTCTAGGAAGACTTTGGGCAGGTCATCTAACAACACTCTTTGTAGGAGACTACTCAGAGACAAGCATTCGTCCCCCTCTTCCAGTGCAGATACATGTTTCTAACTTTAGAAGGTATCTTTCAAAACTAACAGCCATGCATTGAGGAGAGCCGTGATGAAAGCAAGAGCAAGTCTGAATGCTGGTGTTAGGAGTGCCATCTAACCAGCCCTGGACTGCCTGGCTCCTGTACCACAAGAAAGTTCCTTTTTTCACTTATCTATGGAAGCCACAGAGGGTGGGGTGCATTTCTTAAGAACTTAAAGGCATACAGATATGGCACAATAACAAGATGGAAATTAAACTTCTGTGTGTGTGTGTGTATGTGTGTATGTATATGTGTGTGTCTGTGTGTGTGCCTCTGTGTGTGTGTATGTGTGTGCCTCTGTGTGTGTGTGTGTGTGTGTGTGTGTGTGTGTGTGTGTGTGTATGTGTGTGTGTGTGTTTAAGCTCTAGCAAAAAAGCCACCAGAAAGTCAATTTGGCTTTTTGATTTTCTAGTTAATCTGCTTGGAGTTATCAAAAACATCTCCTGCATCTTCAGAGTTGTTTGAAGTTTCGGGATGCTTAACTTGGAAAGCCAAGAGTAGGAGGGTGAGGGGTCACCCCATTATTAAACAAGCAGTTTCATAATCCCACCTTCATGGAACATGGAGCCCTAAGGAGTGCTGGAGGAGAGAAGGCAGCTGAGGTTCTGGTTCCATGGTTTATATGGTGCTTCCTGCATCTTTATTGTCTACTGTGTGCCAGGCATGTGTACAGTAAAGAATGGGATCAGGTTCCTGCCTTACAGAGTTGCATAGACCTGGAGAAAGGTCCTTAGAGACACTCTGTGAGGACACCGAGCTGGGTTATTGAATCAGCAGAGTCCAGCCAAAGCACCTGTAGAAATAGAGATGAAAGCCACCAAGTAACCTCAGCCATCAAAGGCACCACATCTGGAATAGTGCCCCTCAAACTTTTAGGGAAGATTTTTCCCTCCAGATGACCAGTCACTCTGGCCTGTGATCCATCCCACTGGCATACCTCAGAGGATGGCCTCCATCTTCCTTTGTACGTATTGATAGGAACTCCAACCCTGACACTCTATGGACAGAAGAGTAAAGCACAGGACACTGAATTTGGAGCAGAGAAAGTTAAATATTATGAAATCTTGATTTTGGAGGGGACAGAAGTCTAACAAGCGTCTCTACTGACTACAGTCATTCATTGTTCACCTGTTTTATGATGGATGCAGGCACAAACAGCAATCTTCCTTGTTTTTCATAAAAATCCTGAAAGGGAGGCACTGTTATCTTAATTTTACAGAAGAAGCTAGCAATATTCAGAGACTGAATGGATTCTGCAGGAAGTCAAAGGGATCCATCTGATGGGGGGAGGGGTGTTGAGGCACTGGGAATGGACCCCAGAAGCATTGCATGTGCTAGATAAGCATTCTGCAACTGAGCTGCAACCTCAGCTCCCGGATCCATCTGATTCTAAGGCTGCATCCTTTATACTTCACTGCCCTGTCTCTCCTTGTTAGGCTTCAACTAAAGGCATAATGTCCTCAGCAGCATGCCAGGCTGGATTTGGCAGCCCTTGAAAATTCAAAACCTAGCCACAACGGTCATCTACACCAACTTGTTACTAACATCAGAAGAAGGCTATCCAGCATGGACATTCAAATCTAGGAATTTAGTGTTTTCCCACGGAGCTCTCTAAAGAGTATGTCCCACTGTAAGAACTACTCAGTTGCGCGATGTAGTGGGTAGCCATTCCAGCTTTGTTCTGGAAGTTCCAACCCCCATTGAGACTTCGGCAACTGTCACGCCTACAAGGCGGGGCCAAGGGAGGCACCTGGGGACCTGAGATCTGGATCGGCGAACACTCTCTTGGTTCCAGGACCCTGGATGGTGGAGGTGGACAAAGCAGAGCTCCAGAGAACACCACTGGACTGTGATACACCTTCCCCAGATCCCGCGACCTACCTATCCCTTAATTTGTAAGTTACGCCATTAAATAAATCTCCTTTTAACTACGTGGAGTGGCCTTAATAATTTCACCAATATCTGGCGCCCAACGTGGGGCCCGAACCCACGACCCTGAGATTAAGAGTCTCATGCTCTACCTATCCCTTAATTTGTAAGTTACGCCATTAAATAAATCTCCTTTTAACTACGTGGAGTGGCCTTAATAATTTCACCAATATCTGGTGCCCCACGTTGGGCGCCATTTGTAGCTGGAGAATTTTTCTCCAGCTCCCGCCACCAAGTCCCGCCAGTCCCAGAGCCCACTTATAAAATAAACATACAAACTCTTACATTATTTAAACTGCTTGGCCATTAGCTCAGGCCTGTCATTGTCTAGCTCTTACTCTTATATTTAGCCCATTTCTATTAATCTTTACTTTGCCACACGGCTCATGGCTTACTGGTACCTTACATCTTCCTTGTCCTGGTGGCGGCTCCAGGCAGTCTCTCTCTTCCCTTCCTGTTCCCTCAATTCTCTTCTCTGTTAGTCCCGCCTATACTTCCTGTCTGGCTATTGGCCAATCAGAGTTTATTTACATATAGCGATATCCACAGCAGCACAATGCATATGCTGGCCTTAGCTATCTGGGCCTCCGTTGTAACTGCTCTTACAGTGGAGGGGAGTTAATGCCAGCTACTGGTTCCTTACAGAGGAAAACAACCCTTTGCTCTTGCCATTTTCACCTGCTCAGCCTTTGGCTGAAGCTGCACAGTCTTCAGCAATACAACCTGTTTGTGAAATGCATGCACTGGGGAGATCCGAGGAGAAAACAATTGCCAAGTGTCTTCCACACCACTAGCTCCTCCTAGAACTAATTAACCCGTGGCCTGTGAGAAAGAAGGCTGATATAGTTGAAGCTCACTGGGAATGTAGATTAGTTACTGACTGCCCCCTCCCTGGGCTGAAACTCACTCCCCTAGACAGAACCAGACCGTCTGTTCTCTTCCCATCATAGCCAGAATTCATCTCTGCCTTCACAGTCAACCATTCCATTGGATCCTCTTCAGTTGGTATGTCTGACACCTCAGCATCAAGAGGGCTGTCTTTTCATCTATGTCTCTACATCAAAACCCAGTGAAAAAATTAATTCACACTGAAAAGTGTACGGTTGGTACTAGATGGAACCAGCCTGATCTAGTGGCTTCAATACGATCCTCCACAGTCCCTCAGTTTCATCTCCCAGAGTATGAGGAGGGGTGCATTTTAGGTACTATATGGTGACTCTAAGAAATTCTAGGCTCATTACATTGTTTACGTTCATAATCTCAGGGGAGAAATATCTCCCTGTACTTTCCCAGTAACCACTTCAATTGTTTACTCACTCATTTTATGATAGATGCAGAAATGACCAGCCATATCATTTTTCACAGAAATCCTGGGGTGAGGTACTATTATCCTCATTTTACAAATGAGACCAGAAATATTGTGATCAGATGCAATAAGAAATGAAAGCCATTCAAATTGGTGACTCATCATCTGGGAGAGCTGGGTGAACTCTGCAGTAAATGGCCAACCCTGAGTCACAGGTCTCATCCTGAAGACTGTGAATACTAAGTGACTGTGGTGATTGGCTTTAATTATCAACCTGACACAATCTAGAATCATCTAAAGTCACAGGGAGTGGGGGATTATCTAGATTAAGTTGGTCTGTGGTTGTACCTGTAAAAGATTTCTTTTAATAGGGTAATTGAGGTTGGAAGGCCCAAGCTGAATGTGAGAGGCAGCGTTCCATGGTGAGCTGAGCGCTCACGCATGTATTAATTCTTTGCTCTTGACTGTAGATGCAATGTCACCAGTTCCCTCAAGCCCCTGGAGTTGGGAGCCAAATAAATCCTATCTCTCTTAAGTTGCTTTTGTCACAGTATTTTTTATCACAACAACAAAACCCAAACCAAGACAGTGACTGAAACAGCCCATATTCCTGCACTGTCCCCCAGCCTAATATGGAACATGGCCCCCAAGAGGAACTCGGTCTTTTCAACTTATTGTTGAAGAAGGAAGTGTTGCCAGGACAAACCTGGACTTAGGACAGGGCTCTGCCTCAGGTACCCTGGGGTATTAGTAAAGCTCCTCTCAGCTTATTCCTCCTGTTCCCATCCCATTCTAGAAACTTCCAGTTGAAGCTAGGTAATTTCCATTTCACAGCATGTCTTCCACGCTCCAGTCCTGACTTCTCTATTCTCTTTAACACAGATGGAGCTCTTTAAAGGGCCGGCTCACATTTCCTCCTCTTCTGCAGAGCCTAACCAGGCCTGCGCTATCTTAGCAGGAAGTGGGTTAATCAACAGACTGAACAGAGTCAGGATGGAGGACAGGAAGAAGAGGCCTCATAGGAGTAGAGGCCAGGAAGGAAAAATCAGGTCTGAAATGTGATCTTCCAGAGCAACAAGCATCCTCTTTCTGGGCAGCCCATGACCTCTCCCACCATTTATCGGAACAGTATCCTGAGGATTAACTCTGCAGCCTTTGCAGATGGCAAGAGTTACTATCTACAGAGTTACTGCAGCACTGGGAAACTTCAGTCTTACAGTGTGTTACCAGCTTTCCCAGGGAATGTTGCACCCTGGACACAGTAAGTCATCAGCAAAAACCCCACAGAGCGTCTGTGACATAGTACACCCATTTCCAGGATGGTGTCATGTTAGAGGCCATCTCCAACAACCCTCTGATGATCTTGGAGTTGATCGACTCTCCCCATATTCTAAAACTCTCATATGAAGTTAATGTGTGACATACTGGCAGCCCTCTTTGTTGGATTAAATTTTCCAATCTTTCCTCTTAGTATCTTTATTTTAAAAGTTTACATTGTATCTCAAAATGACTACAAATTTATAATTTTAAAAAGAAACGTGTTCCTTGACAGCATAGTGGCACATATCTTTAATCTCAGGGCTGGGAAGAGGAGGCAGTGAATTCCAGGCCACCCTTGTCTATACAGCAAGTTATAAGGCAGCCAGGTCTATCATAGTGGGACCCTGTCTCAAGAAAGCAACAAAAATTGTATTCCACAAGATGAACATGGAAATTTCTCTTTTCACAACCACATATGTTTTTAAACAAAAATGAAATTTAAGACACTTGAGTTATACAGGCATTCTATTTCAGGTTTCATATATAGACCTTCTTTTAAAAAAAATGAGACGGTCGCACTATGTAGACCAGGCTAGCCTCTGCCTTACAGAGATTCTCTTGCCTCTGTCTCTGAAGTGACAGGATTAAAAGCATGAGCCACCACAGTCAGCAAACTTTGGATTTTTGACACATTCTGAAACAGCTCTCGAGAGGATGGGAGGGCGTCATCTAAAGCAGGAACTTTGATGAGCACCTACATTGCAATGATTGATTGCTTTGGAGTATTGCTTTAGTATTGTCTAGTTAAAGGAAACTGAATGGTGAGTGCAGCATGGTTTGTAGTTCAAGGCACATCCTGTACCTACACCGTGCATTTCTTCATGGCCTTTAATACTGTACCTTGGTGGACTTTGAAAGCTTAGGAGGTGTTTCTTTAACTCTGACTTAAAAGTAACAAAGTAGTAACTGTATTTCTCAAAGTCACATGCATCATCGATACATTTGGGAGTCAATTCCAATCCCTTAAACATGTGCCCATCTAGAATTTTCTGACTTGTGTTTTGAAGCTGAGCTCTACCCACATAACTATTTTTCCTTCCTCTACCTATGTTATTCTTTATGTCTTCCTGGAGTCCTGTTCTTGTTTTTGCCTCACATGTCAATTCTCTTCCTCACACTTGATTTTTTTTTTTTTTGGTCTAGTCCTCAGTGGCCTCTCAATATAAATCAATTTCCTGCTTGTATTCCTAAAGCTCACAAATGCATTTATTTTCCCAGCTAAAAAACATAAGCCAAAATCCTTGTAGGAGAGATTGTCATGCAGCTGAGCAGTTAAACAAAGCACAAAATCCTGTGAAATCAAGATGGAAAGGTGTCTGGGTGTCCAGTGGTGTACCTTCATGCTCTCTGCCACTGTGTGCAAGGAGTCCTCAGCTGCCCATCCCTGATTCTGGTCTGAATCTGACATATGGAGCTGGTCTTTCTGGCTACTATTAAAATGACTGTTAGCTTCCCTTAGGCATCATAGGGAAATGTCTTTGCAAGCCTCATCTCGGTTAAGTAGCAGAAAGGCTGAATCTTTTGTTTGGAAATAGACCTTTCACAAGCACTACGGAAAACCTCAGCATGCTTCCTGTGGCGTGCACTCAGTCCAGGCTCTTTCTTCATCTTCCTGCTTGTTCTCCTTCACAGAGCAGCTTCTAAAAAGGGAAGCACCGGGCTCAGCATTAATTGCCTTCTAGGGTGCAGGGTCTTCCAGCGAGGTTCTCCCTAATCAAAAGCTGTATTGTTGGATGCTAAATACATACAATAAAGAATCCACATTTGATTGGGCCCTTGATAGGAAGATAGAGCATGCTGATTGACAGCACAGGCTTTCTGAGAGATGAAGATTTCAGATCAGCCGCCTTGAAAAAAACCACATGATTTCCTGCACCTGCTGTCCCGCCCATGAAGCAGTTAAGGACACCTAGGGGTGCTGAATGAGAGGATGGGCAGAAATGATGACGATATCCAACAGACAGCTGTTTGTGGTGTTATATAGCTATAGGCCCAGAAACTGGAAGGCTGAGGCAGGAGGTGCTCAAGTTTGAGGCTAGGTTGGGCAACACAGACCCTGTCAAAAGAGAGGGAGAGATAGCAGCAGAGTGGAGAGGAGAGATGGGGAGGGGAGGAGGGAGAGGAGAAAGGAGGGGAAATCTTAATGCTGTATGCAAAAAAATGGACACAATTAGGGATCATCATATTAAGCAAAATAAGTCAGATTCAGAGAGTTAACTACATCATGTTTTTGTCAGATATAAATTCTAGATCATATATATATATATATATATATATATATATATATATATACATAAGATAAGATATCTATATATGACTTGAAAGTAGAAGTGCGATGACCTGGAAGCAGAACAGACTAATGATGGGTTACACAGAGAAAGGGATGAGGATAGCGGGGTGAATATAGTCCAAGTACATGATACACTCAAATGAAGTGTCTCTAGGGAACCCATCACTGTGTGCCATGAATACACACCAATACAAACTCTAGAAAAAGAAAATATGTTACATGCCATAATGTCTGTCAGTGAAAAGATGAAAAATGAAGAAAGAAAGATGTTAATTTCTCTTTTTGAAGATGAAATATTCAAGGGACTGGATCCCTGAGAACCCACAGTAGCTTGGCCACGGCATGCTCTTCTGTTCAATTTTTGGCATTTGTCAAGCCTAAGGTAACAAGGCACTAGTTGTCTGTCTATCATTTTGGTGAGTACAAACCGAGCAGTTCTTGGGGCTGCTACCCTGAAGAATGGGACAGTTGATTTTCTCTGTCACACAGAGAGAAAGGGAGCTCTTCTCATTCCCTCCAGGGTCACAGAAAGGAGAGTGTATGTCCCTAAAGAGAAAGCTGAACTGGTTACCTTTCTTAAAATAGAAATTCTTCATAGATGGAGTTAGTTTAGCTGCTTTTGCAAGTAGTCTGATTTGAAACCCTGGCAAATTAAGGGGGGAAAAAAAACCTCAGTAAACACTGAGCCAGAAAGCGAACTCCGGACACATCTTTTGACACCACAGCAGCTGTAAGATGGCTGAGTCACAATAGCCTGGATGCAACCCAAACATGGTTCCTCTTCCATCTCCTTTTCTATCTGGTACATCTTATAATGAGCAGAAAACCCCTGTGCCTGTATGTACCCCATTTTCCCCCCACAAATGAATAGGTCCATATTTGAAAACAGATACAAAGACCCAAGTAGGACACAGGATCCTCATGAGCAGAGGCACGTACAGTCAGCCCCAAGAACAGTAAAACAAGTGCAGTAAATTCGTGAGCACTGTCTTGAGCATCATGTGGTTCCTCTGGCCCATCTCCTCACTCGCCAAAGCACAAGGAGCTCTGGACTAAACCCAGCATTTTAAAAATGGGAACTCTTGGTCACAAGTACATAATAAATCTGTGTCATTGCCTGCAACAAGGATGTCCCCACCTTTCCCACGTGGCCAGTGATAGCTCTTCATAGTCAACAAAGTGGCTATGTTCACCAGCAGCAAGTTCTATTCATGAACCTCTGAGTTGTTCCTTTAGGGTCACTTGGATGGTGCTAGGGACAGCCCTGTGGGTGTTCACAGCCCTGGTGAAGTTTATCACCACCTCAATTTCCTATATGAACAGGGCCATGGTGTTCTAGCAGCTGGGAATCTGTCCAAACCCCTATAAGCCACTGAATCCCACCACCTGGACCAGCTGTAGATAGGCAACACCATCCAACGCCAACTCCAAGTCCAGGAGTCAACAGAATCTCTTAATGTTGGGGAGCCCCTCATGATGTGGGAACAGGAAAGCCAAACATTTATTAAGAAGGAGAGGAGTGAGGACATAGATTCGGGTTAGCACTTCCTGTAATTCTTTTTTACCCTGATTTATCGTGTGTGTGTATCTGTGTTAGTGTGTCTGTGTCTGTTTCTGTGTGTCTCTGTGTGTGTGTGTGTGTGTAGGTCAAAGGACAACTCATGGGAATTGGTTCTCCCTTTCTACCATATTTAAGCCATCTCCCTGGCCCTGTTATGCTTTTTTAAAAACTTTTAATTTTTTTAACTATATGTATGGGTCTGTGTGGGGGTATGTACACAAGAGTGTGAATGTTCAGGGAGGTCAGAAACATCAGAGTCCATGGAGCTGGAACTCACAGGTGTTTGTGAGCTACCCAACATGAGTGCTAGGAACCCAGTCCTCTGCAAGGATTAATCAACAATTAATCCACCTTTCCAGCCCCTTAAAATGTTTTGGGTTTTTTTCACTTTTTAACTACAAAATATGCTACATGAACCTAAGGGCCAAAAACAAAGCCAACATGTAACTATTAGGCAACCAGTTTGATCTACACGACTGAGTTGGGATTTCATTAGCAGTAAGTCATAGTAGAGGGATGGCTCAGTGGTTAGGAGCACTTCTTGCTCTTGCAGAGGACCCAAACTCAGTTCTCAGTAGCTATGTATCAAGTAGCTCCAGGAAACCCAATGTCCTTTTCTGGCCTCCTCAGGCACTCATACTCACATGCACATACTCATACACCAACAACACAAATAAAGAATTAAAAATACATGTTAAAGGAAAGTATACAAATCCCATCCATCTCTTGAAGTCTAGCCTAAGTAGCAGGGCTTCCAACACCATGCAATGCATCTGCACTCACCCCCACTTCAGGCCCTGGACTCTTTGTGTTGTCTGTCATGATGGTTTTATACTTTTTAAAGCCACGAGGTAATTATTGAGTCAAACAGTTCTGTAGAAGCCAATATGGAGACCAGATGTAGGAAAAGGGGCTCCGATAGGCGCCAGATGTAAGAGCCTCGGCATCCATCTATGACTAGCCCATGGAACCCTGGGCCCCATGGAACACAGTTTGAAAACTGCCTGCCTGTGACACTTGCTTAGCAGATAAACATTGTCCAGAGTTTCTGTTGACTCTTGTGACTTGTTAATGTGGTAGCAAATCCATAAACATTCAAAGGGAAGACAACAGAAATGGCCAAAGCTGGGAGTTGGGAGGTGGAGGCTGTGGCCTTGGCACCGTCACCAGCTCATGTCTGTGGGGTGTGCTGATCCTGTGAGGGGAAACTAGGCAGTGTGTTAGAAGCGTGACTGTACTTTTGAGAGTCTCATGAGAGTCCTTGTTTATATCTTTTGGTTTTGGTTTTACATTTGTGTGTGTGTGTGTGTGTGTGTGTGTGTGTGTGTGTGTGTGTGTGTTTATTGCTGTTTTGTTTGTTTGTTTGTTTAGCAAGTCCTGGCCTCATACTTGCTATGTAGGCAAAGCTGGCTTTGAACTTCTGCCCCTCCTGTGTCCTCCTCTCAAGTACTAGAATTATAAACATATGCGACCACATGCAAGTCCTGGGTTACGCTTGCTGAAGATCAAAACCTAATTATTTCAGGACCCCTTTCACTCTCAATCTGCACAATCAAGCATACAGTCTCGTCACAGAGAAATGCCTCCTTGTGGTTCCTGATGCTCTGTGTGTTGTACCTTGCTGTTGTGGAATATTTGTGTAACTCAACAGAGGTGTATTACATTTGTTTATGCTGCATTTGTTTAACTATGTAAAGATGTGTTACATTTGCATTGATTAGATAAAATTAACCTGAGCTCAGAGAGGCCAGGTTAGCAACCAGTTGACAGGAAGTAGCAGGGAGAAGCACAGTGTGGGCTTTTTCACTGGGGTGGTGTGGAAGAAGAGAGAAGAGAACAGGGGAGAAAAAAGAGGGAGATGCTCAAAGCCAGCCAGACACAGAGTAGGACATAAAAAATGAAAGAAAGGTAAAGGGCCCCGAGGCAAAGTGTAGATGAAGAGAAACAGGTTAATTTAAGTTATAAGAGCTAGTGGCACAAGCGTAAGCTAAGGCCAAACACTCATAACTAATAATAAGTCTCCATGTCATGATTTGAGAACTGGTTGGTGCCCCCCCCCAAAAAAAGCCTGCTACACCCTGCCCTCCTATGCTGCCCAGCATTTAGTATCAGGCTAAGGACATATATTAATTAGTTCAAAGAAAGACAACTACTATCCTAAGGGAGTTCAAATCCAAGTGAGAAGATGGCTTACAAGAATAAAGTTTCCAGAACCAACACACACCAGTGGACAGGTAGGAGGTGAAGTCATTGAAGGACACATGAGCAAGGCCACAGGTACATTTGTTTCCTCAATTTATAGGCAGCCATTCGTTCTTAGCAGAGCACATCTGATTTGAACATGAGAACTGGAGACAGAGTGCAGATGAGGAACAGCCTGACACCAGGCAAGCCATCTCATGGAACATGGGAGTGGGGCAACAGAAAGTGTCAGGGGACAGAGCTGGGCCTGGTAGGATGTGTTGCCAGTGGCCAGCACTCCATAGAGTAGAGCAATTGACAATGATCCAGACAGGCAGTTGGTGTCGGTAAGGTCCATATGTGGATGGTGCAGAGCACAGTAGGGAAAGCATCGGGTTCTGGTAGGCTGCAGCCCTGGAGAAAAGGACCACTGAGGTGTGAAGAGAACACATTGACTTAGGCAAAACTTCACAAAGTTGAGTGAGTGAGGATGCTATTTGTTGGGCTACTCTGGTGACAGGACATGCTAGTTTCTCACTGGTAAGTGAGCACCAAAAGAATGAGCTAAGAAAAAATGGCATTGCCAACACTAGAAGGATTAATTTGATTTTGGGAACAACTCCAAGGAGAGGAGCTTGCTGTCCAAACCACAGTTAGGGTCTGCCATGGGCTGATGCCAGTGTCTTAGTTTGCCTCCTGTAGTCCATCATGAAGGGAAGTGACGGTGGGAACTCAGAGGCCGGAGCAGAGACCAAGGAGGGATTCTGCTTACTGGCTTCTTCTCTATGGTCACTCAGCTCACGTTGTATACAATCCAGGACCTCCTGGGCAGGGTTGGCACATGCACAGTGGGCTGGGCCCTCCCACACTAACCATTAATGAAGAAACTTCCTAGGAGACTTGTCTACAGACCAATCAGGAGGCATTTTCTCAATCAGGGTTCCCTCTTCCCAGGTGATCCTGGATTTATGTCAATCTGACAAAAAGCTAATGAGTATACCAGTGTTCAAATCCACCACAGGAGCCCAATCCTTGCCTCTGCTGCTGAGCAGAAACCGGGCTAAACTTCGAGGGCCAATCTCAGCAGCTGTAGTAGATCCCTGGGCATTCCATGTCTTACCCAGGGTGATAATTCGTGTGTGTGTGTGTGTGAGGCTGAAAGCAGAGACTGGGAGTCATGTCAAATCTTTGACCAAATCCAAAACTGGATTCAAGGAAAAAAGTTTAATTGAGATTGGGTCTGAGATTTGAAAAGAAAAAAAAAATCCAATGGGGGTCTCGAAACTAGGGAGAAACAAAAAAGCATAGAATAAGCCAGGTGGTGGTAGTGTACACCTTTAATCCCAGCACTTGGGAGGCAGAGGCAGGTGGATTTCTGTGAGTTCCAGGATTGACTGGTTTACAGAGGGAGTTCCAGGACAGCCAGGGCTGCACAGAGAAACCCTGTCTCAAAAAACCACACACATACACACACACACACACACACACACACACACACACACACACACACAGACACACACACACACACACACTCACATACAAAGCATAAAGTGAATTGATCAGGACACTGCCTGGGGCAATGTGATAGCAAGTACCACAGATACATATACATTGATTATATGTGACAGTCCCAATAGAGGGTGATGTATGTGCATTCAAGCTAAGTAAGGAGGAAGAGAGCAAGTTTGTGTTGGAATCACACGACATGACAGTAGAGTTCATGCACAGAGACAATCAGAGGGTAGTTCATAGTTCTAGGAACATCTGCAAAATGGAAAACAAGACTATTGAGCAGAGGGATGAAATTCAGTCCCTGGGGGAAAGGAAGTAAGTCAAGAGAATGTGAGGATCCTAGCAAAGTAAATCAGGGTCAGGGCACAGCTAAGTCCTAGGGTAAAAGTCAGGATCCGGAGAAGCATAGTCATGTAGACAGAATACACAGAGGTGTGGGTGAGCTGGGACGCTGCAGTTTGCTGGATCATCTCAGGCTTACCTGGTTCCGACCAGGGACAGTAAGGCTTTGGGCAGCAGAATTTGATCTTTACTTTGGACTCGAGCTAATAGAAATTTTCTTTTTCATCCTGCCATTTCCTAACTGTGAGGCCATTATCTAGTTAATTAACATCTCTGAGTTGTGATTGCCTCATCTTTAAGATGAGGATAACAGCAAGCTCCTGGCCAGGTGGTAGGGAAGAGTAAGTGATGTAATATGTGTGGATGAAGCCCTAGGCCTGCTACCTGGCACCATCGTGGCTGCTTCGTAAACAAAGCCATTATCATCATTAAGACTCCATCCAAACCACACTGGTAGGGAGGGGACCAGGGATGAAGCTTATAATACATTGTCAGATTGCTATGGATCACCATGGGAATGGCATGATGCAGAACCTAGTTGAGAGCTAGGCTGTTGACACAGTTAGGTCTAGATTTAGCCCTATGGAAAAAGCAAGGGCTATCTATATTTCTAAAGCAGGTCCAGTTCAGAGGAGGAACAGCCCTAAGGTTCTAACTTACGATCTCCATTTCCATCTTGAGAAAAACTACAGGTAGAGTCCAGAACAACTGTTGCAGAAAGAGCAACAAGACATGTCATTAGGAAGCCAACTAGTCCTTGTTATTCCCCACTAGTCCCCTCTCCTTAATTCAAGGGCAGACATGCCCTGCCCTCACTATGCCACTGTGTAATTATTTCTCTGAATTAAACACAGTTGAATCTCAATATCCATGGATTCTACAACCATGGATTCAACCAGTCACAGGTTAGGAAAGCAACTCAGTTGTAAAGTCCTTGCCGCAAGTGTAAAGCCTAGCTTCCATGCTTGGCACTGCAAAAAGAAAGAAAAAAAAATAGTTGGAAACTATCTGTATTGAATATGTGCCCATTTTTCCCCTTGCTATTTCCTAAAGCAGCACAATATAACATCTATTTGCACAGCAGTTGCATTATGTATTGTAAGGAATCCAGAGAGGATTCAAAATGCAGTGAAAGATATGTCCGGGTTATGTGTGAGTAATGTGCTGTTTTCTCTAAGGGACTGGAACATCCTTGGATTTAGATATCTGTGGGAGGTCCTAGACCTAATCTGCCATGGAGACAGAGGGTAAACAGTACTCGTCCCCCTAGGAACAATTGTTCAAAATTAAGTGCTGTTGGACGTGGAACACATTGGTTCCACATTGTTCATGTACTGAGGCCTCGATCTGCTGAGATGCCTGCAATGTGTCCAGATAATTCCTGTGAGCACTGACCTTTCCCAAACACATGGCCACCAATGCAAAAGAAGAGGAGGCATCTGTAGGCCTGCCCAGGAGCCTTGAAGAGCCAGGAAGGGGCGGATGCCCACATACTGTTGGTTCTCTTCTGGCTGGCATTCAGGCTTCACACAACGGAGTTTATCCATTTGGTTCTCTGTGGTCCAGAAGGTCCCCAGCAGTATAAATTAGGCATGTGGTTGTGGGGAAGATGGTCCAGAAATTCAGGGAGAGACACTGCTGTCATTTCCCTGAGTTGGGGGATCTATGTTCCTGATGAGACCTTCTTCCTTTGGTCTCCAAACTCTCCCATAATCCTTGAATGTAAAGTTGGAATGAGGCGACTGGATTTAGGGATCCATGCTACACTGAAAACATGTCAGTGCCCACCTCTAAAAGGTAACATAATTGTCTGCTTGCTGTTTCCCAGTACTAGGGATCAAACCCAGGAACCTTAGCTTGTTGGTCAAGCGCTACCACTAGACTAAATCCCAACCCCAGGGAAATCCAAGTTGTGACTTACGTTATCTCAGTCCAAGCAACATGTGGCTCCCAAGCTCTTGAGTAAGTGGCTTGTCTGTGTTAAGATGTGCTACGAGTATAAAATAGACACTAGATTTCAGATGCCTTAAAAAAAATGAGCATAAACTATCTCCTTAATAATTATTTTCATTGATTGCATGTCCAGATGATCATATCTGAGATATGTTGAATTAGATAAAGTGTAATATTAATATAAATTCTCATGATTTTTTCCTAAATCCCTCCCCCAAAATGACCACTGACATAAGAAAAACAAAACAAAACAAAACCAGACAGCTGTGCCTCACACCCTATTTCTATTTAGGCAAGTTAAGGAGATAACGTTGCCCTAGGAGTTTTAGCTCTCAGAAGCCTGACCACTCCCACTATGCCTCATCAACCTGGGTGGGTAACTAACCTTTGGCCAGCCATGAAAGACTCTTCTGGGAAGAAGGGGTGTGATAGCTGCTTTATCCCTCACGCTAGTATCTTTTAGAGCAAATGCTGTCTCTCTTATCAGACAAAAGGACACGTAGGCAGTTGCAATTTTCTCCTGGCCCTTTTCTCTGCATCAGCACCCCACAGCTCTGCTTGAATGTCAGAAACTTTTACCTCTCCTTTTTCTACCAGCAGGTGCTTTTTAGACAGACTGGGTACCCACGAAGGCATCATCTGTTTGGTTCTGTCTTGGTGAATTCAAGGCTCTATGAGATGTCTTTCACATACGAATCAATAAACTACTCTAATTCCACATCAAAGGCTACAAAGTTACCTCTTTGCTAGTCAAAAAGAGGCACAAACATCACCTCCTTTCTTTACTCATTCAACAAATATTCATGAAGTGTCTACTCGTACCCAGCTTGGAAGAGCCAACAAAACAGACACCTGGCTCTATTCTCTAGCAGCTTTGGGGGCAGCTGCCACTCCAGCCCTTCAGGAAAGGTAGACTTCTTGATGTCCCTTTGCCTCAGTAATCATTTCACTGTCCACCTATCCAGCTCCATGGATGCTTCCATATATACATATACATATATATTCACATAAATAAATATATATAATTGGATGTATATATGATGTGTATGGATGAGTGTGGGTGTGCATATGCTTCAGTGAACATGTAGAGGTCAGAGGGCAACTTTCAGGAGTCAGTTCTCTGCTTTTACCATGAGTTCCACGGACTGAACTCAGGTCTTCAGGCTTGGCAGCAAGCACTTTTACCTACTGAACCATCTCAGTGGCCTTTGATCTTTGAATATTGTGGTGCAGCCTGTCTCCAGACCTTACTTTTCTTTTATTCATTAGACCTTTATTCCAATGGCTATAAATACAATCTGTGCATTGGTGATGCCTCATGCCCAACCAGGTTCCTACACAAAGCCTCTTTCTTGGACCCCAAATGTCTCAATCTCTCTCTCTCCCTCCATCCCCCTTCCTCCCTCTGAGTGTGTGTGTGTATCTCTCTCCCTCCCTTTCTTATTACCTCCTCCTCTCCCTCTCTCCCTCTCTCCCGAATTTCTATTTAGATGTCTAATAGATATAATATTCTAGAACTATACTCCTGTATAATGAAACTCCATAATTTACCTAGTTAAGAAAAAATATAAAAATCTTGGAATCATATGTCTTAGTTAGGCATCTATTGCTTTTATAAAACACCACGACAGGGGCTGGAGAGATGGCTCAGTGTTTAAGGTACTGGCTGCTCTTCCAAAAGACTGGGTTCAATTCCCAGTGCCTATATGGCAGTTCACAACTGTCTGTAACTCCAGTTCCAGGGGAGCTGACACCCTCACATGCAGGAAAACACCAATGCATATAAAAATAAAAATAAACCACTAAAAATTAAAAACAACATAACATAAAGCAATTGGGAAGGAAAGAGTTTATCTGGCTTACATATCTTCATCACAGTTTATCATGAGGGGAAGTCAGGTCAAGAACTCAAGGCAGGAACCTGGAGGCAGGAACTGGAACAGACTGTGGAGAAATGTCTTACTCACTTGCTCCCCATGGCTTGTTCAGTCCGGTGTTTGTTGTTGTTGTTGTTGTTTTATACAAGCCATGTCCACCTGCTCAGTAACAGCACTGCTCACAGTGGACTGGACCCTCCCACACCAATGATTAATTAAGAAAATAAGGAGGCATTTTCTCAGTTGAGGTTCCCTCTTCCCAGATGACCCTTGCCTGTGTCAAGTTGACCAAAAACCTAGCCAGTACATCATCCTTGACTCCTCTTTTTCCTGCTTTCTACTTCTAATCTACCAGCAAATTCTATCTCAAATAAATCCACATTCTGACCACTGATCCCCAATGCTGCCTTATGGTGTGTGGCTCAGGGGATGATGGCAGCAATTCCCAGCGGACTTCCTGCTGTTAGTAGCCTGGCTTCCTGGGTGCTTTATTTTTTGTGCATGCAAGATGGTTATGTTTGTGTGTGTCTATGTACGTGGAGGCCAGAACGCAGTGACAGGTACCTTCCTTAACCATCGAACTTTCCTGTCCATCAGACTGACTGAACTGTGAAATATCTTTTTTAACTGAACTATGAAAACCTACCCTGAATGTGAGTGCCATCATTTCATGGTCTGGGCTTTAGACTGAACAAAAAGGAGAGAACAAACTGAGCTCTCCCGTACATGCATGAATCCATTGTTCTCTGCTCTTGACTGTGGATGTAATGTTACCAGTTCCATCAAGGCCCTGCAGCTGTGACCTCTCTGCTATGATGGACTGTAACCTGGAATTGTGAGCCAAACCCTTTCTCCTTTAAGTTGCCTTTTCAAGAGTATTTTATCATAGCAACAGGAGACAAAAACCAAGATACTACACAAGTGTGAGGACTTAAGTTTGATCCACAGAAAACAAATAAAAGAAAAAATATATAATGGTGCTTAAGGAACAACATCCAAGGTTGGCCTCCACACATATTCCCATGCATACACACACACACACACACACACACACACACACACACACACACACAACCAAACACACACACATACAAGTAGACACACAAGAAAACAAGATGAATGGAAGTCTGATACTAACTCACAGCCAGTCAAGGGCGATAAGAAGGCAACAGGTGCTGTGGTGAGTGCAGAAGCTGCTTGGATTTCACAGGGATTCTGAGGAGACCTTCTGAAAGAAAAATCATCGGCTCTGGGTTTATAGTGATGACAGGAGGCTGGCCCTGCAAGTTGTGGAAGAGGCCAGGGCACAAAAATGACATTTAAAGATCCGGAGGCACAGCCAGATATGGTAGTTCAAGCCTTTAATCCCAATACTCTGGGAGTGAAAGCAGGCAGATCTCTGTGAGTTCAAGGCCAGCATAGTCTATATAGTGAATTTAAGGATAGCCAAAGCTACATAGTCAGAACTTGTCACAAATAAATGAAAGAAAGAAAAGCTCCTAAGGCATGAATGAGTTTGACATCTTCAGAGAATGGAAAGGAGGCACCAGGGAAATAAGAATTCAAATTGTGAAAGACCTCATGAATGAGCTCTCTCTCTCTCTCTCTCTCTCTCTCTCTCTCTCTCTCTCTCTCTCTCTCTCTCTCTCTCTCTCTTAATGAGACAGGTACTTTCATGTTGCCCAGGCTGCCCTCAAACTAGATACATAGCTAAGGATGGTCTTAAACTCCTAATCCTCTTGCCTTTTCTTCCTGAAGGCCGAGATTACAGGCATTTACTGTCCCACTCTGCTAAATGTAGATTTTATTCACAGTATTGTCAAAGGTTAGGCCTGCTGGTGGAAGGTGGAAGGAAACACTAAGGTGAAAACGATGGAATTTGGAGTCCTGTGTTAAAGCTGCTGCATTGTTTCTTAGTTAGAAAATGGGTAGCCATCACAAGATGGCTACAAGTCAGTCCTCTTACAATGTGGCTAAATTTGATGGTTAGAGTGAGAAATGCCCCCTGTAGTCTCAGACACTTGAATGCTTGGTCCCCAATGATGGTGTTGTTTGGGAGTTTTAAGAGATGTGGTTTTGTTGGAGGCGTGCTTGGAAAGTTTAAAGGCCATTTCCAGTGTGCTCTCTCTGCTTCATACTTCTGATTCAAGATGTGAGCTCTCAGCCGCTGCTCCAGCTGCCACGCCTGCCTTGGGCTGCCATGCTTCCCCACCATGATGGACTCTTATCCCTCTGGAACCATAAGCCCAAACGAATCTTTCCATCTCTAAGTTTCCTGGGTCATGGTGTTTCATCACAGCAACAACTTCCAAGGTGTCGTTTTACTGTTGGAGAAACAGCAGCTTAAACTAGTCCTCTGCTGCTCTAGCACCCATATCGGTTGGTTCCCTTTTAATTATATACCTATCCTGGTCTACTACTGCAATAAAATATCACATAGATTTTTCCAGAACAGTGGTTTAGGTCCTAGTCCATTCTCTGTAACCTCACAGATGCCCCTGGGCCTTTGCTAATCAGCTTCCTCAAAAAGACATGTGCTATGTCTCATTTACATCTCCAAACCCCTACAACTGTTCTATGCTAGCATGAGACCAAATTTATATGCCGGGGTCATGATCTGAAATCGACTTTATTATGGTAGTAGGCTAATCACACCCCTTTTAAAGGCTTCCACATCTTCAGAACTTGTAAATGTGACTTTATGAGACAGAATAGGGCTTTGCAGACAAGACTGCATTCAGTCATAACTATCTTGTATGGTGGGGATCATGCGGACTGAGTGGCTCCTGCATGCATCCTTACAAGAAAGGGTAGGAAGCAACCAATCAAACAAAAATGAATGTGGCAATGTGACCATCGAGGCAGAGATGGGAGCTCTGCAGACACCAGTCAGGAAGCACCAGAAACTTCCAGACAGAGCAGAGTGTGGTGGTCCTGTCAATGCTTCCATTTCAACCCAGTGATAATGACTTTGGACTTCTGACCTTAACACCAATAAGAAAATCGATTTCTACTGCCTTAAGCCACCAAATTTGGGGTAATTTGTTGTAACAGCCACGGGAGGAAAATGCCAGTCTTCAGCTCCACACCTCGGCTTCTTGTCTCTTGCTGTTATCTTTATAGCTTTTTGCTGGCTGGGCTGGTGAATCTCTAGATAGTTCCTGTCCTCCTGCCCTTCTTGTTCAGCCCACTCATATTTATTGCACACAGGTTTCACAGGCTTATGTAGGTGTTTCACCCCTCCCACTCTCTTCATCATAAAGCCACTTGACTCCAGGCAAATAAACACAACAACATCTCTCAGATAGACCATGGCAGTCAGGCCTGGCGCCAGCCAGACCAGCCAAGAGGCTGCTGCTGGGATGTGTAAGTGGCAGATGGGTGTGGACAGATAGGTGGCTTTAGTTGGTTTGATTGTTTCCTTTTCTGTTTTTTTGAACTCTGACAATCTTAGGCACTTAGAACTGTGATAGCTAAAGGCAGAAAAGAGGATTTCTAGACATTGTTATAGACAGGGCTGAAATTTACTGAAAGAACTGGCTGGATTTAATGGCTGAGTAATGTGCTAGAAAGAAAAGAAAAATTAGGAAGCATGGGGGGGTTTAGGAAAGAAAGTCATAAACACTTCATCTGACATGTTTTAGGTATGTGGAAACTCCATCCACCTCACCCCATGTTTAGTGGTTCTAGAATCTTCTGGATATGTATTTATAGTGAACTCATAACCCTACCTCAGAAGCATACATATTCTCCAGCAGACTCCTTGGGAATAGGACCACATCTTATTTCAGCTCCAGCATCAACACATACCTGGTACCTAGGAGAGGTAGATTTTAAATGAATTATTGACTAGGCTTGACCTCAGACAAGTGTTCCAGGCTGGAGATGAAGATGTTGCGTTCACGTTCACAGGTGAGAGCTGAAGCCATGAAAAACAGCACCAAGGAAGGGATGACAGGTTGATCGATCATCTTCTGAGTTCCCCAACCTTAACAGGTAGTTCTCGCTAAGTAGATTTTAAAAACTTTGACCTAATACTGAAGTGTCAGGGAGCATGATAATGGAATAAGGAAGAAGTCGGGAGTCTGAGACTGCCAGCTCTCCAGGGCCGTCGTGAAACTAAAAGCAATTAATCATTGCCAGCCAGTTCAAGGTTCACCTACCCTTATCCCTGTTGTCGTGCAACATCATAATAAGCATCAGTCAGAAGCATAAAGACATTCTGCACGTGATATGTCTTGACTGTCAGGTACTTGTAATTATTATATTTGGTACCATATCAAAAAATCTGGTTTGCTGAAAAACATCAGAACAAGAAAAAGCAGCATTTTTCCCAAATGCTACTCCTGAAAAGCTGCCAAAGATACGGAGGATTCTTAGGAATGCACTGCAAGCCCAACCTCACAGTTCTCTTACATTTGAACCAGGTCCCTTTTTAAATGTGTAATTAACATTATTGGTTTAGTTTTATTTTTTAGTTTACTATTATTATTTTATTTTATGTGTATGAGTATTTTACCTGCATGGATGTCTGTGCACCACGTGCGTGCCTGTGTCTGGTGAAGGCCAGAAGAGGGCATCAAATCCCCAGGAACTATGGTTACAGACCATTGTGAGCCACCATGTGGGTGCTGAGAATCAAACCTGGGTTCTCTGAAGGAGAAGCCAGGGCTATTAACTGCTGAGCAATCTCTGCAGACTCTTGTTTGGTTTTTTGAGACAGGTTCTACCTCAACCCAGCCTGATCTCAAATTCTCTATATGGCCAAAGTTGGCATCTAATTCCTGATCCTCCTGCCTCTACCTCCTAAGTTCTGGGACTACAGTCATGTACCATCACACCCAGTTCCAGCCAGATACTTTCTGTAGGCATAGAGGGCAAGGGTCAAATTCTCCTGAATGCCAACAGAGATAGATAATGATCCTGGCTGTTATGGACATTGCCCTGAGCTCTATAGCTTGACCTATAACTGAATTTCCCTGGGAATTTTACAATGCATTGATTGAACTTAATTAAATCAAGAGACTGGTCCCAATTATCTGCTTTAACAAAGTTGTTCACAGAAAACATTTCCTGAGCTACTGGACAGTACAAAGCCTTGTGTGTTCTGTGCTAGACACCAGACAAATAAGACTCAAGGCCTTGGTCTCCATCAGTCCTTAGGTATGTATGCCAATTACTAAATCTTGAAGAAATGAAAAAGGGCTGTTATCCTTGGCATGAAGTATACCATTAAATTATTGGGTTGAAATGATGTCTAATATATTTGGAATGGCATTGACTTAGTCTATAGACTTGAAAATGCTTATCCTTTAAGCAGAGTGTAAGGCATACTAACTCATTGGTCATTTCCTTTATCATCAACCCAGCTATGTCCTTCTGATGTCCCTTGTTCTGATTCCTCTTCTGGAGCACGTGTTGCAGAATACACAAGAAGACTCTTAGGATTCTGTCTTAGGCAAAGAGGGGGGCATTTGGAAGGAGGCTGTGAGTAATTAAGATAGGCAGGGAAGGTGAAGGGAGGCTCCCTGGATGATGGCTTCTTATTCCTGCACATCATTGTAAGAGCTAGAAGCGATGGATGCAGGTATCTAAACAGGACCAATAGGAGAAAAGGAAGGCCCAGGCGCCCTAGGAAATACCCAAACCAGGAGTAGATTTGCATCAGTAGCCTTCTCCCATCCCAAATGCATAAAGTTGTTGCGGTTTTTAATTCTGCAGCTTAGTCTTGTGTCTTCACAAATCATCTAATTCTCTGTTCCTGCCAGGAAATGAACTCGGCAATTACCTAGGCAACTGTTGACACCCCCATTACCATTTTAAAGATGCTCTTAGATAACTTTCGTTTCTTTCACTGCAGAATCTTTTGTCCCCCACATTCCCATTACTTGTTTTCCAGCACCGATAATTCAGCTCCATGTTGCCCCGAAACTTTTGGTCACTAGCTTTCAACATTCCTAGGTTGACTCTCTTGTCCACAAGTGTGTCCTGGAACCTTAGGGAGACTATTAGTCCTGTGTTAACATCCACTGCAACCCCTTCTTGCTCCTGCTTCATAACAAAACGGATTCTTCTTGTCCCGGCTACTTCCAAGACCCTGAACCAGGCATTTAAGAACAGAGTGAGCCAGCTGTGGTGGTGTGGTGTGATCTGGGCATGTTGGAGGCTGAAGCAGATGATCTTGAGCTGCAGGCAAGCTTGGGCTACATAATAAAATCCTGCCTCAAAAGGGGAGTAGGTAATTCAATGAAACTAAGTTTTCAAACATATTTCTCTCTACCAAAACTTTAAAAAAATTATATTTGAGGAAAATCATAACTATTCTCTAGAATATTATTTTATATAACCCTCTATGTGAATTCAAGGTAATGATACCAGTGTGTGTCTATTCATGAATATATATATATATATGTACTATAACTAAGATACTGTAGAGGAAATATAAAGATCTGCCAACCCTAGTATCAAGTGTGTGTATACATTTGAATGTACACTTGTCCCATGGCATCCAAAGAGGACTGGGTCTAGGATTCTGCAGAGACACCAAAGTGCACAGATGTTCAAGTCCTTGTACAAATTCTGTGGCATTTCATATAACCTCTGCATGTCCTTGCATACATGTAAGTCATCACTAGATTATTTATAATGTCCAAATAAAATGCAAATATTTACTTTACTATATTGCTTAAAGAATGACAAGAAACAGTCTGTATATGTTCCATACTGAAGCAAAATTTTCTGAATATTTTCAATCTATGTTTGGCTGAATCCACAGTAGCAGAACAGATAGGGAGAGCCAACTGTATATGCATGAGGAGGTGTGAGTGGGTGGGTGGGTGGATGGGGGTACCGTAATCCCTGTATCTACAACGGATGTGTATAAACTTGTCATTTTGAACTTTGTGATTATTTTCAGAAACTGTACCCACAATTACAACAGTCTATAGCCAGGCAGTAAGTGCTCTGATTATATCACACAGACTCAGACTTCAGCCATATGTGTGGTTAATTTAGAAAATGTTCACCATACTTCTCCTTCACAGATGAGCTGGAACAAGTCACACAACCAAGTTTGTTACCTTTCCAAGATGTAGATGCCCTTCTGAACTTTCAAGGTCATTGTGGGGAATTAGGGTGATGGTGATAAAACTTCTTATGTAACAGGAGGGAGGTATGGGAGTTACTATTTAAGCATTTCTAGACCCTCGGATCCTTTGTGTTCTTCAGCAGGCAGTTTAACCACCAAGCTTATTGAGAGTGGATTTCTTTCTTTGTGTGCTTCCATTAAATTTGCTCTCTATCTTGGATCCCAAAACAGAAAAGACCAGTAGCTCTTCTACCTAGAAGATTCTAGAAGATGACTTGTCGTTTATTTGTTCAATAAGTGTTTTATTAATTATTAGTCTGTGCCAGGCACAGCAAGTTATAAAACAAATAATTTTTAGACTCAGGCTTACAGGGCAGGCTAGATGGATCAAGGGATAAAGATGTTTGCTGCCATACCTGATGACCTGAGTTTGATCATCCAGGCCTAACATGGTGGAAGAAGAGAACCAACTCCCACAGTCATCTTCTGACCTCCACATAAGTACAGCTTCTCTGCAGGACCAGCTGAAACATTTCTCCCATAGTAACTGTGGCTTGTCCCATCAAACTTCCCACCTACCACCCCAAAGCTACAATTGTGTCTACAAGATGAGCTCAAGTCTCTGGGATACAGCACATGATTGGGTTTGCTGTGGGGTCTCTAGAAATGAATGACTTCCACTCCAACACATCCTCTGTAGATAGAATGACCACAACTTCTTCTTTTCTCTCTGTAGATCCAGAAGACTTCAGAATGTCTGAAGACATAACAGGCTAGTTACTTTTTGTCAACTTGTTACAAGCTAGAGTCATCTGGGAACAGAAAACCTCAGTCTAAAAAAAAAACTCCATCAGGTTGGCCTATAGGCAAGTCTTAGGGGGGTATTTTCTTGATTAACCATTGATGTGGAAGGACCCAGCTTATTGTGGGTTGTGTCATATCTGGGCAGGGGTTCCTGGGCTATATAAGAAAGAAGGGTGAGCAAGCCATGGAGAGCAATCCAGTAAGCAGTACCCCTCCATGGCCTCTGCTTCAGTTCCTGCCTCCAGGTTCCTGTTTTGAGTTCTGGCCATTCATGATAGACTGCAAGATGTAAGATGAAATAAGTCCTTTGCTCTTCAAGTTGGTTTTGGTCAGGGTGTTTCTCACAATAGAAAGCAAACTAGGGGACATGGATAGCTAAAAATGATCAAATTAGTAAGTGTTTCTCAGCCCCACTGATGGAGAGTGAAACAGCTTATTGCTGTTTCCTTTTCATGTTTAACTTACTGGAACCCCAGATTCCACCCGTTGCTCACCACAGACCCTGTCCAGAACAAGAATATTCTGTGAAATTGTCAGTCTTCCCACCATCACACGTGTGCCACAATCACACATCAGGACTGCAGAGGAGAGTTCATCCTCTGTACACGTAACACAGGATTCAGTCAGCTGATGGGGTTTCAGATATAAAAAACAGGAATGGAGCATAGCGTTTGTTGGATGGATGGATCACAGATGATGGGAATTTGGTTAAGGAGAGGGACAGTAATTAATGTCCATGGAGTGTCTGTGGCTCCTTCTGCCCCAGAAATAAGATAGTAAACCATTGCCACCTTCCCTTATCTTCCTCATCATTGGAAGGGTAGCTTTGGGCCAACATCACCTGGCAGAATCTAACTGGCTCTGGGCTAGTGGTTACTTCTCACAGATAGGGAAGTGCGCTGTGGACTGGAGACAGAATGGGTAGGAAATTATCACATATGGTCTCACTTCTCCCTGTACTAGGGGAAGAGGTAGGATGAGCTTACATCTCTACTTTTGTTAGCTCAAAATGTACTCACTTAAGTGTTTGGGCCTTTAAAAGAAGGCTTGAGGATAGAGAGATGTGTCAACAGTTAAGCACACAGAGAGCATGAGTCTTGTTCCTAGCATCCATGTCAGGGAGCTTACAACCCCTCTGTAACTCCAGATCCAGGGATATGATGCCCCCTTCTGGCCCCTGCAGGTACCTGCACACACATACACACACACACACACACACACACACACACACACACACACACACACATGCACACACATGCGCACACACACACACGCACACACACATGCAAGCAGGCATGTACAGAAAGAGAGAATATATAATACATATATGTGTATTATATATTCTCAAGACTTCGCTTTTTTCTGAGATAGGATTTCTCTGTATAATGAACAGCCCTGGCTGTCCTGGAACTCACTCTGTAGACCAGGCTGGTCTCGAACTCTACCTGCCTCTGCCTCCCAAGTACTGGGATTAAAGGCATGTGCCACCACCTCCTGGCTTCAAAAGACATTTTGAAAGAAAAGACTTAGTTTTAAAATATTAGTTCTTCACAACTGTAAGATTAAGTGAAAAGAGAAGTTTAGAGTCGTCCCCCCCCCCCCCCCGTGGCACATCTTATTGTCAACCTGACTGAGTTTAGAATCACCTAAGAGACAAACTTCTGGATGTGCCTGCAAGGACACTTGCATGAGGTTTAACTGGAGAAGAAAGACCCATCAATAGTGGGGGTGATACCAGCCCAGTGGCTGGGTCCCACACTAAACAAAATGGAAGAAGCAAGCTGAACACCTGCACTCATTTCTCTTTTCTTTCTGACTACAAATGTCACGTGACCAGCTACCTCATGTTCCTGCCTCCATTCCTTCCCCACCATGATGGGTTAAACACTTAAACTGTGAGACAAAATAAACTCTTCCTTCCTTAAGATGCCTGGGTCAAGTTTTTTGTCACAGTAACAACAAGTCATTCATAGACCCTGATTTCATACATGTAGATGCTTCCCCATTTTCAACATTTCTTTTGTACCTTGTGTGCCTCCAATAGGCATTGGTTACAACTGATGAACCTACATAAATACATCATTATAACACAGGTCCATAGTCAACTTTAAGTTCATTCATTCTTGGTATTGTGCATTTTATGACTCTGGACAAAATCTATGGTATGTATCTCCTATTGTATCATGCAGAGTGGTGTCACTGCCCTGCCATCCTCTGGAATAGTTATCTTATTCCAGAATGTCATTGACTTGTACTCTCATAGTACATATGACTATATTATTTTCAGATTAGCCTCTTTTACTTAGTAACTGAAATTTCCCTCATGTCTTCTAGTAGCATGTTTGATCAGTTCCTTATAACAGTGAGTAATATTCCTTAGTTTGATGGACTATAATTAAGCCATTTACTCACTGTGAAGCTTTTTGGTTCCCCCTAAGTTTGGACAATTATTAATAAACTCTAGAGTCTATTTTTTAACACATGAATTTTAAGTTGGAAGCATACCCATATTCTATCACTCAGGAGGCTCATGCAGAAGGGCTAATTAACAACAACCTGGTCTACAATGGAAGACCCATCTTAAAGAAACCAAAGAACAACTAATAATAATAAATATTAGTGTTAGTTTTTTTTATTACAAATGGAGATATATATTAGAAAACCAAAAAGAGAAAAATGTTACTCTACGCACCAAGAGGGAAACCCCTGAGTATTTGATACATGTGTTCAGGACCCCTTTCTATATCCTGCAATGTAGTTTCTGCCACAGAGAGCAGGAGAGGAAGGAAGTCAGTGGGCAGAGTTGGAATTCTCTTCTGAAGAATCGAGAGGGGAAAATTGAGATTGCATGGAGAATCGTTTTCTTGTTTCATGTATGCATTAGTTAGCAATGAATGTCTGTCTACAACAATGGTTCTCTGTGTTGTAACTTTGATGGTCTTCATACTATTCCATTGTATGAAGTAGAATCTACTTAACCAAAGTACAAGTTTCTTTCCAGCTTTCACATATCTAGAAATGTCTGTCACAAATTTCATTGTTATTTAAATCTTTGCATGAAAGGTACAATCACTGATCTAGGATAAGGCTCCCAAAATGGGGATTCTGGTTTATTAGTGAGGATATTTAGGCTTCATTTGAGATACCCAGTGAATGAAATAAGGGAAGAGTATATTTACATCTGAAATAAAGTCAGAGCTGGTGTGGTGATTCGGCCCCATATTGTCAAGTACTCAGATTCTTCCAGTCTCATGGCTCTGCCAATCCTAGATATTACTTCCATCCATTCATCACAGATTTCTCCCATAGAGAAGGTGGGAATAGAGAAAGCAAGTGTCCATGCACCGTGCTATCTGGCCTGAACACATCAGTTCCATGATTGTCCCATTGGACAGAACTTATCTGTTCAATGGCCGTGAAGGGAACCGTCAAAAACAGAACTTATTCTGGACATTCTGTCTAAAAATTGTACCTTGGAAGAAAGCAATACTAGGCATGCTGCATCCTGCACAGTTTGGTCATGGAAACCTGACCAAGGCAATGCATGAATAAAGAAATGACAGACACACAATCAGAAAAGCTGGGATCAGAGGGGCTGTGCACACTCTGATGGAAGGCAATTAAAATATAGTATGGAAATTCAGCTTGTTTATTATGTGCAGCACAAGGAGAAGAGTTTATCTAGTCTTGATAGGAGGTCTCTGTGGAGAAGCAATCTCAGGTTGTAGTCAACCAGGAGCAAGAAGCTGCAACTGTTTTTTTGCACACTCTTGTCAGTTGTTTGTAAACACTCATACTTGGACCAAGAGAAGGCTTTGTCAACTTTCTTGAGCCTCACAAGGGTAAGATTTTACCATTACCATAGGCCTGAGGCATTAGAGTCCTTGGCATGGCTGTGTCCAGGTTAACAATACACATTCAAGACTTTATCTGTTCTCCACATAGTTGCACATATTTTTTTGAACTTTTGAGACATGCTAACTTATCAGTCTGTATTTTCATCAACCTTGCCAACACAGGACAGTTTAAATATCTTATAAAATTAATAAGTGAAGACAATGATAATCATGCTACTTTATTGTGGTAGTTTGAATGTAATTGGCCCCCATAGGCTCATAGGGAGTGGAATTATTAGGAGGTGTGGCTTTGTTGGAGTAGGTATGACCATGCTGGAGGAAGTGTATCACTATGGGATGGACTTTGAGGTCTCATACATGCTCAAGTCATGACCAATAACAGACCACTTCCTGTTGCTTGTGGGTCAAAAATCTAGAATTCTCAGCTTAGCTCCTTCTTCAGCACCATGTCTGCACACTGCCATGTCCCACCATGATGATAATGGACTGAACCTCTGAACTGTAAGCCACCCAATTAAGTGTTTTCCCTTACAAGAGCTGATGTGGTCATGGTGTCTCTTCATAGCAATAAAAACTCTAAGACGGAAGTTGTTACCAGAGACTGGAGTATTGCTGTGATAGGCTGGACCGTGTTTTTGTTTGGAGTACTATAGACTTCAGGATTTTGAGTTAGGAAAGCAGTGACATGCTTTAAGCACTGCTTAATGGTCCATAGGAACATGGAAGACAGTGGTGCTAAGAGTTATTTGAACTGTAGGGGCCTGGATCAAGAGGTTTCAGAGGGAAATAATATTAATATGTGACCTAGAGATTGTTCTTGTGGTATTTTGGTGAAGAATGTGGCTGCTTTTTGCCCTTGTCTGAAGAATCTGCCTGAGGCTAAGTGAAGAGATTTGAATTAATTCCATTGACAGAGAAAATCTCAAAACAGCATAGTATTGACTCTGTTGTGTGGTTATTACTGGTGACTCTTATACAGATTTATAATGAAAAGGAGCAAGCTGAACAAGGAAAAATACAAAATTTATACTTGGCGGAGAAAAGGAGCACCAGGGAGTATAATGGAGCTAAGTTCTATGATCAAGGAAATAAACAGATTAAGAAATGAAAAAAGTGGGTGGTGACTTCAGGGCAAGATCCCACCCAACTAAGTTTCCAACTTGTGAAAGGGAAATAAAGAAAAGCTTAAAGTAGGGTGTAGTGGTGCACCTTTAATCTCAGGACTCAGAAGGCAGAGGCTAGCAGATCTGAGTTTGAGGCCAGCCTGGTCTACAGATCCAGTTTCAGGACAGCTAAGCTTAGGCAGTGAAGGAAACCATCAAAACCAGAAAGTTAATGTAAAAAGAGATGTAATTGAACAAAGGGGCCGTGTTCCAGCCCTAGCAAGCAGCAGAGCTTGGCAGCTTGGGCCACATGATTCTGGAGTTAAGAAGAGAAGAAAGGGGCTATGGAATTTGCTTCTGCATCTAAGGAAAGCTGCTGAGGCCAGGCTTGTGTCAGGGGTGCCCCTGAATGGAGGCCTAGAGAGGCCATTGTGTGAAGCTGTGAAGGTGAAGCCTGGATTACCTTGGAGATCCCAAGATGTTGGAGATGCCAGGGCCATGGGATACCTGCCAAAGAGAGCTACTAACAGGGAGTAGAACCAGCTCAAGAGAAAGAAGTGTGCTGCAGTCAACAAAGCTGAAAGGAGTTGGAGATCTCAAGAGCATTTTGTCAGACATGAGTTGCAGAGTTTGGAGTTTGCCCAGCTAGTTTTTGGTTTTGCTTTGGTCCAGTCCTCACCATGCTCCCTTTCCTATATTTTGGAATGGTGATGTATATCCTATGCCATTTTATATTGGAAATATGTGATCTGTTCTTTTAACAGTTAAGAGATTGAATGAATCCCAGAAGAGACTTTGAACTTTGGACTTTTAAACATTCTTGAGACGGTGATAGATTGTTGGGACTTTTGAAATTGAACTAAAAGCATTTTGCATTACGATATTGTTACAAGTTTATGGGGGGCAGGCAGTGGAATGTGCTAATTTGAATGTAACTGCCCCCCCACCAAGTTCATAGGGATTAGGATGTGGGGCTTTGTTGAAGCAGGTATGGCCTTGTTGGAGGCAGTGTGTCACTGTGGGGGGTGGACTTTGAGGTCTCTTATATGTTCAAGCCACACCCAGTGACATGACCACTTCCTATTGCTTGTAGATCGAAAATCTAGAATTCTCAGCTCCTTCTTCAGTACTGTGTCTGCCTGAACACCACCATGTCCCACCATGATGATAATGGACTGAACTTTTGAACTGTAAGCCACCCAATTAAATGTTTTCCCTTACAAGAGTTGCCATGGTCATGGTGTCTTTTCACAGCAATAGAAACCATAACTGAGACATTTATCTTATATTTTCTTAACTTCTTGCTACATTCACACCACTCTTTTTTCCATTGAGATACAGCTCAAATGGCTACAGCAACTGATTCTAAAGGCAAAGTCATGTGGGATGCTCTCATTTCAAGATTAGAGATTCTCGTGAGGCATGTCAGTGTGCCCAGCATCTCCCAGGGCTCCATTGTCACAGATATTTTTAACCCTCATTCTCAGAGGTGATCATTTTCTTTTCTTCAAGTATGAACCTCCTGTTGCCAATCATACCTGCTGTTGGGATATATTATTTCAAAGACATTCATAGCATAGTGAAATACCTCTCTTGAGCATAAAATACACAGAGCTTGAGGAGACAGTTCCTTCTGATTATAGCTAATTCAAGTTCAGTATCATCATTGTTTAGTCTTGAAAGCCACCCAGAGCTACCAATCCATAGCCAGACTAGAGAGCTTGATCTCTTTTGCTGTGATAAAACACTCCAACCAACAGCAATTTGAAGAGGAAATGGTTTATTTGGCTTATATTTCCATGTCACAATCCATCATTGAGGGAAATCAGGACAAGAACTCAAGCAGGAGCTTGAAGCAGAAACCATGGAGAAACACTCTCTAGCTCATTCAGCTAACTTTCTTATCCAGCCCAGGACCACCTGCCCTAGGGATAGAATAGCCCACAGCAGGCTGGGCTCTCTTACATCAATTAGCAATCAAGACAATAATACCCACAAGTAATTCTCCAATTCCTGACTCTTCATAAGTGACTCTAGGTTGTGCTGACAATAACAATTAACCATGATGTCTGAACCACAACTACTAGAATTCCTACCAATTTGAGGAGATTCCCATTGTATTTGTCAATAAAACCAAATCCCCCTCTTCAAAGAAGTTTGTGTTTCCAACAAAGGGAAACTGCTGCAGACCAGAACAGGATCATACAGAGATCCTGTTTAGTTATAACTTAACTTACAGAGCTCAGTGGACTGTGGGGAACCCAGCCACAGTGGATACATCTATAGCACGGATCCTGCATCTATGCCTCAGGGAACATCATGGAAGAGGGGGCAGAAAAAACTCTAAGAGTCAGAATACCAGGAAGTCTGCCGTGAGTCTGTCTGTCCAGAAATGGCTGCAACAACATCTGAACAGTGACAGTACCAATAGACATGATAACTCAGAGGGGGACAATCTCACAGGGTCCACCATGGACAAAGAACTACAGGCAACTAATAACTACGAAGACAGGGAGAATTAGCGTCTTCCAGGGAGGAACCCTCTCATTGGTTACTCAATACAAAGTGGTAAGTTCTGAAACTACACACACACACACACACACACACACACACACACACACACACAAACAAACAAAAATGCATCCAGCAGGTTGTATTTATATTTGTGTGTATGTGTGTGTGTGTGTGTGTGTGTGTGTGTGTGTGTGTGTGTGTGTAGCAATAATAATAAAAGAAAAAGAGGATATCAATTAGAAAATGGAGCTGGGGCATGAGAGGCACTGGAGGAGGGATTGAGGGAAGTGATGTAATTATTTTGATTAAAATATGTTTTATACATATAAATACACCCTAGTTTTCCATAATGATAGTTTCATCAAATAATGCACTGCTTAAAATTATGAACTTTGTAAATTTGATACACAAAATATGAATAATGAATACAAATGTGTATGTTGTTTAAAATTCAGCTTATGAGTTTTTTTTAAAGTAAAATGTTGAAATATGGAGGAAAAAAGAAAAAAAAACAAGAAGAAAGCTAAAGCATGCTGCGGTAACAAATAGTCCCACATTTCAGTGACGTAAAACCATAAAGTCTTATTTGTGCTTACATTGTTCTCTCTCCTGGGCCACTGGGGGAGAGGAGCTTTATTCCACATCATAGTTGTCAAGAGAATCAAAATTACAGAGGCTCACCACAGACCACCATGGCAAGCTACATACTCAACAATAAATGCTCTTGTGTGCATATGAAATATGGCTTCCATGTACATCTTATTTGTCACACCAAGTCCCATGGCTATCCCTAATTCCAAAGGGAAGGAAAGGCTACTCCATTGCGTATTGTGCAGGAGAAGAGACAAAAACATTACAGGAAAACATTACTAATGATTATACCGCATTCCCAAGAAGGTGGGGGTCAGCAAGTGGGCTTCAGTTTCAAGGAGGACAGAATCCCCAAAGTCATTTTGGGGGACTTCCTTAGTAGCCTCAACATGCTTTCTGTGGGCCTCCAGATGCCTTATGTGTGGTATTTTTGAGCTCCCACACTCCTCCTCCATGGTCCTTCTGAGCCTTCAGATTCCTCATCATTTGATTTGAATTCCTAGCACCTAGTACATGGCTTGGCATATGGTAATGGGTCAGCAAGTATTTATTGAATTGGAAATGAGATAGAAGACACTATTCCTGGAACAGCTATTATATAAAAAGAGACATAGACTGAAATGCATAGAACCAAAAGGATAGGAAAGGTGGACCCAGTCATCAGAGGAAGGAACCAGAAATAACAAGTACATATGATAGTACATACCTCTAACTAGGTGGTAGAGGTAAAGTGGTAGTTGGCTACTTAGAATGGAAGGACACTGAACTGTATGGTCATTGTCTCACACACAGCTTTACAACATGCATAGTCTCTGCTCTCTCTCTCTCTCTCTCTCTCTCTCTCTCTCTCTCTCTCTCTCATTATATATTAATTAGCACATATGCCAGTTTAAGTTTCATTTTTGGATGTGAGAATGGGGAGGGGAAGAAGGAGATGAGAAAAGAGAAATTCTCTTAGTTCACAGGACATCCTGAATCACACAAACAGTAAAGACTCTCCAAAGCAAGGACACTGATAGAATGAAAGTAACAAATATTTATTATGTGCTTATGTTGTTTTCAGAATAGAAAATGAAATTTACGATTAAAAAAAAGACGTACAGACATTGAACAGAAGTAATACTTGTTCTGGACTAATTTTGATTTTTAGAAAATATACAGACAAAAAAAGTAAAAGCCATCAGCATCCCACAACAGTCTGAATATGTTATATATCTGTGTTAGTCCACACTTCCCACTGGGATCAATTGCCTAAAAAAGGCTTGAAGGAGGGAGGCTTTCATTTACCTCGTGGCTTCAGAGGTGTTAGTCCATCATATGAAGGAGGTCCCTGAGGAGCAAAGCTGTTCAATTCACGGCATTCAGGAAACAGAGCAGAGACAGGAGAGGCTCAGGACAAGACACACTCGATAACCTTCCTGCAGTCAGCTCCTCTTTCTCCAGTCTCCCCCTGTCTATTCAGAGTTTGAATCCATGAATTGATTAAGCTATTGATTAGCTCTCAGACACACCCTCATCGAAGTTTCCCCACTCTTCTAGGACTCTCTGAATCTGTCAAGTTAACCCTTCTCTAACCGACTGCTATTTCCTCAAGTAGACTGAGTTATGCTGTGTATTTAGTGTTATAATTTGTGAAGTTTTATTTCAAAATACACTGCAAAAGCTAGAGAAAATGATATTTGCTTGCACGGTGTGTAGATGTGTCACTGTGGTTGGTTTAATAAAGAGCTGAATGGCCAATAGCTAGGAAGGAAAGAAGGTGGAACTTCCAGGCAGAGAGAGGAACTCGGGATGAACCTAGGTGTTAGTGAGAGACGCCAGAGACACTGAAGAAGTCAGACATACGGAACAAAGGAGAGGTAACTAAGCCATGTGGCAGAATGTAGATTAATAGAAACAGGTTAATTTAAGTTATAAGACCTAGTTGGGGAAAAGCCTAAGCTAAGGCCAAGCTTTCATAATTCATAATAAGTCTCTGTGTCGTTATTTGTAAGCTGGTAGTCCACAAAGGCAGGTCTGACTACAAAGATCAGATATAATTCAGGGCATGGATATGTAAAGGGATTGGAAAGTTAATGACTACTAGACTGATATGTCAACAGCAGTGTAGAGATTTTAAAGTCATGGTTTCCAGACCTATGGCCCATCTGTAAACAACTTCCAGTGTGCATGAATCAGCATACGTCTTCTTTATACATATACATACCTGTTCACCATCTAACTAGCTTTGCCAGTGATGATGTACCTGCCCGATAATGCTTTTCTAACAAACAACCCTGAAGTATCAAAAGGTTAATGAGCCTCTTTCTTCGTCCTCCATGTCAATGCAAGTAGGAAGACTGTTCATCTGGAGAATTGAGAATCGGGACAAAGTGGGCTCCATTTTACCCAGTGAAAGACAGAATATGGCAAAGTACACCTTACTTCTTAGAACTTTGCCCAGAGGTGGTACATAATTCCATTTCTGCTCACAATGTGTTGGTGAAAGGACATCTCATGGCCCAGCTAACTCCAAGGCAGCAATGGCAATCAACCCTTTCCTGCCATTAGAAGCATTAGAAGATTGGCCAAGGGCCTGAGTGGCACTTCATTAGTTTGTTTAAATTTACAAAACAATCTAGCATAAAAACAGGGTTGGAGTGGACAGTAAAGTCTTTCCCAATTTGAAAATCCTTTAAGAGGATAAAATGTTTTAACCAGAGTTTACATCAGCAACATTTCCATTTCTATTGCAAACCCTATTTTGTCCTTCCCTCTAATCCTCAGCTCATATAACATGAAACAAGCCTCAAAGCAAGGAACAGACAGCTGGTGCTAGTTTCTGACACACAGGACGAAGCTCTAATGTGCTTATTAAAAGGAAAGTGCTGTTTATTCTAGGTGACTTGAGTCAAAATATGAGTAGCTTTGACTACGTAGTCATAGAAGCTATCCTTGAATATTAAGTATTAACATAAGTGAACTACCAGGCATAACTGGGATCAGGAAAGTGCTAAGAAAATTATGTTGATCATAATATGTAGCTTTGACACCAGTTAATTGTAGATGTTATCATTGGACTGTATTGACTGATTAATTGCATAAGATATTTTTTTACAAACATAATGCTAATTATATTGTGCAAATTATGGCAAAACTGTAGCTGTAATTGTTATGTTGTGTGTCTGAAATTTTGTTTATACTTTAAATATACTGATGAGTCCCAAGAGATCTTACTTAGAGAAAGAAATGGTGGAACAGGTCTTCGGAGTATACCAGAGGCCAGGGCAAGTTGAGTCTAGGTACGTGCAGCTGTGTTCCTCTGCTGCATGTCTGCAATTGGCTGGGAGACTCCTGTGGATACTAAGATCCATAGGTGTTCAGATCTCTTATAGAAGATAGCTTAGTGTTTACAAATACCCTATGTTCTCCTATATTCCTCCAGACTACTTAAAATACCTCTTACAATGTAAATGAGATGTAAAGCAGGGCCTATTTAACAAAGCTCCATCCTCATGACCTAATCATCCACTAAAGGCTTCCCTGCTAACACGGTCACCTTGATGGGTACAATATCAATGGATGTGTTGGGTGCAAATATTCAGACCCAGTGAATCTTTGACTTGCACTGCATAATTTAGGAAATAACGATAAGAAAAGGCTTCTATGTGCTCACAACAAATGGGATTTTTTTTCCCCCTGTTTTTTGCTCTGAGCTTGGTTGAACTGCACATGTTGAACTCACAGATGAGGCTGCGGAAGGGAGGGCTGGCTCTCACCATCTGTCTCAGGAGGGGGCCGAGGTGGAAAGCAAGGTAGCCTGCTGAGAGTACTGTTGGAGGCTACAGATTTGTGATTTGGGTCAGACAGGTTCCGAGAATGACCTCTGCTGAGAATAGACACAAACACTCATTTCGAAGCAGCTAATGAACTCCCAGGGAAATGTGTGCCTGGCTTGAGAAGAGTGAAGCAGGAAAGAAAGCTGCCACACAAGGGTGACAGTTTGCAACCTCAGAGAGGGGAGCAGGGAAGCTGTGAGAACAGCAGAGATGCTATGAGACCCAGGGTCAAGGCCTACTGAGGTTGGTACACAGACTGACTTCGTGTGCTGAGAAAGTATCCCAGAAAACTGCCATGAAGACTTAAGAGCAAATGTTACAGCCGAGAAAAATAGAGTCAGGAGTTGAGGAATAAGGTTTAATGTCTGCTTCCTTTTTAATGTTTGGTGAACAGGTAAGGAGGGAAAAACTGGAATATGACAAACATTTATACTTTCTTTCCCAACCCCAATGACCTGAGCCAAGAGGAGAAGGTCTCCTGAACCTCACACTGGCACCAGCTGGACTTTGTGAGTGAGGGAAAAAACGGCACTGGAAAGATGCTGTGAATCCTATTGTCATTCATCTCAGTCCGTCCCTTCACAATACAGAGTGTATATATGTTTGATCATATTGCTGTGGTCTGAATATTTCTATCCCTCCAAACTCATCTATTGAAATTCTACTTATCACGTAATGGTTCCAAGAGGAAAGGCCTTCTGGAGATGATTAGGTCATGAGGATGGAGCTCTTGTGAAAGGGACTAGTGGTCTTATAAAACAAATGTTAAGAGGAGCTGGAGAGATGGCTCAGTGGTTAAGAGCATGTACTGTTCTTATAGAGGCCCCACATCTGGTGGTTGTGAACCTGTAACTCCAGCTCTAGGGGACTCCAATGCTGCTCACCTCCATGGGCACCTACACCCACTTGCACATATAACTTAAAAACAAAATAAATATGTTTTGCTTTGTTTTTGAGACAGGGTTTCTCTGTGTAACAACTCTGGCTGTCCTGGAACTCACTCTATAGACCAGGCTGGCCTCAAACTCACAGAGATCCACTGCCTCTGCCTCCAGAGTGCTGGGATTAAGGGCGTGCACCACCACTGCCTGGCAAATCTTTTTTTTTTTTTTATGCAAGAAAAACACCTCTTTGTTCTTGTCTTATGAGGTCAGAACTATAAGGCGTATTCTGTGAACCAGAAAGTGATGTGGCACCAAACACCAAATCTACCAGCCTCCGGTTTGATTTCCGACTTCTTGGTACAGGATAATGAGGAGTGAGTTCTGCTGTTTATAAGCTACCCTAGAGAGATGGCACTGGGGTAAGAGGACTTGCTGTGCAAGCGTGAGAACCTGAGCTTGGATTCCCAACGCCTACGAAAAAGCTGGTCATGGCTGCACATGCCTGTAAGCCCAGCATTGGGGACAGACACAAGAGCTGGTCATGGCTTCCCCTGCCTGTAAGCCCAGCACTGGGACTCAGGACACAGGAGCTCACTGGCCAGTCAGCCCAGGTGAAATAAAGAGCTTCATGTTCTGTGGGAGACCCTGTCTCATGGGAATAAGGCAGGAAGTGATACAGAAAGATACCTTCCTCCGGCTTGCACATGCATAAGCATTGGGGTGTGCACCTGTGTGTGCTCACACATATACTCACATAGAACAGCATAGTTTCATTATATTTTACTAAATCAACCCAAATGGATTAAGATAAATGTAAACCTAAGTTTCAATCAAGTCATCAAGTATTTTTTTATAGTTCAATATAGCAAGTAAAGTGGTAGGAAGCCACTATTTTAATGTAACAAACATTAGTTTTAATGTTTTTCGTGTGTCTCTGTGTGTGTGTGTGTGTGTGTGTGTGTGTGTGTGTGTAGGAGCTAGAGAGATGGCCTAGCAGTTAAGAACACTTGCTGCTCTTTCAAAGGAACTGAATTTGATTTCTAGTACCCGTGCCACATAGCTCACAACCACCTGTAACTCCAACTCCAGAGGCTCCAATGCCTTCTTCTGGCCTCTGTGAGCCTACACACACACACACACACATACACACACACACACACACACACACACACACATGCATACACACACACACACACACACACACACACACACACACGCATGCATGCACACACACAAAAGCTAAAAGAAATCTTTAAAAAATATTTTACAAACTGTAAACATTTGTAGAAAGGCAGAAAACTACCATGAAAAAAATTAATTATCTATAATATCACCACCTAGAGATGGTCACTGTCAATATTTGATAGTTTCTCTTACGTTTTTCATACAATTCTTAATCATTCAGATTTTAAAATACATTTTAGTTCATGCTACACTCAATACAGATCCTACATTTATTATTTAAAATATGAACATGTTCCTATGTATGAAAAAGATTTTACAATATTATCTTAATGGGTTTATACCCTCTTTGTGGGTTTCCAGTATTAATTTATTCACTTTTCTGTTGATTGTCATTAACCTCATTTCTAGTGTTTTATTATTACAAATTATGCTGTAATATATACACGCATGTATATGAGCATAAAACTCTGTCCACTTCACTCAAGGTCCCATGTATAGTAGGCAAGCACTCTACTGCTGACCTACAGCCCCATCTATAATCCACATTTTGAATGGTTTTATTAAAACAAAATTTCAGATGTAAAAACATTGGGTCAAAGGTCACAAATATTCCAGGACTTATGAAACTGGCCCCCCAAGTTCTTGACCATTCTTCCTATGAAACTCTGAGGTCTAGTTTCCTTCCCTTTGAGTCTGGGCTGATGTAAGGCAACTTCAACCAATGAAGTAAATCAATCACTGAACCTTGGTGGCTGGGACTGTCACCCTTGGAACTCTGAGCTGCCAATAAACAACATTATTAGCCTAGAGCCACTATGATTTAGAAAATTCAGGACACATGGAGGTCACTTGAGGTATTCCAGGGCACATTCCTAAATTTTGTGTTAGATCAGCCTAGACCCCAGACCCATGAGTGAAAACACCTTCCTTCTGAAGGCCAGCCCCAGCCCCAGAGTCACCTCGGCCTTTAATTCTTAGCAGCTGAGGTGCAGTAAGTTGTGAAAAGCAGCCCCCATATACCCTGTCCAGTTCCCATCCACAGAGTCTGTAGGCATATAAAATGGATGTTTTAAGCCAAGATTCTGAGTAATTTTTTCATGCAGCAAGAAAATAGTAAGTGGAACGAACATTCGGGGGTTCTTGATACATCCTGTCAAACTGTTGTCTAAGCAGATTGTCGCCATTTGGCCTCCCACCTAGCATGTATGGGCTCTCCCAACACTGCATTTCATCCACACTGGCACACTTCATAGTTCAGCCTTTTCTGTCTTTCAATTTTATCCTAGGAAATGAATATTCACAGAGATGGGAGGCTACCGTGATGAATATGCCCATCCCTTGGCTTCACCAGTCCTCCTTCCGGTGATCTGTTTCACTTCATGCCCTCACCTTTCTATCAGCAGAGTTATTAGATTAGGTAATAAACAAACAGCAATGGGGGAAGCAAAGACGATGGCTGTTGATACATATCATTCAGGTACACTAGACTAGGCACGCTCCTAAACGTATCACACAAAACCCAGTTACGTTTCACAGGAGCCCTAAGAGACAGATAAGAAGACTCGGCATTCCATTGCAGAGATGAGGACACAGGGAATGCCGCAAGCTGAGCAAGTTGTTCAAGTTTGCACAGCTGCCTAGGAAATGTGAATGACAGACAGAACTTGAACAGAAGCCGTCTGCCTCTAAAACCCATGCCCATGGCTCTACTTTCTGCTCTCAAGGGAGACCGGTTTCTTACCAGTTTGTGTGACACACTGAAACAATTCTCTGTGTACACTACCCTGGTTATCAGAGAGATGTTTGAGAGTTGGAGATAAAATACAATGCTTTCTGAAGTGGTGGCTCAAGGAAAACCATTTCTAGTTTTCATACACAAAGCCTTTTAAAGAAAAAGCCAACCCAGAAAAAGAACTATAGCCGAATGAGTCCAGGGTTCTGTGTCTTACAGAGCAGGGTCTCATCTACATTCAAAGGAAAAATAATACAACTTATAGATTCATATGGAAGAATGAATCTGCCTCATGGTGAATTCCTTTAAAAAAAAAAAATCAGGAAAACTTAGGCAGTAGAGTCCTGTTCTCCAAACATTCCCCAAGAGCAATCAAGTGAAGAAAAGGATAAGGCAACACTGTAAAGCTCCACAGAGTGGTTCAGGAAGGAAACAAGATCTCGGAGCTAAGCTGAGTGGCGCGTTGGCAGGACCTCCGACTCCACGTCCTTCTCTCCTGAGCCATGCAAATGTAAGCACTCTCATCAATACCCAAAATCTGAAAAGCCGTTCGTGTGGTTACTCTTATTGCTTCTGCTTTCTGATTGTGGTGGTGACAATGACTGCTGGGGAGAAACTGGAATAGCATGAACCAGGGGGTGCACTCTCAATTGGAGAAGGGAGCCAAAGCCTGTGGAAACGGGGTACAGCAGAGGGAATGAACACTGAGACCAAAGTAAGCAGCAGGCTGGGGGGCTGTTAACGCAGAGTCCCCCCCACCCCCCACCATACTGGGTAGGTGCAGAAAAGCAGGAGCCATACAGTAAACAATTTGCACAGCGTTTGGGGGAAATCAAGCTGGTCTTGGGTAAGGTGGGAAGGCAGTCACGAAGTCACCCACACTCCATCAGAGTAAACAGGGGCTTTGACAGAGCTGTCTGAACTTGAGCAAGAAGAAAAGAATAAGCCTTGGCAATGAGGCCATGGTGCCTGCGGGGCTGGGGGTGTAGTGTGGGTGGAAGGAACCCAGCCTAAATAACAAAAGACAAACACACACCACAGCCTGCATGAACACTGAACTCCGGGAGAAGGAGGAGAAATTGCCCTCTCCACCCTCTAAGGACAAAGGAGAGCGCTGGGTAATCGGGCTTTTGAGAGAGACAACGTGGCCAGGGCTTTCTGGTCACCTGAGTGATTCAAAGGAGTGCGTCAGCACTGATTTTAGAATCTTTGCATGAAGTCTTCAGATGATAGCCATTTGAGAACCACAATGTGTGGGGCACTGGGCCCCTTTCAAGTAGTAACTCATTTAATCCTACAGCTACCCCCTGAAGCAGACTCTTTTATCATCCCATTTTATAGATAAGGAAGCTTGCTCAACAACACACAGCTCTTGATCCAGAGGTGATCCTCATGTCCATTGTACACGCTGGTTTTCCTTTACCTAAAAGGTGAAGTCACCTCTCTGCTAGGGTGGAGGACCCCTTCTCGTTTACCTGGTACACAGAACCGACCAGAGACTGCCTAGGCTGGGAGATGCTAAGAACTCTTTCAACCTCCCACCTCCATCTCAGAGAAAGCTGGGAAGACAGGTTAGCTCCTACTCAGTTGTACACTCTGCTATCTCATTTTACACCTAAACATCTTGTTGAAATTAACCTGATCTCTACTAAACGTTAAGATCTCTCTTTTAGGTAAATGAAAACGCTTCACCAACAGGTTTAGCTGCCCAGACTGTAGACAACACCCATACATAAAACACCCACACAGGCACACACAGCTCACTGCCGTGTTTTAACACAGACATAATTATGACTCACAAATAAGCATGGCTGGAGCATAAAGCACTCAACCAGAAGTTACATAAGCAGGGATGACATCCATCTTCTACCCAGGCAGCATTAACATGATGCGCTGTGGACTGCAGACGAAATTAACAGAAGACAGAATAGGCCATTTGCTGTAATGAATTCCTGTAGGTGGGGATCTGCCTTCTAATCGCCAGCCCACAGTGGGGAGTGCAGTAATCCACCCATCAGCAATAAATCCAACAATAAGCCCAAATGTTGCTTCCAGAAAGACACTTGGCCCATAAACCAGTGTCTCTAGAAACTGCCTGTCTGGACTTCACATCTTATATTTTGGAGTGGATTATCTGCCAGTAATCCCAGCCCCACCAGTGAGTAATGATTCATTTTTTTTAAATGTAACTTCAAGAAAATAACTAAACTGCACCAAACCTTCAAAGCAAGCATAGAAAAGAGGTACAAAACCAAGAGCCTCAGCTCAGATGCATGGAGGAAGCATGATGTGCCTCCAGCCGGGGGATGTAAGAGAAAAGGCAGATGTTATACTCCTCCCCACTAAGTACTTCCTGCTTCGTTTGCACCTCGATTCTTCTCTAAGTGTTTGATGCATTGGTATAAAGGAAAACCCCATAAGGATAGAAGAGCTGGAAGAAATTCACATTGCTCTGCCTCAAAAGATCTGTGATTGGCAGCTATTATTTTATATTGTTATTGTTAATGCTTTCTCTGTGGCACACCTGTCCACATATCTAAAGACTTGAATTGTGAAGTTAATAAGAGAAAGAATACCAAAGACCCCAAACAGAGGACAGTGACTGAAGGCCAGGTAAGTGTAGGTAAAAGCACCTGTTTGAGGAATGTCACTTGTGTTGGAAAATGGCTTCATACCTTGGAAGACCTTCGGGGGCTGTCCCTGGGAGTGAGTTCAGAATAAGGCAGTAAGCACTATTATGATTTAGGGACACCCCTGTATCAGGGTTTGGGAGTGTGTGCATGTTTAGGGGGCAGAAGAAAAGAAGTACATTGGTGGAGAAATTAGGAAAAGTGTCAAGAGAAGAAGGAACATGGAAAACCCCACAGGAGCTGGGGGAGCAGAGTCCCAAGCCTGGCTAAATGCATTCGAACAGTAGGATTCTTGAATTCTTTAACTTCTTTTGAAAAATCCTCTCTGGATCCTATGCATCCCCTTTTAGTCCCAGTTTCTGCCTGACCACATTCTTTCTTAGGGGTCCTTTCTTTCTCTCTTAGAACAGTAACCGGGTGATTTAATCTACAGCCGTTGCCCCATAATGCATCAGCTATAATGTTTCAGTTAGTGACAGACAACTACACAGTATGGCCTCATAGCATTAGATTTATGAGCTGTGGAGTTGGCTCAGTGGGCAAATGCTTTGCTTTGCTTTGCTTTGCAAATGTAAGGACCTGAGTTCAGATCCCCAGAACCCACCTGAAGCTGGATGCAGTAGCCCATATCTGCAATCCCAACACTCCTATGACGAGATAGAAGGTGGAGATAGGAGAACCTTGCGGGCCAACTAGCCTGATGGACACAGCAGAACAACAGGACTGTTGAAAAACAAGGAAGAAGGTGAGGACTAAAACAAGAGGTTGTCCTCTGACTTCCACATGCACCCTATGGCATGCATGAGCCCACATTTACACACATGAACACACACGCACACACATATGTGAGCACTCATATACACATATCACACACAGATTAAGATTACATTTGTCTAGTGATATAAGTATCTTAGTGTATGTAAGTTTATTCTATGATGTTCAATGACAAAATTGTCTAATGATGTATTCCTCATATGTGACCCTGTGAGTAACCATATATTTACATATTTCAACTACATCCTAGCTACATGATTTTATTTTCTTTTATCTGGGCAATGGGGATTGAACCTAGGGCTTCACACAAGCTCTGCCATTATTGGTGAAATTATTAATGCCACTCCACGTAGTTAAAAGGAGATTTATTTAATGGCATAACTTACAAATTAAGGGATAGGTAGGTCGCGGGGTCTGGGGAAGGTGTATCACAGTCCAGCGGTGTTCTCTGGAGCTCTGCTTGGTCCACCTCCATCATCCAGGGTCCCGGAATGGAGAGAGCGCTCGCCGATCCAGATCTCGGGTCCCCAGGCGCCTCCCTTGGCCCCGCCTTGTAGGCGTGACAGTTGCCGAAGTCTCAATGGGGTTGGAACTTCCAGATCAAAGCTGGAATGGCTACCCACTACAACCATTGAGCTATAATTTCAACCCTTAACATTTTTTAATTTTATATATATATATATATATATATATATATATATAGTGTGTGTGTGTGTGTGTGTGTGGTATGTGTGTGTTTGTGCCCACATGTCACGGTATCTGAGTGGACATCAGAGGACACATTCAGGAATCAGATGTGTCCTTCTATCATGTGGGTCCCACAAATCAAATTCAGGCTCTCAGGCTTGGTGGCAAGCCCCTTTACTAACTGAGCCTTTTTGTCAGGCTCCCAGCCTTTCTTTGCTTTTTCTTTTTTCGTTACACGTGTATGTGCACACATATGCAAGTGCACATATACGGAGGCCAGAGGTATCCAGTCACCTCATGTCGGCGTTACAGGTGATTATGAGCAGTCTGATGTGGGTGCTGAGAACTGGGGTCTCCGCAATAGAAGCGAGTGTTTTTAGTTTGAGACGAGGCTTTACTGAGTGGCCCAGGCTGATCTCTGCTGCCTTGGCTGGCAAATTGAACTTGTGATCTCCCTACTTTGGCCTTCCAAGTAGCTGGAATTACAAGCCTTAACCTCCAGCCTTGTTTCCATCCACATGTTAATAAGTGTCAGATCCGTCCTTCCTGCCTAGACCTTTTTCCTAACAATTTAAGGTGGTTTTTCTTAAGACTACCTGCTATATCATTCAGGTGGCCCCAGGCCCAAACGTTCCTTCTTCTCTTCAGTCTACTCTAGGCTAAATGTGCCATCATCTAACAATTACATGATCTAGACACCCGTGAGTCATCTTCCAAAGTCTTCCTTCAATCCTCATGTGCAGTCTCTAGGACTTAACATTTCCAAGTTCATCCTGAACATTTCCAAGTTTATCAGCCTGTTTCCAGCCCAATCACCACCCTTAGCATCTCTCTCCTTCACTACACCTGTGCCCATCTCTAGGCCTGCCCCACTTTGAGATCATCCGGAAGGTGCAGCTCATCATTTCGCTCTCCTGCCTACATTTAGTTCAGTTAGGTACTGAACAGCTTTCCACCAGCCAATCCAGTCTGCACATCTCACTGCAGCTATGCTCCCAGAGGCTCTCAATGAGCTTCCTCTCCCACTGTTCCCACAGGTCCAGGAGGGGCACCAGCAAGGTCAGGAGAGTAAAGTAAAGTTAGAGTATGTCTCCTCAGGCCCTTCCTTGCTCAGTTGCCATGGGATGGCTGTAACATTAATTTTAGACTGTGCCCTGTTGGGCAGCATCTCCACACAGCTCATTGGTACCTCTTTTTCACTTCCATGTTCTATCAACTGAGCTCCAACACCTCATTTCAGACCTGGGGATGGTGATGGGTTCTGATTCTTACTAGGCTTATGAGACTATACTGCCTCATGTGTTTTCCCTAAACCATCTGTAAGGTCCTCAACTTCTCCCAGCTGGAAGAGCCACCCATTTTCTTCAAAGGGCCTCACTATTCCCGCACAGAGACAGAGTCTTATTTATCGATGTCACCTTGCATCCAGCATGGTGCTTAGCATTTAATAAACATTCAGTGATAAATGAATAAATAAATGTGTAATCTGCAGTTCACTAAGTCTAGCCCAGTTATGTCTCAGATCCCAGAAGGTGGTAGTAGTTCATAGACTAAATGAGTTCCATTCAAGAGGAAATGGAAGATGTAGAACTAGGAGTTTAGTTCTCAATAAGGGGGCTCATCATCAGTTAAGATTAGAGGAAAGAGAGGGTGAACTGAATGTTCTTAGGAAATTAAGGAGAAAGGAAGTTAGTCTTTAGAATGTGAAGAAAAGTTACAATGGATCTGAAAAATGAAGACATAGAAAAAATAAGTAGCAGAGGGAGACAAGTCAGCTCAGTATTTGTATTCCCACGTATTTCTCATAATGCCAGGGCAGCAATTCTATGATGGGGACGCAGGAACAGAATTTAAATAAACAGTAAGCACTCCTTCACCAAGCAAAGTGCAGGGATCTAGAGATGTAGTATGAATGAGTTACAATTTCTATCCTCAAAAGTTCATAGGAGAGTGGAGAAGACAAACACAGATGCAAACACAAATTTCACCACTCTAAGTACCATGGTAACCGTATATGGGGAGTCCCAGCAGACACGGGAAGAATCATATAACCCAGTCTGGAAGGAAGAATGCAAAAGAAGTCCAGAAATGAGATGAGCTTGGCAGTGTCTGGAAAGAGTCACGCAGATAGAAAAGTGCAGCCATGGTTGGCATCAGTATAGTGCAGCCATGGTTGGCATCAGATAGTGCAGCCATGGTTGGCATCAATATAGTGCAGCCATGTTGGGCATCAGTATAGTGCAGCCATGGTCAGCATCAGTATAGTACAGCCATGTTGGGCATCAGTATAGTGCAGCCATGGTCAGCATCAGTATAGTCGTCATGGTTGGCATCAGTATAGTGCAGCCATGGTCGGCATCAGTATAGTGCAGCCATGGCTGGCATCAGTATAGTGCAGCCATGGCTGGCATCAGTATAGTACAGCCATGTTGGGCATCAGTATAGTGCAGCCATGGCTGGCATCAGTATAGTGCAGCCATGTTGGGCATCAGTATAGTGCAGCCATGGTCAGCATCAGTATAGTCGTCATGGTTGGCATCAGTATAGTGCAGCCATGGTCGGCATCAGTATAGTGCAGCCATGGTTGGCATCAGTATAGTGCAGCCATGGTTGACATCAGTATAGTACAGCCATGGTTGGCATCAGTATAGTACAGCCATGGTTGGCATCAGTATAGTGCAGCCATGGTTGGCATCAGTGTAGTGTAGTCATGGCTGGCATCAGTATAGTACAGTCATGTTGGGCATCAGTATAGTGCAGCCATGGTGGGCATCAGTATAGTGCAGCCATGGTGGGCATCAGTATAGTGCAGCCATGGTTGACATCAGTATAGTACAGCCATGGTTGGCATCAGTATAGTACAGCCATGTTGGGCATCAGTATAGTGCAGCCATGGCTGGCATCAGTATAGTACAGCCATGTTGGGCATCAGTATAGTGCAGCCATGGTGGGCATCAGTATAGTGCAGTCATGGTTGACATCAGTATAGTACAGCCATGTTGGGCATCAGTATAGTACAGCCATGGTGGGCATCAGTATAGTGCAGTCATGGTTGACATCAGTATAGTACAGCCATGGTTGGCATCAGTATAGTGCAGCCATGTTGGGCATCAGTATAGTGCAGCCATGTTGGGCATCAGTATAGTGCAGCCATGGTCGGCATCAGTATAGTCGTCATGGTTGGCATCAGTATAGTGCAGCCATGGCTGGCTTCAGTATAATGAACAATGAAGGTCAAGGGTAAAATATTCAGGATTTGAGGGCAGGAAAGTTAGCTCAGCAGCTAAGAGTGTTTACTGTGCCTGCATGGGTTCCCAAGTCTGGAATAAAAGCTAGGTATTGTCACACTGAGAGGGACAGAGACAGGAAGATCACTGAAGCTTGCTACATGCCTGCCTAGATCAAAAGCATGAGCTCTAGAATTAGTGAGATACTCTGCCTCAGAGGAACATATCAGAGAGTAATAGAGGAGATCTAAACCTCTCTCTGACTTCTGCATGTACACACACACACACACACACACACACACACACACACACACACACCACCATCATCATCATCATCATCATCATCTACAAACACCACACACATGTACTTCACACCCATTCACACACATATCATCATCATCATGTACATACACCACACACATATACTTCACACCCATTCACACACACACACACACACACACACACACACACTCACTCACTCACACACACAGGTCAGCATTCACACATATACCAATACTATTCCAAAAATTAAAGCACAATGCCTGTTGAAAACCTGTTATTGTTTTTTGTAATCAGTGGTTTTCCTACAGAAGTTAATGTTACAACATATTTATAAATAATTAGAAACACAAAAAGAAGTTTATGGAATGAAAATAGAAATCTGTTTTCACACTATTACCAACCCTCCTCCATTCCTCAGAAATAATCACAGCCAGGCAGACTTCCCAAATTTTCCTTTATGTGTGGGAAAATATTTTAATATATCAATCACTGTAATTTTATCTTTACTTTTTGATAACAAAAACTTCTTGTTCTGTTTTAACTCTTAGAGTCACATTCCTGCCATATAAACACACTATTAGAGCAGGATCACGAAGCATTGGGTCAGGGACATTGGCATCTCACAGGCAAAGTTTTGGGTTTCAAAGACCTGAGCTTCAGGAGAAGGAAAGGAATGGCCGGTTACCAAATCATGATGATGTGCATCACGATCAAAGCCTTGGAATGTTTGGAGCTAAAAGCCTGTGTCATAAACAGTAGTTTAGAAGTCTAACAGATGAAAAACTCAATTTCTGTGTCTCAGAGATGAGATAGGAGGCGGATACTGGTGGGTGGGATGGCAAGAAGAAGAAGACAAGGGTACTTGTGGGACTTAGGATAAGGGACTAGACTGGAAGCGACCACAGTGAGAGGACAGGAGAGCGTCACCTTTCTTCTTTGAAGCACCGACAGGTTACCAACAACCAAAGCAATAGAGACTTGAGCAGTCATTGGAACAAGCAGAAGCGAGGAACACCTCTGGAGTTCTTCAGTTGCTCTGGTGAGAGCTTCCTATGAATACACTGAGTGGAGAGGCACCAGTTATCTAAAAGACAAGATGCCTACAGGCCTCCAAGGTAGAAATCAGAGCCAGGGCAAGTAAGCAAGTAGTGGTATAGCCAGGAAAGCTCCAGCATCCACCTTAAATATACACTGAATCTGGTAGACCACAGCCCAGTTCATAGTTGTACACAGGTGGAGTGTTGTTTAACACTTGTTGGCTCACACTGCATCAGCTGCTCACAATAAAATAGCTTTAATTTAACTATGTGCAGTATGGAGCTAATAATAATGTATCTATTCTTCCACACATTCACAAGTAATGGAGAGGTATGCACACTTGTCTGTCTCTCACGAGTCAATGTAGATGAGCATGCTATATGTGCTCTAATGTGGCTATCAAGGATAAAATAATTGGAAACCTTTGCATGGGATACTCTTCCATTTGATGGCAATTATCCCTGTTTCCATGACTCAATACAAAATGGTATAGCATTGCTTAGGGATATGCGCTGCAGACAGCAGAATCATTTCCCAGTAGCGTCAACAGAAATGGATTTATCATTACTATCTGAGCTTACAGAATTTCTAAAAGAGCCAGAAACAAGTTTGATGTCCACACAGAAACAATGTCACCAGGGAAACATTTAACTACATGGGAGCCTATCTAAGGCCAGGAAACCTCTCGGCACCCCTTGACCATTGAGAACCACGGTCACTGTAACAGTGGCTCCAGGGAATGATAAACTCCATCCCAGGCCCCTGTTACCTCCTTGGACGGCAGCATCCATAGTCCATGGCACCTCTGATGTTTCTGGGGAAAACTTTCCAAGTAGTCTACAAAGTTCAGCTTTAGCCATCCAACTTCTGAGATCCACTACAGAAGGGTTTGGAGCTGACATGATTGGTGGATTCTGCTACAAGTAAACATCCTTTCCACTCTAACCATTCAATAAAATGCTGTCCTCTAACTGACTGGGGAAAGGTCCTCTACAAACAACCTTATTTTTCCTGAATCGGCCTTTGTGTAATTTGTCCTAAGATTTATGCAGGGCTGAGCCTATGAGTGCAAATGGAGTGGAATTGAGTGACTCCAGCTGTGAGAAGAACAAAATGTAGAACTGGAAGCTGGTAAGGATGTAAACACTACCAAACCAAGGGAGTCAGCCATCTGTTAACGCAAAGTTACAATGAAGGCTGTCAATGATACTTCCCCATCACTGTTTCTGAGAGTTCAGGTCATCCCACCATACTTGCACTCATATGCCCACTAGGCCCAGTCTGATTCAGTTCTGTTCTGTTCCGTCTAATTCTTATGTGCTCCATTAAATATGATGGCATTGACCTAGCACTGGGAACTTCACCCAAACCAAGAAACTGAGTAACTTCACTGGGAGTTTCAGTGTGACTTAGTGCTGGAATTCACAAGGTAGGAACCTGAAGAGCTACTGGTAGCTGGGATGGTTTGAATGTGAAGTGTAACCTCCTAAGTTTATATGTTTCAGTGCTTGACCTCACATAGTGGTGCTATTAGAAAAGATGGTGGAACCTTTAGGAGGTGGAGCCTCACTGGAGGAAGTGAGTCACTGAGGGTGGGCCTTGACTGGGGCCCAGCCACACTTCCTGACTGCTCTCTGCTTCCTGATGGCAGACCCAATGGGACGAGCTGCCTGTTGCCATGGTTTCCTTGCCATGATGGACAGTATTCCTTCTTAAGAAAACTGAGCCAAAAAATAGCCTTCTTCCCTTAAGCTTCTTTTTGTCAGGCCACAGCAATGAGAGCCCCAGCTAATGCATGGCTTTGTTATTTGCTGCATCGAGGGAACCAGTTATTAGTGCACAGGAAATAAAGCCAACCAAATGAAGGAAGTCAATGTCCTAGACAAGTTCCACTGTAGTTAAGCTTCTAATTCCATAGTTCTTGAAACTCAGCCATGTTACATACAGCCTTGCCTCAACTGACTCTATATGATTGGGTTTAAGATACTACCAGTTAAAAGAGGTACCATCATGTTAACTCCACCTCTAATGTAAAGTATACTTGTGATTAAAGTAAGATGTAATACAATTGCTCTCGGACTTTCCATCAATATTGAAAAGAGGGCTGACAAGATAGCTCATGGGGTAAAAGTGCTCGACACGCAAGTCTGATGACCTGAGTTCAAATCCATATTAAAAAGCTGGCTGTATTGGTGTAAGTCTGTAATTTTAGCGTTCCTATGGAGATGTGAGGCATAGACAGGAGAATCACCCATACGCTCATGGACCAGCAGGTCTGGAGTGTGCATTATGGCAGAAACAACAGACCCTCTGCCTTAACCTTAAAGGTGGAAAGAGAGAACTGAGCCCAAATGTTGTTCTCTGGCATGTATGTGCCCACACTCAGACACATCAGACACAAGTGCATACAGTAATAATAAATAATGAAATTAAATTTAAAAATTTGAAGAAGAAACATAATGCAAATTTTAAAACCAGCAAAATAGATTTATTACTCTAAGCAAATTCAAATCGGCTTGCTTTGACTTACATAGCTAATACGTTATGGGTTTACATATGTGGATATGATACATAGAACATTTCCAACCTGGGAATGAGATAGTGTGAAAAAAGACATGGCATTAAGTACTTTGAAAGGGAAAAAATCCATGGAAGAATTATTAAGAGCATAAATTACACTGAACGTAACTATGGCTGCTATGGTCCTCATTTGCACTTTAGTGAACCATCTCTTCTTGAGATGAGGGACTAACGACAGGAGCAGTAGCTCCAAGTGGGCCAGCAAAGATAGTTTCCTCCAATTATCAAAGCAAATTCTCAATCTGAGTTCATATGCATGAGCATCTCCTCCAGAATAGGAAAATCCTTAACATCCACAATCCTAATATAATTAAAAATGTTGGTAACAATTAATGATGTGTGAGTGATTCAAACCAAGGAAAACTTTCAAATGCTAAAAGCAAGAAAAGTTTTCACTGGTAACAAAAGGATTTGAAAACTAAGCTTTGCTTTCTTTAGTGCAGGTAAAGGGCACAGTCTTGGAAGCTACAGACATTTACTGATGGCCAAAGCTGGACCTCCTCCACCAGAAGGAAACGGAGGAAGCTCCAGGGGGGTTCACTATTGACAGGTACAGCCCCCCCCCCCCCCCCGTAACCCGATTTCCTTTAAATGAGGCTTGGGGTCTGGCTTCTGCTGTAATGTGTGCTGTGGACTCATGCAGCTCGCCAGATGGCAGTGGGAAGCCCATTAGTTATGCATCACACATCCTGACATCCTGATCAAAACTGAAAGAAATTATGCTCAGATTGAAGAGATGCTCCAGAGAGAAGCAGAGATGAGAATCCTCTGTATTTCGACAGAAACTTGAGCATAATCATTATCTGTAAATAAACCCATTCTTAAGATATAGGGACCCAAGTCTAGGGGCAGAACCCAAGGATTCTTCTAGTGATTGGGACTGTAACATACACCCTCCTATGGTGTTCATTAAAGAATGCCAAACAGATATCCTTTCAAGGTCATCTTGAAAAGTCCAAGGAGTCAAGAGTAAGATAACACATTCAATTGTTTGCCTTTCCTACATGACCTATTCATTCTTTCATAGGTTCTAGGGGTTACTAGGAATTTATTCACAAGAGAAGTTCACTTTTCCAGGGGGCCAGATCGAGGAAAAGAAGTGGGAAATGCATTCTATACACATTTCTGATGAGAGAGTTACTAGGTAGCACTTTGAAAAGGGCCCAGGGGTCCAAACTGTATGAACGATCATTAACTGATAAGAGGCTTATAGTCTTTACAATGCATTATAGAGCGATTCACTGCTCAACAAAATTATGACGTTGTGTAGTGATCGTACATGACCAGTTTCCTGCTAAACAGAAGAAGACAGATAAACAAGGGCTTGTGGTAATACACTCTCCTGGGGGGAAAAGAAAAAAAAAAAAGCAACTCTCTTCTTAAAGGAATGTCAACCTCAAAGCATGTGTGTGGAAGGCAAGCCTTCAGCCCTTCCTTAAATTGCCTTTTGACCAGAAGCAAATGAGGAAAGACACAGTAAACGGCTGTCAGGTCAGTGTGAAGGATGTAGACGTAAGAGGGTATGACGTTCATGGCCAGGCTTGTTTACACAGTAAGTTCAAGGCTAGCTTGGGCTGTATGCAGCCCAGGCTCAACAAGTAAAAGCAAATTTTAAAAAATTAAACAGGCCGGGCGGTGGTGGCGCAAGCCTTTAATCCCAGCACTTGGGAGGCAGAGCCAGGTGGATCTCTGTGAGTTCGAGGCCAGCCTGGTCTACAGAGCAAGATCCAGAACAGGCACCAAAGCTACACAGAGAAACTCTGTCTCAAAAAAAACCAAACAACAACAACAACAACAACAACAAAAATTAAACAGGAAGTTGGGTGTGGAACATATCTGTAATGTCAGCATTTGGGAGGTGGAGGCAGGAAGACATGTGCATATAGAATAAGTTCAAGGTCAGCCTGGCCCACGTGAGACCTTGTCTTAAAAACACAGAAAAACACAACAAAAGCCTAAATCAGTTCTGAGGAGAAGCTTGAGAAGACCACAAACAGGCAATTGTGGTAAAATGAAGAGAGTGCAGAGATCTGAGCAGAACATTGACTTCAAATGTGAAAAGGAAACACCCCCCCCCCAACCCACCCCCTCCGCCCATGAGAAGTCCACTCTTGCACTCAGCGGATCTCTGGGACAGTGTCCCAAGCCTGCCTCTGTGTCAGAATCATCCAGAACATTTCCCGAGGCCATCACACCTTGAGTGCGTCTCCCCATACCTATGAATTAGAATTTCTGTGCCAGGAAGGGATACATGGCTGGTAACAGACTTCTCGTGTGAGCTCACATCACTGCAACTATTTGAGAATCCAATATCGAAAACAAAACAGAACTGTTGATTTTTAATAATCATAGCTTGGATGAATTTCCTCATACACAAAGAATTTTTTCATCGTTTCATTCATTCATTCACTCAACAGATACTTACAGTGTGCCTGCTTTGGCATAATGGGGACTTAGCAAAAAAGAGTAACCCCTAGCTCCTACAAAGCTGCCATCAACATTACAACATTAGCTACACATCCAGGCCCTTGGCTTTTTTCTTTCTTTTTTTTTTTTTCTTTTTTTTTTGAAGGGTTTTATTCTTTAATTGAACCAGATGTTCTTCCAGCAATTCCATGCATTCCTTTGTACCCCACCCCCATCCTCCCAGCCTGTGTTCATTGAGGAAAGCCTATTTGTTCTCAAACACAGATTCTAACCATGTTCATCTGAAGCACATTAGCCCCTGCGTGTTTCTGCCCTTGGTTCTGTGCAGGGCACGCTTGGAGCACGTCTGCCAAACACGTGCTGGCCTCATTCTGTTTTCTCTTCGGTATGACATGTAGGAAGTCTATCTTTGGGCAGGAAGTTCACATACCTGGGGAAGACGCTAGTGGGCAACGTCCGGCATGATCAGTAAAGTGGCAAACATTTATGGAGACATTTCTGAAAGCAGTTCTCTTTCTCAAGAAGTGGACCAAAAACCTCCCTGTGAAGGGAGAAGGATTTTCAAAGGTGCCAGAAAAATTAACTCTTGCTGTAGCCCAAAGCTGAGGTCATGGCTACCTCGGAGTGAAAAGTTTTCCTGGAAGGCTCCTTCTCCAATCTCCTCCTCTTCCTTTCTCCTCCTTCCTTCCTCCTCTCTCTCCTCCCCCATCCCAAAACAGGACTGGTGGGAACCTACAGAAACAAGCTTTTATCTGTTCCTTGTGACTGCCTCATGACTTTGGGCACAACAAAGACAAGGGCGACTCTAGATAAAAGCAATTAGAAGGAGAACGGCTCCTAAGCATCCTGTGCACCCCATTCCTCCTCCCGCTCCCTCACACTTGGTACTCATCAGCACAGACACACACACACACACACACACACACACACACACACACACACACACACCCTTCTGCTCCTGGCATTCTGTGCACCCCATGTACTTAGTAGAGTATGAGAATGCCAACCTCCAGTCCACTTCCACCTCTGTTCAGTAACAGGATACAAACAGCTACTCCCCTGTGGGTGGCCTTCTTCCTCCCTGCTCCTGAAGCTGGCTGTTCAGAACAGAGGGTGACCTTTCCAGGTGAAGAAAGACTACCGTTCAATAAGAAGTCTAGCAGTCTCTCCTACTGGTTTGGGTCATGATCTCAAAAGACGAAAGCCCAAATGCCAAATTCTGAATGCTGAAAGTCAAAATGCTGAACATTCCCCCTCCCCGCAGTGAAAACAAAAAAAGTCTAGAAAGATAAATTCTGGAGAGGGATTAGTGCATTTCCTGCTGTGAAAACACAAAAGTGTTTCTTTGTAACAGCTGATTAATAACCAGAATTTAAAATAGGCAGCATATACTTAAAACAGTTTTAGAATACAACTTTCCTCAAATTCAAGCAAACTGAGCCGTTTGAAGATCTTAAAAGTGAAAAATACAACACATTTCTACTGTGTATCACTTCTATGCCTTCACACAAAGTGCAGTGTTTGTATAAAACAAAGCACAACAACAAAGCCCTCAGTGGACTTCTGAATCAAGACATTTGGGAATACAGAGCTTCCTCAGGGGATACAAAATGCACCGAATGCTGCACTATTCTTAGTGATTTAACTGTTGAAGAGGTTGGAATTCTATTTAACTCTTATGGCTTGGGTGTAAAATGTTTCCTATAAGTGTCATGTGTTCAAACTCTTGGTCTCCAAGGTGGCACTGTTTTGGAAGATTGTGGAACCTTTAGGAAGTGGAGGTTCGCTGCAGGAGTGAGTCACTGGGGACCACCCTTGGGGTTTGAAATTTTTTATTGCATTTATTAATTTACTGTACTGTCTTAGTTACTGTCCTATTACAACCTTTATAAAAGGAAGCATTTAGTTGGAGACTTTCTTACAGTTTTAGAGGGTTAGTCCATGATTTTCATGGTGGAATGAAGACAGGCTGGTGCTGGAGCAGTAGCTGAGAGTGGTACATCTTGATCCACAGGCAGCAGGCAGATAGAGACAGAGAGGGTGAGACTGGGCCTGATGTGGGCTTTTGAAATCTCAAAGCTCACCCCCATGACACACCTCCTCCAAAGAGCAATAAGGTCACACCTCCTAATCCTTCCCAAACAGTTCTACTAACTGGGGACCAAGCATTCAAACACATAAGCCTATGGGGCCCATTCTCACTCAAAAACCATATGTGTGTGTATATATATATACACACACATATATATATATATATATATGTATATATGTGTATATATATATGCCATCTTGCGCAGCCTCACTTCCTGTTTATTCTCTACTTCTTGACTGCAGACCCAATGTGACCAGATGCCTCATGAGCCAGCAACTGTGATTTCTCCACCAGGAGAGACTGTATCTTTTCTCAGACTTGAGCCACAGCAAACCCTTCCTCTCAAACTGCTTCTCAGCAGGTGTTTGGTCACAGTAAAATGGAAAAGTAATTAATGTGCTACTAATATAAGACAAAGTACTGTGTTCTTCACAAGGTAAAATGGTGGTACTTGCAAAACTGTTCCTCCGGATTTTTTTTTTAAATCAGTGAAATATATTTTATGCACTTGTTGAATAAAAAAAAATCTAGAACTTGACTGCTTGTGTATTAATGACTAAGAAAGGTAAGATACTTTGTAAACATGAGTTTGGCATTTTGGTGGGCTTTGCAAAATAAAATAGATTTCAATTGTGTCCCCTTCAATTATGTCCCCACACTGGAATGATAGATTTAAAGTAGGTGCAGACAAAGTTTCTCAAGTGATGTTATTTATTTATTTATACAAGGCAAAGTCTTGTTGCTATGTATCTTAGACTGGCCTCAAATTCACAATCCTCTGCCTCAGCCTCATGGTGGAATTACCATGTCCCGCCACAATGAGTGACTTTCAACATGTTAGCAATAGAGTTTATTCTTCCCCTCTTATCCTCATGCATGAGGAGAAAATGCAGGAGAAAGGATTGGCCACTGTATTTGGCAATGAGGCTGAAAACCAGAGTGTAAAAACAGATCATGTGCATCTGCTTTGCCATTCCTTCTAGCTGAAGAAATACCAGGAGCTTCTAGGAAATTAAATCTGAATTTGCGGTAGTAAACCAGTAACGTCACTGATGGGTTCAAAATCAGTGTGTGGCAGGATGAGAAGACGCTCAGACAGCGGTGCTGTTCCATCACCACTACTGTGTCTAGCAAATCTGTGACCTGTGTATGAGTGAGATAAAGTGAATGTCTAAGTCCCAATGAACGGCCTAGAAGACAGACAGGTTTAGGAAGGAATGCTGGCATCGTGTCTATTGAACCACTGGAATTTCCAAAAGGACAGTGCAATGGAGAGCCAGTCCCTACAAGACAAACACATTCACCTCCAAACAATATGGTGATATTTTATTCGTGCTGAAATGTGATTTTATTTGTATGTTAATAAATAAAGTTACCTGGGGTCAGAGCTAATAGCAAGCCATAGCAGAAGCTGCATCATTTACAAATGTTATACAGGGCCCAAAAGAATTCTTCACAGATTTCTTACAAAGACTAACTTCAGCAGTAAAGAGAATGGTCCCAAATTCAGAGGCTAGCAAGATAATAATCAAATCTTTGGCTTTTGAAAACGCGAATGCAGCATGCAAGAGAATAATCAGGCCATTAAAGGCAAGATCTGCACCCTTGGAAGACTGGATTAGAGACACGTTTAATGCTGGGGCTCATGACCAAGATGATATGTGGATAGGAGAAGCAATTTCAAGAGATTTGAGGAATGTCAGATGTTTTGGATGTGGAACATAAGAACATTTGAAAAGAGACTGTAAACAGGGCATTCCTAGAAACAATGTTTCTTTAAGGAACAATGGCAACAGAATGTCTCATCCTTCTGGTGTATGCAGAAGGTGTGGTAAGGGAAAACACTGGACCAACGAATGTAGATCAACAAAGGACAGACAAGGTAATACTTTGCCTCAGTCTTCAGGAAACTCCCAGAGGGGCCTCAGGCAGGCCCCCACCGCAAATCCAGTTCAGACCTTTCCTGCAGTCATAGAGGAAACCCCTACTCAGAGCAATTAAATAACCAAATGCCTATTGGAATAAACCAGGTTGCTCAGGATGATGAACCAGCTGAGACAGAGAGAACAGAAAATTCAGGAGAAAACATAAAGAAATTTTTTTTTTGGCAAACTTCTATAAATGAACAAAGACCAAAATTAACAATAAAAATAAATGGTGTTTTGTTGTTTTGTCTGGTAGACACAGGTGCTGACGTGACCATAATTGAACCAGAATTTTGGCATCCAACTTGGCCTCTTCAGGAGGTATACGTTCAGCTGTTAGGAACTGGAACATTATCTCGAGTGAAACAGAGTGCAAGATGGCTCAAATGTATAGGTCCAGAAGGACAGAGAGGAAAATTAAAACCATATGTGGCTAACATAGCTATGAACCTGAGGGGTCGAGACCTGTTACAACAATGGGATACTCAGATTAACATCCCTCCAACCTCAGAAACAAATCATAAACTAGCACATGTTTCTGAGAGAAATATTAGAAGGTATTATTCTAATGAGTGGTTACCAGCCATACAAGAAGAGAGCACAACAACTGATGATCTTCCAAAGACACCACCAGCATGGAGACACACGCCTTTAATCTCAATACTAACCATAGAGACCTAGAGGTCTGTATAGATAGGCAGTGACGAGGTCATGTGGTTGGGTTTACAACCAATGAGAAGGCAGAACAGAAAGTCAATAAAAAGACAGATACACAGGAAGGAGGGGAAGGATGGCAGTGGCAGCGAGGGGTAAGAAATGGTTTTAGTCTCTGCTCTTAGCTACTGCTCTAACCTCTTGGGCTTTTAACTCTGCATTTGGCTCTGTTTCTTATTTAATAAGACTGTTACATCTACAAAACAAGGCTCCAAAAGTGAAAGTCAGCCAACTGTGGTGGAGAAGACCCATGAAATTAATTATCCACAATCTAGCCCTGTATTATCATTTGTTTTTTCTTTGTTTGGGTGGATGAGTGGAGATGATTCTTTCTTTTTAAAACAGCATCTCATGTAGCCCAAGATGGCCTCAAATTATGTAGCTGTGGATAATCTTGAACTTCTTGAACTCCTACCTCTACTTTCTAAGTGTTAGTATTGTAGGTATGTAACACAATGCCTGGTGAATTCAGTACTGGTGAGTGAACCGAGGGTTTTATGCATGGTAGGCACTACTCTACCAATCTAGCTTCAGCCCCAGCCCTATGATGCCTTCTTTGTTTCCTCTTCTTCTTCTTCTTCTTCTTCTTCTTCTTCTTCTTCTTCTTCTTCTTCCTCCTCCTCCTCCTCCTCCTCCTCCTCCTCCTCCTCCCCCTCCTCTTCTTCTTTGGTTCTTTTTTTTTTTACTTCAGATCTGCCTGCCTCTGCCTCCTAAGTGCTGGGATTAAAAGAATGTGTCACCACTCGTGACCTGGCCCCTATAATGCTTTTTTTCCACTGACCAACTTTTCCTTTTAGTTTTTATTTTTCCACTCCTCCTCACTCCACTATTTCAAATTGCCAGCATCAGCTTTTAAAATTTGCTATGCTGTGTGTATCATCATTGCATCATTGCCTATAATGGAAGTGTAAATTGTATGAAAACTTCTACAGAGTTCTAATCCATTCGATGCATTTTTCATGAAGTAGAGTCTATGAAAAAAAATTATACAACCTTGACTTTGCATATAAGCACAATGTATGCACATGAAAATGTTTGAACTTTCTCAATGACTGCAGAGTTGTCTTCTTGTAAATCTGCATTTGTGAAAGATACTATTTCTTGATATAGTACCTCATTGGGCAGTTGTATGTTGCAGGGTTTGATCTATCTGGTCAAAAGACTAACTTCTAACCTTAGAACCATGACATTTTTCTGAGACGGGTGCTCATGTAGCTCAGTCTAGGTTTGAACTCATTGTACCTACAGCTGAAGATGACCTTGAACTCCTTATTTTCCTGACTCCACCTCCTGAATGCTGAGATTACAGACATGTCTCATCAGTTGGGGTGATATCCACTTAGATAGTTTGCTCTTTTATCTGTTTCCTAATGAATACAGTTCAAATGCTTGTATGTGTTATACACACATGACTGTCATGTGTATGCGTGTGTATATATGCTTGCAAAAATCTGTTGACTGCTTTATTACATGAAGTGTCTTATAATATTCTTATCTTTCTCAAGTAAAATTTCTTTTTAAAATATAAATTATTTTAAGTAATTTCTAAAATTATAGTTTTCAAAATTATCTTCTCAGGATTTTGGAACCTTGTACAAATTTTCTTTTGTTCTACCAACCAGCTCCCAGATCATGACACAGAGGCTTATTAGTTTTGAATGCTTGGCCTAGCTTAGGCATGGTTCTGGCTAGCTCTTTTAATGTAAATTAACCTATTTCTATTTATCTACCTTGTGCCTCAGGGCTTCTTACCTTTCTTACTCCTGTATGTCTTACTTTCACTGCTTCTCTATGTGTGGCTGGCTTCTTGCCCTGGGTGTCTCCCTTGTTCTCTCCTCTTTCTTATTTGTTCCTCCCATTCTTCTTGAGCCTAGATTTCTCCTCTTATTTATTCTCTCTGCCTGGAAGCCCTTCCTATCTCTCTCCTGCCTAGCTATTGGCCATTCAGCTCTTTATTAGACCAACCAGGTGCTTCAGGCAGGCAAGGTGAAACTGATGCAACATATCTCTACATAATTAAACACACACCCTTACATCCTTAAACAAATGTGGCATAAACAAAAGTAACACACACGCAGTTAAAGTAATATTCTGCAGCATAAACAAACACAACACATCTTTGCCTAGTTAAAATAATGTTCTACAATAGAATCCGAAGATTTTTAACTATAGAGATTTTGATTTGGGAGGCTTCATATTTGGAATTACAGCATTTGGGATTGTGTCTTTAGAAATTAGGCCGAGCCGGGCGGTGGTGGCGCACGCCTTTAATCCCAGCACTCGGGAGGCAGAGCCAGGCGGATCTCTGTGAGTTCGAGGCCAGCCTGGGCTACCAAGTGAGTTCCAGGAAAGGCGCAAAGCTACACAGAGAAACCCTGTCTCGAAAAACCAAAAAAAAAAAAAAAAAGAAATTAGGCCGAAATCCATTAACTGAAATATAATGGAAGCATGTCTCTGGAATGCAAAACTATGGCCAAATTACAAAATTAGAAGAATTCAGTTAAGTACCATATATTCACCTATATGTGTCTGTCTAATTTTGAATTTAAATAAACTAAAGCCAAGTGGAATTTAAAACTCTGTTCACTGGTCATGCTAGCTGTCACTTCTTGTGCTCCTTAGCTACAAGTGGTAGCACATTAGCCACGAAATTACAGAACATGTCCACTATCGTAGAAAGCTCTATTTGACAACAATCCATGAACAATAGCTGAAATTTGTAAATAAGGACCAGGTTGTTTGGGAAGGACCTCCAAACGTAAAACGTAGAACTACAATATATTTACTGACATTTCTACATCTTAGTGTATATCCAAAAGAACAGAAAGCAGGAACTTGGATGGATAGCTACATGCCCATGTTGCAGTATTATTTTATTCACAACAGCCAAGAGTCCATCAGTAGTTAAGTAGATAAACAAACATGAGCAAATATGAGCATAGTGGAATATTATTCTGACATAAAAAGGAATGGAATTTGGGGATATATCCCAACCTGGGCAGACCTTGAAACCATTATGGCAAGTGAAATTAGCCAGGCACAGAAGGCAAAACACTTAAGACTCCATTTATGAGAGGTACTGGAAGTATCTAACTGCTAGAAAATAAAATACTAGTTATAGGAGGATGTGGGAAATGGGAATGGGGAATATTACAGTTTGGGTGTAAGATGTCCCCCATGACACCCCAACAAGTAATACATTTTTTTGGAAAGCTATACAACCCTTGGGGTGTGAGGCTTATAGGCAAGACCCACTTCCTGAGCTCTGATTTCTGGTCCATGGAGATGTGAACAGGCATCTCCACACTCCTGCTGCCACAGTCTAAAGCCACTTTAACCTTCATGCCTCCCCTGCCATGGTGACACAAATTGCTAAATGGTCTTACTAACAAAAAACCCAGAGGTAGACATTGGGGTGAAAACTGAAAGATCAAAGAAGCAGAGCAAGCCAGCCACAAGTTCTTACCTCTATGAAATCTCCAGTCTCAAGACAGTGAGTTCCTGTTTCCTCATGACTTATATACGTTTTTCTGCCCTGCCATCTTACTTCCTGAGATTAAAGGCGCATGTGTTTCCCAAGCAAAGGCATGAGATTTCAAGTGTTGGGATTAAAGGTGTGTGCCACCATGCCTGGCTCGGTTCCCAGTGTGGCCTTGAACTCACAGAGATCCAGGATCTCCGTCTCCCAAGTGATAGGATTAAGGGTGTGTGACACCGCTTTCTGGCCTCTATGTCTAATCTAGTGGCTGGCTCTGTCCTCTGATCCCCAGATAAGTTTTATTGGGGTGCACAATATATCACCACACTGCCGTGTTGGACTATGCCCTCAAACTGTGAGCCCAAAAAAGTCCTCTTTCCCTTAAGTTGCTTCTTTTCAGGTTTTTGATCACAACAATGAGAACAGTGAGTCACACAGACAGTTATTGTGTGGTGGGCACAGAGTTTCTGTTGGGGGACAATGAAAAAGGTTTGGGTATAGAGAGTTGTGATGTTTACACATTATGAACATATTTAATTGAATAGTTACAAATGGCTGAAATGATAAATATTATATTGTACACATTTAACCACAAGAAGAAGAGGTGGTCCAAAAGAGAATGTACAGAATAAGAGGAAGCACTTAAGGGACTATAGAAAAACGTAAAGCTATCAATGGGATCCAGGAGGTCAGAGGAGAAGAACGGGAACCAACAGGGAGTGCTGCTGCCAAGGAACCCAGCGTAGCAAAGAAAGAGCAATTCTTTACCCACAAACCCTTGTGCTGGGGATGTCTTTCTGTACGCTGTGAAATGTGTTGCTATGATTGATTGATAAATAAAACGCTGATTGGCCAGTAGCCAGGCAGGAAGTATAGTGTAGGCGGGATAAGCAGAGAGGAGAATTCTAGGAAGTAGAAATCTGAGTCAGGAGACGCTGCCAGACACTGCCATGAGAAGAAAGATGTGAAGGCAGAACTGGGAAAAGGTACCAAGCCACGTGGCTAAACATAAATAAGAATTATGGATTAATTTAAGTGTAAGATCTAGCTAGCAAGAAGCCTGAGCCATTAGGCCAACCAGTTTTAATTAATATAAGCATCTGTGTGTTTATTTGGGTCTGAGTGGCTGCAGCCCAGGCAAGACTGGAGAAAACTCCGGCTACACCCTCAATCTGCTGATGGCAGTGTGCCCCATCTAAAACCGTCAAGAGGCACAACCAGCCTACCAAATATGAGTATGTTCTTCTGCTTCTTCCCATCCAAATCATGTGCCTTCATTGCTCACAAGAACTAAGGCCTTTGACTCCTGCTCATCTTTGGCTCTCTTTTGCAAATGTTCTCTGAGAATCTGATACGAAAATAGCCCATAACTCTTTTTGATGTTTGTGGAAACATCTACCTAAGTGACACTGATTCAATGACAAGCCAAGTCAGTGGGTTCAAAATAAGTATTTTAAAGGAAAGGGAATATACATCTGAAGATGATAGATGTACAGTACCATTCTTCCATCTCTCCTCACCCCCAAGAAAACATGAAGGACTTCTAGAAGAGCCCCCAAACCCACAGGAAAGCGTTGGAACAAAACCCAATGATAAACCACCTCAGTCCCAAGGTGCAAGTGAATGAAAGTCAACTACCAACTGCTGTAGAAGTCACGAGATATCAGTGAAGAAGTAGGCAGTACACTTGGGACCTAAGAGCAGGGGAACCCCCCAGGTAGTAATGGATCTCCACCAGATGCCAGTGGTTAGATATGAGAGAGGTTTTCATTCTCCAGCAAAGGGTGAGGCAAGGGACTGTGGCGGAAGATCTAAAGGGTCTGGGCAATCTACCTTGCCTCCCTCTCAAATACCAATTGGCTTGAAAGATAGTTCATTCAATAAAGTGCTTGCTTTGCAAGCATGATAACCTGAGTATGATTTCTGAGAATTCACATTTTAAAAATTCAGACGTGGTGACACCCAATTGATGGCAATCCCAGCATGTACAAGGAAGGGGAGGCAGGTGGACTCTTGGGGCTTGTGGTCCAGCCAGTCTGGGCTATGTGGTGAACTTCAGGACACTGAGATACTCTGTCTCAAAATCAAAGTGAAGGGTACCTAAGGAAGAACAACTAAAAATTTCCTTTGGCACACACACACTCACACATGCAGGCACACATGTGCTTTCATGCACACATACACATGCACAAAGACATTCTCTCACCCACACATATTCACCCCCACACATCTCCCCCCACATAAACACTTATGCATACACACTCCCGCACGTGTGCGTGTGTGTGCATGCACATACACTCTCACAACTGGCATCACTTTTTAAGGGTCCCAGACAGGAGAAACCACTGAGAGAAGAGTCAAAATGGGTCAAGACAGGGATACAAGAGGAGAATGAGAAGGTTTAGATTAGACATAGGGAATTGTAGCTGATTTTTTTCAAGTCTTTACTCTTTGGGGGGCCCACCACCCAGCTCCCAAATAAATACACACACTCTCATTCTTTCTTATGCATGCCCAGCCTTTGCTTGGCTTATTTCTAGCCAGCTTTTCTTAACTTAAATTATCTCATCTACCTTTTGCCTCTGGGCTTTTACCTTTCTCTATTTCTGTATATCTTTTCTTTCCCATTCATTCTATGCCTGGCTGTGTGGCTGAGTGTCTGGCCCCAGCACTCTCCCTTCTTCTCCTGTAGCACATCTTCAACTAATATTCCACAACACCAGCCTCTTCTTGACTGCTTCCTGACTGCCATAAAGTACTCAACTTCCCGTCACCATAGCCTTCTACCTCAGACCAGCCCTATGCCAATGGAGCCAGCTAACCATGTACAAACACCACCACGAGCCAAAATACATCTTTCCTCTGCTACATCGTTTTTCTCGGGCACTTCAATGAAAACCGAGTAAACAACATGGAAGCAAAGACTGCATACATCAGCCTCACGGTTACTTCTGGTGGGAGGGAGAGTTGTGCCCATGATGGAACACGAGAATCAGACCTCAGGGGTCTTGGGAAAAGCTCTACTTCTAGACCTGGGTGAAAATTACAAAGGTGTCCTCTCATAATGACCCACTGAGGCATACGTTTATTTTGATGTTTTTCTTCATGTATCTAATATCATGATGAAACCATGATTTAGAAAGTTGAGGAAACACACCCCTTTAAGATGATCCCTTTCCTCCCCACCCCAGCATATTTTGTCTGAATCACACTACTTGTTAGCACAGAACTTAAGTAAAAGGTGTGATTTCCATTCACACTACAACCTAAATAGAATCATGCTCACAGTGGTAGCAGTTGAATCACAGATGCTATATACAAGGGAGTTTTCTATGTTATACTTACTCCCTCCCAAAGACCAATTTATAATGCAAAGATTGCTGTTAGGTCTCCAATGTCTGTATTTAGTGTTTATCCATGTACATTCCATGGGCTGCATGTATCAAAATGATCCTGCTTACAATGCAGACTCCTGGATCCCAACCGGGACAAACGCTAGACTCATAAGATGTGACTGAGGACAGGGCCATATGCCAGAAATTCATCCTGGATATATTTAAAGAAGCCCTGCCCAGAGCCAGGAAGCACCTTCCTGCCAAAAGAGCTGAAGACAAGGAACTTTATACTGGTGAATCCACACCTATCTATAATGATGTAATGGTCAGTTTGCTAGGCTATCTACTTGGACATTTTGTTATCAGTGTCTGATGTGGTAATGCCTCAAGGACATGTACTCCTCTCTTTCTTCCAAACCAGGAAGCTGAAACAGAATGTTATTTCTTTGTGGGCAACTAACTCAACTGTCAAATAAAACCCTTAAACTACAAAACTGGTCTTTTGCAGATGCTAAAATTTTATACTGTATACTCTAAATCTGATGTGCCAATTAAATTGTGTAAGGCACAATTTAAACTTTTGCTGTGCTAATGAGTGTTTCCTTAATTACCTGAAACTATGATTTTTCCATCTGAGGATTCAATATTGAAATTTCATACAACTGTTAAATTTATAATGTGGTTTTTTTTTGTGAGTGGCTTACAGGGGCTGACGAAACTGTATTTCTAAATGAAAAATGGGCACTTTTAGAGAAGATTGTGTCAATTTTATATGGCTATAGATAATCTGTTTACATTTTATTCAGAGGTGTGCATATAGATGCATGTAAATGTAAGTGTGGACAGGAAGGGGAATCCAGAGCTCCCATTAACCGGCAGGAGATTACCAACACGAAAGCACTTAGGTACAGGCGCAGAATAAGAACAGATAGCTCAGTGGTTAAGAGTGTTTGCTGCTCTTGGAGAGACCTATAGGTAGACTCCCAGCACCCATGTCAGGGCTCACAACTGCCTGTAACTCCAGCTCCAAGGGATCCAATACCCTATTCCCTGTATTTCGAAATCTCCTTGATTAAGCAGAGTATACCTGAAGATTCCTCACCAGAGTCTATAGGCCAGACCACAGTTAGGATCACTGGTGTTCAACAAGTAATGATACGTTGTCAGGAGACCTACAAAGTGAGGAGTTGAGAGGTTTGAAATGCTAGGAATGCTGGATAACAGGCCGTATTTGTTTCCTAGGCTGTCACACAAATTACCACCAAGTGGACAGCTCAAATGGGTTCTAGCATGGGGCTGGAGGTCTGGATTCTAGCACAGGGCTGGAGGGCTGGAGGGCTGGAGGCAAGATAACCCCAAATGACCATATCTGGAGATTTCTTTCCCCTGTGTTGGTTCTAGAAATGAAACTTAAACCATAGGGCTTACACCAGCAAGTGTACCTGGACCCATTGAAACATCTCTTTGGCCATAATCTTTTCAAGAAAAAAAAAAAAAAAGAAAGAAAGAAAAGATGAAAGCTATGTAGCTAGGAGGCGGCAAACATCACCCTACTTACGTCTGCAAAGATTACCTGTTCACAGATAGCATCACAATTATGGGTCCCAATGATTACAAGGTAGGAAGGACCGTTTTTAGGGTTCAGTCAATCAATCACATAGGCTAATTCTAAGACAACTAGCTGGTTGTCAGAGTCAAGGAACGGGAGTGGTGGGTGACAAAGCAGTCTAGCTCTCGCACTACAGGAAACCATGTTCAAGAGGGGTGAAGAGGGTTCAGAAGTGGGCCACTAACAAATGAGCAGGTTGAAGTGGGGTGAACAGCAGAGCTGACTTTATGCATTACCCTCAATTTCTGAGTCAGGACCCTATAATCTGTTCTCACCAGGACATGACTGTACTTTCAGTTGGAAGGAAAAAAAAAAAAAACTAAGCTGCACCAGCAAGTGGACATTAGGAACTCTCCGAAGATTAGAGGCTGGGCGTCATGTTGGCCTACGAAGAACAACAAAGCATGCTCATACGAATTAGTAGACTCCTAAGCAGCTACCACTCACTGCCAGCACACTGCACATGTATTATTGTCTCTTTCCAGCACTGCCTTGCAGCATGGGTGAACATGAATATAAGCTTCCATTTACCATATGAGAAAGCAGCCTCGTCAGGATGGAAGCTCACCGGGAAACAGTGCTTGGCATAAAAGCTGGGTGAGCTGAGTGTGATCCCCATAAAGTTGGAGGAAGAGAACCAAGTCCATACAGTTGTCCTCTGAACTCTACATCCTTGTTGTGGCATGCACAAACGCTGAGAACAGCCATAGACATCATTCACCACGCCCCCCCAACACAATAATAAAAAATAAATGTGTTGTGTGTAGCAGAGGGTGGAGACCAGAGAACCACTTTTGGAAGCCAATGTTTTCTTCCCAACATGGGTTCTGGGGATCAAACTCTATGTTGTAGCTCTTGACAACAAATGTACTTGACTAGCTGAACCATCTCTGACCTTTATTTTCTTTGTAAACAGTTGGGGGGGTAGTGGGGGGACTCACAAGAGGTGGCAGAGCTAGAATTCAAATCCAGGCTATCCTGACTCCTAAGTGCAAATCTACTAAAATATGCTAACTCTCCCCCAAGGACTCATGGATTCTAGGGTCTGAAATCAGGTCCTGATGATTTTCCACCTGAGCTGTTTTCCCCAGCCCCCAGGGCTGTGTCCTACTTATCTTACTGTTATCACGTATGAGGAGCTGACGTTTGCAAAGTCTGGGATCTGGTATTGTCTCTAACGCCAGATGCAGCTCTTTAATGACTATATGTTGCAACCTCCTTCCCCCAGAACCTCCCTAACACCACCAAAGGCAAGCTGCCAGTATCCTAGCTTACAGTATTAACTTTCTCCATGGTGACCCACAATGCAAAGCAACAGTGACAAAATACCATTTAAGAAGTTGCTATCATTCCTCTAGCTCAACCAGACATTTATGTCTTTTGACTTCCACCTTATTAATCCTACAAATGCAGCCAGTTCTTTTGGTGTCCACAAATTTTCAAATGTACAAATACTATGGATCCTCAACAAGTTTGAGTGCAAAACCAAAGAACTTCCAAGCCTTGTAGAGAGCTTAATAGTACTTTTAATTTCAGAGAAAGTAATAGGACTGAAGTATTAGAAGGTTCTAACATGAACTGACTCATACGTTTCCTATAGGGTTTGAATGTCAGCTTGGGTAAATTAATAATAATAATAAATAATAATAATAATAATAATAATAATAAACAATAGTCAGGTGAAAGGACTCAGTGTAATGCAACCCTCATCACCCAGTGAACACCTTACCAAATACCCTACATTTAAAAAATAATGTGGCTGAGGTAGGCGATATATCTCAGTATATCTCAACAGCTGTTTTACACAATTCTCAGCTGCTAAATGAAAACCTGGTCATTCTACCTTTCCCCGCCTTCCTCCTCAGTCTTAAACACTCTTCATTGTGTGTGTGGTGGGGGAGGGGAGTACATGTGAGTGTACATGCTTGTGTATGCATGTGTATATGGAAGCCAGAGGTCAACCTCAAATGTCTTCCTCAATAGCTCGCTATCTTGTTTTTTGGGATAGGGAAGCTCACTGAATCTGGAATTTACCAACTGGATTCACTGGCTGACCAGCAATCCCCAAGGATCTTCAGGTTTCCCAGCTCTGGGATTAGTGATACATGCTGTCACGCTTAGCTTTTTAATGTGTTAGAGATCAAACTTACGTCCTCTTGCTTATGGAAGGTAAGCATTTTACTAACTGAACCACCTCTCCAGCCCCACAATAATTCTAAAGATCCGTGAGTATTTGCTTCAATATAGAAGCCAGTTCGACAGCCATATCATTTTTCCTGATGACATTTTCTGATTTACATATATACATATATGCATATATTCCACACCCCCACCCCCCTTTTTTTGTTTTTTTTCGAGACATAGTTTCTCTGTGTAGTTTTAGTGCCTGTCCTGGATCTCGCTCTGTAGACCATGCTGGCCTCAAACTCAGAGATCCGCCTGGCTCTTTAATCTCCCCTCCCCTCTTTTAAAATATGTTGGGTTAGGTTTGGGTTGTAGTGTTTGCTGTTAGCTGGAGAACTTCCTGCAGTCTGAGGAAGGATGTAAAGAGCCGAGTGCCTTGGTAGGCGGCTTTCTCTGGCAGTCCCACGTCACCATAAAAGCCTGTTCTTCTTCGGATTACTGCATGGCGGATTAGAAACCCGGGGATCAGTTCTGGGTTAGCCCTGATTAACTCCCCTGGGTGTTTCTGGGCCAGAGAGGGTGTCTGTTAGACTAAAACCTATACTTGCAGTACGAGTTCACTGTACAAGAGTTAATTTTTACTTAAACCCAATTCGGGCTAATCATGAAGCTACCAGGAATGATCTGGAATATGAACTAAAGTGTGCCTGCAGTCGCGTCAGCTGAACCTTCTACCCCCACGCTTCGGTCTGCCCACATGCTTCTGTCTATCAGCCTTGGCCTCCGGATCCGCTCTCGCGCCATTGGTTGGATTTCAGGAAGGAAGAAACCCAGGATTTAAAGGGCTCAGTTTTCCACCTGCCAGGCCGGGTCCAACTTGCCTTTGACACGTATTTGGGAGAACCTCTAGCAGTTCTTCATTTACCACACTGATTGGTTAAAGGAAAAGGAGTCCCCGAGGGTGTCACCTTGACAATCTCCAAAACCGAAACTTGCGCTCAAGATTAGATCCACACTGCGTCTGCGAGGCAGAGTCCCTGCCCAGGTCATCAGAGCCAGCCCCTCCGGAGGGAACGAGGGAGGGGCCTGGAATAGGCGTGGCTTTCCGTGGGAGAGTAGGATTTTGCCCCACCTCCTAGGAAGCCTGCTCTGCTGCCAGCCAATCAGGCTGGCCTATGCAAATAGAGCCCGGGTCACCCCGGTAACCATGATGTATGGGAGCCAATGGAAACCAGCCAGTGGCGACCTCGCTCCGGGATTGGTACTAAAGTAAGACGACAGGGATCCAATGGACTGTGGGAACAGTCCTCGGCGGGTTGAGGGGCGGAGATATGCAAATATGGTTTGAAAAGCCGGCGGGAAATCTGAGTTTCGCGGGAGGACCTTGGCGCGTAAACCGTATCCCTTCATTCATTGTCAGCAGCAGCTTCCTGGAGCCATTTTTCAGCTGCCGGCCGCAGCACCCGGGCTGCCGCCGCCGCCTCGCAATCCGTTGCATCGGCTGCCCCCGACGCCTCCATCTCCCCTCGGGGCCTGATATCCGTGCGGCCGGGACCCTCCTCTCTCCAGACCCCCGATTATTTTTGGCCCCGGGGCCTGTGCGGTGCGGAAAAATAAAAAGAAAAGAGAGAGAGAGGGTTCGGAAGCGCCGGGAGGGGAGGCGAGAAGGAGAGACTTGGAAACTCCGACTGCAAATAATAAAGAAATTGAAAGCAATACGTTAATATATCGTAACACTAAAAAAGAGCAGGAGCGAGAGATGAGAAAGGGGATCCAGCCCGCCCTGGAGCAGTACCTGGTGACCGCCGGGGGTGGGGAGGGGGCGGCTGTCGTCGCCGCCGCCGCTGCAGCCTCCATGGACAAAAGGGCACTGCTAGCCAGCCCCGGCTTCGCCGCCGCCGCCGCCGCCCCGGGCACGTACATCCAGATCCTCACTACGAACCCTTCCACCACGTCCTGTGCCACCTCCCTCCAAAGCGGTACCCTGGCCACCGGCCCCCTTCTCCCCAGTGTCCCCGGCGCGGAGCCGGCCGCCGGCAGCCTCCTCTACACCACGCCACAAGGACCCTCCAGCAGAGCCGGGCTGCTGCAGCAGCCACCAGCACCAGGACGCGGCGGCGGCGGCGGCCCTCCGGTAATACCCTCCCTCGGCAACGTCCCTAGCCCAGGTGGGAGGCGGGCTCCCGGGAGCGGTGGCTGCGAGAGCGCGAGGCTGAGCATCGTGGGCCTCGTTGCTGTCCCTCCAGCGTGTGCTTATTGTTAGACTTGGGGTGCTTCCCTCCAGGCGCTGGGAGGACCTGGGGGCCTGGGCAGGCGCGCGGGACAGTGGGGAGTCCCTCTTTGCGAGCCACATTCAACACTCCAAAACTTTTCGCGCCCCCCCTTCTTTTCCTGCACTTTTCCCTACCCCCACTCTCCCCTCCCCTGCAACTCGAAGCTTCCTCTTTCTCGGGCGTAGGAAGGGGTCACGCCCCGGATGGAGAAGGGGGTGGGGGAGGGAGTAGTGCACTGGAGAGTGGGGGACCCCAGGGGGATGTAAACCGGGGGACCCGAGGCGTGCCTGCCTCCCCTTCGGCCTCTGCTGCCCCTGGGCGGCCGGGGGTCCCACAGGCGTGCTCCGAGCGTGGGGGCTCCAGTGCCTGGCACCTTTGGGGACCTAGCTCCCGGCAACAAAGGGGATCTGGGAGGTGGAGGGGTATCGCGGTGTGGGAGGTGGAACTGAGAGCCCCCGGGTGGGCCAGGGCTCGCGCTGTCTGCGACAAGGGGCCGGCGGGCGGGTGCTCCGGCCTGGGCGCATCTCCGCGGTGGCAGCGGCGGCGCCCGCGTGGCCGGAGCGCCGGGGCCTTGCTCACCGGGCCCCGGGCCTGCCCTTGACCCGCCTCTCCCCTTGCCCCTTCCTTCCCCGCCCTGTCCCCCTCCCCGCCCCCCGGCGACGGAGGGCGGGGGCAGCCGGGTTCCCGTCCCGCCGCCAGGATCTGTCCCTTCTCTCCGGGACCCGCCGGTGACGTTTCGCACACGTGCGCGGAGGACGCGCCTGTGACTGGGGAGGAGGTGGCGGCGGGAGGGGGCGCTGGAGGGGGAGAGGGGGCACCCACTTCCTCCTGCTCGCCGGCTCCCAGGCCTGGGACGGTCCCGGCGCCCTCGCACCCAGCACCGCCACCCTCCCTCTCCCGTCCCCACCCCCCCACGGCGCCCGCCCTCGCCCGGCGCCGCCGCTCCGCTCGGCCTCGGGCCCCCTCTCCAGCCGGCCCCCCACCTCCCCCGGAGCCAGGCTGCTTTCGGAAATGCCCTTACAGCAGCAGGTTAGTGACCCGGACCGCGCGGGGGCCCGAGCCACGGCCGCGGGGACCCGGGATCCCCGGGGGGCCCCCGAGCCGGAGGATAGGCGACCGAGCGGGGTTTTGGAGTGGGAACGGGGGGTTGGGTGCTTGAGGGAAATGAGTAAGCAAGAAAAATCTAACTAAGTAAATCCCCGGCCTCCGCTTCTAGGAGCCCCGGGGCGGGAGTGGCCGCCCCCGGGGTGGGTATAGTGTTTACGTGTGTTTCTTTTGGGGGGAGGATGGATGGGCAATTGAAACCCAGATGAGGGCTTCACGCCCGTGGCCGAGTTGAGCCGCTTTCTGTCTTGCTTCCCTTGTGCTGAAGGGGGAGGGGGCGGGTCAGAGGGTAGGGTGTCTGTGGGGTTCCCAGGCCACCCGCCACCCCCTCCCTTTGTCCCTGTAATTTATAAAGCGCCTTTGAGAGATGATTTAGGTCAGTATGCGGCTTCCCTTTTTGTTGCTACTAGAAAGAAGTGTGGCCCCGAGGTCTCCCCTTCTTCCTTTCTCTCCTGCATTCCTTCCTCCATGCCTCCTGTCTTCACCCGCGTGTTGAGGCTTGGCCCAGACCAGGCTAAAACCCACCCGGACTCAAGATATCTGTGGTTGCATGATAATACCAATCGAGGACCTCACCTAGTGTTAGGTCTAGATGTGTTTGTTTTGCACAATCAATATTTTGCTGGGGTCTTTTAAGAAAGTCTGTGCACATATATAGGACTTTGGGAAATGGGGTGGGTAGATAAATAATTAATTTTTTAAAATTCGCTTTCTGTCCATAATTTTGCACTGGGTTGGATCCTTAGTGCTTTCCAGCCTAGAGATACTTACCGGGGATGTGGATACAGTCCCAGTCAAAAGAGGCTCATCCTTTTAGTGACTAGGGTCTGCCAGCAGGGGGGAAGCCGAGTACAGTACCTGCTTACACATACAGTATCTAGTGTGCTAGATTCTCAGGCACAGAATATTCCATGCTTTCATTAGCAGTAAATAATTTTGCCGGCTTGATTAAACATGCTTGGCCATACAATAAGCCTATTTCCCCCTACACAATCAGTTCCTATATCATAAATAACCTGAAACAACTGGCTATTGACATGCTTCTTGGATTAGATTCAGATTTGCAGGGAAAGTTATTTTTGATAATAGGAAATTGTGAGACTACCAAATTGCTCTTTAAAAAAAAAATCTTAGACTATTTGTTGGACCAGGTCACCGAGACTGTCTAGCCAAATTTATATGTAGTTCACTGTAATTGAGTATTTAAAACATAAAAATATTGCCCTCGTCATCTTCCAAGTTATTTCTAAACTTTATTATCCTTGCCATGAAGTTATTATTCCAGGAATATAGGTTGTTTTGAATTTGGATACTCGAAAATAATGTTTCATTATAAGAATATAAATGCTTCTTATACATATTCAGAAGTCTTTTTATGTAAGATTGTAATGTATGCTGAATCACTGGTTAATCTACACTTTCAGCGCTCTATCTTCTGGGAGGGGTACAAAGTTTGTCTTCCAAGTGCATACAAAGTCCTCAGTGTTGCAGGCAAAGTTTCATTTATTTTTTTCCTTATCAGTATTTCCGTAGGCTTCCAGTTAAGTCTTGAAATTTATTTGATTTTGTTTTTGAAGCAGGGTCTCTTAGAGCCTTGCACTCCTGATCTTTTCTTGACTGCCCACATTCTGAAGTTAAAGACATGCACCACCATGTGTTTTGGAGTTCTGTTAATATTTTCCCCTACGCATGAAGGTTGGGAAAGGTGTATCGAATGAACCAAGATAGGATCATCCAAACATTCTATGTTCAAGAGGAGGTGGGAGGTGGTTCTTCAGGTGATCAGAGATCTAGACCCACATGGGGTCTAGATCAAGTTGTCGCCGGGAGCATTTAAGAGCTTGACAGAGCAAGACTGTCTTCTCGCTAACTAGCCTCCTGTCTTTATTTACAAGTTGTCTGCTGTTAGACAAATAACTTAATCTGCCAGAATTGTTCATTATTTTATAAAATAGGACAATAATAATACAACTTTGAGATTTTTTTTAAAGTAATATGATAATACATACATGTACAGTACTTAAGCACTAAGGCCTGGCAAATAGTAGCTGCTCCATAAAATTAGTATTCATAAATCAAGTATTTTTATAACTCAAGAGACAGCATACATACTGTCCCTTTGTTTACTTGTATGAGCAGAATGATCCTAAGTTTTCTAAAGTGGTATGTAATTTCATTCTTCCAGAAAATTGAGGATCTATTAATGCAAGAGGCAGTAGCCTATCACGTCAGATTTACTTTAATTCAGTCATAGCAACCTGCTGATTATACTTTTCCAAAGAGCCCTCCATGCCTAATAAATCTCATCTGAGAATGGAGGACTGTAGATGCTATTTCAGCAGGGTCTTTTTTCCTGAACAAGTTTGAAAGAAGAAAAATGTGGGTTCCTGTGGTTCTGTATGCAATAATCTTGCTTCTGCTGCGATGTATGGTTGATGCCAAGTTGAAGCTGGGAGAGAATTTTTAGTCACTACATACCCCAAAATGGAGGTTTTAATATAATGCAGTGCCCAGACGTGGGCAGGACAAATAGCTCCACTATAATCAGTACCCAGGGCGCCACCCTAATCGTCCCTGGGAACAAAGCACCCTTAACTGAGCTAAAGCACCCAAGCCTGAGAACAGGAAAGGATTTTTTTAGTGTGTATTTTTCTAAAAATCGCCACCTTGTATAATACTTGGAGGAAGGACAGAGTCTGCGGAGTTTAACGGCGTACTGTGTAAAGTTAACATGGGGAAAGAATATCTACTCTGAGTTTAGGAATAAGTACCAACACCTGGGAATAAAAGACTGCCGTGGGGTGGGGGATTATTTGGTGTCTTAGAAATAAAAAGCAGTAGTTTCCCCTTAACTTCTCAAACTGGCTTCTCCAGTGAGACCACACACACAACACACACCTTTAGTCCAATTGGCTATTTTGTCCAACTTACCCTGATTTATAAATAGTCCATGTGACTGGCTATACGCATTGTCCCAAACTTGCCAACTCCAATTCTTTTTACCCATCTACTTTTCAATAATATTTTAATCAGGATGGGTGAAAATCATTTACTTGGTATACTGAGTCTCCCCAAGGTCTGTAAAAGATTCCAGTCCCCACCCCCTATGCTGAGGGGAATATCCCTGAATTCTTTGAGGTACAAGTATGTGGTTTGATATGCATTTTCATGGTTGTTAGCAGTTTTAAATGGTGTTTCAGGGACTGTTTACAGTTGTTGAAAAGCCCCCGCCCAGTAATGTTTCATAGGACTAAGAAGACCAGATAAACGGGAAAGTATTATATATAGGAAACCACAGATACAGACAGGACCTTCCTCCTCCCTTTCCTGTCTGCCTTCTAAGAATGCCTGGGAAAGTGATGTCACACAGAGAAGATATATACTACAGAAGGTACTAGAAAGCAGCAGCTCAAGAGACTGGCAAGGTGGGGGTGGGGTTAATACAGCAGGATTACTTAGGTGGCTTTCCAATGAGGGCGGTGTGTAGTTTATTTTCATCTCATACTTTTCCTTTAAACATTCCCTTTAAATATTTAAGTTGTAGGAATGTGTTTCTACCCTGCTGGCCTTAGTGGGTGTCAGTCTTTTGGCCACAGTTATCTGCAACTTCGAAGATGTGGTCAAGCCAGGATGGAGTCCCCATAAACTTGACTTTGCTGGAGACCCGGAGTACCAGGCCGAGCTTGTGCTGTGTGATGTAAGGCAGGAGCTATGTTATCCTGAGGTTGAAGCCAGTGAGAAGAAAGCTGATTGAATCCAGAAGACAAAAAAGAATGACTGGCTTCCATTTGTATGGTGCCCAACTGTTTGGGGCCATTTGTAATGTCCATGCAGTATTCTTATAACTTGATGACAATATTTCAGGTTAGCATATTCAATACTTCATAAATGTGATGGTTTTGGAATCATAAACTGGGGGTTTATAAAACATAGTTCTTACTATCCAATCCACTTTGTTTGCAGGTGATACAGTTAAAGGCCCATTGCAGTTAAATTACTCAGCCAAGGTCGCAAGGCAGCAGGGGGCAGGCCAGAACTGAAGCCGGAGGTTCTTGCCTTCTTTTCTACCCTTCTTGTGAGGAGAGGGCTGTCTTATATGCCCTACATGGGAGGCTTAGGTGTGTGGACGGTTTAAGTTTCCATCAGAAGTGGTTACACCGGGGTTTCATGAAGAAGTGAGCTTTGAACCACCAGCTCCGAAGTCACAGCTTATTCTCTAAGAAATTAAAGATATTTGTTAAGAAATAAAAAGCATTAGTTTCCCTTAACTTCTCATACTGTCATCTCCAGTGAGACCACACACAACACACACCTTTAGTCCCTTTCCAGTTGGCTATTTTCTCCACTAAGAGAGACACTAAGAAGTCAAGTTTACTGTAGACACTCAGTGACAAGGACTTCTAAGTGGAAAGGAATGACAGGTTTTCCTAAATAGTGGTAGCAGTGTTTTTAAAGCTTGGTCTGATATTTGAAATTTGAATTATTATTATTTGGATGTGACATTTCTGGTGCCCTGAGAGAGAGAGAGAATGATTTTACTTAATAACAACAGTGTAAAAGGATCTTTGAAACTTTCTTAGGAGAGGGACATCCCGGGAAGTGTTGTCCTGAACTGTCCACGTCCTGAGTGACAGACAGTTTTTGCACGGTTTCCCAGGTCTTTACATTGTACCATTGACCAAGGCTCTTCCTCTGTGGTTAGTGCCAGGAAGATTTCTGATGTGTCAAAGCTGCCGACCGGTTAACTCTTTCAGAGGAAGTCATCTAAAGCCAAAACCCATTTCCTTAAATTGACCTTATTTTACTTGTGGAACCGAGAAAGCTTAAAAATAGAGTTGCTTCAAGCTCTGAAGCCGGAAAGTGAAACATAATCCAACATGGTTGCAGCTCACAGCCTGCCCTGGGACAGGGGTATCTGTTTATCTGTAATCCGCAAGCCAGGAAGGTCCCCTGTGCATAAGGGCTGACTTCCTGTGAGCCATGAGTAGCAATTGATGAGAGCCGGGTTATCAGTGAAGCCGAGTTCCTCTGGACGCACATTTGATGGCTGGAAGAGGTGAATGCCCTTGGCCCTCCCTACCAGCTCTTTCCAGTCTGCCCTGGAGAACCTTGTAGTACTAGCATGCTGGTGGGTGATTGCTGAGAACGGCTCCATCCTGCTCTAGTTTCGTGATCTGTTGTGTGTGGCTGTGAACTCCTGGGTGTAGGCACTGAACTGAATACAGGGTCTGTATGTTTCACTCCTGCGTATGGTGGGGCTTCGGGAAAAGATAACCAGAGCAGCATCCTCGAGTCTCACTTACACCGTCACCTCTGCCCTTCTGCATTTAGCCTCGAAGACGGTGGCCTGGGAATAAAAGCCACATTCTCCTCCTAAGAGGCAGAGTGAGGGACAGCCAGGTGTAAAGTTAAGCGGAGGCTGGAGGAGAGTCTGGGTTCCTTTTGTGCCTCCACCTGCCAGCTGTATGGCTCTTCATTTGCTACCCTCTTAACTTACTCATCTTGCTCGGGTGGGGGAGTACTCATAAGGGGGAAGGAGAAGAACTGAACTGATGTCTGGCCAGTGCTTAGGCCAGTGTCCCACAGAGGTGTGTAGAGTTGCCAGGCCCTTTGTGGCCATGTCCTGTTTTTTTGTTTTTTTTGTTTTTTTTTTGTTTTTTTTTTTTTTTTTCACTACCCATTAGTGTTCATTTCAAACCATTTCACCTCTAACAATGATGGTGACTGGGATGGGGAGCAGTATATTCTACAGTGGAGGGATGTTGCCTAGTGCCATCACTGGGCCCCTGGTCTTTGTTACCTCTTTCTAAGCTGCCCATTGACTTGGGAGGAGAAAGAAGAATAAGTTTCTTATTGTCATAGTACAATCAGCAGTACTAAATGTTATGAATAAAACCTTTATTTCTCTGATGAAACATGTTCGTGAAATGTCACAAGGAATGCAAATTGCGCTGTTAACATAGTTTCATGTCTGTACAGTAAGCCATGGTCTAAGACTAGTTCAGAAACTGGGGTGTCTCAGATGCTGAGCTTTAACTAACTTGGAGATTCCTGGGGTGTGAATGTGAGGGCCGGGAGTGTGTCTTGCTCACCAGAGGCCTCCAAACTTCCCACTCAGCCGTTTCTTCTCATTGTTCTGGGTTTGATTTTGGTTTGGAGATGGTCTTGCGCAGCCCAAGCTGGCCTCTAGTTCTTTATCTAGCTGCTTCTAGTCTCAATTCTTGATCCTCCCCAGCACTGAGATCAGATACATGCTGCCACACTCCTCTTTGTTCCACGTGTCACATTCTTCACGTTCCCTCAACCCCTTTTGCCTCTTTGTGAGGGGTTAGACTTGCAGCCTTGAAAAACGACTTCCAACCAAGTGACTTGCAGCTCTTTCCCTGGCTTTGGGGTGTGGTAAACTCTTGATTTGAGTTTTCCTGCCTTGTTTTCCCTGCCTTCCTGTGTGGGTACCCCCGGGGGCGGGGGGTTTGGGTGGACATAGGTTGCCTCGAGAGCATTGATTACCCCGGGTCTTTTTCCTCTTGTTGCCCTGCTCCTTTCTCAGTGGTCCTTCCAGCTCACCTGAAGAAAGTTCAATCAGAGTGCTGCCTGACTTCCCAAGCCTTCCTTGGACCACTTCTGACTTTCCCTGGCACGTCGCAGTCTACCTGATATCCTACTTGTTCTTGGTTTTGCCTTTTACAAACCGTCCCGCCCGGAGATCAGGGAAGTTGGTTCTCCATGTGCTCTCTGCAAGGCCTTTTGGATTGTAGAACGAACTGTTGGAGAAGAGGCGTTTTCATTAGATGCCTGCAATGGGTTTGGCACCCCATTAGCTCTGTTGGGGATGGGAAAGAAGGATGTGGCGGGGGATCTGCCCACTCTTGAATTTACAGTCTGTTTGGGGAGACAAGCTTTAAATACGAGTCGATCTGCAAGCAGGACTTAACAAGAGTGGGAAAGAAAACAAGACTCATCTAGTCCTCTGTACGGTGCAGACAGGAAGTGTCGGAGGAGCGAATGAGAGGCACTAGACTTCACTGGGCTTTCACATCCAGAGGCCATGGTTTTTTCAATGGCTGGTCTCAGAGCATATCCATGTATACCTTAAACGTTCTTGGGTGAATTCTGGCATGGTGACATACATCTTGAATCCCAGCATTTGGAAAGTGGAAGCAGGAAGATGAACACCTGGGCAGTATACTAAGTTCAAGGCCACCCACACTACCTGAGATCATATCTTTAAATTAAAAAAAAAAAAAAAAAAAGAAGTATCTCCCAGGACACTAAAAAATACAGATACCTGGGCCCTATCAAAACATGTTGCCCATTGGTCCCTCCGGCTTAGCTTGGCTTTAATGCCCCAGACAATTTCGATATGTGCCGCCTGTTGAACATTCTTGACTAGGCTGAGGAGACTTGAACCCATGGTAGGGAAGCAGGAAGTCGGTTGACATGAGGGCCACCAGTTGGACTGGTTAGTATGGGGAATAAGGAGACAATTGGATATGTTAGTAGAATTGGTCTAGAAGTGCTTAGGAGAATTGCTGAGTTCAAGGTCAGTCTGGGCTAAAATGACCCTATCTCAAAAAAAGGGGGGGGGGGGTCCTAGAATAGGGATTGTTGCTTCATGAACAAGTTAGGTAAGGGACAAACTGGAGGTAGGGGTTAAGTCAGACGAACAGTGCTGGCAGAGGAACTGGGTGTTATCAAAAGGATGGCTAGAGAGAGCCCTCACCTTGGGTTGTGGATACCAGAGGCCAAGGTTCTCCTGCGAGTTGCCAGACATCCAACATAGTCTAAAAAATCTACCAGTTTTAAATTGTTGGTTTGATTGAAAAGGAAAATGTGCAGGCCAAACAAAATAGGTCTCTAGGCCAGATTTGGCTTAAGGGTTGCCGCTCGGCAGTCGATGGTCTGTGGGATAATAATAGCCAGTGTTTATGGAGTGCCTGTGGGCATCGAGGGCAGTAGACTAAATGCCTTCTTTGCCTTAGCACGTTATCTGCATGGCAACCTATGAAGTGGGTGTTATTTCCATCTTTGTTCCACGCAGGAGGAAGCAGGGGCTAAGGGGCTGGCTTAGGGCCCTGGTAATAAGTGGGACAACCAAAATTAAACCCAAGGAGCCTGGCTCCAGAGCCTCAGCTTATTTCCTCTTTATCCTCTGTGGCCTGGCATTGGGTTAAGTACATAGCAGGAAAGCAAAATACCTGTCCAAAGGAAATAAGTTAGTGTTTTACCTCTGCAGGTTGAATAACCTTCATCCAAAGTGCTTGGGACAAGAGGTGTTTATTTGGGACATTAAGACAGCCACTTACTGCTTAGGCTAACTTTCACTTAACTGTAGTCGAGGGTGACCCTAACTCTGGCCTCCACCTCCCAAGTGTTGAGATTGCAGGAAAACACCCTACCTGGCAGGTTGGGGTTTGTTTGTTTGCTTGTTTGTTTTTAATACAATGATATTTGCAGATAAATAATGAGGTGGTTTTAGGAATGAGACTCAGGTCTAACACAGTTTGTGCGGTCACCATAGTTTTAAGGTCATTTTATACATTGTTTTTAATGATGTTGTGTAGGAAACCATTTTGTGATGTGGAATTTTCCACTTGTGAAGACATCTTGGAACTCACAAAGTTTCAGATTCTTAAAGTCTTTCAGATGTTCAGATTAGGGATGTCCCACCCGTTGTAAGTTTAGCCTAAAGCATTTGATCCAGGTAAAGATTTCCAGGTTGCATCCCTATCCTTAGTCGGAAGTGTGACATCTGATCCTGTGAAGTATGTAGGCAGCCAAGAATACACGTTAAGGTTCTCCAGCAGGCAGGAGTCTGGTATAGGATATATGATGCCCAACCTATTGTCCATTGTAGAGAAGAACAGACCTAAAGACCTTCGTCTGTGCCTACTAGCTTCTGGATTTCTAGGTCATTGCAAAACAAACCATCCAAAGATGCCTTCAGAAAAGCGCAAAGGTACCAGGCATGGCAGCGATGTCTGAATGGGGCTCTGGAGAGGCAGAAGTCCCTAGAGGTTGGTCTTTGGAGTTTATTGGCCAGCCAGTCTAGCCCCCTTGGTGAGCCAGGCGCCATGAGAGACTGTCTCAAGAAGTAATGTAGACCTGGGTATGGCGTCCCTTGTCCTTATTACAGCACTCGAAACAGGCGTATCTCTGAATTCCAGGCTAGCCAGAGCTACACAGTGAGACTCTGTCTGAAAGAAGAGGAAGAGGAGGAAGAAGAAAGAAAGTGGAGAGTGGTCAAGGTAGACACCTGATGCCATACTTTGCCTTCTACATGCATCCAGTCACACACATACACCTCCAGGAATACCCAAATCACACATAAAACCCAAAGGTGTTACAAGGAGTTTGCCAGATGACTGACGATCTAAGCTGAGGGGGTCAAACTGGGCAAGTTTGCTGTGTCCAGGCACCAACACCAGCTGGATGCCTTGGGTGGCTTAGTCTAATTGTAGGCTTTCTGTTCTGTCAGTCTGATCTCCAGGAACAGATAACCAAATGGACAGAAAACTGGACTTGAATTGCAATAGAGCTGGGGTGTGTCTTTGGGGACATAGGTACTATAGAATTGGCGTAACTGGAAGAAGGAAGTGGGTGGGGGTGGGGGAAGGAGATTACAAGATCATTGACTCGTGATAATTAACTCCTGGGGCGGAAGGATAGTTGCTTAGCACACCCTGGGATGCGCTGTGTGGAGAGAATGCCGGGTGGTGGGGAGGAATATTTATGATGGGCTTTCTAAGGGTCTGGGCCTGAGCCCTGGAAATATTTGTGGCCCTGGTCTGGAGGTTATAGTAGAATTGCTCAGAAGCCACAGGCCAAAAACTAGTCTCTAGTTTTTGGAGGGAAAACCACATAGGTTATATTAGCACAGAAACCTTTCGTCATTTTGCATCTCTCTCTGTGATACGAAGGCAAGTCAGAATCATCAGGTTGATTTGGTGGGGGTTGGGGGGATCGATACTGTCAGTGTTCCCAGAGACAAGCCCTCAGATGTTATTTATGATGCTTTACCAGATCTGTGCCTGGCTGCTAAATTACCCTGACAGAGCCTAGGTTTTGCCCATGTCACAAAGCACGGGGCCAACAGGGCAGTGCCATTTGTAAGGACAGGGCATGTAATTACATCGGAAACCAATGTGGCGGCCCCCTTCATAATTTACTATGTTCTATTGATTGTGCTAATAAGGAAAGAAATAATCTCAAAACTTTATGCCGTGTCAAATTAAAATTTTTAAAACCGATGAGAATGTTTTGGAGGATAGAGCCAAGTAGATTCTAAATATCTGTAATCAATTTTTAAAAATATATAACCATGTTGGAGCCTGTTTGTGGCACTCCTTGAATTGACTGATTTTGTTGCTGTATTGGGGAGCAAAGTGTGTAGCAATCACATTGATGATGTCATATGGTTTCCAGCAGTTCTTGTTACTGCCCTGCTTGTTAGCATCTCAGACACCCTGATTCTGGGACTAGTCTTTTAAGTGAGTGTTCAGCCCTGGAGACCCATGACACAGCAGTGGGGTATGGTAGGAGCGTGAGACTAGGCGATCTGACTCTAGAAACATGCTTTCCCACTTACCAGCATGTGACCTTTCACCAGTTCCATGGGTGAGACACACTTACCTAAAATAGTGGTCCGGTCTCATTGGCTGGTTGGCAGGATTAAATTAAATGAGAGATAATGTTGATAGGAAGTTGGTACTTCAGGGCACCCTCCCAGGGCACCCTCCACTTCCCAAGGTAGGAAGTGTCTGGTTTTGGCCTAACCTTCCAGGAAAACAAGCTATGTACAGTACTTCGTTGAACACTGCCTTTTGGTGGTGGTGTGTGTGTGTGCGCGTGTGCGTGTGCGTGTGCGTGTGTGTGTGTGTGTGTGTGTGTGTGTGTGTGTGTGTGTGTTTCCTGGTACTCTGAGGGTATTCTTTTTGACTCTCCAGGAGTGCTTCAGTAGACAGGAGTGGTGTTCTCTAATGATGAAAATCATGTACAAGGTAGTAAGGAAAATAGCAGGGATGTTTCTCAGGCATCTGAACTTGGGGGACCAGCGAGGATCACAAAGCAGCCTTGAAAAGGTTTAAAATAGAGCGGGCTCTTAACCCTGTTAACATCTTGACCGGGTACTTTTTTGGTGAGGAAGACAGTCCTGTGCATTTTGTATACCTAGGTATGTCTGGCCTCCATGCTCTTAGATGCCAACAGCATCCTGGCAGATGTCATAGTCATCATTGGCCCCAGACATCGCTAAATGTTCTGGGAGCAAAACCACGACTGATTGAGAATGAATGGACTAGACCTTGAAGAAAAGGAAGGTACAGTGATCATATGTGGATCTTCTATATATGCTATGAATATTTTTGTTAGTGTATTGATGTGTGCGCATGTGCGTGTGGAAGGCAGAGACAAACTCAGGTGCTCACGTGTTATTCCTCAGCTATCATCTCCTTTTTTAAAATTTTAAGACAGGGTCACTCATTGGCCTGGAACTTGCTAAGTAGGCCACCTTGGCTGGCTGTGAATCCTCAGAGATCCACCTGTCTGCCTCCCTAGAGCTAGGGTAACAAGCATGCACTATCACACACACCTAGCTTTCTTAATTCGAGTTCTGCGTGCGTGCGTGCGTGTGTGTGTGTGTGTGTGTGTGTGTGTGTGTGTGTGTGTGTAGTTTTAATATTAAGTGTCATAAATTTGCAAGCAAGTGGTTCTTCATCCTGAATCTTCACTTTGAAATGCCCAGCTGCCCCACCGCACACCACAACTCTAGCCTCCTGTTCCCACTCCTGGTAGATGGTATTTGTGTGGCTGACTGAAACTCTGCCTGCCTTATGACCAGCATAATATTAACTTGCTGTAACTTGGAAAAGAAAGGCTCACTGTCTGCAGTTTGGAGAAATAACTTACATTTATCAATGACTTAACTGGACGAGTGGGAGAGGCCCACTCAGATCAACTACTCCACTTTTTAAGCCCGGCTTTGCCACTTCACAGTTTGATAGTTGGGGCATATGTCTTCTCTCTACAGTGTAGTTCCTGTTACATGAGAAAAATCCTAGTTCCTGCCTCCTGACGTTCTTATAAGGATCGCAAACAGGACGGTTAAGATCTGGCTGCCGCTTTGCCGGTGGCTGAACACTCTGAAATCCTTGTCTTCGTCATCTACATTGGCATTGTTATTTAGTCAGGCTTCCCTTCCAGGCCAGCTGAGCGATTAGCAGCTGCCCCCTTGGCATCTCCAGCTTCTGCAGCACCTAACTCTTCCTGCTTAACCTTCCCTAGGTGGCAGTGTGAGCCACTGGGTACACTGAGTGGTTTACCTTAATTGGCAGATGTGACAGAGTGACCCGTGTGTCACAACACAGCAGTGTCAGTCAGAACACATAGAATTCCTTATCCTCATGTGACCTTGTAACTAATGAACAATTTGCCCTGTAATAAATATCCACTTCTGTTATTGCTTCTGATGTGTCTCCTGAATTGTGGCTCATGATGAGAGGCCATAAACCAGCTTTATCACTTTGGAACTTGTTGGGAATGTTTTCATGTAGGACCCCAGGACCTACTGAGTCAAAAACTTGGGTGTCAGGGCCAGCAGGTTATTTTGATTACTGGTATGAGAGCCAGTGCTTGGGGAAAGGGGCCCTGGGAGGGGAGGGATGGCCCAAGGCTTTGACTGGGCCACAGTGTTCTGTGGTATCAAATAGTCGCTCGTGTGGATAGTCTAGTCTAGCATCAGAGTTTAAAACCTGGGTATGTGGAGGTAATTCAAAATGGCGACACTGTCGTCTTTTCCATGTATGGACCAATCATGCTTTAAGTGCGACGACTGGGATGGTTTCTGATAACAAATTCTTGGTCTTTTATTGGCTTTTTGTCAGTAAACATGAAAGCACTTCCTTTGCCTGGAGACCCCCCCCCCCCCCAACACACACACACAATTTGGAGATAAAATTTAATGTAGCCGAGGCTATCCTTGAACACCACATGGTCAAGGATGGCCTTGAACTGCTGCTTTCATCTCCTAAATGATAGTTACAGGTCTGTAGTGTGTTTGTTTGGCCGTTGTTTTTCTTATTTTAATTTCTTAACTGCCCTTTTATCTGCTCCCATTAAAAATTTTTATATGTGCCATCAAATTGCCAGCCAAGCAAGCACACAAGGCTTATTTGGAAATGGAATGGTGGCTCTCCTTACGTGTTTGGTAGTTTGGTATTTAAAGATATTGTGAGGAGTAATGAAATGGTAGACCATGGGAAAGCAGCCAGCTGGGAACTGGGCACAGAGTGGCCGCAGGATAAATGTCCATGCAGTTTCTGCACCATCCCAGTTCGTTAGAAAAACCAAGGCATTAAATAAACACCGCAGTTCCTTGTATGAAAACTTTGGGATTCAGTTTGCATATTCCCGTTGTATAATTAAAATGAGAAGCGTAGAACATGAACTTTTGATTTAAGACTTTTTATTTTATAAATAAGAAAAGAGCTGGAGATATAGCTCCATGGAATGCTTGCCTAGCTTGTACAAGGCCCTCATACCTACCTCTACTACCACAAAAAGGGGGGAAAGTTTTTTTAAAAAGGAATGTTCCTTGTTTGTTTGTTTGTTTTTAGAAAAGGTCAAATCTGATTGGCGGAAATACTTTACTTGCTCTAACCTCAAACATCATGAATGTAAGTAACCTGTCCATCCAATAGCCATCATTTAATTTACCAGCATGAATTACCTCCACATTAGGAGGGATGTTTGGGACCTGTGTTCATTCTTTTTGAAAAAAGACAGTCTTGGCCGTGCCTAGGAAAGATGATAAAGGTCTTTCATGATCCAAGTATGTCTCGTTTCTCTAAAAATGGTCTCTCTGCCAGTGGCATTCCCTCTTTTTCTTCCTACCTTGTGCTCAGATAAGTTCCGGCCACGGCAGTGGTTTGAAGTTTACCATTTGTGGTTGGTTGTACTACAGGGGTCACGAAAGGAAGACAGGTGGTGGTCATTTCTAGCTTCCTGTCTTGTTGCAGCATGTAAGGATCAGCGTCTGCCATTGGCTCTTCAGGGTGCCTTTCTGTATAGAGAGGGTGACCTTAGACACCTGCCGTTCATGAGAGTCTAGTTCCCTTCAGCTCTGCCTCTTTTCCTGAAGCCAGCCCTGGGGGCTGAGCTTGAGGCCTCTTCTCTTGATTTAGGGAGTAAAGAAATAAAAATAGAGCAGTACTGTCTTAATATCAATGAGTTTCATAAATATTTGTCAGAACTTAGTGATTGGATTATCAAAGGGGTGAATTATTGAGTCTTAATTTTTATTTGTAATTACATTCATTTAGTTATTGTGTGCTGTTTGGGGGGTTGTTGGAGCATAACTTGAGGGGCATGGTTCTCATCTGGTGGGTTGGAGGGATGAAACTCGGTCCGTTGGGCTTGGTGGCAGTCACTTTACCAGCTGCGCAGTCTCCCTTTCATTTCTTCTGGGATGTGAGCAACGGCGTGGAAATGCCATCACTTGGCTGTCCTTTTAAGTGGTTTTTGTGCCTGAGAGCGATCCCCTTTGGAAGAGGTGCTGATCCCATCCCGCCTTACAGACTTAGAAATGATGTTTATTGCTCTGGAAGATGGCTTTGTGTTAATCAGAGTTCCAAAAGCTGATAAATGTAGAATACATACTTATTAATTTACCTCGGGAAGTAATACTGCCAAGTGGACAAGTACAGATATTTTCATGCTCATCAGAGGAAGAGTAAATGAGTTGAATGGTCCCATTAGTATTATCCTGCTGTGATGGCTCCTTTCTGGAGTGGGCCTTGGAGGTGGAAGGACACTACTTAGTTTTAAGACTTTTTTTTTTTTTTAAATAAGAAAGTAGAAAATGAAGTGAAAATTTAAAATACCCCTAGTCCTGCTTCTTTCCCAGAGGGAAACACAATAAAAGGTCAGTCCATCCATTTCATATCCATTTGCAAATATATATCTTATATAAAAGTACAACCGATTTTAAAATACAAAAGGAATATAAACTGGCTTGCAAATTCTACACACGGTTAGACATCTTTCCTTATCAGCATATACTGATGTTTGTTATTCTTTATGACGGCCACTCATGGAATATGCCAGAAGGTATTTAGTTATTCCCACTTGATTTCTGTTACTTTTTATTCTAGCTGTTACGATTTTAAATAGTGCTACATTGGATAGCCACAAAAGGCCTTCATCACTCCTAATAAGGACACTATCATTCATCGCCTGTAGCACAAGCTAACACTGTTGCCGCCACTCATTCCCGCTGCTGTCCCTGCCATTGTCCATTGTGAAGTGTGTCGTCAGATGATACTGCCATTGCTGAACATTACTGCTCGTACTTAACACACTTAGGGGGCAAAGGACCATCACTAGATGTGGTCTCTTTATGCAGTCAAAAGACTTGGTCACCATGTAAGTAGAACTACACTTAAATTATTGATAAAAGGTATAATTAAGGGGGGGGGCAGTAACTAAGTAACGTGCATATGCACAATATGAGGAACTTAATTGAGTCCCCAGAACCCTCACAAAAAAGTCAAGTGTGGTCTCAACACTTGTAATCCCAGCTCTGGGGAAGTTGAGATAGGAGGATTCCTTGGGCATATTGGCCTGCCAGCCTGGCATAACCAGTGAGCCCCTGGTCCCAGTGAAAGACCCTGTCTCAAAGACAAGGTAGAGAAATCCCGAGGTTGATCTCTGGCTTTCATATGTACCCTCACACATGAAGAAAGATGTACACACACACACACACACACACACACACACACACACACACACACGTATAATATAGTAAATGTGTAGGTCAGTAAGTAATCATCTATTTTCATTATCAAATACTGTGTATGTGCACAATTGTGCAGCTATCTGCTGTTGTGTGACTGGCAACATAGATTTGTTTATATCAGCGTCACTACTGTCACAGGAGAAGTGCATTGTGCTGATGTGTTAGGACAGCCACCATGTCACTAGATTGTAGGGTATCAGTGTTTGTAAGTGGTATGCACATAACTGTATTTTTTTGTGTGCAAATGTGTATTTCTGTATGTGTTGGGATCACAGGGCACATGTTTTATCATTATGTATGGCCTCTCCCATATGGCCTTCATGGTTTTTTGCTTAACATGAGATATCTGGTGTTTCCCATGCTGCTCTTTAACACTCCCCCCAGAGTGGTGGGTCTGTGGTTTAGAAGACAGGCTCCCATGTCCACAACTTCCCCGTCTGTAAATTCAACCAAGGATACAATATACTTTTAAATGGTTCTGCACTGATAATATGTAGTTTCTTTTGTCTGTAACCTCTAACCAATACAATAGAGCAGTGGTTCTCAACCTGGGGGTCGAATGACCCTTTCACGGGGGTCATCTATGACCATCAGAAAACAAAGAGGTTTACATTACGATTCCTAACAGTAGCAAAGTTATGGTTATGAAGTAGCAATGAAAATAATTTTATGGTTGGGGGTCACCACAACATGAGGGACTGTATTAAAGGGTCGCAGCATTAGGAAGGTTGAGAACCACTGTAGTAGAGTACCACCTGCATTAACATTGCATGAAGTAACGTGAGAATGAGTGAGGTGCACAGGGAGGTTACGTGGAAGAGGGGAGCCAATACGGCACTATAAAGGACTTAGCATCTTTGGATCTGGGACCACAGCAAGGTGGTGGTTCTTGAACTAGTCCTCATGGAAACCAAAAAATAACCACACAACAAAGGTAATAACATCCTAGACATTCTGGCCAGGGGAGTTGTCTACACAACACTGGGAGTTCTGTACCTTTTCGAAAACAGTGCAATGCTGTTAGCAGCCAGAGAAGTGACAGAGATCTGTGAAAGATACAGAGGTACTGCTTCCCTGAGGAGGAGCCTTTAAACCAAGTTATTTTAAAAGTAACCTCATAATGGTCTGAGTAAGCTTAAGATTATGTTAGGCCACTTTCATAGTTAGCTGGCTCTGTTTGGGCATAATGGAAGCCTCCCCTCTCACCAGGTAAGGTGGCCTCTTGGGTCCTATTCTCTGGTGATTTCTGCTAGCTCTTCTTGGTGAACATCAGGAAAGTGATTTTCTTTGGGGACCTTTGGAGCCGACTCCCTAACAAGGCCAGTGAGCTCCCACCAGGCTTCAAAGTAATCCTATTTATTAGTGGTATTGTATTGATTGTGTATATAAAATGGGCCCAGAGGCCTGTTGGAGTAGTGCTTCCTCGTCAGGACCTCCAGCCCACAAATAATGACAGGGAGACTGATTATTAATTATAAAAGGTTGGCCTTAGCTTAAACTTGTTCCTAACTAGTTCTTATAACTTAACCCATATTTTTTAATCTACATTCTTCCATGAGGCTCATTATCTAATCTCCATACTGCCCATCCTGCTTCCTCCACATCTGTCTAGTGACCCCGCCTTTCTTCCCAGAGTTCTCACTCTGTCCAGAAGTCCCGCCTATACTCTTCTGCTTAGCTATTAGGATTCAGCTTTTTATTACACCAATCACAGCAATATATCTTCACACAGAGTACAAATACCCCACAATAGCCTGTGACCATGAGTCCGTTTGAATTATAATTTAAGATATCTTGCTTGCAGAATAACTACTGAAACATTTATGCCCTAGAATGGAAATGGTGAGACATTTAGTAGGCTTTTCATAATTTAGTTGGTGTAGAGGGAAGGTGTTTATTCAGGTTTGCTTTTCTTTTATTCAAAAAGCGTGTGTGTGTGTATGTGTGTGTGTGTGTGTGTGTGTGTGTGTGTGTGTGTGTAAGCCAGAGGACAGTCTTGAGTGTTGGTCTTCACTTAGTACGATGTTGGAGATGGGTCTCTTCCAAGAGCTTCTGGTTGTTATCCTGTCTTCGCCTCCTGGAGCAAGCTTTCTTGTTGAACTATCTTTGGGTCACAACTCCCCAAATAACGTGGAGACTTATCATTATTTCATTATTATGAAAGCTTGGTCTTTAGCCTAGGCTTATTTCTAACTAGCTCTTATAACTTAATTGACCCTTTTTTTTTTTTAATCTACATTCTGCCACATGGCTCCTTTACCTCTTCTTAGTACTCCATGTTCGACTTGCCCTGAGTCTGCTGGTGAAATCAACATGCTTAGATTCCTCCTCCTTCTGTTCCTCTCTCCTCAGATATCCCACATAGCCTCTCCTGCCTAGCTATTGGCCGTTCAGCTTTTTAATTCCACCAATCACAGCAACACATCTTCACACAGTGTACAGATATCCCACAACAGCCTCCATCTCACTGTAGGACACTGGGGTTATCGACACGCGCGTCCAGGTCCAGGTCCAGGTCCAGGTTTACCTGGGGATTTGAACTCAGTTACTCACAGTGACAGAGCTAGCGCTCTTACCCATTGAGCCCTCTCTACAGTCAAAGTCCTTTAATGCGCGTTTTATCAACATTTAAATGTAGGTGCTTAAATCAATCTCGTAAGCATTTATAAAAACATGGTTTTGCTTTGTTCACTTATTTATCAATCCATATTATATGATTTTGTCTTATACCATAGCAGGCACTAGGAGCTAAAGATGCAATTCTTTAGTTTTTTTTTTTTTTTTTTTTTTTTTTTTTTTTTTTTTTTTTTTTTTTTTTAGGGCCTACGGGCCAGGCATGTTCAGAACCCTAGGTTCCATCCCAGCACTAACAGATAAAAAGAAAGCTCCTAATCAAAGCCTTCTTGCATTTTCTGTATGACTATGATACTAATTTTATGAAAGCCTAGGTGGTTTCCTAGACTGAGGACCTGAGTATTTTGTTGTTAGCATGTTTCTTATGTCTGCAGTCAGGGCTGGGATATCTATGCCGTTCTCAGCCTCCCCATGTACAGTGTCTGTCAGATCTCTATCTATTCTCACATTGACATTATGGCCATAGGTCAGCCTTCCGGGGCTACACCCATGGTGATCACTGGGGCCTATGCTTCTAGAGTCCTGACCTGGGCTCAGCCAACTGGGCCTTCTGACCTCCCAGGGGCTTTACTGATACTTTGCATGTCTTCTTTCCCATCCTCCCTTCCCCCAACACAACTGCCCTGGCATCCTGGCTTTTTCCATTCTTGACAAATGATCTGTCCACTGTAACTGTAGCTAAGCTGTGCTGATATCTGTTGAAATTAGACCTAGAATCTAAATGTGGCTTCATGAAATGATGGGCAAGACATTTTTCTCTTCACAGAGTCTGGGTTATTGGCATTCAAACCACCTTCCAGAAGCTTCTGAACTGAGTGAGATGTTGAGGGAGAAATGGAGTAATGTGTCTGGAGCTTATTTGGAGTTACAGTTCCCATGAGGCACAGTGTTGGGTTTTGTTGGTGCAGTGTGGTGCATGCAGCAGGGCGCAGTGTTCTCTGCCTGCACTCTCTAAACACACTGACTGACTTAAGCTTGGTGGCATCTCTTCTGTGATAGAATCCCAGATCTCCTGGTTCCCCCTTCTTACAGCCGCTCCAACCCCCGATGAGGCTTTGGAACCTGAAGATTTAATATCTTACCAATACTTTACTGACTTATACAGACTCGGTATTTGGCCATTTCTCCTAACAGTTTGAAACAATAATATGGTTCTTGAAACTATTTCTGTACAACACAGCTCTGTGACATGTGTGACTCCGTTTGTCCTGCAAGACTGACCATTATTTGGATGATTAGCTGAGACACTGGGGGACCACTTGGGGAAGGAGGGTCTACTGGGTCATAGGCAGTGGTATGGTTTGCTGTGTAGTCAGATGGGATGCAGGGCCCAGATGTGGACCTGTGGCTTCAGAGATTTAAGGCCACCTTCCACTGGGTCTGTCCACAAAGCCACAGGGAGTTTTCCTGTTCAAGGTGGTCACTTCATTCTGCTGCTGAGATCTAGAACCTGCCTTCAAGAGCTCACTGAGTGACTGTTCTTAGAAATGGTGTGAAGTACTGAAATCTTATTTTGAAGTTTTAGGTGAGGAAAGGCATAAAGGTCAGAAGTAGACTCTCACCCAATCCCCAAAGAGAAGGTGGACTTCAGAGTGATCTCACGTACTGTGGGAGCTAGGGCAAGTCATTTCACTTTTCTAGTTGTGCGTTGTCTGTACTTTGGGGCCATTAACGACCTACCCCTTAGGGTGAAGAGGAGGTGGACTGAAGAAGAGGGGGTGAGTGGATCAACAGCAGGCTGGAGGATAGCTCAGTCACTAAAACACTTGCCTTACAAGGGCAAGGTCATGAGGCTGAGCCCCAGAATCTACATTTAAAAAAAAAAAAAAAGCCAAGCATGGTGATGCACACTTGTATTCGCACCTCTGGGTGAGCAGAGGTAGCAGGATGCTGGGGCTCGCTGGGGCTCCTTGGGGCTGGTGTACTTAGTAAGCTCTGGGCCAAAGGGAGACCCTGTCTCAAAGAAAATGAGGATGATGGTACCTCAGGTAGTCCTCAGCCTCTACAAGCATGCACACACATGCACAAGTGCATACACACACATGATTACCACACACAAGTTTTTTTTTAAGGAAGGATCCATAAAGTTGCTTCTTGCTGTGTTGAGCAAGCAAATGAGTGAGGTCAGAAGCAGTCTCCTGATTGATCCCTTTGCTAGAACACATTGTGTAAAGGGTAGATACCGCTGTATTTAAATACACTATGGCTATACTTAGGATAATTTTGGCCAAATGAGTTTGGTGCAAATTTTGTTGTTATTGGAAGTTACCTTGCAGTGATAGTTTAATTATTTTTAGAATTTTCATTTTTATATGTCTCTCTGCATATATGTGTATGCCATGTGTGCCTAGTGCAGAGGCCAGAAGGGGCTGTCAGATTTCCTGGAACTGGTAGTTGTGAGGTGCCAAGTCAGTGCTGGGAACTGAATCCAGGTCCTTTGGAAGAGCAGCCAGTGCTCTTAACCATTAAGCCATGTCTTGAACCATCTAGCTCTTTACTGTGGTGGTTTTTTTTTTTTTTTTTTTTTTTTTTTGGAAACATTTGATTGCTAAAGCAGATAAAAGGTAGCAATGGTCCTCCTAGACCATTGGTTCTCAAATGGGGATGGTTTTACCCTTCAGGTGAATTGAAGTTGTCTGTAGACATTTTTGATTGTCGTAACTGGGTGTGGAAGATGCTACTGGCATCTGACCGGTGGAGTTCAGGAATATATTTAGACAATCTGACACAGGCAGGACAGTTCCTCCTTACAGTGAAGAGTTACCTAGGCTCAAATGTCATTACAGTAGTTCTCGTGTAGCCACAGTTTGACTTTCTGAATTTTTAACAGCCCTTGGTCAAGAAAAAGTATTAAATGGGATATAATAGAAATAACCACTCTTCATAAGTTAAATGTATACTGTTAATGAGAAGCATGATGAAGTGCTGCTTCTGACTGTATGTAGTTCCTTCATCCAGCGTATAAACACTGTATGAGCTACCCACCCGTCAGTTACTGAGTCTTACTTCGCAGATTGATAGCTCTCATGGTATTTGAGTTTAAGACACCTAAATGACTTAATAATGGCCTCAAGCACAAAACTAGTAATTGTGGCAACTCAGATTTGCCAGAGAGAAAGCTGGGAAGTGTTTCTTTCAAGTGAAAAGGTGGAGGTTCTCAACTTTCAAATAAATAGTGTGCTGAGATTGCTGCAATCCACAATAAGAACCCATCTGTCTGTAAAATGGTGAGCAAGGGAACAAGAATGCTGGCTTTGCTGTCTGTCACACATCAGACTGCCAAAGTCACAGTCCCCGTGCTTGATGGTGCTCGGATCCGATGGGAAGGACATTAGATTTGTGGGTAGGAGACATGAACAGAAAGTGTTCTGACTGACATTGTGACATGCCAGAAAGCATTGTGCTTGTCTGCTAACATCTGGAAGGCGTCCATGAAACAGGTAAAGGACGGTTACACGGATGGGAGCGGAGTTACTTGTTTGGTGTAGTATTGGTGCTTGCACTCTGGTGGCTCGTGCTGGAGGTCTCGTGTCACAATCACTCTTAGTTTTTGAGATGGGACCTCTCCCCAAACCTGGAACTCACCAATTCAGGTTTCTACTCCCAGCGCTGGGATTACAGGTGCATGCCACTGCACCCCACTTCACATCTCCAGGCGTAACTTTATCTCGGATGTTGTACTTCATAAAGTGTTAAATAATACATCTCAAGTAATTACTTGCCATAAGGAAGGAAATAATTTCTGAGAGCGATTTACAAAATGTGTTTTATGGTTACATTTATTTGTCTCACAAATGTAGCTCAAATAAACTGCTGTGGTGTGACTTCCTGGGGAGATGTGAACAAATTCTATCTACTCCGGACAAGCAAAGACATCAAGCCAAAGAAGCAATGCCACCAAAATCGAGTTTGGCGAGCCAGTTTGAGTTGACTTAAAGGCCTACGGGTGAAAGGTTCCTTAGAGGGACACAGGTGACTCAGCCCAGCTGCGTGGCCGCCAAGCCCACCCCAGCTGGGGTGATGACTCACAGTAGCCACGTTTGTGGAATTCCCTGTACAGCTTGCAGGCATCTCCACCAACAGCCTCCTCTTTTCCAGCAGCTCATAGTCTACATAACCTCAGAGAGGGACCCTCCTGAGTCTTACCAGTTTCTAATAGTTCCTGAGCCCCCCTCCTTCCTCGTAAGGGAATGTTTCATACATGGACGGAAGAGCTACCCAACAACCTGGGGCTAGTTGTTACCTTTGTGACACCGAGAAACACTGTATTTCACCTGTACCTCCGTTCCAGAGGCAAAGCTGGGCAGGAGAGAGAGAATCCTTTTCGTCGTTGACTTCCAGAGATTGCCTGAAGACCCAGTGAAGCAATGAGACAGGATTTAGACGCTTCACAACGCTCATGAATAGATTTGATTTTAGTGTTGAGGACCAGTTAACAAGTAGAAAAGGTGGCATAGAGATTTGTTTAGAAAAATACATAAGCCTCCAAAGGAGAAACCCTCAAAGAAGTTCGCAGAAATCTGAAAATGGGAGTGTAGAGACACAGTGTTCTTCAAGTCTCGTCAATGTGAAGACACCCATACTCACCTGTGGGAGGAAAGCAGCTGTCACAGGCTGCCACCAGCATCTTTACATGTTTGGGCTTTCAGAACAAGTCCATTGGTGGGGGAGGTGGCTCAGTGGGTAAAGCACTTGAGTTTGGATCCCCAAAACCAACATGTCCATAATCCCATTAGAGACGCGTGAATCTCAAGGGCTTAGTGGCTGCTAGTCTCCCCAGGCTCAATGAGACACCCTGTCTTAAATTAAAAGGTAGAGGGGCTGGAGAGATGACTTCGTGATTAAGAGCGTTGACTTCCAGAGGACCTGGGTTTGATTCCTAGCGCCCATGTGGCTGTTTACAGCCATCTGTAACTCTAGTTCCAGGGGATCTGACAACTTTTTTCTGGCCTCATTGGGTATCAGGTATGCACATAGTGCACAGACATACAGGCAGGCAAAACAACCATCCACATTAATAATTAAAAAAAGAGCTATCAAGGTGGTTCAGCATGTAAAGGCACTTCCTCCAAGCCTGACAGCCCAAGTTGGGTTCCTGGGATCCACATGGTGGAAGGAGAATAACAGCTCTGGGGAACTGTACTTCACACACACATCATAGTACACAGAGAGAATAAATAAATATTAAAATTGAAGAAGACACTTGATGTTGACCTGTGGCCTCCACGTGCATACACCAGACAGAAAGTGAGTCTGCTGAAGAAGCTTGCTAGCTTCTGTGGCCTTAAAGATGTTTTGGGCCCTGTACTGTGTGTGGTCTGCTGACCTAACATTCCCTCTGGTTCCATAGCATGTCTCCACGGCTCACTTCTTTTTCCAGGCAGCTGTGCAAGCGGAGATTGTGTTTATGGTGCTGACATCAGGTGCACATGGTCCCTGCCTAGTGGTGCCAGTGCCTAGTGGTCTCCCCAGTAGCTTCCTGGTGTCCCTGTCCACTACAGCATCCTTTAAGTCTTGACAGTTGATGTCTCAGGAACAGCCTCTCACCCTGGGGGAATGGAAGCCGTTGGGTGAATGAGTGATGCTTTGGGGTTCTTCCTGGAGAGCCTTAGCAGAATTAAGCCACTGTTCCCTCTCTCTACAGCCTTGTCCGCATACCTCTAAATGTTCACCTGCTTTCTGGAGCCCCAATGTCCAAAGTCATGGTGTCACCAGCTTGGTGTCCTCTTGGCTTTTGGTGACTGCCCACTCCCTAGAGCTGTGCACAGGTGCCCTGACTGTATCCTTTCTTTTCCATAAAGACCAGTCTCAGCCTTACAACCTGCCCCGTAGACCTTATTTCATAACTTCCTCTCTTTAAAGGCACTGTCTGCAAATGCAGTAACATTTCGAGGTACAGGGGTTGGGACTTAAGCATTTGGATTTGAGGGCGGGGCACAGTTCAGTTTCTAGCACCTGTGAAGAATTTGAGCTAGAGTATATGCTTTTCAACGTAATTATTTGGCTTTGCGACTGGGGTTGGATTCACTGAACTTTTTCTACTTTATCTGAAGTTGACCTGCCGTAGAGGTCTTCACATGAGTCTGGCCTAGGAGGAAAGATGAACCTACTCGGTAGCCATCTTGTATTTTTTGAATGTCCTGCACAAGTTCCCTTCTACTCTAAATGCTCTGGTCTGGGAAGGCCTGGAAGGAGAGTTGCTGCCGGGCTGGAGAAGTATAGCACCTTCACAAGAAGACAGTGACATGAGGCACATGTCTCCAGAACACAGTCGCTGGAGACAGGCCATGTGACACACTGAACTTAGAACTGTAGCGGGAACTTTGCTTTCATGGAGTTGTGCTTATGAAGGAACGGCTAGGGTATGTGGTGGTTATGGTTGAATGTGGTGATTTCTGGAACAGCTTTGGGTCCAGAAATCCCCAGTTACATCAGTATGTGGCCTGTGGTGTAAAGGATGAATGTTGGAGAGAACAAAGTAGCAGGAGCAAAAATGAACGGGCTCCCTCGGGGCCTCACAGAGACCTGGAGCTTTTGTGAGGGAATTTTTTTGTTTTGTTTTGTCTTTCGAGACAGGGTTTCTCTGTGTAGCTTTGCGCCTTTCCTGGAACTCACTCTGTAGCCCAGGCTGGCCTGGAACTCACAGAGATCTGCCTGGCTGGGATTAAAAGCATGCGCCAGCACCGCTCAGCTTGTGAGGGAATCTTAAACAGATGTGTTAGGAACAAGGGATGTCGAGGAAGAGGTCCATGCTACAAAAATGTCCAAGGAAGCATTGTAGGTGTTGCCATGGGTCCTGCCCTGGGTCGTCGCACTCCCTGCTCCCTCTGCCTGGCACAGCCTTGCCTCACTCAACACCTTAGTGTCTTGTCGCCACTAATGAACCTTCAGAAGACCTTTCGCTACCGTCCACTCTGCATCACTTTTTTCCTGTCATTCACCATCTGAAGTCAGAATCTTGTCTTCACTGACACCTACTTAATGCTCCATAATTATTTGCTCAATGAAGGCATCCATGCAGGCAAAGCACCACCCGTACACAAAAAAAATACCTAAGATTTTAAATCACTTTTGGAAACAAAACAAGAATGTGTTGTCCTAGGTAGGGTTACTGTTGTTGTGATGAGACATCATGACCAAAAGCAACTTGGGGAGGAAGGTCTTGCATTTCCACGTCATAGTCTGAAGGGAGTCAGGACAGGAACTCAAACAGGGCAGGCAGGATCCTGGAGGCAGGAGCTGATGCACAGGCCATGGAGGAGTGCTGCTTGCTTACTGGCCTGTTCATCACGGCTCGCTCAGCCTGCTTTCTTATAGAACCCAGGGCCACCAGCCTAGGGACTGCACCACCCACAATGGGCTTAACCCTTCCATCAATCACTAATTAAGAAAATGCCTTATAGCTGGATCTTATGGAGGCCTTTTCTTATTTGAGGTGTCTTTTCAGATGACTCTAGCTTGTGTCAAGTTGACAGAAAAGTAGCCAGGACGTATGTAGAGAGTCGAGAGAAACAAAAACACAAAGTACCTTATTTACTGGGTATTGACGTGACATTTTAAGTATTTCCTGTTAAATTTTAACATGAGAAAAATAAAATGGAATCAGACCTTGAGGGTTTCATAGGGAATTCCAAAAGCTAGGTTTTAAACAGGTCATCATTGTACAGAATTCTGGAAAGCACCCCAGGTCTGTCCATGTAGCCCAGCCCGCCTGGCCTGGAACTCACTGTGTGAACTCCAGAATGGCATTAGGCTTGCAGTAATCCTTCCGTCTCAGTTTCCGGGTCTGTTGGAACTGTAGGTATGCCCCACTGTGCTGGATATGTAGATACTTTGTAATTGATGTTTACCCTTCCTTTCCTTATGAATGTAAGTAGTAACCCACAATAGAAGTAAGGAGACTAGTGACTTCTTTGTCTTTGCAAGCCCTGGCTTCCTTTTCGTTCACATTTCACATGCTGCCAATGTCTTAAGATACAGTGTGTATTCGTCATGGTTTTGTTATTTTAAAATTATAGGAGTTCTTTGGACCTCCTGCTGGACCTTTACATCTAACAGGCATGTAACTGTATCATACATATCTTTTCGTTGCTTTCAATGGCTGCATTTCATTCAGAGCATTCCCTTAGTGTGTTTCATTTTTCAGTGTGTAAAAACATTAGGCCTAGAACACTGCCACAGCCTTTGCTAGATGGCCAGAAGGGAGAAGGCTGGGATGTAACTCCTTTGGTACAGTGAGTGTCTAGCATGCAGGAAGCTCTGGGTTCAATCCCCAGCACCATATAAACCAGACTTGGTGGTGCATATCTTGGGATCAAGTAGGATTAGAAGTTTAAGACCAGCCCGGGATAAATTAGAGTCAAATCTGGGGTAGATCTGTGTAGCACAAATAACCCTGGCTCCTCATCTTAATGTGTTAGTGAGGCTCCCTCCTCACTGCTGTGGGCTCATCCTTCCCTTTTGAAGTCCCTCCCATATCTGCCTGTTGCCGAGTGGATGGGAATGATGGAGTTCAGGCCGAGGGGCTGCTCAGCTTATCGGGACTGTCGGAGGATATCCAGGCTTTGATGAAGGAGCAGAGAGGGTCTCGGACAGCTGGTCAAAACAAGCTTGTCCTGCCTTGTGGGAGGGACAGAGCTTTCCAGATGATCTTTTGGTTAAGACCTTAATTAAAAACAGCCTTGGTCCACTTGTGGCAAGAATTTATTAAAGGAAAATAACCATGAGCGAGTCAATGTTGTCTTCTCAAACAGAGCGCCCACGTGGGAGTCATGGCTTAGATTCTGGTGAACTAACTCAAGGAGCCAAGCCACCGTAGACTGGTTACTTAACAGTTCGTGATGCATGTAATTAGGGGGAGGATTGATCTCTGAGATCTAAGAATCTCTGAACTTGAAGACACCATGATTTGTGGCTTAATTAGAAACTGTGATATCATGGTGCCAGGAGGAAGATGTATAGTACTTAATTTCCCCTGTGCCAACCCAGTCTTAGACTCAGTGAGTGCCTCGATGTATCCGTGGAGTCTTCGTTATTACTGGAGGGAAGTCTCTTGCTTGTTCTCTGTAAACTAGAGAGGAAAACACAGATTTCTTCTACAGTGCCGTAAAGCGGGAAGCAAAGCAACCCTTCTGTTGTGTTCGGAACCAGAAGGGTTACGGGTATCTAAGGCTTCCCCGCCCTGACACCCCGTTCACTGCTGCATGCTTTCATGATGCTTGTATAATCCTTGGTGTGAATGAGCATTGAGGACTGCACTGGGGTGACAGCGAGCCTCATATACACTTGTAGAAAGAAAGCTTGACAGATGCAAGGAGAGTGACCGGCTGTGGGCTCTGGCATCAGAGAAGGCACGGTAACCATGGTGCCAGAGCCGGAACCCCTGGCACCAGTTGTAGATGGGTGTGGCCTTGAACTGAGCAAGGTCCCTCTGGGTTTGTTTGTTCCTCCCTGCAGCTGTTCTTTGAAGTCTGTAAGTGGTATGTCCATTTTACAGAGGAGGAGCTTGAGGCCTAGGTTAGTTACAACATGCTCAGAAACATGAATAAAATGGCAGCCAACCCAGACTTCTTGTTGTGAGACTTGGGTGTTATTATTTGTTCTTCTATATTGATGGTGAGTTCAGAACACTTAAGAATAACAAAAGGCAGATCTAGGGAAGCAGAGAGGCCCCGCCTGTGTGTGTGTGTGTGTGTGTGTGTGTGTGTGTGTGTGTGTGTGTGTTAGTTTTTCAAGTCAGATTTTCTCTGTAACTCTGGCTGTCCTGGAACTCACTCTGTAGACCAGGCTGGCCTCAAACTCGGAGACCCGCCTGCCTCCGACTCCTGAGTGCTGGATTAAAGGCGAGTGCCACACCTGTCTTGTGAGACCCCCATCTTCAAACAGACAAAACCTATGATGATGACCAAAAAAAAGATAATAATAGAGCAAGAATATTACCAGCCAGTTTGTTCTTTGAAAAGGGAAAGGGGGTGTGTGGTGGTGAGCATTACTAAAATTCACTGACTTGCTGGACAGACAATAATTCAGGTGATATGGGAGGTAAGAATTAGATCTGTTGAGTATATAACAATAATAATTGCTGTTTTATTGTAGTCTTTCTTGGCTTTCTGGTCCCTTCCAACATCCTCAAAGAAAAAGACAACTTTTCCCATTAAGGAATGCTTAAGTCTTTGCATACTTGAGATATCATCCAGACTCTATATATGTTTATTAGATGACTTCCCAAGGTAGGAACCTTCTTTCCCTCCTGTAAAAGTCCCAGGCCAGACAACAGTAATGCATGACTTTAATCCCAGCAGAGGCAGATGGATCTCCGTGAGTAAGAGGCTAGCCAGAACTGCATTGTGAGTTTCAGGCAAGACTAGGAACATAAAGACGAAGGGAATAGCCGCACTGCTCGAGGTTTAAGTTGTTCAGTTCCAGTGGCTTCTGAAAAGGAGAGTCCTGGGAAAGTTTAATGGTTGGGTCCACTTACACAGTGGGAAAAATCTTTCAGACCTTTCAGAACTAAGAGTTGGTCTGTGGGGCTGGAGAGATGGGTCAGTGGGTAAGAGGGCTTGCTCTGCCAGCATGAGGACCTGAGTTTGAATCCACAGCACCCACATAAAAAAACAGGCATGGCCAAATGTGCCTGTAAACTCAGCTTGGTCTTCCTGACCTCTGTGGAGCACACATGTACGCATGCTCACCTCACCAAGTCGTCCGTCGGTCTGTATGCCCAGATGGGAAGTACTGCTGAGAAGAAGGCTCAGTTGGACCAAGCCTGTATGGTTTGGTAAAGCATCGGGGCAATAGCAGCTCTTTCCAGGGACTGTCATCTCGACACGGTTTGATAGCTTGTGACAAGACAACACCAGCCTCAGAAATAGTGTTGGCTTTTTGATGCGGAAAGAAGCCGTTCATGCAGGGCATGGAAACCGGCCCAAGTCAAGGTTGGAAATACAATGAAACGACACAGTCGTCCACAGAAAACGTTAAAATTGGGGTTGTAAAAAAGTAGTTTGTTTCTATGGTATTGATAGATTATTCTGCTCAAGTAACGTAAAAGCTATTTTCATTCAACAAAGGGGAATGAGAAACTTTGGAGCAAAGGCCTCTGATGTCCTGTTCCAATCTGAGCACACTTGAGGAAAAACTGAAGCCTCCTGGGGAAGGGGCTGGGAGTTGCCTGTCTGGTTTCCCCTATGGTAACAAGTCCAGCAGAAAAGGCTTTGCTCAGGGCCAGCCAGAGCTTCTATCACCCCACCCTCCCCCGCCATCTGCACCAAGCTGTGCTTGGTTGTAAGATTTATTTAATGACGTGTGACTCGGAGACTATTCATGTTAGTGAATACCGCAGATTTGGCTAGGTAACATGATAGTTTTTATTTGCGTTAAGTTAGCTTTAGCTTCCAGTGTGGCGTGATGGCAAAGGGCACCAAACAATCTTGGATCCAAAGCCCCAAGTTCAAGTTTCAGCCTTGACATTAGCTTTTGCCTGAGTACATCTGTGGGCCCTGTTTTCTTGATCCGTGAAATGGGAATCATAACGCTCATGCACTTGCTCTTAGGCAGCGACGAAGGGCTTTGTAAACTTTAAGTCAACAGGCAAGCCAGACAGGAAAGAATCAATCCTATGTCTTTTGTGGTCCACCAAAAATACATGCTTGTTTTCGATTTTTGGATAATCAGATTTGCATAATCTCTCTCTCTCTCTCTCTCTCTCTCTCTCTCTCTCTCTCTCCCTCTCCTCTCTCATTTTGTATTTCTGTTTGTTGCTTGTGATGGGTTCTTATGTTGTCCAGATTGCCTCTAAACTCCCCTGGAGGCAGACCTTGAACTCCTGTCCTACTGTTTCTCGCTTCCAAGCACTTAGATTCCGGGCATGCCTCATCATGCCCTCTCCTTTTTATATTTTTACCCAGTATTTTTTTTCTCTATGGAATTCTGTGTGTTGGAAGTTAGGGTGTTTCTCTAACTAGTGAATACACTTCAGTTATCCCCTCCACATAATTCATCATTCCTTTAGCAAATGCAATTTTGTTTTACTTTGCTTTGTTTGTTAGGTTTGAAATGGGCGTCTCTGCAGCTGTGGCTGTCCTGGAACTTTCTACATAGACCAGGTTGGCTTCGAACTCAGAAATCCGCCTGTCTCTACCTCCAGCTGCTGGGATTAAAGGCGTGCACCACTCCTGGCGTATATGCAGTTTGCTAACTGTATGCAGTACATGAAAGCTGCCTCGTTTATGCCGGGGAGATCCCCGCACGCTCCTCACTAGAGCAGTGGTTTGTGATGGTCACCATCTTAAAACAAGTCTCGGGGTGTCTTTGGCTGCGGAGTCGAAGCTGGTAATCACACGCTGGTTTTTCTATGGATGTCCCCAATCTGAGTAACATGGACACCAGAGGGAGTTTTTAGTGAATCAACTGAACTGGATACTTCCCAGCTGTCTCTCTTTCTCTGTTCTGGAGGCTCCAGTCTGAGTGGCTGGCTGTTACTCACACAGGCAAGTCACTTGTTTACAAGCAAAAGCTAACTTCGTATCAGATTGTCATTTTAATTGAGCTATTCTTGTTTATTCAGAGATCCTCCTCCCCTCGCCCCCCCCCAAATAAAAAATTCATGACTTTACTTGATTTTGGGGTTTCCCTTGTTGATATTGGGGGTATAGAAGGGATTCAGGAGCTGCTAGTATGTGTTTTTATGAAGCATTCAAAACTTATCTAAAATTCTGACCAAACATTTTTTCCTTCTAATTTTTCTAACAAAAATGGAAACTCCAGCTGTATAAATAATGATTTTTGTTTGAAACTATTTCTTCCCTTGTTTTTAGAACCATCGAGGGAATTAAATTATAAATAAGTCTTAGCAAAGAACAACTGTCACTGTGTTCATGCTTTGACCCTCGCTTGGCTCAGGGCGCAGAGGCAGTGATGATGTGTGGGTAAAGCCGGCTCTTTGTGGAGGCAAAGGGTTTATGCAGATGTTGTTTTTATTGTGTCTTTATTGTATTTGTTAACTTATTGCTCAGTTCTTTTAGATGATTTAAACGTAATATTCTTACTTTTATGTATTATGGGTGTTTTGCCTGCCTGTATGTCTGCACCATGTATGCAGTGCCCATGGAAGCCAGAAGAGGGTGGTAGAGCCGCTGGAACTGGAGTTAGAGTTTTGCAAGCTGGCCTGTCAGGGCTGGGAATTGAACCAGGGTCCTCTAGAGGAGCCGCCAGTGCTCTTAACCATTGAGCTATCCTTTCTTTTTTTTTCTTCCTTTCTTTCCTTCCTTCTTTCTTTCTTTTTTTAATTCACGGATATTTTAACTATCTAGAAATGGTATTTTCTGTGTATTCATTTGCTACCGTGTGTATGTGGCATATGAGTAGTTTTGGGGTGGTGAGCATGCCTTGCATGTACTTCTGGAGGCCAGAGGTCGACCTCCCATGTTTCTCTGTCACTCTCCACCTGATTTTGAGACATGGTCACTCAACCTGGAGCTTAACACCCAACATCTATCTCTGTCTCCTGATGCTGGAGTTACAGGCACACATGACCATGCCCTGCTCTTTAAATGGGTGCTGGGGATCAAACTCCAGACCTCCTGCTTACATACCAAGCAATTGACCTCACCAAGCTCTAAAATGTTTTTCTAGACGAGTTTATTAGATCACTTTTTAAGACTATGGTTCCTTTGAACCCGTGGCCTCCATCCCCATGTTTTCTCAGGAGATGATTTGTTTTTATAGAGATAAAGCTCAGTTGGTAGAGTGCTTGTTTGGCACACAGGAAGTCCTGGGTTCCATCTTAAAACAGTATAAACCGGGTGTGGTGATACTTGCATATAATACTTGCACTCAGGGATGGGTACAGGAGAACAGAAGCTCAAGGCCAGCCTGGCCATCTCAAAACAAACAAACAAAAATGGTTCACGTTCATTTCTCTCCCAGACCTCATCCTATTTAACACTTGTTGTAGGAATGCCCAAGTCCATGGCCACCATTAATCTTTTTCTGTAGGTGTGTATTTTAGCTTTGAACAAGGACCCATTAGGATAGACCAGGAAACCTTCTTGTCAAAGCACCATGTGTATTCTGATCCTCCTCAGGGTTGTGTAACAAGGATTTCCCCCATGTCATTGGGCAATTGGTTTCATCATTTTTTTTTGTAAGCTTTTGTTATTTTACTTGATTTTTATCTTTTGAAATGGGGTCTTTGGGTGGCCCAGAACTTACTAGGTCAGACTGGTCTCAAACTCACAGAGATCCACCCAACCTCTCTCTCTCTTGAGTGCCAGGATTAAAGGCATACATCAGCAGGCTTGACCCTGATTTTGAAATCAACTTTTCTTCTAGGGAGATTATACTCTTATCTGTTATCTATATGTTATTTATTATGTTCTTCATTCCACAAATACTCAACCAGTGCATATCTTTGACAGATCATTACTTCCAAGAAATTGTTGCAATTATTTAACACAATTATTCAGAAAAAAAAATTAAGTAACTTAGATTAGAGGTGTCAACATCATCTACACTGAACATATTTCTAGAATGTTCCAAAGGAAACACTGATGTTAATTTTTTTGTGAGAGAAATGTAGTCGTTACTCTAAAGAAACAGGAGGGGATGTGACCTGAGTAAGGGCAAGAGTGAATGGAGGGTTCATGGTCAGCATGGGGTCCACTTGGTCCATTTCTTATCTCTCTGGCTTGTAGGGAGGAAGTTGGTGACACCTGTAGAAAAGAAAGCACATCTCTCTGTACCCGCTAGTCTTTAGTGCTGTAGTCCTAAGAGTGATTTGTTCCTGTTAGAAGTGAAGGCCGCACACTGAAGCGTAAGGCTGCTCAAACTCTGCTTTACAGATTGACTTGTTTCTACTTCCGCCAAGAACAAATTCAGTGGACATCTTGAAGGGGACACGTACAGATGGTTTTGGGAAGGGCAATGATCGACGGTGGAGGATGGGGAGGTCCTACCTCACAGGTGGGCAGGACCTGCCTTGGTGAGAGACAGCGTCTCAGGGGGCTTGTACTGTGCTTGTTTTACTTTACTGTGGTAATGTAGGTGGAACATACAGATTTAACTTTTATTTTTTTCACTTGGTGTGTATGTGTGTGTGTTTGTGTATGTGTGTACTCTGTACAGGCATGTGGAGGTCCACACTGGGTGTCCTCCCCAGTATTTCTCCATCTTATCTTTTGAGACAGGCTCTCTCACTGAACCTGTAAATGGCCAGTGGGCTCTAGGGACCTTCCTGTATCTGCCTCCCCAGCACTGGGATTTCAGGTACATGCCATTGCTCCTGGCTTTTACATGGGTTCTTGGGACCAAACTCAAGCTCTGGCACCTGCACACACAGCATTTTACCAATGGAACCATCTCATCAGCCCCAACAGTTGCCATTTTAACTGTTTTTAGGTGTATGATCCAGTAGCACCAGGTACATATCATCCCTGTCCATTTCCAAAGTGTTTTCACCCTTCCTACCACAGACTCCCTGTTCCTTCCAGCCCCTCATGAGGTCTATTTTCTATTCTCTGTGAAGTTGACTGCTCTAGATAAGTTGTACAGGTAGAATCAAACGCTTGTGTGAGCAGTTTGTTTCACTTAGCACAGTGTCTTCAAGTTTCATCCATGCTTAGCTTGGGTCAGAACCTCATGCTTTTTATGACAATAGTGTTCCTTTATATGTGTATGCCCGTTTTGCTTAGCATTCTTTTATTACTGGGTTGTTAGTACAGTTCCACTGTTTGGATCCCACAGGGAATGCTGCCTAGATGTTGGCATGCTTGAACCTCTGTTTTCACCTTCTTTGGGTATGAGGCTGAAGAGATGGCTTGGTGATTAAAAAACACCTACTGCTCTTGCAGAGAATCCAGGTTTAGTTCCCAGTACCTGTATCAGCTTATTTGGGTGTATCTCCAGAAGCAACTGTTGTCATGTAGTAACACAATGTGTAACTTTTTGAAGAACTGTGAGAATTTCCTGCAGTAGGCATGCCGTTTTATCTTGTACATAGAGTAGAAGGCCATGGAAGGAGACTTACTGAGCCTTTTGAATGCTACCTGTCACTTTAACCTAATCTGCCTCATCTTCATTAGTCACTGCATCTCCCAGGGTTGTTTGTGCCCTGGAGAGCCCTCCTCCCCTGACCTGCTGGCTTTGGTTGTTTTACAGTTGATCTGGATGGGTGTGCTGTCTGTGAGGTGCCGGGAGGCTCTGACTCAGTTACCTGTGTTCTCCAGCATCGGGGAGCAGGGTGGTGTGCGCTAACCCTGTGCCCGCCACAGTCTGCCATGAGCCCTCTCATTCTCTTGGAAACCTTTGCTGTAATAGGTGCAGCTTCATGGGAATGAAAAGTTCATCCTGTTCTGCCAACCCAAAGGAGCGGCTCCTCACATGTCAGATATTATTTTACCAATTATCTTGGTGGTGACTCAGATGCTTTTCCATCTCTCAAAGCAAAGTTTAGAATAGTGTGAGCTTCTGGAATATTCAAATTTTGAGATACTTTCTGTTATTCCAGCAAAAGGAAGTCTCCAGAGGAAGTTTAGGATTATTCGAAATTATTATTATTATTATGCTTTTACACTTTCCATTAAATATGTGGTATGTGCCCTACATCTGGACATGATTCCTTACATGGAGCCATGTAGACAAAGCCTTTCCTGAGCTGGTGATGTCTCAAGTCTTTGATTCTGTGTGTGTGTGTGTGTGTGTGTGTGTGTGTGTGTGTGTGTGTGTGTGTGTTGCCCTTCAACCTTGGAAGCCTTTAGGAGCAGCAGGTGGCCTGTGGGTGCCATTATCTTCTTGGCAGATAAAGAGGCTGTCAACACAGAAATCTGGATCTACCCAAAAATCTTCTGGGGTGCCATTTAGGGTCACCAAGTAGGAGCCAGGCCACCCGCCTTCCTTTCTGTGACCAACCATCATGGACATTCCCAGGTCCAGGGCTACCTTCTTGACACTTAGTTTATTTTGTTGTTGTTTCTTACAGCATGATACTGGATCTGAGTGGACCCACATTCAATCAGAATTTTCCCCCATACCTTACTCCTTACAAAACACATAATCTGAAATCTTCAGTTGGGGACCATTTCTAATAACGAGGTTAACAAAATCAATTGTAGTACTTGACACCATGTGAATTCCAGCAGGGCTGCCCTTCACAAGTTGTGTGACGTGTCTGCCGCTGCCTGGCTTCCACAAACTATTGGTGCTTTCATTTGTTTGATGGGAATCTCCTGTCAATCTTTGTGGTGTTTATTAGCTTTAGAATGGCAGGGTGCTCTCTCAGCTCGGTTACAACCCTTGGAGGTAAAGCTTACATGCCTGTCCCCCAGTGCCTTAGACACTTTGAACACGCCACATGTTTACAACATGACATACTATTTTAAGTAGATGTTAACAAGTTCATTTTGGTTGAGACAGTTTCTCCGTGGCCCAGGCTCATCTGCACTCATTCAGTATGTAACCCAGCCTGGCTTTAAACTCATGGCAGTCCTCCTGTCCCCACTGTACCTGGGCTAATATCTGTGAGCCACTGTGCTCAGCTAACTAGTTGACAAAGTAAGCTTGCTTCGGGTCCTTGAGAATAACATTTTTGTGTAGCTACAGAGTTGACATTGAGACAGATGAATGGTATGTTTGTTACTTAGCTCATTCCTCGTGAAAAGAATATCTGGTACCCACTATGATCCTAGTGAACCCCCAAACGCATTAGCTGTCCCCTTTTCTGAAAGTCAGGTTGCAGGTGTTTTGCTGTCCACTGTGTGTATTCTTGGTTACACAGCAGCGCCCAGAAACCAGTGTGGAAAGCCAGCCCCTGCCTTGCAGTTTTGCACAGCTTGTTTGTGTGCTCATTTACAAGCAAGCAGGGTCCCTGGAAATGAAATGTTATGTCCACCACAGCAGCAAAGCAGAAAACATATTTTCTTAACTGTTTGATGCAAGACTTTGTCATTAAGTCTCGGGAAAGGTTACAAGTTAATCCAAGGGCCTTGGGAAGTCCCCTTGAGTCATGGGCGGGTGTGGTAGCATTGAGATCTGGGCCTCTCGAGCCACACAGATCCAGCTCTTTGGTCTTTTTATCCCCAGGCCCAGCACAGCTCCTCTAACACAGTAGGTTTTAGTCATCTGGGTCTTAAGTTCTCCTTCATTAGGGTGGAGAATGGGGGCCAGACCACACTGACTTAACTCCTTTCGGATAAGACTCCTTGTGATCCACATGTCATCTTTGGAAAGAACGGTGTTTGTCTTGTCTTCCTTCTCAGAATTACAAGGCTTTGGGAGCACTAACCATCGATTATTACCTATAGGTACTTGGTTCTAGGAAACCCCCTGGAATACTAAAATGCACAGGTGCTCAGGTCTTTTGCATGAAACAGTAATGGTATGTGTACACTCGCTCATACTTTTGACCATATCTACTGCAGTGTAATGCGATACTATAGTTAATACCATGTTGTTTGTGGGAATAATAAAACAAATGCATGTGTTTAGTACAGATACCTAGATTTTTCCCCTGGATATCTTCAGCCCTTGGTTGGTTGACCGTACAAATGCCTACTTTCTCCTTTTCAAAAAATAAAAAGTGTGTGTGTGTGTGTGTGTGTGTGTACGTGTACACCAGAAGAGGATGTTGTGTCTCTTGGGGCTGGAGTTACAGGTGTGTGTTAGCTGCCTGATGTGAATCCTCTGCAGCAAGTATTCTTATCCACTGAGCCATCTCTCCAGCCCCATTTGCTCCATTTCTAAGACATGAATTTTTTTTCATTAGTGCATTTGAATGCCGTCCTTCCTCTTCCTCTGCATTTGCTGATAAAACATGGCACATCTTGCAATCCTGGTTTCATATAGCCAGAGAGTTTGTCTTTACTCTTGGAGGCAGTATAGCATGGTCATTACTAATTGTTATTAGAAAGACTTAGGTATAATGGTCATTACATATTCAAAATTCTGGGGTTCAAGTCTCCACTCTACAACTTTCAGAGTCCTCACTGTTACCTTATGGAACCTACCCCATTTTACAGTTTCCTAAATAGCAGAAAGTTTTGCTATGTGTGACTTGGAGAGGATGAAATAATTGGGTTTCCTTAGCAGTCTGACTTAGGGCAGAAGGCCCATATGTATTAACCACACATGTTTTCATGGACTTATTTTACCAGAGGTTTAGGACTTACCCTTGAAGGCTTTGCAATGTCAATTTGATATGCATGGGAGGCGTGTGAAACACCACAGATGACGCTCAAGGTTGGAGTCATGGCTGAACACGATGTAAGATACCTGCTTGCTGACTAGGAATTAGAGTGAGCTTTGTAACCATTTTCTGCATTATTATGGATTATGTACACAGGGTAGACAGCTCAACATTGAAAGAGAGCCCAAGAAATTCAAAGCAAAAAACCAAATACATGTTAACCAACAGCAGGTTTGTAAAAGTGCCACATTTTGTAATGGGACACGACCACCTTAAACCCAGAGGTGGTCCTTCTGTGAATTGTCTTCCTGGTTAATATCAGGATGTGATAAATTAGCATACTAGCTTGTGTCTTGTCTGGGAACATAGGTAGGTCTTCAGAACCTGAGGACTGAAGAATTTCCACATTGTCCTGTTGAATGTCATGGTGGAGGGAGAGTCCTCAGCCGGGTCCTGGTGCTCTGCAGTTAGTAATGGATGTGGGGGAAGGGACCATTTCTCTTAGGAAGTTTCTTGCCCAAAGGACAAAAGGATTAAGCAATGCTGTGTTATTAGAGGTGTGTGTGCACGCAGATGGACATGCATGCACAAACATGAGAGAAAAAACAGGTAAGTCTTGCTATTTTTGCTTTTTATCAGACAACTCACCCTTGTCCCCTTGGTACAGGAATGTAGTCAGAATCTCCAAACAGCTGAGTTCCCTGCCTAGGACTCTGGAACTCTAAACTTGAGCAGATCTTGGCAGTTACCACTGTAGCACACTGACTCCCCAGCAGCTTTCTGGGGTTTCCATATCTACTGGAATGACGGTGACCTGTGCTGATGAAGCCTCCAAGGGAAGGTCCAAGATGAATTAGAAAATACACTTTTATTATGCCGTCTTGTGTAGACATTGCTGTACAGTTAGGAATTCAACATCTAAGCGAATAGCCTGTGAAGTAATGGGGTGTGTGTGTGTGTGTGTTGGGGGGGTGACTACAAGTACATTCATCCATTGTAAACTGTCACTAACAGGCACTGCTATCCATTTTTTTAAGATTTATTTTATTGTTTGTGTGTGTATGTGTCTCTGTGTGTATGCGTGTGCATGTGCTCATGCATGTGGTTGCCCTTGGAGGTCAAGTTACAGGTGGTTGTGAGCCACCTATATGTATGCGTGGTGCCCACTGAGACCAGAAGAGGGCATCACATCTGCTGGAAGTGGAATTATAGCAGTTATGAACAACCATGTATGTCCTGGGAACTGAGCCTGGGTCTTCTGAAAAGAGCAACCAGTACCCCTACCTAACAACTGAGTCATCTCTCTATCCCTGTATTTTATTCTTGGTAGTAGATGGGGTTTTCAAGTGACCAGAGTAAGCCGTAAGGATTAAGAAGCCAAATTTCAGGTATCACACTGCCTTTGATGTTGAGCAAATGAGAACCAGAAAGGAAGAGGGGGAGTAGACCCAATGTGCTGGAGCAGCAAGGACCAGTCTCTTCCTGCTCTCTTCCTGGTTCCACGTGGACAGGATTTTTACTCAGCTGGCCCCATTCTTCTGCAGGTGGATTATAGGTAATGATGGGCAAAGCTGAGCAGTGAATAGCGAAAGCTAGTTTGTAATGGGCTCCTTGTCACTTTGAGTATCTGGAGTGCTCCCAGCGCACAGCCTAGGAGCCTCTCCAAAGAAGCAAGAATCTGCTCTTCAAGGTGTGCGAGCTTGTGCAAGCAGCCATGCTGCCCTGAATGCTGACGTAACCCCTCCTACTGGTTTCTGAGTGCTGAGAGTCAGTGGAGGCTTGCACAGGTCATCTTCACCCCTCTCGCAGGACTCACAGCTCTGGAGACCATATCAGGGGCAAAGTTAAACGTTTGTCCTTATTTTATACACCTGTGCAGCAGCAGCCTGACCAGATACGGTTTTTATTTTATGTTTTATAGGAGAACTTAAAATAAGATATGTAGCAGGGCATAGTGGTTCATATCCCAAATTTCAGTAATTGGGAGGCTGCAGGGAAAAAAAATATCGCAAGGAAGAAAGGAATACATTTATAGGAAGGTAGCTCAGTGGTAGAGCCCTTGGCCTAGCAAGCACAGGGCCCTAGGTTTGATCCCCAGCATGGCAGCAACAAGAATTTAGAGAAAATGTAAAAACCAGCCTGTCTCCGGACAGACACAGAGACACTGAAAACCTCTGGGTACTGTGACTTTCATACAGTGTCTAAAGGTGTCCCCTTCAGCTGGAATTAGTTAAATGGCAAGTTTGAGAGGGAGAAGGGCAGGTCAGATTCCTTGTCTGATCTGGGAAATTTTATATTTGAAGTCTTTCATTAGGTGCTGCTGTTGATGGTTTACTTATTTAAAAAAAAAAAAAAGCTGGGGGTGTCTCATAGTAAGAAACCTCCTAGGCAGACATCAGAGCTCACTTAATAGCATGAGCTGCAAAGAAACATAAATTCGTTGTCTTCATTGGAAGAGAGTATAGACATTGAATGATCCCAGAAAGCTAAAAGCCTGGCTGCCTTCGTCTTCAGAGTTCTGCTTTAGTGGTGCGTCTCTGAAAAGCCCTTGTCCATAGGGTGGACTTTGCCACGGGAGCCCTGCCATCTCCGAGGTCAGTACCTTTGGTTTAGCTTGGTCACTTCATTCCTATTTACCAAGTTGGCTTTTGTTTTTAAACTTTGGCTTTGCTGAAGATAAACCAGTAAGAAAAGATGTTCCTATGTCCCGAAATTTTCTCTGTATGTGTGAGTCTGTGCATGTGTATGTAGGCCAGAAGTTAGCCTCTGGTGTCCTTCTTCAGGAGACATTCACTTTGTGTTTTTAGACAAGGTCTCTACATTGTCTAGGAGGTCACCCATTAAGCTGACCCGTTGGCTGGCCATTGAGCCCCAGAGATCCACAAGGTCTCACCATGTAGCCCAGGCTGGCCTGTAAGTCGCAGAAAACCATCTGCTTCTGCCTCCCCAGTTCCTGCTCTGCATTTCTGGCATTTTTAATGTGAGTTCTGGGATCAAACTCCGCACCTAATACTTGCACAGTAAACACTTTGTCAATTGAGCAATATCCCCAGCTGTTCTCAACTTAATACAGTTGGGTGCTTTACAGTAATTGTTATAAAGAAACTGCCATGGGAAGTTACACTTTGACAGACTTGCTGTCCAGTCTGTTCCCATTGCAGCTGCCCTTTGCTGCCTTGGACAGGCCAACGGTGCTATCATAAATTCTTTCAAGGTTTATGAGATTCAAAGATTTTTGGTTTGTTTTTTTTTTTGTTTGTTTGTTTTTTTGTTTTTGTTGTTTTGAGACAGCCTTGTATCGCTGGCTGATCTACAGTTTGATTTGTAGATCAGGCTGGCTTTGAACTCAGAGATCTGCTTACCTCTGCCTGTGCCTTGAGTGCTGAGATTAAAGGTGAGCCATCATGCCTAGCTCAAAGATTTTTTTTTTTTTGATGTATTTGTAGTTTTGTGTGTGTGTGTAGTTCACGGTATGCATTATGGAGATCAGAGGACAACTTGCAGGAGTCAGTTCTTTGTGCCATGGGAGTCCAGAGGATTGACCTCAGGTGCCTTTTCCCACTGAACCATCTACCATCCCACCGGCCTTCTGATTTGTTTGTTTCCCTGTCATCTTAGAACAGATGGCAAGTAGATGTTCTACACTTGCTTGCACATTGAACAACACCGAGTTTTCCAGGTCCGCAATGAGCATTGCTTGCTGTGTGTGCAGATTTGTATGTGGGGAACTTTGTGCATGCTCGTGGTTATATCTAATGGTGTTGACATCCCTGGGTACCTATTCATTGTTTATTGATTTTAATGGTGCTGGGTAGTGAACGTAGGGCCTTGCCCATACTAGGCAAGTACTCTACCACTCAACTACATGCCCAGCCCTGCCTGGTTTTTACTTTTTATTTTGAGACTAAGTTGCCAGTGCTGGCCTTGAACTCATTCAGTAGCCCAAGCAATCCTTGAATTTGCAATCCTCCTGCCTCAGCCTCTCGTATCTAGGATTAGACTTGCAGTATGGGGCCAGCTTGATTTCCTTTCTAAGAACTGCTTTATTTTGCACTGATGGTAGCCTAGGAGAGCTTCACCAGCGGAGTAGGTACGTTCTGGATTCTTGCCATTCCTATTTTAAAAAAATGTACAGTATCCATATGGCTTAAATTTGCATAGCTAAAAATTTCAAGAGGTTGAACATCATTTCATTTAAAGGCCATTTGTGTTTCTCTTCTTCTCTCTCCCCCTCAAACTGCATGCCCTGAGCTTGATTTGGTCTTCCTCAGTGGGTCTGTTTCTCTTTGGTGTTAGAGGGGTCTTTATAGACAAGGAAGACTGGCTTGAAGTCTGATACAACTCCAAGAATTACCCCAGTTGTCGCTTCCTTTATCTTTGAGGGTTTTTGTTTTGTTTTGTTTTTCTGGTTTTTGTTTGCCTAATAGAGAAGTTGTGTGTATTTGTGTAATACATACGATACATACGTGTACACATGCCTGTCTCCACCTCCCCGGTGCTGGTTTACAGATGCTCACTGCCATGTCCACCTTTTACGTGGGTGTTGGGGATTTGAACTTGGACCTTCATGTTTGAACAGTAAGCACTTTGACACTGAGCCCTCTCACTGGACCCAGATGTCGCTTTTTATAGAGCAAATTTCTCTTTCCCTTTTGGCTTCTGAATTCCACTGTCCCCTCACACATAAAAGAGTTGATTCATAGAATTTCTGTGCTGATATTCTTTCTGTGTTTAAATGTATGGCCCATTTGATGGGTGTCCCAATACTTTAAAAAGGATGCTCTTGCCCTTGGCCCATACCACCATGATAAAGATTTTTTAAATGAATAGTCCACACTATCCCCATGTAAAACCAGAAACTGTGCGTCGCTGGGGTTCCCCCACCACCACCTCGGGAAGTGGGGGTGGGGTTAGGTCCTTTTCCAGCTTAAGGTTGTTATTACCACTTTCTCCTTCAAGGGTAATTAATAATGCTTACTCACGAGCATAATGAATGAATGGACTGAATCCACTTGTGTGTTCCCACCTAGGGGGATGATGAAATTTTGCCTTTTGGAACAAATCCCAAGATTTACCTGAAGACAATCTCATTTTACTCTAAGTGTTTCGGTCTTTATCCACAGGCCTGAAGCTGGAAAGAAATCTCTATTGTTTACCTAAGAGCCATGCCTTTTGTGAGTCCTTAATGTGGGGATTCTCAAAGCAGTATCTGCCACAAATGCATGCTCCCATCTTTGACTTGTTACCAGAGTTTTTAGGGCAAATGCCAGAGGTCTGGGGATAGAACTCAGTTGGTTAAGTGCTTGCCTAGTGTGCATGAAGCCCTGGTACCTGTGCTGTGTACATCTGGTGTGGTAGTTAACACTTGGAATCCCAGCTCTTGAAGGAGGAGCAGGAGTTCAAAGTCATCCTTCCTACATAGCAAGTTCAGGGTCAGCTTGAGCTACATAAGACCACTGTCTCAAAAAAACAAAAACAAACAAAACAGTCAAAAACCTGCTCCAGCTAGGCTTAGCCAGTTAAAGGAATGTGTAATGATGAAAAGCACAGGATGGAGATTTATTCCATTTGGCTACACCAGGAAGGGGAACAGACAAAAGGTTACAGTGACCTATTACTTCCCCCATCCACCCCCAAGTCCATCTTCAAGGTCCTGACATTAGAATTTGGCTTAATGGAGGGCAGGAAGTATTACACAATCATTCAGTCCTGTTCAAGGAGTGCTCCTGTCCATCGTCTCAGCTCCAGGCCTTCAGGTGGTCTGATATGTAGTTGGTGGGGGGTGGGGAGCGGAGGGGCTTCACTGCCCTTTGAGAATTAGCTCTTCTGGAATTCAAGGTGACTGAAGAGGAAAGGTTAAGGCCCATTACAGCTAATCTCTGCTTTCAGCAAAAGTGAAGGCAGTGGGCAGAACGGAAGCAGAGATGCCAGGCTCTCGTCCTTCTCAGAGGTTGGACGTCATGTCACCTTGTAGACCTAAGGGTAGAATCAGACACGAAAGACCCCTGTGCAGGGCCACAGAAGCCTGACTCTTAGCCTCCAGGGAATCTGAACATGCGCCAGTTCGAGTCTTCCAGCCTCCTTAGAAGGTCTACTTAATTTTGTAATAGCAGACCACAGTCTTTTGGTACTGCCTTCTGGGTGGGTGGGATTGGCCCTTGGCAGGTAGCAGTGGAAGGACTTAGGAAATGATGATATCTGTTATTTGACCCTGGTGTGCTTAGAATGGGAAATTTCTGGAGGAATTTTCCAGAGCTCTCACACAGTCACTGCTGCTTTGGTCTCCATTGCATCCAAAATCCTGCAGACCAGGCCAGTGCTTCCCAGTGTCATGTAATTAAAAACCAGAAGAACAGGTTTCCAGAATATGCTAGGAAGTTTTGTAGCACTGAAAACAGCATGCCCCCAACAAAAGCAGCATTGTTCCTCCCCATCCCTCTGCCCCTCTGCCTTTAAAAAGAATTTGACACCAGAACGGAATACATATTTACCTGTGGTGACTGGGGGCCAAGGAAGGTGGAACTCTCCTCCTCGGCAGTAACATCTGAACCTCACTGTGTCCACTGTTCAACCTAGGGCAGCTTTGCAAGACAGAATCCCCTAAATACCTTTGAGAAACCTTACCGCTTCCCCAACCACATCTGTATAAATAAATTCATGTCTCAAGGGTGAGACCTGGGAATCAGTTTTCAAAAATTTCCCCAGTATTGTGTATGCACGTTGAAGAACTGAGCCTTTATTAAAGTCATGTAGTTTCTTATAACAGGGACCAAAGGTCACGATCACATGCAAGAAAGAGATCTTAAGGCTCAGCAGGTAAAGGCACTTGCTACAAGGCTGAGGAACTGAGTTCAACTCTCAGGACCCTCATGGTGGAAGGAGGGAACTGACTGCTGTAGGTTTTCCTCTGACCTCCATCCACATGGACACCATGGCATAAATTCATGCAAGTGTGCACACACACAACAAATAGAGGAACAAACAAACAAACGTAATACAATTTTTGAACAAAGGGATCCGAGGGTAAGTACAATCAGAACAAGGAATTGCTCATTTACATAGCAATTTGCATGGAACTTCTGACAAGAAATCAGGCTGTAGTGTTTTCTGTCTCCTGTATTTCTTTGTAATGGTCTTGCTCATTGATTTTGCTGGCTGCAAGCAAAGATGATAAATGCCAGAGGCCACCTGTGCCATGGAGGTCAGGGCTGGACTTTCCTATTTGGCTCTGTTCTGATGTCATTAGCAGATTGATTCGAACCCCTTTCTGAAGACTTTGACCTATACGAGGTTGGGCTGTCTTTGAGAGCAACGGACCTTTCTAGATCGTTTCCTGGTGTTTACCCTGTTAACTGTTCCCTTGTCCATAGCAACAGTTGGGAATCCGTCTTAGGAAATCCATGGCTTGCTCTGTTCGCTCTCCTGCATACTTTTCCCTGTAGAGAGTCTTTCATAGTTTGCCAGAAGGAAGGGAAGATGCGGATTAAGAAAGAACACAACTGCTCATCATAAAGGGAGTTCTCTGAAGCTGACCCTGGGGCGAGGGTGCCCCAGTGGCTTTGACAGGAATGCTGTAGAGTCAAAAAGTCTGGTAATAGGGTGGAAATAAAAGAAATTCTCTCATCCCTTTTACAACATCAGGCAGTTCTAGAATGAAACCCTTAGGGACTAGGAGAGAGTGCTCATAGAGATTCATCAGGTGCCAATGCTGTGGCCATCTTGAGGTTGAGGGTTCTAGGGAGGGAGCTCCATGCAAGTCACAAAGAGCTCAGCGAGCTTCTGTTTTCATTTAGGATTCTAGAATGGCTTCTCATAGATTTTCCTTTATGTTTTTAACTGATCTGCTAAAGTTACTGACAAATTTTAGTGTTGGCCAAGATCCAGTCCCTTGTTGAAGGGTACTTCAACAAAGGAGGGGTGCTCTTGAGGCTAAGGAGCTGGCGTAGTGAGTAAAGTACTCACCACGCATCATGAGGCACTGAACCCCAACATGCCTGTAATCCTGATACTAGGTAGATGGGGGCGAGGTGGGGCTGGGTGGGGAGGAGCCTAGCAAGTCCGTATGCAGCCAGCCAGTCTAGTGGATGTGCCGACACCAGGTACAGTGAGGAACCCTTTCTCACACAGTAAGATGGAAAGCACTTGAGAAGACACTGATGTCCACACATGCTCGCACACCTGAATATGTGTGTGCACATGTGTGTACAAAAGGTGCCAGGCTTATGAACCTCACTAGGGTAAGGCTTCAGATATTGAAGGCATTCCCAGGAAATTTTCTCCTTCACTTTCTACAAATGAAACAGACTCACTGGATCTACAACTTGCCTAAGATTTCTTGCTTTTTATTCAGATTCTCAGGTTAAATAATGAGAAGTTATATTTTTTGACTTGCAAAAACAGCAGTATGCTGATGCAACAGAAGTCATGTCTTTTTAACATATGTATTCATGTTTTTTTTTTAATTCACCTTCGTAAATGACTGAGAACAATGTTATAAAGAACACACTTCTAAAATGTGATGTGACTCAAGAAGTCCTTTCTCTTCCTCCTTGTTTTGTATGAAATGACAGTCCCCATGCATGTACTTTAGTGGGCAGTGAAAGGTGAATACACAGGGATTGGAGGGCAAGAGGTTAGTGTTTGTCCACTAGTGAAAAAAAACAAAAAAACAAAAAAACAGACCACAATCATTACAGGATCAAACCATAGGTCTAAAAACTATCGGGCTTATGTGTGGTTTGGGTGTATAAGGAACATTCTCAGACTCCTAAGCTTTGACTAATTTGTAGAAATCCTGAGGTTTTGTTTATCCTCCATGTATGTGTTGCTTTGTAGCTGGGTGGTTATTTTGCATTTATAATTAAAGCATTTCAAAAAAGCCAACCTTGCTAATAGGAATCTCCATGTGTGTTCCTGGGGTTCTGTGGAGTTCACCTGGGGTCAGTCATCAGGAAAAGCTCTGTGAATCAGGTTGCCTACAGGTGAGCTTTCCCAAGCATGTTGAAAAGGCAGTGGGAGGATGTGGCGCAGATGGTCTTCTAGGATGAATGGTCTCTTCCCCCATCCCCCTGAGTTAATCTGGAAATAGTGTAGTCTAGAGAGAGACTCTGTTCCCAGACTTGTCGTGTTCAACCAGAACGGATCTTCCTTACCTTTTCCACTCATGGCTCCCCTCTGTTCAGCTATGGCGATATAGCAGGTATACGAATCAAACATTTGTTGATTATAAAGAATTTGTTGTAAACAATTCCTTGGTATACATGTAGTTTTCCATGTAGTAAAGATGAAAGCAAACGTGCACACTGATGAGATGAATGTTTGTCTAATACAGTACAATCCAAAGATATAATAATTTGGTGTTTACATAAATGCTCACATGATACTAAAGAGGAGTGATGGTAGGGAAATATTAAAAGTTCTTGTTTTCTGTAAATAAATGTTTCTGTAGGCATAGACAGCTTTGTGTAGACAGTGAAAAATACTGCATTTCATAACATATGATAATCTCAAATCGGAGCCAAGGTGTTAGAGGCAGGGTCCACTTGTGTTTCATGGTGTGATAGCAATGCACAGTACAAAGTGTGTGCTGTGTGTTCAGAATCAAGGCTCGGGCCAGCAAGATAGCTTAGCTAGTAAAGATGCCCACTCTCATGCCTGATGGAAAGAGAATGGATGCCTACAAGTTGTCCTCTGACCTCCACAAATACACACACACACACACACTAAATAAATGTTAAAAAACGTAAAAAAAAAAAAAAAAAAAAGCCAACCAAGGCTTTTGAGCACTGTCAAAAATGCCCCAATTTACTCCATCTTGGAATTTTAATTTGGTTTTGCTCACTGCATGTTTAGAAACCCTTGCTATTACCCCGTTTCCATTACCCCCTCATTTAGTTATGTGACCCCATGGGGGGTCATGAATGAGCCAATGAGATGGTTCAGTGAGCCAAGACTGCCAAGGCTGACACCTGGGTTTAATCCCCTAGGACACACAAGGTAGAAGGAGAGAACTGGTCCCTGCAAGTTGTTATCTGGTCTCCACAGACCTGCTATGGTGTGTGTGCACACATGCACACAGCATCAGTATATACATGTAAAAATAGAAGCTTCGAACTGTACTATTTGCTTACTTCTCTGTTTGGTCTTCTGACTAGTAGGTGCCCATGAAATAGCACCTAATGCTTAGAATCATAAGATACGTAAACTAGCAGTAGTTACAAGGTAAGTAGATTGGAAAGTAAACTGAAAGGAGACAGAATCTCAGAGTGAACAACTAGCTATACTTGCCACTGTGGCCCATGGGTGACTTTCTGTTCTGTGTCATCTAAACTGATTGAATAAATGGTTGGTTTCCTTGTGATAATGGAGCTACTGAGTAAAACAAGGATCCTTGATAACAGTGACCTGTTACTGATTTTATCGCTAGTAAAAGTTATTCATGCATTATCCTTTTCCTATACAACACACTAACATTTTCTCCAAGCTCTTTTAATAAACAGCATCTTTTAATTTCTCTGTGTTCAGTACTTTAGATTCATTGGGTTTGTGTATTTTCAGATGGGTGGTTCTCCTCTCTTCCAGCCCACATTCCTCACCCCCTTTTTTCCTAGTGTGTTTTCAAGATCCTTTTATGTGCATCAGAAAAATGAGCATGATTTCATACGTATTCATTAGAAGTCCCTGCCAGAGGCCTTTCTGTTTTTCTTCTGAACCTCAAAGGTAATGGCTCCTTATAGAGTAGGAAAAAAAAAAAAAAAATGCTAGAGGAGCCTTATTCTGCACCTTTCGTGGGTAAGTCTCTCAAAACATTTGCCCACATTAGTGTAATAGGGAGTTCAAGTCTTGCTCAGACAGTGGCTTCATAAAACTAACTGCAGAATGAGAGTGGGGTTGCTGCATTGCGCAGTAGGGATCCATGCATGGCCCAACTGAGGTGCCTAACACAAGTGTGTGACCCTGACATTCATCCAGCTAGGCCTCTGCCTCCTCCTCAGACCACTGTAATTCCCCTCAGTGGGGGATCTGCTGGGGGGCTCCCTGGAAGCTCCTGGGGATCTTTTGTCTTTGATGTTGCTTATAGGAAGGGCCCATTCTGATCTTAGAGCTAGGCAATGCGTGTCTTAGTGTGACTTAACTTGCTTCCCACGGGTTCTGTTCCTTCGGGTTCTGTTCCGTCCTCGTTTACACAGCGAGATTGCTCAGAAGTGGGTAGACCTGCTGGTGAAACTGTCGTGACAGGGGAGCTAAACAATGGGCTGTTGTATGTGGGTGAGATGTTTTTGATGTTCTGTACCCCAGAAGTGTTTCCCTGGGAATAGCTAGGAGACTCCGTGCACTGAGTCTGAAGGATCTTCCATCAGAGGCCCCTCTTGGGGGACTTGATGACTTAATCACTTCAAAAGTTGTTCAGCCCAGTGTAATGCACACTTTTAATCCCAGCCTTTGGGAGGCTGAGGCAGGTGAATCTGTATAGCAAGGACCAGGCAATATAGGGTATATAGTGAGACCTTGTCTCCAAAATAATAATAGTAATAATAATAATAATAACAACAACAACAATAATAATAAGTTACCTAATCCTGTGTTTACCTTATCAAGTGGGAGGACCACGAAGTTGGGTTTCTGCAACACTTTCCACAGTGACTTGTTCTTCAGTGATACAGCCGAAAGGCACTTAAGAGAAATGGACATCAAGAGGGAGTCACGGGTCTTATCTGGTTTTTAAATTATTATTTTATTTTATGTGTATTTTACCTGTGTATTTGTATGTGCACTACGTGTGTTGCTGATGCCTGAGGAGGTCAGATGAGGGTGTTGGATCTCCTGGAACTAAAGGTTGTGAGCCACCATATGGTTGCTTGGAATTGAACCTGGGTCCTCTACCAAAGCAATAAATGTGATAAACCACTGAGCTATTTCTCCAGCGTGCAGGGTGTATCTGAAGAGATTTAATTGATCTAGAAACACAGTGTGGAAAAATGTTTCTGTCACTGGGTGAAGAGACCCTCCGAAGTTGTCCTGTTAACAACATACTACATGACTGTGTCTTGTAAACAAGGTAGATGGCTCCTGAGGACCGACACCCACAGTTGACCTCTGGCTTACATCTGTTGTGAGCTGCCTGGTGTGGGTTCTGGGAACCAAACTTGGGTCTCCTGGAAAAACAGCAAGTGTTCTTAACTGCTGAGCCATCTATAGCCCTGATGGTTGTCTTTTAAGATTTAAAATCAAGGGGGAGACATTGCGTGTGTAGCCATCTGGTCACACTGCTAATGTTCTACCTTCCTGTGCAGGTTTCCACTTGGCATTGTCTTCTCCTTGAAGGGCTTTCATGTTTCTGCTCTGGGTCCACTGTTGAAGAACCTTTTCCAAGGGCATTGTTGGGGATGAAAACCAAGCCTTTGCTCATACTGGGCCCTCTACCACTAGGCTATATCCCAACCTAGCTTTTACCTCTAAGATAGTCTTTTCCTTTTGAACTGTGAAGGATATTTTTGCTAGGTATGAAAGTCAAGTTTGCCAATATCTTTTCTTTCAGTACTTAAAAAGTTGTTCTGCATTCTGGATGCATTGTTACAAATGAGAACTGGTCTGTCGTTTTTGTTCTTTTTCTCTTCATCACCAGTTTTAAGCAATGTGATTATAGTGTCTTTAGTTTTTTTATATTATTTATTTATTTATTTATTTATTTATTGTGGATGTGGATGCATGCAGCACAGAATGGAGGTTAGAGGACAACTTACAAGAGTTGGTTCTCTCTTCCCACTACTGTGTAAGTTGTGGGATCAGCTCAGGTCATCAGGCTTGGCAGCAAGCAACTTTACACACTGAGCCATTACATTTGTGTTGTGATAGGATTTGGGGTAGGTAGGTGGGTGCGTGTGTGGGTGGGTGGATGATGAGTTGGTTGGTTTAGAGGATGGGTTTCTTGTAACTCAGGCTGACCTTCAACTCTGCTTTGACCTGATTCTCCTGCCTCTGATCCCAAGCACTGGCACTGTAAGAGTGCACCCCTACTCCCAGCTAGGCCTTTTTAGGAACCTAGTAATTTTGGGCAGGATACTAGTCATTGTACTTTTTTGTATTTCTGTAAATGTTCTTGAACTTGGTTCCACGATGCAGCCCTGGTTTCATCTTGGAGGTCTTGCTTTGTTGGGTGTGAGCCGATCAGTAGTTATTGGAGGGCTTCTTTCTCTCCTGAGCGAGGTGGCAAGTATCCGTCTCAGTGCTCTCCCCTGTACCCCTGATTTATGAGGCCTGTTTTGGCTGCCTAGTAGGAACAGACCCAGTTTCTGGCCCCACAGGGGTTCTCACCACTGTGCATGTTCCTTACTTCTGTAGAACTTGATTTAATTTTCTCCTTGAATTTTCTTCTATTCTCTGGGCCCAACTCTGCTCCACTGAGTCCACAGGAGGGGCTTTCCATAGATCTCCAAGGGGGTTGGATGCTCTTGCTCACTTTTTCTCTATCTCCCCAACCCCTAGCCCCTTCCTCCTGGTACTCTGTCCAGTGCTGGCTGCTTTGACGCCCTTCACCCCTCCTTCAGCTCCATCATCTCAGCTCAAGAACTTGACCAGATCCACCTCTGCCGCTCGCTTCTTCCTCTGTTGCAGTCTGGAAATCTCCAGCCTCCAAATGCAGGAATTGGAGGCTTGGGTTTATATGGAATGAGAGGAGAAGTGAGCAGAGCCACCCGTCACTTGTCTACAAGTTGGATATCTTTGGCACCATGCCAGGCAGACCAGCAGAGGTTCCCATCCTTTTCCTGCCTTCCTTACTGTTGAAACAGGTTCACTGTATATCCCACTTGTCCTCGAACCCATGCTCTTTTGATGATCCTCTAGCCTCAGCTGCTCCCTAAAATAGACCTGTCAGCCCTCAAGTAAGAAACTGTTTATGGTTTTTCATATGCCTGTAAACTATGTTCGTAGCTCTGAATGGCTAAAAACATACAAGAGTTATGTCTGTGATTCGGGTGACTGGCTTAGCATCACTCTTCTTTTCAATACACATGTTCAACCCTCAGCTAAGAGACCAAAGCATGGCCAAGTCATCTTATTACCCAAAAAGATGATTAATGAGCAATACAGAGTCCTTTACTAAAAAAGTTGCACACTGGGAGATGGCTCAGTGGGCAAAGTACTTGTTCCACAAATGTGGGGTGTAGCATGAGTCTTAAAAGTTCTTATTACTAAAATCAAACCCGAGGCCAGTTATTGGGGTCAATGCTGGTAGATCAGAGAGACAGAACAAGCCACAGCTATCTCACCTTGCCAGTTCCTCAGCTGGTCCTGTTTCCTCAGACTGGAAGCCTCTGAGTCCTCATCCAGAAAAAATCTCAGCTGAACTGTGTTGCTCCAAAGCCTGAATGCTTAACCAGCCAAATGCCTAACCAGCTAAATGCTTCCAGTTTCTGGTCCTCACGCCTTATAAACCTTTCTGCTTTCTACCACCACTCCCTGGGATTAAAGGCTGCTTTCTGGGATTAAAGGCGTGAGTCACCATGCCTGGCTGTTTCCAATGCGGCCTTGAACTCACAGAGATCCAGAGGGATTTCTGTCTCTGGAGTGCTAGGATTAAAGGCATGTGCTAACATTTTCTAACCTAAGTATCTTGTGGCTTTTCTGTTCTCTGACCCCAGATAAGTTTATTAAGGTACACAATATTTGGGGAACACAGTACCACCACAGTGGGGACCTGAGTTCAAATCACCAGAACCCATGTAAAGCCAGTCATAGTCATGCATACCTGTAGTCCCAGCATTTTTAAGGCAAAATGGGAAGAAGAGACAGAATTTCCAGGGGCTCTTGGGCCAGCTAGCCCGGTATATGCAGTAACAAACAAGAGACCCTGTCTCAAAGTCGAAGGCAAGTACTAACTCAAGGTTGTCCTGTGACCTTCATACACACAGTATGACACTCAGGTTGGCAGTCATGCCGCAGGAACACACACATTGTACACATGCATGCACACAGATTTTAAAAGATCTTAGTAAGTTACAAAAAGGAGTTCATCCCCATAGTCCTGAAACTGGCTGTGGTCCCAATGTGGCCCCTTGCCTGGTTTATAAATAAAGTTTTATGGCAACACTGCCCATCCCATTCTTTGATATCCTCTCTGTGGGTACGCCAGAGCCTAACATACTCATTTGCCCTTCACAGAAAATGCTTTTGAACTCCTGTTTTATTTCACTGGTCTTGAGGAGAGTTATACAAACCACGGGGCCAAAAGTTAGGACTCAGAAAGAAAAGTAGAATAAACTAAACTGTACTGAGTAGAAGATTCCAGAACACTTGCTGTGAGACCTCTGCACAGCAGGATCAGCCTAAACTTCATCACCACTCACCACCCAACATATTTGACATGTTTTTGCTGAAACTTTAAAGTAGAAAGTTGGGTGTCCAAAGAGGACTTGTTCTCTTGTATGGACAGTATTTACATACTTAAGATTAGCAGTCATTTTAAGGCAACAACACATCGCAAATCAGATGAGGGCATTGAAAACCCTTTCTTGCCGGGCGGTGGTGGCGCACGCCTTTAATCCCAGCACTCGGGAGGCAGAGCCAGGCGGATTTCTGTGAGTTCGAGGCCAGCCTGGGCTACCAAGTGAGTTCCAGGAAAGGCGCAAAGCTACACAGAGAAACCCTGTCTCGAAAAACCAAAAAAAAAAAAAAAAAAAGAAAACCCTTTCTTAAGTTAATGTAGTTGTGCATTTCTCCCCTGTGTCTGGAAAAGGCATGTCACATTTAGACTCAGAACAGAACAGAATGCTATTTGTATGGAGCATTTTCATCCAGACCCCTCTGTTGGGGAGACCACTGGACTCACAGACACAGAGGTTATTATGTACAAATTATTATAAATATGCCTGTCTGCCCTTATTTCATGTAAGTTATATTAGGTTTAATTGGTTTATTAATCAGGACCTTCTATTTCAGTTGGCATGGGTACAGAATTAGCCTGGTTTTGCCTTGGTCTTGTTGTTTTAAATGTTTATTTGTTTATGAGCGTATGTGTGTGCCTGAGTGAGTATGTGTGCCATGTGTGAGTGTGAGATGTCAGAAGATAGTGTCAGATCCCCTGGAACTGGAGTTACAAGCAGTTATAAACTGCCATGCTGGTGCTGGGAACTGAACCCTGATTCTCTGTAAGAGCAGTAAGCACTCTTAACTTCTGAGACATCACTCTGCACCCTGTTGTTTTTTTTTAAAGACAAGTTCTCATGTAGCCCAGACTGGCCTTGAACTCAAGATCTTCCTGCCTCGGGGCTGGGATTACAGGCCAATGATCCCTGTCTTTAGGGTTACTATTGTGGTGAAACACCCTGACCAAAAGTAAGTTGGGGAGGAAAAGGTTTATTTTGCTTATGAAGTTTGCACATCACTGTTCATCATCAAAAGAAGTCAGGGCAGGAATCTGGAGGCAAGAACTTTTGTTGAGGCCATAGAAGGGTGCTGCTCACTGGCTTGCTTCTTCAGACTTGTTCACCCTGCTTTCTTATAGAACCCAGGACCATCCCACTAAGTGTGACCACACCCATAATGGACCAGCACCATCTCCTTCCCCATCAGTCACTAATTAAGAGAATGCCCTACAGGCTTGCCTATCACTGGATCTTATAGACATTTTTTTAACTGAGGTTCTCTCTTCTCAGATGACTAGCTTGAGTTGAGCTGACAAAAACCAACCAAGATAACTAACTCCCATGCCTCACAGTGTGTGTCATCATCGTTGTGTCCCCGTGTCCCCGTCCCCTCCCCCAGCTTTGATTTTTCGAGACAGGGTTTTTCTGTGTAGCTTTACGCCTTTCCTGGAACTCACTCTGAAGTCCAGGCTGACCTCAAACTCACAGAAATCCACCTGCTTCTGCCTCCCAAGTGCTGGGAATAAAGGCGTGCGCCACCACCGCCCGGCTGCCTAGCAGTTTTTGACTTTCAAGACCAACATCCTATACTGAAAAAAAGACTTGAGGAAGATACTAGACCTTGCAAGGGGAAATCATCAGTTATGTGAACTCATCTGCTAATAAACATGTCTGGTGCAGACTTCCTGATGAATGGGAATTATTTTTACTAAGTTATTTTTGAGACTGAGCCTCTCAGTGGCCCCAACTGACCTAGGTCTGCCATGGACAGAGGGCTGGCCTTGAACTTGAACTCTTGCCTTTGCTTCTTCTTCCCTTGTGTTGGGCTTACAAGCTTGTGCTACCATGCCCAACTGAGACTTCAATGAAGGATGGCTGCTGCTTCAGGAAAACGGCCATCATACCTGTTACGTCCCTTCCTTAGGAAAGATAAACCTGCTGGACAAGGTGGCACACTCCTGTA